>NW_027363258.1:0-658525 GCF_046119375.1 Phyllobates terribilis
GCTCCTCTGAAGTGGGATGTGTGTAGTGCATGCAGTCTATCTGAGCTCAGTTCCACACTCCTTCCTTACCCGGGAGTGGAATATCACACCTCTGGGTTGAGGTGCAATACCCCTGTAGCAGCCGAATCCTCAGGGTGCTACACTACAATGCCTTTTCTGAAACGTTGTCTCCTTCTGCTGGAACACTGACTTCTTTCATTTAATGCCTGCAGACTATAAAAGAGAACCCAACCCAAAAAGTTTGGTTGATTAGTCTGTGGCATTCTGTTAAACTGTTGCTTATGGCGGTCTCTGTGAGCTTCTCAGCGACATTCAGCCAGCCAGGTATCCTGCCTGCAGTAGATGGAATGTGGCAATGGAACGCTGGCTGCGCGTGTCATAATAGGCTCTGAGCCTTTATATACCTGTGCACAGCAGCAGCCACCTTCAGTCTGCTGCTGGACAGCCAGCAGCAGCAGCAGCAGGAGAGGTATGTAATCAGGAGCCCTCCTGCTAAGGGTAGACAGCTGCTCGTTCCACCCCACCCCCCGCCTTAATTGGTTCTCCTCCCTTCCAACGGTGTTGAGGCGGGTGGGAACAGCAGGGGGTGAAGGTGCTGTGTTTAAAGAGGTGGAGTTATGCAGATCTAAAACGCGTGGATTGCAGCAGCAGCAAGCCGAAAAGTGCAGGCATGTAAGGGATCTAGAGGTTGACAACATGTCTTCTTAACGGGAGTCCAGGAGCTCATCTCCACAAATGGACTTTTCAGGATCCTTGGGTGGCTCCGTAGTTTGAAACCAATTCTGGTTATCGCTTCTCGGCCTTTTGGCTAAGATCAAGTGTAGTATCTGTTCTTATCAGTTTAATATCTGATACGTCCCCTATCTGGGGACCATATATTAAATGGATTTTTAGAACAGGGAGATGGAAAAAGAGCTTGCTCTGTCCACTCCACGCATTGACCTGGTATTGCAGTATCTCCAGGACCGGTGCACCCCTTCTTTAATGCAGTTTCTAAAATCAGAAAGAATTGAATTCAATGTTTTTTGTTCATTTTGCTTGTTTGTCGGATTTTGGGATGGACTCTTTGGCTTTGCTTTTCTTCTCCTCATTGGATTTTTCATGTTCAAAGTTGCAGAAGCCAGATTACAAGCTCATTTTGGTTCAACTTCAGCAACTGTGCATTGCATTGCCATGTAATGTGATGCAATGCTATCTTTCTAGCTCTCCCTTTTTACTTCCTTTTGGATAAACAGACATATTAGGCAAGCATTTTGGAGCTTTCACCTAAATAACTACAGGTGGTGAGATAAGCTGCACAATATAATTGACCTTTCAGTATATTGTTGCACACACACCATCTATTTAGCAAATGCCCTTGTTATCAACAGCAGCCTTTTAAACTCACCTAAGCTAACAGGTATGTGCGCTGGTTACTCTGCTGCGCTTAAAATTTCTTTTTTGGTTTGCTACAATGCCTTTTCTGAAACGTTGTCTCCTTCTGCTGGAACACTGACTTCTTTCATTTAATGCCTGCAGACTATAAAAGAGAACCCAACCCAAAAAGTTTGGTTGATTAGTCTGTGGCATTCTGTTAAACTGTTGCTTATGGCGGTCTCTGTGAGCTTCTCAGCGACATTCAGCCAGCCAGGTATCCTGCCTGCAGTAGATGGAATGTGGCAATGGAACGCTGGCTGCGCGTGTCATAATAGGCTCTGAGCCTTTATATACCTGTGCACAGCAGCAGCCACCTTCAGTCTGCTGCTGGACAGCCAGCAGCAGCAGCAGCAGGAGAGGTATGTAATCAGGAGCCCTCCTGCTAAGGGTAGACAGCTGCTCGTTCCACCCCACCCCCCGCCTTAATTGGTTCTCCTCCCTTCCAACGGTGTTGAGGCGGGTGGGAACAGCAGGGGGTGAAGGTGCTGTGTTTAAAGAGGTGGAGTTATGCAGATCTAAAACGCGTGGATTGCAGCAGCAGCAAGCCGAAAAGTGCAGGCATGTAAGGGATCTAGAGGTTGACAACATGTCTTCTTAACGGGAGTCCAGGAGCTCATCTCCACAAATGGACTTTTCAGGATCCTTGGGTGGCTCCGTAGTTTGAAACCAATTCTGGTTATCGCTTCTCGGCCTTTTGGCTAAGATCAAGTGTAGTATCTGTTCTTATCAGTTTAATATCTGATACGTCCCCTATCTGGGGACCATATATTAAATGGATTTTTAGAACAGGGAGATGGAAAAAGAGCTTGCTCTGTCCACTCCACGCATTGACCTGGTATTGCAGTATCTCCAGGACCGGTGCACCCCTTCTTTAATGCAGTTTCTAAAATCAGAAAGAATTGAATTCAATGTTTTTTGTTCATTTTGCTTGTTTGTCGGATTTTGGGATGGACTCTTTGGCTTTGCTTTTCTTCTCCTCATTGGATTTTTCATGTTCAAAGTTGCAGAAGCCAGATTACAAGCTCATTTTGGTTCAACTTCAGCAACTGTGCATTGCATTGCCATGTAATGTGATGCAATGCTATCTTTCTAGCTCTCCCTTTTTACTTCCTTTTGGATAAACAGACATATTAGGCAAGCATTTTGGAGCTTTCACCTAAATAACTACAGGTGGTGAGATAAGCTGCACAATATAATTGACCTTTCAGTATATTGTTGCACACACACCATCTATTTAGCAAATGCCCTTGTTATCAACAGCAGCCTTTTAAACTCACCTGAGCTAACAGGTATGTGCGCTGGTTACTCTGCTGCGCTTAAAATTTCTTTTTTGGTTTGCTACAATGCCTTTTCTGAAACGTTGTCTCCTTCTGCTGGAACACTGACTTCTTTCATTTAATGCCTGCAGACTATAAAAGAGAACCCAACCCAAAAAGTTTGGTTGATTAGTCTGTGGCATTCTGTTAAACTGTTGCTTATGGCGGTCTCTGTGAGCTTCTCAGCGACATTCAGCCAGCCAGGTATCCTGCCTGCAGTAGATGGAATGTGGCAATGGAACGCTGGCTGCGCGTGTCATAATAGGCTCTGAGCCTTTATATACCTGTGCACAGCAGCAGCCACCTTCAGTCTGCTGCTGGACAGCCAGCAGCAGCAGCAGCAGGAGAGGTATGTAATCAGGAGCCCTCCTGCTAAGGGTAGACAGCTGCTCGTTCCACCCCACCCCCCGCCTTAATTGGTTCTCCTCCCTTCCAACGGTGTTGAGGCGGGTGGGAACAGCAGGGGGTGAAGGTGCTGTGTTTAAAGAGGTGGAGTTATGCAGATCTAAAACGCGTGGATTGCAGCAGCAGCAAGCCGAAAAGTGCAGGCATGTAAGGGATCTAGAGGTTGACAACATGTCTTCTTAACGGGAGTCCAGGAGCTCATCTCCACAAATGGACTTTTCAGGATCCTTGGGTGGCTCCGTAGTTTGAAACCAATTCTGGTTATCGCTTCTCGGCCTTTTGGCTAAGATCAAGTGTAGTATCTGTTCTTATCAGTTTAATATCTGATACGTCCCCTATCTGGGGACCATATATTAAATGGATTTTTAGAACAGGGAGATGGAAAAAGAGCTTGCTCTGTCCACTCCACGCATTGACCTGGTATTGCAGTATCTCCAGGACCGGTGCACCCCTTCTTTAATGCAGTTTCTAAAATCAGAAAGAATTGAATTCAATGTTTTTTGTTCATTTTGCTTGTTTGTCGGATTTTGGGATGGACTCTTTGGCTTTGCTTTTCTTCTCCTCATTGGATTTTTCATGTTCAAAGTTGCAGAAGCCAGATTACAAGCTCATTTTGGTTCAACTTCAGCAACTGTGCATTGCATTGCCATGTAATGTGATGCAATGCTATCTTTCTAGCTCTCCCTTTTTACTTCCTTTTGGATAAACAGACATATTAGGCAAGCATTTTGGAGCTTTCACCTAAATAACTACAGGTGGTGAGATAAGCTGCACAATATAATTGACCTTTCAGTATATTGTTGCACACACACCATCTATTTAGCAAATGCCCTTGTTATCAACAGCAGCCTTTTAAACTCACCTGAGCTAACAGGTAAGTGCGCTGGTTACTCTGCTGCGCTTAAAATTTCTTTTTTGGTTTGCTACAATGCCTTTTCTGAAACGTTGTCTCCTTCTGCTGGAACACTGACTTCTTTCATTTAATGCCTGCAGACTATAAAAGAGAACCCAACCCAAAAAGTTTGGTTGATTAGTCTGTGGCATTCTGTTAAACTGTTGCTTATGGCGGTCTCTGTGAGCTTCTCAGCGACATTCAGCCAGCCAGGTATCCTGCCTGCAGTAGATGGAATGTGGCAATGGAACGCTGGCTGCGCGTGTCATAATAGGCTCTGAGCCTTTATATACCTGTGCACAGCAGCAGCCACCTTCAGACTGCTGCTGGACAGCCAGCAGCAGCAGCAGCAGGAGAGGTATGTAATCAGGAGCCCTCCTGCTAAGGGTAGACAGCTGCTCGTTCCACCCCACCCCCCGCCTTAATTGGTTCTCCTCCCTTCCAACGGTGTTGAGGCGGGTGGGAACAGCAGGGGGTGAAGGTGCTGTGTTTAAAGAGGTGGAGTTATGCAGATCTAAAACGCGTGGATTGCAGCAGCAGCAAGCCGAAAAGTGCAGGCATGTAAGGGATCTAGAGGTTGACAACATGTCTTCTTAACGGGAGTCCAGGAGCTCATCTCCACAAATGGACTTTTCAGGATCCTTGGGTGGCTCCGTAGTTTGAAACCAATTCTGGTTATCGCTTCTCGGCCTTTTGGCTAAGATCAAGTGTAGTATCTGTTCTTATCAGTTTAATATCTGATACGTCCCCTATCTGGGGACCATATATTAAATGGATTTTTAGAACAGGGAGATGGAAAAAGAGCTTGCTCTGTCCACTCCACGCATTGACCTGGTATTGCAGTATCTCCAGGACCGGTGCACCCCTTCTTTAATGCAGTTTCTAAAATCAGAAAGAATTGAATTCAATGTTTTTTGTTCATTTTGCTTGTTTGTCGGATTTTGGGATGGACTCTTTGGCTTTGCTTTTCTTCTCCTCATTGGATTTTTCATGTTCAAAGTTGCAGAAGCCAGATTACAAGCTCATTTTGGTTCAACTTCAGCAACTGTGCATTGCATTGCCATGTAATGTGATGCAATGCTATCTTTCTAGCTCTCCCTTTTTACTTCCTTTTGGATAAACAGACATATTAGGCAAGCATTTTGGAGCTTTCACCTAAATAACTACAGGTGGTGAGATAAGCTGCACAATATAATTGACCTTTCAGTATATTGTTGCACACACACCATCTATTTAGCAAATGCCCTTGTTATCAACAGCAGCCTTTTAAACTCACCTGAGCTAACAGGTATGTGCGCTGGTTACTCTGCTGCGCTTAAAATTTCTTTTTTGGTTTGCTACAATGCCTTTTCTGAAACGTTGTCTCCTTCTGCTGGAACACTGACTTCTTTCATTTAATGCCTGCAGACTATAAAAGAGAACCCAACCCAAAAAGTTTGGTTGATTAGTCTGTGGCATTCTGTTAAACTGTTGCTTATGGCGGTCTCTGTGAGCTTCTCAGCGACATTCAGCCAGCCAGGTATCCTGCCTGCAGTAGATGGAATGTGGCAATGGAACGCTGGCTGCGCGTGTCATAATAGGCTCTGAGCCTTTATATACCTGTGCACAGCAGCAGCCACCTTCAGTCTGCTGCTGGACAGCCAGCAGCAGCAGCAGCAGGAGAGGTATGTAATCAGGAGCCCTCCTGCTAAGGGTAGACAGCTGCTCGTTCCACCCCACCCCCCGCCTTAATTGGTTCTCCTCCCTTCCAACGGTGTTGAGGCGGGTGGGAACAGCAGGGGGTGAAGGTGCTGTGTTTAAAGAGGTGGAGTTATGCAGATCTAAAACGCGTAGATTGCAGCAGCAGCAAGCCGAAAAGTGCAGGCATGTAAGGGATCTAGAGGTTGACAACATGTCTTCTTAACGGGAGTCCAGGAGCTCATCTCCACAAATGGACTTTTCAGGATCCTTGGGTGGCTCCGTAGTTTGAAACCAATTCTGGTTATCGCTTCTCGGCCTTTTGGCTAAGATCAAGTGTAGTATCTGTTCTTATCAGTTTAATATCTGATACGTCCCCTATCTGGGGACCATATATTAAATGGATTTTTAGAACAGGGAGATGGAAAAAGAGCTTGCTCTGTCCACTCCACGCATTGACCTGGTATTGCAGTATCTCCAGGACCGGTGCACCCCTTCTTTAATGCAGTTTCTAAAATCAGAAAGAATTGAATTCAATGTTTTTTGTTCATTTTGCTTGTTTGTCGGATTTTGGGATGGACTCTTTGGCTTTGCTTTTCTTCTCCTCATTGGATTTTTCATGTTCAAAGTTGCAGAAGCCAGATTACAAGCTCATTTTGGTTCAACTTCAGCAACTGTGCATTGCATTGCCATGTAATGTGATGCAATGCTATCTTTCTAGCTCTCCCTTTTTACTTCCTTTTGGATAAACAGACATATTAGGCAAGCATTTTGGAGCTTTCACCTAAATAACTACAGGTGGTGAGATAAGCTGCACAATATAATTGACCTTTCAGTATATTGTTGCACACACACCATCTATTTAGCAAATGCCCTTGTTATCAACAGCAGCCTTTTAAACTCACCTGAGCTAACAGGTATGTGCGCTGGTTACTCTGCTGCGCTTAAAATTTCTTTTTTGGTTTGCTACAATGCCTTTTCTGAAACGTTGTCTCCTTCTGCTGGAACACTGACTTCTTTCATTTAATGCCTGCAGACTATAAAAGAGAACCCAACCCAAAAAGTTTGGTTGATTAGTCTGTGGCATTCTGTTAAACTGTTGCTTATGGCGGTCTCTGTGAGCTTCTCAGCGACATTCAGCCAGCCAGGTATCCTGCCTGCAGTAGATGGAATGTGGCAATGGAACGCTGGCTGCGCGTGTCATAATAGGCTCTGAGCCTTTATATACCTGTGCACAGCAGCAGCCACCTTCAGTCTGCTGCTGGACAGCCAGCAGCAGCAGCAGCAGGAGAGGTATGTAATCAGGAGCCCTCCTGCTAAGGGTAGACAGCTGCTCGTTCCACCCCACCCCCCGCCTTAATTGGTTCTCCTCCCTTCCAACGGTGTTGAGGCGGGTGGGAACAGCAGGGGGTGAAGGTGCTGTGTTTAAAGAGGTGGAGTTATGCAGATCTAAAACGCGTGGATTGCAGCAGCAGCAAGCCGAAAAGTGCAGGCATGTAAGGGATCTAGAGGTTGACAACATGTCTTCTTAACGGGAGTCCAGGAGCTCATCTCCACAAATGGACTTTTCAGGATCCTTGGGTGGCTCCGTAGTTTGAAACCAATTCTGGTTATCGCTTCTCGGCCTTTTGGCTAAGATCAAGTGTAGTATCTGTTCTTATCAGTTTAATATCTGATACGTCCCCTATCTGGGGACCATATATTAAATGGATTTTTAGAACAGGGAGATGGAAAAACAGCTTGCTCTGTCCACTCCACGCATTGACCTGGTATTGCAGTATCTCCAGGACCGGTGCACCCCTTCTTTAATGCAGTTTCTAAAATCAGAAAGAATTGAATTCAATGTTTTTTGTTCATTTTGCTTGTTTGTCGGATTTTGGGATGGACTCTTTGGCTTTGCTTTTCTTCTCCTCATTGGATTTTTCATGTTCAAAGTTGCAGAAGCCAGATTACAAGCTCACTTTGGTTGAACTTCAGCAACTGTGCATTGCATTGCCATGTAATGTGATGCAATGCTATCTTTCTAGCTCTCCCTTTTTACTTCCTTTTGGATAAACAGACATATTAGGCAAGCATTTTGGAGCTTTCACCTAAATAACTACAGGTGGTGAGATAAGCTGCACAATATAATTGACCTTTCAGTATATTGTTGCACACACACCATCTATTTAGCAAATGCCCTTGTTATCAACAGCAGCCTTTTAAACTCACCTGAGCTAACAGGTATGTGCGCTGGTTACTCTGCTGCGCTTAAAATTTCTTTTTTGGTTTGCTACAATGCCTTTTCTGAAACGTTGTCTCCTTCTGCTGGAACACTGACTTCTTTCATTTAATGCCTGCAGACTATAAAAGAGAACCCAACCCAAAAAGTTTGGTTGATTAGTCTGTGGCATTCTGTTAAACTGTTGCTTATGGCGGTCTCTGTGAGCTTCTCAGCGACATTCAGCCAGCCAGGTATCCTGCCTGCAGTAGATGGAATGTGGCAATGGAACGCTGGCTGCGCGTGTCATAATAGGCTCTGAGCCTTTATATACCTGTGCACAGCAGCAGCCACCTTCAGTCTGCTGCTGGACAGCCAGCAGCAGCAGCAGCAGCAGGAGAGGTATGTAATCAGGAGCCCTCCTGCTAAGGGTAGACAGCTGCTCGTTCCACCCCACCCCCCGCCTTAATTGGTTCTCCTCCCTTCCAACGGTGTTGAGGCGGGTGGGAACAGCAGGGGGTGAAGGTGCTGTGTTTAAAGAGGTGGAGTTATGCAGATCTAAAACGCGTGGATTGCAGCAGCAGCAAGCCGAAAAGTGCAGGCATGTAAGGGATCTAGAGGTTGACAACATGTCTTCTTAACGGGAGTCCAGGAGCTCATCTCCACAAATGGACTTTTCAGGATCCTTGGGTGGCTCCGTAGTTTGAAACCAATTCTGGTTATCGCTTCTCGGCCTTTTGGCTAAGATCAAGTGTAGTATCTGTTCTTATCAGTTTAATATCTGATACGTCCCCTATCTGGGGACCATATATTAAATGGATTTTTAGAACAGGGAGATGGAAAAAGAGCTTGCTCTGTCCACTCCACGCATTGACCTGGTATTGCAGTATCTCCAGGACCGGTGCACCCCTTCTTTAATGCAGTTTCTAAAATCAGAAAGAATTGAATTCAATGTTTTTTGTTCATTTTGCTTGTTTGTCGGATTTTGGGATGGACTCTTTGGCTTTGCTTTTCTTCTCCTCATTGGATTTTTCATGTTCAAAGTTGCAGAAGCCAGATTACAAGCTCATTTTGGTTCAACTTCAGCAACTGTGCATTGCATTGCCATGTAATGTGATGCAATGCTATCTTTCTAGCTCTCCCTTTTTACTTCCTTTTGGATAAACAGACATATTAGGCAAGCATTTTGGAGCTTTCACCTAAATAACTACAGGTGGTGAGATAAGCTGCACAATATAATTGACCTTTCAGTATATTGTTGCACACACACCATCTATTTAGCAAATGCCCTTGTTATCAACAGCAGCCTTTTAAACTCACCTGAGCTAACAGGTATGTGCGCTGGTTACTCTGCTGCGCTTAAAATTTCTTTTTTGGTTTGCTACAATGCCTTTTCTGAAACGTTGTCTCCTTCTGCTGGAACACTGACTTCTTTCATTTAATGCCTGCAGACTTTTAAAGAGAACCCAACCCAAAAAGTTTGGTTGATTAGTCTGTGGCATTCTGTTAAACTGTTGCTTATGGCGGTCTCTGTGAGCTTCTCAGCGACATTCAGCCAGCCAGGTATCCTGCCTGCAGTAGATGGAATGTGGCAATGGAACGCTGGCTGCGCGTGTCATAATAGGCTCTGAGCCTTTATATACCTGTGCACAGCAGCAGCCACCTTCAGTCTGCTGCTGGATAGCCAGCAGCAGCAGCAGCAGGAGAGGTATGTAATCAGGAGCCCTCCTGCTAAGGGTAGACAGCTGCTCGTTCCACCCCACCCCCCGCCTTAATTGGTTCTCCTCCCTTCCAACGGTGTTGAGGCGGGTGGGAACAGCAGGGGGTGAAGGTGCTGTGTTTAAAGAGGTGGAGTTATGCAGATCTAAAACGCGTGGATTGCAGCAGCAGCAAGCCGAAAAGTGCAGGCATGTAAGGGATCTAGAGGTTGACAACATGTCTTCTTAACGGGAGTCCAGGAGCTCATCTCCACAAATGGACTTTTCAGGATCCTTGGGTGGCTCCGTAGTTTGAAACCAATTCTGGTTATCGCTTCTCGGCCTTTTGGCTAAGATCAAGTGTAGTATCTGTTCTTATCAGTTTAATATCTGATACGTCCCCTATCTGGGGACCATATATTAAATGGATTTTTAGAACAGGGAGATGGAAAAAGAGCTTGCTCTGTCCACTCCACGCATTGACCTGGTATTGCAGTATCTCCAGGACCGGTGCACCCCTTCTTTAATGCAGTTTCTAAAATCAGAAAGAATTGAATTCAATGTTTTTTGTTCATTTTGCTTGTTTGTCGGATTTTGGGACGGACTCTTTGGCTTTGCTTTTCTTCTCCTCATTGGATTTTTCATGTTCAAAGTTGCAGAAGCCAGATTACAAGCTCATTTTGGTTCAACTTCAGCAACTGTGCATTGCATTGCCATGTAATGTGATGCAATGCTATCTTTCTAGCTCTCCCTTTTTACTTCCTTTTGGATAAACAGACATATTAGGCAAGCATTTTGGAGCTTTCACCTAAATAACTACAGGTGGTGAGATAAGCTGCACAATATAATTGACCTTTCAGTATATTGTTGCACACACACCATCTATTTAGCAAATGCCCTTGTTATCAACAGCAGCCTTTTAAACTCACCTGAGCTAACAGGTATGTGCGCTGGTTACTCTGCTGCGCTTAAAATTTCTTTTTTGGTTTGCTACAATGCCTTTTCTGAAACGTTGTCTCCCTCTGCTGGAACACTGACTTCTTTCATTTAATGCCTGCAGACTATAAAAGAGAACCCAACCCAAAAAGTTTGGTTGATTAGTCTGTGGCATTCTGTTAAACTGTTGCTTATGGCGGTCTCTGTGAGCTTCTCAGCGACATTCAGCCAGCCAGGTATCCTGCCTGCAGTAGATGGAATGTGGCAATGGAACGCTGGCTGCGCGTGTCATAATAGGCTCTGAGCCTTTATATACCTGTGCACAGCAGCAGCCACCTTCAGTCTGCTGCTGGACAGCCAGCAGCAGCAGCAGCAGGAGAGGTATGTAATCAGGAGCCCTCCTGCTAAGGGTAGACAGCTGCTCGTTCCACCCCACCCCCCGCCTTAATTGGTTCTCCTCCCTTCCAACGGTGTTGAGGCGGGTGGGAACAGCAGGGGGTGAAGGTGCTGTGTTTAAAGAGGTGGAGTTATGCAGATCTAAAACGCGTGGATTGCAGCAGCAGCAAGCCGAAAAGTGCAGGCATGTAAGGGATCTAGAGGTTGACAACATGTCTTCTTAACGGGAGTCCAGGAGCTCATCTCCACAAATGGACTTTTCAGGATCCTTGGGTGGCTCCGTAGTTTGAAACCAATTCTGGTTATCGCTTCTCGGCCTTTTGGCTCAGACCTAGTGTTTGGACAAGAGGTTCCTTGTGTACTAGCCCTCGGCCTTCCAGCATCGCCACTTCGGTGGCTTAAGCTGGATGCTGCTATAGGGGGAGAGTGAGGAGGAAACGAGAAGGCGATTCCTGAAGCGACCATGGGTGTCAAGCTTCGCTTTGCTGGGACCGGGGATCCCCGGGTCAAGAATGCTTTCCGTATCGAGGTCTCTGAGGAGAAGAAGGACCATTTCTCGTTGTCATACCTGGTCAACGCCATTTTCTATGAAATCCTGAAGATCCAGAAGTCGGAGATCATCTGTTTGCAGGAGTTCAGAAGGGAGCATAGGTACGTCTTGGTGCTTTCTTCTATGGCGGCTTGCCAAAACCTTTTCAAAACTCTTCAAGTCCTTTCAGAGCACCCTCAGCTGGATGGACTTATCTTCACTGTACTCTACTCTAAGGGGGATATCCCGGTGGTAGTATTCATGCACAACCCCTTTATCTCCCGGGATGATATCACTGCATTCCTGAGAAGACACTGCATTTTTGTGCAATTCTCCCATAAAATCTTAAATGGAGAAGGGCTGTGGACTGGGAAGTATAAATACTTTGTGAGGTTTGGGATAGACCCTCATGGTCCTGGAGGTATTCACTATCCTCCCCTGAACTTTACAATTGGAAGAGACTCTGGATATCTGTTTTTTCCCGAGGCGCCATTGTTCTGCAGGAGATGCAACATGTTCGGGCATATCCAGGATTTCTGCAAACAATTGCCAAACTGTAGAAAGTGCAACAAGTACGGTCATCTGGCGAAGGATTGTTCCAACCCGGTGGTATGTGATGCCTGCGGGGAGGAAGGACATGTGATTCGGGATTGTAAGGCTAAAGTCAAGCCTAGGTCCTTCTCCGAAGTGACCAAAGGTAAGCCTACTGTCCCTGCTGTTACCCCACAGGTGACTACTGCAGAGATCAATGAGGAGACGGAGCCCCCTGAGGTTGAAGATCTGGTGGGTGAGGCCCAGACCCTGTTGGACCCTCCAGCCCCTGCTGGGCCAAGTATGGAGATCTCCGAGTTGGATGTGGACCTCCCTCATCAGTCCGAAATATGTGGTGAGGGTGACATGGATGTGTCTCTTGCTCGAACCCCTGCATTGTCCTGGGGTGCTACAGACGAAGAGGTGGCCAGGGATGGTGGCCAAGGAGACTTTACTTCTGGGAGGTCTTTTGATGATGATGATACTCCTGAACTGGCCAATAAAAAACCCAGACGAGAGTACTCACCTGCCAGCGGAGGGTGCGACAGTCCTGCAAGTGACCGCATTTACCCGCAGGATGTCTTCTCCCCTGATGCTCCTTACCTTGGCATCCCTGAGAGCATCAACACCTTTGGGGTGCTTTCCCAGTCTGATGATAATGGATGAGTATGGTGTGATCAACATTGAGTCATGTATTTCTTTTCATTAATTAATGTCTTGCCAATCTGGTTGGGATGTAGTGTCCCTAAATGTAAGGCAGATCAGATCTAAAATCAGAAGAACAACTGTTCTGGACTACCTGAAACATTTAGGTGCTGATGTTTTTTGCCTTCAGGAGTGTGGGATTCAGGATGCTCCTTGTGACAAAGACTGGCCTTACGGACAGCATATCTGGTCAGGGTCTAATCATAATAAAAATGATGGGGTGGGGATATTAGTTGGGAATAAAGAAATCTCTATTGATAGTTATATTGTGGTGGAGGTGGGCCGATGTTTAATTGCATTTTTGAGTTATAGAGGGTGGCGGGTCAGAATTATTAATTTATATTGCCCTACAGGGAAGGAAGAGCGGCTTGCTCTTCTTGAAAAATTAAGTTTTTTTCTTCCAGGGAAATCTCCCACTATTTTTGTTGGGGACGTTAATTGTGTCACAGAAGGAAAGTGTGACATAACAGGAAAGAAATTGTCCCATTTAATTTGTGATTTTTCCTTTTTAGATGCAGCAGTTGTTGTTCTTGGCATGCCACCACCGCCGACATACCATGCTGACCGTGGTGAGATTCATTCCAGAATTGATTTAATGTTATTTTCTAAAAATATGGTATGTTTGGATTTTTCTCAACAAAAGGTACCTTTTTCGGACCATGAATGTTTGAGAGGCGTGTTTTGTGCGAATGGTGACCAAGTGTATGGCGGTGGGGTATGGAAGTTGAATGCAAGGCTGTTAGAGGATGATGAGGTGATGAATGAGTTTAATGTAAAGTATGAAAGATGGAGAATGCGTAAGAAGGATTTTGTCTGTGTTCTTGACTGGTGGGACTGGGTGAAAGTGCAATTTAAAACTTTCTTCAAAAAGTGGGGCTATAGAAAAGCTGCCAGATATAGGAATAGGTTTAATGACCTTAATAGACGGATTGACTGGTTGAGAAAGTGTGTTGCAAGTGGTTTGGAGATGTCTGATCAATTTACTGAGGCTAAGAATGAATTGAAGCGTGTGTTGGATGAGAAAGGAAAGGAAATTATATATCGTACTAAAATTGAGCACCTGGAGAAAAATGAGAAGTGTACGAGGTTCTTTTTTAAAAAAATGAATGGTAGGAAGACTGATATGAATGAAGTTGTGAATGAAAGTGGAACCAACTGTATGGGTGAGGATGTGCTGAAAGAAGTGAATAGGTTTTATAGCAAGTTGTATGATGAGAAATGGATTGACTCTGGGCTTGTGTCATATGTTCTGAATGGTGTGGAGAAAAAACTTGATTCTGAGGAGCGTGATCTGTTGTGTGAGGATGTAGTTCTGGATGAAGTGAAGAATGTGGTGTGGAGTGCTAAAAAGAGTAAGACTCCTGGGAAAGATGGTATACCTGTAGAGTTGTATGTGAAAGCATGGGAAGTTTTGGGAACAGATTTGACTGAGGTATGTAAGTATATGTGGGTGAATGGTAGGTTGTGTGAATCAATGAAAGAAGGAGTGGTTGTGCTTGTGTATAAAAAGGGTGAGAGGAAACGTTTGGAAAACTGGAGACCAATAACACTGCTGAATTCGGATTATAAGGTCTACAGTAAGTTACTGGCAAATCGTATGCGTGAAGTGATTGGTAGTGTTGTGGAGGAGGACCAAGTATGTGCAGTGCCTGGAAGAAGTATGAGTGATAACTTGTTATTGTTGAGAGATATGATTGGGGATTGCAAGGATAGAAAGCAGAAATGTATGACTTTAGCTATTGATTTTGAGAAGGCGTTTGACAGGGTTTCGCATGTGTTTTTGTTTAAAGTACTGGAAAGAATGGGGTTTCCTAGAGAATTTGTGAATTGTGTAAAATCATTGTATGATTGTGTGTCAAGTGAATTCTTGGTTAATGGGTGGCTGTGTGACAAAGTGAAGATTAGGTCAGGAGTAAGGCAGGGGTGTCCTATGTCCCCCGTCTTATTTGTATGTGTAATAGAACCATTGTTATGTTTGATTAGACGGGATAAAATGATGAGAGGTTTGTTGGTGCCTGGTAGTGGTGGTAAGCATGTGAAAGTGTTAGGTTATATGGATGATGTTGTGGTTGTGAGTGAAAGTTTGGCTTCTTTGAGTAGAATTAAATTGCTTTTGGATTTTTTTGTTGGTGCGTCTGGTTTTAGGGTAAATTGGAATAAATGTAGTTTTAAATGTTTTGGAGATAGTAGTATTCGTATGGATGGTGTAAAGTGTGAAGAGGGTGCAATCAAGATTTTGGGCGTATTATTTAATGATGACTTAAAAGGGAATGAAAGTTGGGAAGAGTGTGGTATGCGGGTTGAACGTAAATTGAATTTCTGGCGAATGAGAGAATTGACTCTGCGTGGTAAGGTGTTAATTATCAAAGCAGTGATTCTCCCTATCCTGCTTTATGTGTCGACTGTTTTTCCTTCTCCTTACAGGAAAATTAAGAGAATAGAGAAGTTGGTATTCACATTCCTGTGGTGTAGTAAGATGGAGAAGTTGAAGCGGGAGAGCCTTTTTAAGGCTTGTCAGCATGGTGGGCTGGCCTTTCCCAATATTGAAGTTTTTTTAGGCCTTAATTATATTAAGACTGTGGTTATTTTGCTGGGTAAAGGCAATAAAGGTGCTTTTATGGCTAATTATTCTGCTGGATGGATGTTGTATGGGTTATGCTGGAGGAAGAGAGATGCGAGTGTGCCTGTGGCCTTTAAGTGTCCTGTTTGGTATGAGGTGATTGAGAAATTTGTGAGAAAGCATGATTTGTTGAGTGTGGGAATGAATGATTTTAGAATGACCAAGAATGTGGTGAAAAGAATGAGTGCAAATGAGGTAGAGTGTAATATTGTTGGGCTGAGAGGGAATGAGGTTTCAGATGCATGGAAGAAGTTAGATACGTATGGGATGTCAAACAAACAGAAGGATGTGGTGTGGATGACTTTACATAATATTTTACCTGTGAGAGAAGTGCAGAAGAAAAGAGAGTTGATAAGAACAGATGTGTGTCCGAGAGTGGGATGTGGTGGTTGTGAGACTGTCAGGCATGTTATGTGGGATTGTGAGTACGCGTACAGTGTGTGGAAGTGTGTAGGTGGATTGTGTAAGGGTTTAGCAGGCGTGAATTTTGTGGATTGGCGTGTGGCGATGTTTGGAATTGGTGCGTGTAGTCGGTCTAAAGATAGAATTTTATGGTTGATAATGGCTTGTGTGATGGAGAGTTTGTGGGATGCAAGGAACCTTGGACTTTTCAAAAGGAAATCTTTATCAGTGAATGAATGTGTTAGACTTATTCTTTCAAGACTATACCTGATATATAAGTTGGACAGCAGAGGCGGTGGTGGCACAGA
The DNA here is from genome assembly GCF_046119375.1 of Phyllobates terribilis. Taxonomy (NCBI): domain Eukaryota; kingdom Metazoa; phylum Chordata; class Amphibia; order Anura; family Dendrobatidae; genus Phyllobates; species Phyllobates terribilis. Next base: position 16,031 of record NW_027363258.1, read on the forward strand.
TGCCGAAGGGATTTGGAAATTTAAAAAGTGGCATTACCTTATCAAATACCAGTGATTTTTTTCTTTGTGATTCCTTGAAGTTTCTGCATTTGTGTTATGTAAAGGATGTTCCCTTGTGATTATATCTCGTCTTATACTACTGCTAAATAAATAGAACCATGATGATGAGAAGTTTTAAGTAGCAAATTTTGGAGAAATTCATACTGTTTGCTGAAAAACTAAACTGAATGGTTTAAAAAAAAAAAAAAAAAAAAAAATCTGTTCTTATCAGTTTAATATCTGATACGTCCCCTATCTGGGGACCATATATTAAATGGATTTTTAGAACAGGGAGATGGAAAAAGAGCTTGCTCTGTCCACTCCACGCATTGACATGGTATTGCAGTATCTCCAGGACCGGTGCACCCCTTCTTTAATGCAGTTTCTAAAATCAGAAAGAATTGAATTCAATGTTTTTTGTCATTTTGCTTGTTTGTCGGATTTTGGGATGGACTCTTTGGCTTTGCTTTTCTTCTCCTCATTGGATTTTTCATGTTCAAAGTTGCAGAAGCCAGATTACAAGCTCATTTTGGTTCAACTTCAGCAACTGTGCATTGCATTGCCATGTAATGTGATGCAATGCTATCTTTCTAGCTCTCCCTTTTTACTTCCTTTTGGATAAACAGACATATTAGGCAAGCATTTTGGAGCTTTCACCTAAATAACTACAGGTGGTGAGATAAGCTGCACAATATAATTGACCTTTCAGTATATTGTTGCACACACACCATCTATTTAGCAAATGCCCTTGTTATCAACAGCAGCCTTTTAAACTCACCTGAGCTAACAGGTATGTGCGCTGGTTACTCTGCTGCGCTTAAAATTTCTTTTTTGGTTTGCTACAATGCCTTTTCTGAAACGTTGTCTCCCTCTGCTGGAACACTGACTTCTTTCATTTAATGCCTGCAGACTATAAAAGAGAACCCAACCCAAAAAGTTTGGTTGATTAGTCTGTGGCATTCTGTTAAACTGTTGCTTATGGCGGTCTCTGTGAGCTTCTCAGCGACATTCAGCCAGCCAGGTATCCTGCCTGCAGTAGATGGAATGTGGCAATGGAACGCTGGCTGCGCGTGTCATAATAGGCTCTGAGCCTTTATATACCTGTGCACAGCAGCAGCCACCTTCAGTCTGCTGCTGGACAGCCAGCAGCAGCAGGAGAGGTATGTAATCAGGAGCCCTCCTGCTAAGGGTAGACAGCTGCTCGTTCCACCCCACCCCCCGCCTTAATTGGTTCTCCTCCCTTCCAACGGTGTTGAGGAGGGTGGGAACAGCAGGGGGTGAAGGTGCTGTGTTTAAAGAGGTGGAGTTATGCAGATCTAAAACGCGTGGATTGCAGCAGCAGCAAGCCGAAAAGTGCAGGCATGTAAGGGATCTAGAGGTTGACAACATGTCTTCTTAACGGGAGTCCAGGAGCTCATCTCCACAAATGGACTTTTCAGGATCCTTGGGTGGCTCCGTAGTTTGAAACCAATTCTGGTTATCGCTTCTCGGCCTTTTGGCTAAGATCAAGTGTAGTATCTTTTGAAAAGGCAGTTTTGTCCTTGGGCTGCCCTAGTAAATTGATGCATATTACACACTGGTTTGGTGCACTTGTTAGTACGCCAGGTGGCTCATAGAGTTATCTGATGGAAAACATGGCCCTCCAGGATCGAAGTCACTAGGCTGGGTAAGTGTGAGGGCTTTGGAGCAATGTGCCCCAGGAGTAGGCGCCCTGGTGGGAGTCCAAGCTTACTGGGACTGGGAACCCCAGAAAGACTTGGCTTCGTAGCACGCCGCACCTTTGCCAATCATACTTTCTGAGCAACCCCCCCTATTCCTGGCCTACGGGCTAGGAAGGGGAATTTTTATAAACCCGGTCGGAGGTCCGGTCAGCTTTGGGCTGAGAAACCAACACAGGCTCCAGCTCCACTAGGGTGGCAGCCTAGATGGAAGCTGGGAGCACGAAAACGGCTCTTCTCCGGCTTCGGCTAGGGAGAGCATCGGAGATCCCTGACCCTCGCTGTGGCCTTCTGGCTCGGAGGGATGGGGATGGTTTATTGGGGACCCTCTCCTCCGGGAAGGGTCCACATGAATCCTCGCCTCGTGCGCTGTTTTGGTGTGACTTCGGTCACATTTTTCAGTGCCTTGGATGCAGCTTCAATCAAAAAAATCTGTTCTTATCAGTTTAATATCTGATACGTCCCCTATCTGGGGACCATATATTAAATGGATTTTTAGAACAGGGAGATGGAAAAAGAGCTTGCTCTGTCCACTCCACGCATTGACCTGGTATTGCAGTATCTCCAGGACCGGTGCACCCCTTCTTTAATGCAGTTTCTAAAATCAGAAAGAATTGAATTCAATGTTTTTTGTTCATTTTGCTTGTTTGTCGGATTTTGGGATGGACTCTTTGGCTTTGCTTTTCTTCTCCTCATTGGATTTTTCATGTTCAAAGTTGCAGAAGCCAGATTACAAGCTCATTTTGGTTCAACTTCAGCAACTGTGCATTGCATTGCCATGTAATGTGATGCAATGCTATCTTTCTAGCTCTCCCTTTTTACTTCCTTTTGGATAAACAGACATATTAGGCAAGCATTTTGGAGCTTTCACCTAAATAACTACAGGTGGTGAGATAAGCTGCACAATATAATTGACCTTTCAGTATATTGTTGCACACACACCATCTATTTAGCAAATGCCCTTGTTATCAACAGCAGCCTTTTAAACTCACCTGAGCTAACAGGTATGTGCGCTGGTTACTCTGCTGCGCTTAAAATTTCTTTTTTGGTTTGCTACAATGCCTTTTCTGAAACGTTGTCTCCCTCTGCTGGAACACTGACTTCTTTCATTTAATGCCTGCAGACTATAAAAGAGAACCCAACCCAAAAAGTTTGGTTGATTAGTCTGTGGCATTCTGTTAAACTGTTGCTTATGGCGGTCTCTGTGAGCTTCTCAGCGACATTCAGCCAGCCAGGTATCCTGCCTGCAGTAGATGGAATGTGGCAATGGAACGCTGGCTGCGCGTGTCATAATAGGCTCTGAGCCTTTATATACCTGTGCACAGCAGCAGCCACCTTCAGTCTGCTGCTGGACAGCCAGCAGCAGCAGGAGAGGTATGTAATCAGGAGCCCTCCTGCTAAGGGTAGACAGCTGCTCGTTCCACCCCACCCCCCGCCTTAATTGGTTCTCCTCCCTTCCAACGGTGTTGAGGAGGGTGGGAACAGCAGGGGGTGAAGGTGCTGTGTTTAAAGAGGTGGAGTTATGCAGATCTAAAACGCGTGGATTGCAGCAGCAGCAAGCCGAAAAGTGCAGGCATGTAAGGGATCTAGAGGTTGACAACATGTCTTCTTAACGGGAGTCCAGGAGCTCATCTCCACAAATGGACTTTTCAGGATCCTTGGGTGGCTCCGTAGTTTGAAACCAATTCTGGTTATCGCTTCTCGGCCTTTTGGCTAAGATCAAGTGTAGTATCTTTTGAAAAGGCAGTTTTGTCCTTGGGCTGCCCTAGTAAATTGATGCATATTACACACTGGTTTGGTGCACTTGTTAGTACGCCAGGTGGCTCATAGAGTTATCTGATGGAAAACATGGCCCTCCAGGATCGAAGTCACTAGGCTGGGTAAGTGTGAGGGCTTTGGAGCAATGTGCCCCAGGAGTAGGCGCCCTGGTGGGAGTCCAAGCTTACTGGGACTGGGAACCCCAGAAAGACTTGGCTTCGTAGCACGCCGCACCTTTGCCAATCATACTTTCTGAGCAACCCCCCCTATTCCTGGCCTACGGGCTAGGAAGGGGAATTTTTATAAACCCGGTCGGAGGTCCGGTCAGCTTTGGGCTGAGAAACCAACACAGGCTCCAGCTCCACTAGGGTGGCAGCCTAGATGGAAGCTGGGAGCACGAAAACGGCTCTTCTCCGGCTTCGGCTAGGGAGAGCATCGGAGATCCCTGACCCTCGCTGTGGCCTTCTGGCTCGGAGGGATGGGGATGGTTTATTGGGGACCCTCTCCTCCGGGAAGGGTCCACATGAATCCTCGCCTCGTGCGCTGTTTTGGTGTGACTTCGGTCACATTTTTCAGTGCCTTGGATGCAGCTTCAATCAAAAAAATCTGTTCTTATCAGTTTAATATCTGATACGTCCCCTATCTGGGGACCATATATTAAATGGATTTTTAGAACAGGGAGATGGAAAAAGAGCTTGCTCTGTCCACTCCACGCATTGACCTGGTATTGCAGTATCTCCAGGACCGGTGCACCCCTTCTTTAATGCAGTTTCTAAAATCAGAAAGAATTGAATTCAATGTTTTTTGTTCATTTTGCTTGTTTGTCGGATTTTGGGATGGACTCTTTGGCTTTGCTTTTCTTCTCCTCATTGGATTTTTCATGTTCAAAGTTGCAGAAGCCAGATTACAAGCTCATTTTGGTTCAACTTCAGCAACTGTGCATTGCATTGCCATGTAATGTGATGCAATGCTATCTTTCTAGCTCTCCCTTTTTACTTCCTTTTGGATAAACAGACATATTAGGCAAGCATTTTGGAGCTTTCACCTAAATAACTACAGGTGGTGAGATAAGCTGCACAATATAATTGACCTTTCAGTATATTGTTGCACACACACCATCTATTTAGCAAATGCCCTTGTTATCAACAGCAGCCTTTTAAACTCACCTGAGCTAACAGGTATGTGCGCTGGTTACTCTGCTGCGCTTAAAATTTCTTTTTTGGTTTGCTACAATGCCTTTTCTGAAACGTTGTCTCCCTCTGCTGGAACACTGACTTCTTTCATTTAATGCCTGCAGACTATAAAAGAGAACCCAACCCAAAAAGTTTGGTTGATTAGTCTGTGGCATTCTGTTAAACTGTTGCTTATGGCGGTCTCTGTGAGCTTCTCAGCGACATTCAGCCAGCCAGGTATCCTGCCTGCAGTAGATGGAATGTGGCAATGGAACGCTGGCTGCGCGTGTCATAATAGGCTCTGAGCCTTTATATACCTGTGCACAGCAGCAGCCACCTTCAGTCTGCTGCTGGACAGCCAGCAGCAGCAGCAGCAGGAGAGGTATGTAATCAGGAGCCCTCCTGCTAAGGGTAGACAGCTGCTCGTTCCACCCCACCCCCCGCCTTAATTGGTTCTCCTCCCTTCCAACGGTGTTGAGGCGGGTGGGAACAGCAGGGGGTGAAGGTGCTGTGTTTAAAGAGGTGGAGTTATGCAGATCTAAAACGCGTGGATTGCAGCAGCAGCAAGCCGAAAAGTGCAGGCATGTAAGGGATCTAGAGGTTGACAACATGTCTTCTTAACGGGAGTCCAGGAGCTCATCTCCACAAATGGACTTTTCAGGATCCTTGGGTGGCTCCGTAGTTTGAAACCAATTCTGGTTATCGCTTCTCGGCCTTTTGGCTACGATCAAGTGCTTTATTGCAGGAGATTGTGGTTGAAGGGCACTCGGGTACCCCTCTCCTTGGCCTGGCAGGATCGTCCACTTTGGTGGACTTAACCTGCTTGCTGCTATTAGGGAGAGGGCTTAGTCCCAGGGTAACGAGTTGCGATCCCCCAGCTTCCAGGTGTTTTTCGCTGCAAGAACACTGGGAGCGCAGATTGCAAGCGGCTGCAATTTGCAACCTTGTTGCGTTTTTCCATGGAGGTTGATTCTAACCTCGTGCCTCTTTATGCGAGGCTAAAAAACTCTATCCGAGTTCACTTCACGGCGGGTGGCTCGGATATGAGAAAATTAGGGTATGTAGTCCAGGACGTGCTCAGGAACCTTCTTGGCGTACAAAGGAATGTAATTCTCTCCATCCAGGATTATCCCAGAAGAGGTGACTATGACATCACATTCACCGGAGAAGGTATTTTTAGAGATGTACTAGAAAAGTTAAAAAAAGTTGTAAGCAGGAACTACGATAAAACCTCAGGTATGCTACATGATATAGTCAAAGATGCTAAATTGATAGACATATATAAAGAGTGTCATAGTGACAGCCCAGAGGACGCCGGTTTCACTTGGAGCAATGCTAATTGTAGCTCTAGGATTGATTTTATTTTTGGTTCAGATAAAACAATACCTGCCAAATGTGAAGTTTTAACTAATATATTTTCAGACCATAAACTTTTATCCTTTACCATAAAAGTAAATGACAACAAAAAATGTGGTAAGAAAAGCTGGAAAATGAATGTATCCCTTTTAACCGACCCGCAGATTTTATCAGATTTTATTGAGTTTTATAGGAAATGTAGAAAAGGGAAAAAAACAAATGAGACTATGAGTGTATGGTGGGATAGAATGAAAGTAAAAATAAAAGACTTTTTTATTAAAAAGAGTATATGTAGAGCCAAAGAAAAATATGAAGAATATAGAATTTTAAATACCCGCCTACAAACATTATTTAAGCTCAGAGACAATGGGATAGATGTACAAGTTGATATTTCAAACTTAAAAGAAGAGATTTCAAAATGGCTAGAACAAAAAGGAAAAGAGATAATTTTTCGTTCTAGAGTACAACATATAGAAGAAAATGAAAAGTGTTCCAGATATTTTTTTAGGAAAAATAAAAAAGAAAAAGTGATAATTGACCATATAGATGGTGAGAATAATATAAAAAATATGCTGGGTAAAGTTGAGGTTTTTTTTTCTAATCTTTTTAATGGAAAAAATATAGATAATAAATTAATGGATGATTCGCTGCAAGGACTAACAGCTGTTTTAGATCCCGCATCCCAAGAGTTTTTATCCCAAGTTTTAACGGAACAAGAAGTGTTAAAAACTATTAAAAGTTTTAAAACTGGAAAGGTCCCTGGTCCTGATGGCATCCCAATAGAATTTTATGTATGTTTTTATGATATTTTAAAAGATGATTTGTTTTATTTGTTTACTGAGGTTTTTAATAATAAGGTTTTATTAAATTCCTGGAAGAAAGGTGAAGTCTCCCTCCTATATAAAAAAGGTGATAAATCAAAATTAGAAAACTGGAGACCAATAACACTTTTAAATTGTGACTATAAAATAATGGCTAAAATTTGTGCAAATCGTCTAAAAGAAGTCATCAGCAAAGTTATTCATTCTAATCAAGTGTGTGGGGTGCCGGGGCGCAGTATATGGGACAATCTGAATTTAGTGAAAGACTGTATTGAGGATGTGAAAGACAGAAAGGGGAAAATGGCGATTTTATCTATTGATTTTGAAAAAGCATTTGACCGTGTCTCACACTTTTATCTTTTTAAAGTTTTAGAGAAAATGGGCATACCAGAAGGGTTTTTACTATCGCTTAAAGCATTTTACAAGGATTGTACAAGTAAGATTTTAGTGAATGGTTTTAAGACACAAGAGGTATTTTTACGGTCAGGGGTGAAACAGGGATGCCCTCTGTCCCCCCTACTGTTTATCTGTGCACTGGAACCAATGTTATGTGCAATACGCCAAAATAAACAGATATGCGGTGTCCCTCTGCCTGGAAGCGGTGGTTTGGAGGCCAAGGTTGTAGGCTACATGGATGACGTGGCGGTCTTGTGTACAGATGCACCATCACTTACGGCCACTCTCCATCAAGTGCAATCCTTTTGTCTAGCTTCTGGTTTTAAAATCAATTTTAATAAGTGTAACATTTTAAGTGTTGGGGGGATGATTTTACGTGATGTACCAATTAATGTCTCCGAATCCATTTCCATTTTAGGTATATCATTCACTGAAAATAATGATGGTTATAATAGTTGGGAAACAGTTACACAGAAAGTAAATACGAAAATATGTATGTGGAACATGAGGAGACTTACAATGGAGGGTAAAGTATTGGTTTTAAAGATGGTGATTTTACCTCTTTTATTGTATCTTAGCATGGTTTTCCCCCCGCCTGTTAATGTTTTAAAAAAGATAACCAAAACCTGTTTTACCTTCTTTTGGAACTCAAAGATGGAAAAGCTGAAAAGAGAAATCGTGATGAAATCAAAAGTAAAAGGTGGTAAAGATTTTCCAGATTTTAATAGGTTTCTTTTAATCCATCTGTTCGTTTACTGTTTTAATGCCCTTTTTAAGAATCACTATTGGTCCTTTTTTATGCGTTTTAATACAGGATTTTTTATGAGAAAGTTTGGATGGTATGAAGTTAATATATCTGTGCCCCATGCTTTTAATTTGTCGACGCATTATGAGATTTTAAGGAAAATAGTGTCCGATTTTAATTTAGGGACTAAGAAAATAGAGGAATTAAGAAATAGTAAGAAACTAATTAAAGAAATACGTAAAAGTGAGGAAATATGTAATGTTGACAGATATGATGATGACAAATCTATGTCTATCTGGAAAATGATTAACGTTTTTTATCTTTTTAATGAACAGAGAGATCTGGCTTGGAGTTGCATGCACCGCTGTCTTCCTTGCCGGGCATTCCAATACAGAAGAGGATTTGTGAGGTCTGCCATCTGCCAAAGAACCGGATGCCAAGACGAGGAAACGGTGGAACATCTATTATGGACATGTAATTTTGCAAAGGATTTCTGGAGAAGACTGCTCCCCCTACTGGAAAGGGTGGCAGACCTCAAGGACTTTACATATAAAACTGTGCTATACGGACTTATGGAATGCCCCACAATGGACCAGTACACAATGGCTTGGAAGACAGTGAACTGCGCCAAGTCATCTCTCTGGAAAGCGCGCAACATTGCTATTTTTAAACAAGATGTTTTATCAGTGAATGATGTTTTAAGTTTATGTTTATGTGAAATGTATACTTATTATTTAATTGACAAAAAGAAGAATGTACATATTTCCAAAAAATGGCTTGTTGACCAATGGAACCTAATTATTTAAAATCTTTGTATTTTTTTGTTTTGTAAATTTCATTTGTCTTTTAACGTTTGGTATTTGTTTAATTATGCTTGTAATTTGTTAAAGTTTTAATAAACGGTTTTATCCCTCTGCAGGGGATAGCCAAATTAAAAAAAATCTGTTCTTATCAGTTTAATATCTGATACGTCCCCTATCTGGGGACCATATATTAAATGGATTTTTAGAACAGGGAGATGGAAAAAGAGCTTGCTCTGTCCACTCCACGCATTGACCTGGTATTGCAGTATCTCCAGGACCGGTGCACCCCTTCTTTAATGCAGTTTCTAAAATCAGAAAGAATTGAATTCAATGTTTTTTGTTCATTTTGCTTGTTTGTCGGATTTTGGGATGGACTCTTTGGCTTTGCTTTTCTTCTCCTCATTGGATTTTTCATGTTCAAAGTTGCAGAAGCCAGATTACAAGCTCATTTTGGTTCAACTTCAGCAACTGTGCATTGCATTGCCATGTAATGTGATGCAATGCTATCTTTCTAGCTCTCCCTTTTTACTTCCTTTTGGATAAACAGACATATTAGGCAAGCATTTTGGAGCTTTCACCTAAATAACTACAGGTGGTGAGATAAGCTGCACAATATAATTGACCTTTCAGTATATTGTTGCACACACACCATCTATTTAGCAAATGCCCTTGTTATCAACAGCAGCCTTTTAAATTCACCTGAGCTAACAGGTATGTGCGCTGGTTACTCTGCTGCGCTTAAAATTTCTTTTTTGGTTTGCTACAATGCCTTTTCTGAAACGTTGTCTCCCTCTGCTGGAACACTGACTTCTTTCATTTAATGCCTGCAGACTATAAAAGAGAACCCAACCCAAAAAGTTTGGTTGATTAGTCTGTGGCATTCTGTTAAACTGTTGCTTATGGCGGTCTCTGTGAGCTTCTCAGCGACATTCAGCCAGCCAGGTATCCTGCCTGCAGTAGATGGAATGTGGCAATGGAACGCTGGCTGCGCGTGTCATAATAGGCTCTGAGCCTTTATATACCTGTGCACAGCAGCAGCCACCTTCAGTCTGCTGCTGGACAGCCAGCAGCAGCAGCAGCAGGAGAGGTATGTAATCAGGAGCCCTCCTGCTAAGGGTAGACAGCTGCTCGTTCCATCCCACCCCCCGCCTTAATTGGTTCTCCTCCCTTCCAACGGTGTTGAGGCGGGTGGGAACAGCATGGGGTGAAGGTGCTGTGTTTAAAGAGGTGGAGTTATGCAGATCTAAAACGCGTGGATTGCAGCAGCAGCAAGCCGAAAAGTGCAGGCATGTAAGGGATCTAGAGGTTGACAACATGTCTTCTTAACGGGAGTCCAGGAGCTCATCTCCACAAATGGACTTTTCAGGATCCTTGGGTGGCTCCGTAGTTTGAAACCAATTCTGGTTATCGCTTCTCGGCCTTTTGGCTAAGATCAAGTGTAGTATCTGTTCTTATCAGTTTAATATCTGATACGTCCCCTATCTGGGGACCATATATTAAATGAATTTTTAGAACAGGGAGATGGAAAAAGAGCTTGCTCTGTCCACTCCACGCATTGACCTGGTATTGCAGTATCTCCAGGACCGGTGCACCCCTTCTTTAATGCAGTTTCTAAAATCAGAAAGAATTGAATTCAATGTTTTTTGTTCATTTTGCTTGTTTGTCGGATTTTGGGATGGACTCTTTGGCTTTGCTTTTCTTCTCCTCATTGGATTTTTCATGTTCAAAGTTGCAGAAGCCAGATTACAAGCTCATTTTGGTTCAACTTCAGCAACTGTGCATTGCATTGCCATGTAATGTGATGCAATGCTATCTTTCTAGCTCTCCCTTTTTACTTCCTTTTGGATAAACAGACATATTAGGCAAGCATTTTGGAGCTTTCACCTAAATAACTACAGGTGGTGAGATAAGCTGCACAATATAATTGACCTTTCAGTATATTGTTGCACACACACCATCTATTTAGCAAATGCCCTTGTTATCAACAGCAGCCTTTTAAACTCACCTGAGCTAACAGGTATGTGCGCTGGTTACTCTGCTGCGCTTAAAATTTCTTTTTTGGTTTGCTACAATGCCTTTTCTGAAACGTTGTCTCCTTCTGCTGGAACACTGACTTCTTTCATTTAATGCCTGCAGACTATAAAAGAGAACCCAACCCAAAAAGTTTGGTTGATTAGTCTGTGGCATTCTGTTAAACTGTTGCTTATGGCGGTCTCTGTGAGCTTCTCAGCGACATTCAGCCAGCCAGGTATCCTGCCTGCAGTAGATGGAATGTGGCAATGGAACGCTGGCTGCGCGTGTCATAATAGGCTCTGAGCCTTTATATACCTGTGCACAGCAGCAGCCACCTTCAGTCTGCTGCTGGACAGCCAGCAGCAGCAGCAGCAGGAGAGGTATGTAATCAGGAGCCCTCCTGCTAAGGGTAGACAGCTGCTCGTTCCACCCCACCCCCCGCCTTAATTGGTTCTCCTCCCTTCCAACGGTGTTGAGGCGGGTGGGAACAGCAGGGGGTGAAGGTGCTGTGTTTAAAGAGGTGGAGTTATGCAGATCTAAAACGCGTGGATTGCAGCAGCAGCAAGCCGAAAAGTGCAGGCATGTAAGGGATCTAGAGGTTGACAACATGTCTTCTTAACGGGAGTCCAGGAGCTCATCTCCACAAATGGACTTTTCAGGATCCTTGGGTGGCTCCGTAGTTTGAAACCAATTCTGGTTATCGCTTCTCGGCCTTTTGGCTAAGATCAAGTGTAGTATCTGTTCTTATCAGTTTAATATCTGATACGTCCCCTATCTGGGGACCATATATTAAATGGATTTTTAGAACAGGGAGATGGAAAAAGAGCTTGCTCTGTCCACTCCACGCATTGACCTGGTATTGCAGTATCTCCAGGACCGGTGCACCCCTTCTTTAATGCAGTTTCTAAAATCAGAAAGAATTGAATTCAATGTTTTTTGTTCATTTTGCTTGTTTGTCGGATTTTGGGATGGACTCTTTGGCTTTGCTTTTCTTCTCCTCATTGGATTTTTCATGTTCAAAGTTGCAGAAGCCAGATTACAAGCTCATTTTGGTTCAACTTCAGCAACTGTGCATTGCATTGCCATGTAATGTGATGCAATGCTATCCTTCTAGCTCTCCCTTTTTACTTCCTTTTGGATAAACAGACATATTAGGCAAGCATTTTGGAGCTTTCACCTAAATAACTACAGGTGGTGAGATAAGCTGCACAATATAATTGACCTTTCAGTATATTGTTGCACACACACCATCTATTTAGCAAATGCCCTTGTTATCAACAGCAGCCTTTTAAACTCACCTGAGCTAACAGGTATGTGCGCTGGTTACTCTGCTGCGCTTAAAATTTCTTTTTTGGTTTGCTACAATGCCTTTTCTGAAACGTTGTCTCCTTCTGCTGGAACACTGACTTCTTTCATTTAATGCCTGCAGACTATAAAAGAGAACCCAACCCAAAAAGTTTGGTTGATTAGTCTGTGGCATTCTGTTAAACTGTTGCTTATGGCGGTCTCTGTGAGCTTCTCAGCGACATTCAGCCAGCCAGGTATCCTGCCTGCAGTAGATGGAATGTGGCAATGGAACGCTGGCTGCGCGTGTCATAATAGGCTCTGAGCCTTTATATACCTGTGCACAGCAGCAGCCACCTTCAGTCTGCTGCTGGACAGCCAGCAGCAGCAGCAGCAGGAGAGGTATGTAATCAGGAGCCCTCCTGCTAAGGGTAGACAGCTGCTCGTTCCACCCCACCCCCCGCCTTAATTGGTTCTCCTCCCTTCCAACGGTGTTGAGGCGGGTGGGAACAGCAGGGGGTGAAGGTGCTGTGTTTAAAGAGGTGGAGTTATGCAGATCTAAAACGCGTGGATTGCAGCAGCAGCAAGCCGAAAAGTGCAGGCATGTAAGGGATCTAGAGGTTGACAACATGTCTTCTTAACGGGAGTCCAGGAGCTCATCTCCACAAATGGACTTTTCAGGATCCTTGGGTGGCTCCGTAGTTTGAAACCAATTCTGGTTATCGCTTCTCGGCCTTTTGGCTAAGATCAAGTGTAGTATCTGTTCTTATCAGTTTAATATCTGATACGTCCCCTATCTGGGGACCATATATTAAATGGATTTTTAGAACAGGGAGATGGAAAAAGAGCTTGCTCTGTCCACTCCACGCATTGACCTGGTATTGCAGTATCTCCAGGACCGATGCACCCCTTCTTTAATGCAGTTTCTAAAATCAGAAAGAATTGAATTCAATGTTTTTTGTTCATTTTGCTTGTTTGTCGGATTTTGGGATGGACTCTTTGGCTTTGCTTTTCTTCTCCTCATTGGATTTTTCATGTTCAAAGTTGCAGAAGCCAGATTACAAGCTCATTTTGGTTCAACTTCAGCAACTGTGCATTGCATTGCCATGTAATGTGATGCAATGCTATCTTTCTAGCTCTCCCTTTTTACTTCCTTTTGGATAAACAGACATATTAGGCAAGCATTTTGGAGCTTTCACCTAAATAACTACAGGTGGTGAGATAAGCTGCACAATATAATTGACCTTTCAGTATATTGTTGCACACACACCATCTATTTAGCAAATGCCCTTGTTATCAACAGCAGCCTTTTAAACTCACCTGAGCTAACAGGTATGTGTGCTGGTTACTCTGCTGCGCTTAAAATTTCTTTTTTGGTTTGCTACAATGCCTTTTCTGAAACGTTGTCTCCTTCTGCTGGAACACTGACTTCTTTCATTTAATGCCTGCAGACTATAAAAGAGAACCCAACCCAAAAAGTTTGGTTGATTAGTCTGTGGCATTCTGTTAAACTGTTGCTTATGGCGGTCTCTGTGAGCTTCTCAGCGACATTCAGCCAGCCAGGTATCCTGCCTGCAGTAGATGGAATGTGGCAATGGAACGCTGGCTGCGCGTGTCATAATAGGCTCTGAGCCTTTATATACCTGTGCACAGCAGCAGCCACCTTCAGTCTGCTGCTGGACAGCCAGCAGCAGCAGCAGCAGGAGAGGTATGTAATCAGGAGCCCTCCTGCTAAGGGTAGACAGCTGCTCGTTCCACCCCACCCCCCGCCTTAATTGGTTCTCCTCCCTTCCAACGGTGTTGAGGCGGGTGGGAACAGCAGGGTGTGAAGGTGCTGTGTTTAAAGAGGTGGAGTTATGCAGATCTAAAACGCGTGGATTGCAGCAGCAGCAAGCCGAAAAGTGCAGGCATGTAAGGGATCTAGAGGTTGACAACATGTCTTCTTAACGGGAGTCCAGGAGCTCATCTCCACAAATGGACTTTTCAGGATCCTTGGGTGGCTCCGTAGTTTGAAACCAATTCTGGTTATCGCTTCTCGGCCTTTTGGCTAAGATCAAGTGTAGTATCTGTTCTTATCAGTTTAATATCTGATACGTCCCCTATCTGGGGACCATATATTAAATGGATTTTTAGAACAGGGAGATGGAAAAAGAGCTTGCTCTGTCCACTCCACGCATTGACCTGGTATTGCAGTATCTCCAGGACCGGTGCACCCCTTCTTTAATGCAGTTTCTAAAATCAGAAAGAATTGAATTCAATGTTTTTTGTTCATTTTGCTTGTTTGTCGGATTTTGGGATGGACTCTTTGGCTTTGCTTTTCTTCTCCTCATTGGATTTTTCATGTTCAAAGTTGCAGAAGCCAGATTACAAGCTCATTTTGGTTCAACTTCAGCAACTGTGCATTGCATTGCCATGTAATGTGATGCAATGCTATCTTTCTAGCTCTCCCTTTTTACTTCCTTTTGGATAAACAGACATATTAGGCAAGCATTTTGGAGCTTTCACCTAAATAACTACAGGTGGTGAGATAAGCTGCACAATATAATTGACCTTTCAGTATATTGTTGCACACACACCATCTATTTAGCAAATGCCCTTGTTATCAACAGCAGCCTTTTAAACTCACCTGAGCTAACAGGTATGTGCGCTGGTTACTCTGCTGCGCTTAAAATTTCTTTTTTGGTTTGCTACAATGCCTTTTCTGAAACGTTGTCTCCTTCTGCTGGAACACTGACTTCTTTCATTTAATGCCTGCAGACTATAAAAGAGAACCCAACCCAAAAAGTTTGGTTGATTAGTCTGTGGCATTCTGTTAAACTGTTGCTTATGGCGGTCTCTGTGAGCTTCTCAGCGACATTCAGCCAGCCAGGTATCCTGCCTGCAGTAGATGGAATGTGGCAATGGAACGCTGGCTGCGTGTGTCATAATAGGCTCTGAGCCTTTATATACCTGTGCACAGCAGCAGCCACCTTCAGTCTGCTGCTGGACAGCCAGCAGCAGCAGCAGCAGGAGAGGTATGTAATCAGGAGCCCTCCTGCTAAGAGTAGACAGCTGCTCGTTCCACCCCACCCCCCGCCTTAATTGGTTCTCCTCCCTTCCAACGGTGTTGAGGCGGGTGGGAACAGCAGGGGGTGAAGGTGCTGTGTTTAAAGAGGTGGAGTTATGCAGATCTAAAACGCGTGGATTGCAGCAGCAGCAAGCCGAAAAGTGCAGGCATGTAAGGGATCTAGAGGTTGACAACATGTCTTCTTAACGGGAGTCCAGGAGCTCATCTCCACAAATGGACTTTTCAGGATCCTTGGGTGGCTCCGTAGTTTGAAACCAATTCTGGTTATCGCTTCTCGGCCTTTTGGCTAAGATCAAGTGTAGTATCTGTTCTTATCAGTTTAATATCTGATACGTCCCCTATCTGGGGACCATATATTAAATGGATTTTTAGAACAGGGAGATGGAAAAAGAGCTTGCTCTGTCCACTCCACGCATTGACCTGGTATTGCAGTATCTCCAGGACCGGTGCACCCCTTCTTTAATGCAGTTTCTAAAATCAGAAAGAATTGAATTCAATGTTTTTTGTTCATTTTGCTTGTTTGTCGGATTTTGGGATGGACTCTTTGGCTTTGCTTTTCTTCTCCTCATTGGATTTTTCATGTTCAAAGTTGCAGAAGCCAGATTACAAGCTCATTTTGGTTCAACTTCAGCAACTGTGCATTGCATTGCCATGTAATGTGATGCAATGCTATCTTTCTAGCTCTCCCTTTTTACTTCCTTTTGGATAAACAGACATATTAGGCAAGCATTTTGGAGCTTTCACCTAAATAACTACAGGTGGTGAGATAAGCTGCACAATATAATTGACCTTTCAGTATATTGTTGCACACACACCATCTATTTAGCAAATGCCCTTGTTATCAACAGCAGCCTTTTAAACTCACCTGAGCTAACAGGTATGTGCGCTGGTTACTCTGCTGCGCTTAAAATTTCTTTTTTGGTTTGCTACAATGCCTTTTCTGAAACGTTGTCTCCTTCTGCTGGAACACTGACTTCTTTCATTTAATGCCTGCAGACTATAAAAGAGAACCCAACCCAAAAAGTTTGGTTGATTAGTCTGTGGCATTCTGTTAAACTGTTGCTTATGGCGGTCTCTGTGAGCTTCTCAGCGACATTCAGCCAGCCAGGTATCCTGCCTGCAGTAGATGGAATGTGGCAATGGAACGCTGGCTGCGTGTGTCATAATAGGCTCTGAGCCTTTATATACCTGTGCACAGCAGCAGCCACCTTCAGTCTGCTGCTGGACAGCCAGCAGCAGCAGCAGCAGGAGAGGTATGTAATCAGGAGCCCTCCTGCTAAGAGTAGACAGCTGCTCGTTCCACCCCACCCCCCGCCTTAATTGGTTCTCCTCCCTTCCAACGGTGTTGAGGCGGGTGGGAACAGCAGGGGGTGAAGGTGCTGTGTTTAAAGAGGTGGAGTTATGCAGATCTAAAACGCGTGGATTGCAGCAGCAGCAAGCCGAAAAGTGCAGGCATGTAAGGGATCTAGAGGTTGACAACATGTCTTCTTAACGGGAGTCCAGGAGCTCATCTCCACAAATGGACTTTTCAGGATCCTTGGGTGGCTCCGTAGTTTGAAACCAATTCTGGTTATCGCTTCTCGGCCTTTTGGCTAAGATCAAGTGTAGTATCTGTTCTTATCAGTTTAATATCTGATACGTCCCCTATCTGGGGACCATATATTAAATGGATTTTTAGAACAGGGAGATGGAAAAAGAGCTTGCTCTGTCCACTCCACGCATTGACCTGGTATTGCAGTATCTCCAGGACCGGTGCACCCCTTCTTTAATGCAGTTTCTAAAATCAGAAAGAATTGAATTCAATGTTTTTTGTTCATTTTGCTTGTTTGTCGGATTTTGGGATGGACTCTTTGGCTTTGCTTTTCTTCTCCTCATTGGATTTTTCATGTTCAAAGTTGCAGAAGCCAGATTACAAGCTCATTTTGGTTCAACTTCAGCAACTGTGCATTGCATTGCCATGTAATGTGAAGCAATGCTATCTTTCTAGCTCTCCCTTTTTACTTCCTTTTGGATAAACAGACATATTAGGCAAGCATTTTGGAGCTTTCACCTAAATAACTACAGGTGGTGAGATAAGCTGCACAATATAATTGACCTTTCAGTATATTGTTGCACACACACCATCTATTTAGCAAATGCCCTTGTTATCAACAGCAGCCTTTTAAACTCACCTGAGCTAACAGGTATGTGCGCTGGTTACTCTGCTGCGCTTAAAATTTCTTTTTTGGTTTGCTACAATGCCTTTTCTGAAACGTTGTCTCCTTCTGCTGGAACACTGACTTCTTTCATTTAATGCCTGCAGACTATAAAAGAGAACCCAACCCAAAAAGTTTGGTTGATTAGTCTGTGGCATTCTGTTAAACTGTTGCTTATGGCGGTCTCTGTGAGCTTCTCAGCGACATTCAGCCAGCCAGGTATCCTGCCTGCAGTAGATGGAATGTGGCAATGGAACGCTGGCTGCGCGTGTCATAATAGGCTCTGAGCCTTTATATACCTGTGCACAGCAGCAGCCACCTTCAGTCTGCTGCTGGACAGCCAGCAGCAGCAGCAGCAGGAGAGGTATGTAATCAGGAGCCCTCCTGCTAAGGGTAGACAGCTGCTCGTTCCACCCCACCCCCCGCCTTAATTGGTTCTCCTCCCTTCCAACGGTGTTGAGGCGGGTGGGAACAGCAGGGGGTGAAGGTGCTGTGTTTAAAGAGGTGGAGTTATGCAGATCTAAAACGCGTGGATTGCAGCAGCAGCAAGCCGAAAAGTGCAGGCATGTAAGGGATCTAGAGGTTGACAACATGTCTTCTTAACGGGAGTCCAGGAGCTCATCTCCACAAATGGACTTTTCAGGATCCTTGGGTGGCTCCGTAGTTTGAAACCAATTCTGGTTATCGCTTCTCGGCCTTTTGGCTAAGATCAAGTGTAGTATCTGTTCTAACCCTGGGGTTCATACCGTCGGAGCCATCCAGGAGGCTTGGCGCCTTATGAACTGCTTCAAGGATGCCGTTTGGGTCGCCAGGAACCGGCTCATCTTGAGGAGGGAGAGGATGTCCATCCAGGACTGCCGCAGGCTGATCCACAGCCTGCTCAGAGACTATTCCATCATGGACGGTCCGGAGGACGAGGACGAGGACTAAACCCCTCCTCCCCCTCTCCCCTTATGTGTCTTGTCTTTCAATAAAGCTTCGGGCCTGTGATTTTCCCCTCCCCATCCCCTTTTTCCCAATCCCCATCCCTTATCACGGTTCGTCGTACTGTATTGATTGACATGCTTTTTCTTTCAGATTAAGTGTTTTGTGTAGCATAGGGGTGTGATGTGTCTAGTTAGTGCGTCGTATCCTCATGCTATGTAAATATGATGTAGAATTCTGTGTGTACTGGGCTGCGGCACTGTACACTGTCTGTTAACTTATTTTTTGTGCTAATAAAAGATATATTCAATCAAAAAAATCTGTTCTTATCAGTTTAATATCTGATACGTCCCCTATCTGGGGACCATATATTAAATGGATTTTTAGAACAGGGAGATGGAAAAAGAGCTTGCTCTGTCCACTCCACGCATTGACCTGGTATTGCAGTATCTCCAGGACCGGTGCACCCCTTCTTTAATGCAGTTTCTAAAATCAGAAAGAATTGAATTCAATGTTTTTTGTTCATTTTGCTTGTTTGTCGGATTTTGGGATGGACTCTTTGGCTTTGCTTTTCTTCTCCTCATTGGATTTTTCATGTTCAAAGTTGCAGAAGCCAGATTACAAGCTCATTTTGGTTCAACTTCAGCAACTGTGCATTGCATTGCCATGTAATGTGATGCAATGCTATCTTTCTAGCTCTCCCTTTTTACTTCCTTTTGGATAAACAGACATATTAGGCAAGCATTTTGGAGCTTTCACCTAAATAACTACAGGTGGTGAGATAAGCTGCACAATATAATTGACCTTTCAGTATATTGTTGCACACACACCATCTATTTAGCAAATGCCCTTGTTATCAACAGCAGCCTTTTAAACTCACCTGAGCTAACAGGTATGTGCGCTGGTTACTCTGCTGCGCTTAAAATTTCTTTTTTGGTTTGCTACAATGCCTTTTCTGAAACGTTGTCTCCTTCTGCTGGAACACTGACTTCTTTCATTTAATGCCTGCAGACTATAAAAGAGAACCCAACCCAAAAAGTTTGGTTGATTAGTCTGTGGCATTCTGTTAAACTGTTGCTTATGGCGGTCTCTGTGAGCTTCTCAGCGACATTCAGCCAGCCAGGTATCCTGCCTGCAGTAGATGGAATGTGGCAATGGAACGCTGGCTGCGCGTGTCATAATAGGCTCTGAGCCTTTATATACCTGTGCACAGCAGCAGCCACCTTCTGTCTGCTGCTGGACAGCCAGCAGCAGCAGCAGCAGGAGAGGTATGTAATCAGGAGCCCTCCTGCTAAGGTTAGACAGCTGCTCGTTCCACCCCACCCCCCGCCTTAATTGGTTCTCCTCCCTTCCAACGGTGTTGAGGCGGGTGGGAACAGCAGGGGGTGAAGGTGCTGTGTTTAAAGAGGTGGAGTTATGCAGATCTAAAACGCGTGGATTGCAGCAGCAGCAAGCCGAAAAGTGCAGGCATGTAAGGGATCTAGAGGTTGACAACATGTCTTCTTAACGGGAGTCCAGGAGCTCATCTCCACAAATGGACTTTTCAGGATCCTTGGGTGGCTCCGTAGTTTGAAACCAATTCTGGTTATCGCTTCTCGGCCTTTTGGCTAAGATCAAGTGTAGTATCTGTTCTTATCAGTTTAATATCTGATACGTCCCCTATCTGGGGACCATATATTAAATGGATTTTTAGAACAGGGAGATGGAAAAAGAGCTTGCTCTGTCCACTCCACGCATTGACCTGGTATTGCAGTATCTCCAGGACCGGTGCACCCCTTCTTTAATGCAGTTTCTAAAATCAGAAAGAATTGAATTCAATGTTTTTTGTTCATTTTGCTTGTTTGTCGGATTTTGGGATGGACTCTTTGGCTTTGCTTTTCTTCTCCTCATTGGATTTTTCATGTTCAAAGTTGCAGAAGCCAGATTACAAGCTCATTTTGGTTCAACTTCAGCAACTGTGCATTGCATTGCCATGTAATGTGAAGCAATGCTATCTTTCTAGCTCTCCCTTTTTACTTCCTTTTGGATAAACAGACATATTAGGCAAGCATTTTGGAGCTTTCACCTAAATAACTACAGGTGGTGAGATAAGCTGCACAATATAATTGACCTTTCAGTATATTGTTGCACACACACCATCTATTTAGCAAATGCCCTTGTTATCAACAGCAGCCTTTTAAACTCACCTGAGCTAACAGGTATGTGCGCTGGTTACTCTGCTGCGCTTAAAATTTCTTTTTTGGTTTGCTACAATGCCTTTTCTGAAACGTTGTCTCCTTCTGCTGGAACACTGACTTCTTTCATTTAATGCCTGCAGACTATAAAAGAGAACCCAACCCAAAAAGTTTGGTTGATTAGTCTGTGGCATTCTGTTAAACTGTTGCTTATGGCGGTCTCTGTGAGCTTCTCAGCGACATTCAGCCAGCCAGGTATCCTGCCTGCAGTAGATGGAATGTGGCAATGGAACGCTGGCTGCGCGTGTCATAATAGGCTCTGAGCCTTTATATACCTGTGCACAGCAGCAGCCACCTTCAGTCTGCTGCTGGACAGCCAGCAGCAGCAGCAGGAGAGGTATGTAATCAGGAGCCCTCCTGCTAAGGGTAGACAGCTGCTCGTTCCACCCCACCCCCCGCCTTAATTGGTTCTCCTCCCTTCCAACGGTGTTGAGGCGGGTGGGAACAGCAGGGGGTGAAGGTGCTGTGTTTAAAGAGGTGGAGTTATGCAGATCTAAAACGCGTGGATTGCAGCAGCAGCAAGCCGAAAAGTGCAGGCATGTAAGGGATCTAGAGGTTGACAACATGTCTTCTTAACGGGAGTCCAGGAGCTCATCTCCACAAATGGACTTTTCAGGATCCTTGGGTGGCTCCGTAGTTTGAAACCAATTCTGGTTATCGCTTCTCGGCCTTTTGGCTAAGATCAAGTGTAGTATCTGTTCTAACCCTGGGGTTCATACCGTCGGAGCCATCCAGGAGGCTTGGCGCCTTATGAACTGCTTCAAGGATGCCGTTTGGGTCGCCAGGAACCGGCTCATCTTGAGGAGGGAGAGGATGTCCATCCAGGACTGCCGCAGGCTGATCCACAGCCTGCTCAGAGACTATTCCATCATGGACGGTCCGGAGGACGAGGACGAGGACTAAACCCCTCCTCCCCCTCTCCCCTTATGTGTCTTGTCTTTCAATAAAGCTTCGGGCCTGTGATTTTCCCCTCCCCATCCCCTTTTTCCCAATCCCCATCCCTTATCACGGTTCGTCGTACTGTATTGATTGACATGCTTTTTCTTTCAGATTAAGTGTTTTGTGTAGCATAGGGGTGTGATGTGTCTAGTTAGTGCGTCGTATCCTCATGCTATGTAAATATGATGTAGAATTCTGTGTGTACTGGGCTGCGGCACTGTACACTGTCTGTTAACTTATTTTTTGTGCTAATAAAAGATATATTCAATCAAAAAAATCTGTTCTTATCAGTTTAATATCTGATACGTCCCCTATCTGGGGACCATATATTAAATGGATTTTTAGAACAGGGAGATGGAAAAAGAGCTTGCTCTGTCCACTCCACGCATTGACCTGGTATTGCAGTATCTCCAGGACCGGTGCACCCCTTCTTTAATGCAGTTTCTAAAATCAGAAAGAATTGAATTCAATGTTTTTTGTTCATTTTGCTTGTTTGTCGGATTTTGGGATGGACTCTTTGGCTTTGCTTTTCTTCTCCTCATTGGATTTTTCATGTTCAAAGTTGCAGAAGCCAGATTACAAGCTCATTTTGGTTCAACTTCAGCAACTGTGCATTGCATTGCCATGTAATGTGATGCAATGCTATCTTTCTAGCTCTCCCTTTTTACTTCCTTTTGGATAAACAGACATATTAGGCAAGCATTTTGGAGCTTTCACCTAAATAACTACAGGTGGTGAGATAAGCTGCACAATATAATTGACCTTTCAGTATATTGTTGCACACACACCATCTATTTAGCAAATGCCCTTGTTATCAACAGCAGCCTTTTAAACTCACCTGAGCTAACAGGTATGTGCGCTGGTTACTCTGCTGCGCTTAAAATTTCTTTTTTGGTTTGCTACAATGCCTTTTCTGAAACGTTGTCTCCTTCTGCTGGAACACTGACTTCTTTCATTTAATGCCTGCAGACTATAAAAGAGAACCCAACCCAAAAAGTTTGGTTGATTAGTCTGTGGCATTCTGTTAAACTGTTGCTTATGGCGGTCTCTGTGAGCTTCTCAGCGACATTCAGCCAGCCAGGTATCCTGCCTGCAGTAGATGGAATGTGGCAATGGAACGCTGGCTGCGCGTGTCATAATAGGCTCTGAGCCTTTATATACCTGTGCACAGCAGCAGCCACCTTCAGTCTGCTGCTGGACAGCCAGCAGCAGCAGCAGCAGGAGAGGTATGTAATCAGGAGCCCTCCTGCTAAGGGTAGACAGCTGCTCGTTCCACCCCACCCCCCGCCTTAATTGGTTCTCCTCCCTTCCAACGGTGTTGAGGCGGGTGGGAACAGCAGGGGGTGAAGGTGCTGTGTTTAAAGAGGTGGAGTTATGCAGATCTAAAACGCGTGGATTGCAGCAGCAGCAAGCCGAAAAGTGCAGGCATGTAAGGGATCTAGAGGTTGACAACATGTCTTCTTAACGGGAGTCCAGGAGCTCATCTCCACAAATGGACTTTTCAGGATCCTTGGGTGGCTCTGTAGTTTGAAACCAATTCTGGTTATCGCTTCTCGGCCTTTTGGCTAAGATCAAGTGTAGTATCTGTTCTTATCAGTTTAATATCTGATACGTCCCCTATCTGGGGACCATATATTAAATGGATTTTTAGAACAGGGAGATGGAAAAAGAGCTTGCTCTGTCCACTCCACGCATTGACCTGGTATTGCAGTATCTCCAGGACCGGTGCACCCCTTCTTTAATGCAGTTTCTAAAATCAGAAAGAATTGAATTCAATGTTTTTTGTTCATTTTGCTTGTTTGTCGGATTTTGGGATGGACTCTTTGGCTTTGCTTTTCTTCTCCTCATTGGATTTTTAATGTTCAAAGTTGCAGAAGCCAGATTACAAGCTCATTTTGGTTCAACTTCAGCAACTGTGCATTGCATTGCCATGTAATGTGATGCAATGCTATCTTTCTAGCTCTCCCTTTTTACTTCCTTTTGGATAAACAGACATATTAGGCAAGCATTTTGGAGCTTTCACCTAAATAACTACAGGTGGTGAGATAAGCTGCACAATATAATTGACCTTTCAGTATATTGTTGCACACACACCATCTATTTAGCAAATGCCCTTGTTATCAACAGCAGCCTTTTAAACTCACCTGAGCTAACAGGTATGTGCGCTGGTTACTCTGCTGCGCTTAAAATTTCTTTTTTGGTTTGCTACAATGCCTTTTCTGAAACGTTGTCTCCTTCTGCTGGAACACTGACTTCTTTCATTTAATGCCTGCAGACTATAAAAGAGAACCCAACCCAAAAAGTTTGGTTGATTAGTCTGTGGCATTCTGTTAAACTGTTGCTTATGGCGGTCTCTGTGAGCTTCTCAGCGACATTCAGCCAGCCAGGTATCCTGCCTGCAGTAGATGGAATGTGGCAATGGAACGCTGGCTGCGCGTGTCATAATAGGCTCTGAGCCTTTATATACCTGTGCACAGCAGCAGCCACCTTCAGTCTGCTGCTGGACAGCCAGCAGCAGCAGCAGCAGGAGAGGTATGTAATCAGGAGCCCTCCTGCTAAGGGTAGACAGCTGCTCGTTCCACCCCACTCCCCGCCTTAATTGGTTCTCCTCCCTTCCAACGGTGTTGAGGCGGGTGGGAACAGCAGGGGGTGAAGGTGCTGTGTTTAAAGAGGTGGAGTTATGCAGATCTAAAACGCGTGGATTGCAGCAGCAGCAAGCCGAAAAGTGCAGGCATGTAAGGGATCTAGAGGTTGACAACATGTCTTCTTAACGGGAGTCCAGGAGCTCATCTCCACAAATGGACTTTTCAGGATCCTTGGGTGGCTCCGTAGTTTGAAACCAATTCTGGTTATCGCTTCTCGGCCTTTTGGCTAAGATCAAGTGTAGTATCTGTTCTTATCAGTTTAATATCTGATACGTCCCCTATCTGGGGACCATATATTAAATGGATTTTTAGAACAGGGAGATGGAAAAAGAGCTTGCTCTGTCCACTCCACGCATTGACCTGGTATTGCAGTATCTCCAGGACCGGTGCACCCCTTCTTTAATGCAGTTTCTAAAATCAGAAAGAATTGAATTCAATGTTTTTTGTTCATTTTGCTTGTTTGTCGGATTTTGGGATGGACTCTTTGGCTTTGCTTTTCTTCTCCTCATTGGATTTTTCATGTTCAAAGTTGCAGAAGCCAGATTACAAGCTCATTTTGGTTCAACTTCAGCAACTGTGCATTGCATTGCCATGTAATGTGATGCAATGCTATCTTTCTAGCTCTCCCTTTTTACTTCCTTTTGGATAAACAGACATATTAGGCAAGCATTTTGGAGCTTTCACCTAAATAACTACAGGTGGTGAGATAAGCTGCACAATATAATTGACCTTTCAGTATATTGTTGCGCACACACCATCTATTTAGCAAATGCCCTTGTTATCAACAGCAGCCTTTTAAACTCACCTGAGCTAACAGGTATGTGCGCTGGTTACTCTGCTGCGCTTAAAATTTCTTTTTTGGTTTGCTACAATGCCTTTTCTGAAACGTTGTCTCCTTCTGCTGGAACACTGACTTCTTTCATTTAATGCCTGCAGACTATAAAAGAGAACCCAACCCAAAAAGTTTGGTTGATTAGTCTGTGGCATTCTGTTAAACTGTTGCTTATGGCGGTCTCTGTGAGCTTCTCAGCGACATTCAGCCAGCCAGGTATCCTGCCTGCAGTAGATGGAATGTGGCAATGGAACGCTGGCTGCGCGTGTCATAATAGGCTCTGAGCCTTTATATACCTGTGCACAGCAGCAGTCACCTTCAGTCTGCTGCTGGACAGCCAGCAGCAGCAGCAGCAGGAGAGGTATGTAATCAGGAGCCCTCCTGCTAAGGGTAGACAGCTGCTCGTTCCACCCCACCCCCCGCCTTAATTGGTTCTCCTCCCTTCCAACGGTGTTGAGGCGGGTGGGAACAGCAGGGGGTGAAGGTGCTGTGTTTAAAGAGGTGGAGTTATGCAGATCTAAAACGCGTGGATTGCAGCAGCAGCAAGCCGAAAAGTGCAGGCATGTAAGGGATCTAGAGGTTGACAACATGTCTTCTTAACGGGAGTCCAGGAGCTCATCTCCACAAATGGACTTTTCAGGATCCTTGGGTGGCTCTGTAGTTTGAAACCAATTCTGGTTATCGCTTCTCGGCCTTTTGGCTAAGATCAAGTGTAGTATCTGTTCTTATCAGTTTAATATCTGATACGTCCCCTATCTGGGGACCATATATTAAATGGATTTTTAGAACAGGGAGATGGAAAAAGAGCTTGCTCTGTCCACTCCACGCATTGACCTGGTATTGCAGTATCTCCAGGACCGGTGCACCCCTTCTTTAATGCAGTTTCTAAAATCAGAAAGAATTGAATTCAATGTTTTTTGTTCATTTTGCTTGTTTGTCGGATTTTTGATGGACTCTTTGGCTTTGCTTTTCTTCTCCTCATTGGATTTTTCATGTTCAAAGTTGCAGAAGCCAGATTACAAGCTCATTTTGGTTCAACTTCAGCAACTGTGCATTGCATTGCCATGTAATGTGAAGCAATGCTATCTTTCTAGCTCTCCCTTTTTACTTCCTTTTGGATAAACAGACATATTAGGCAAGCATTTTGGAGCTTTCACCTAAATAACTACAGGTGGTGAGATAAGCTGCACAATATAATTGACCTTTCAGTATATTGTTGCACACACACCATCTATTTAGCAAATGCCCTTGTTATCAACAGCAGCCTTTTAAACTCACCTGAGCTAACAGGTATGTGCGCTGGTTACTCTGCTGCGCTTAAAATTTCTTTTTTGGTTTGCTACAATGCCTTTTCTGAAACGTTGTCTCCTTCTGCTGGAACACTGACTTCTTTCATTTAATGCCTGCAGACTATAAAAGAGAACCCAACCCAAAAAGTTTGGTTGATTAGTCTGTGGCATTCTGTTAAACTGTTGCTTATGGCGGTCTCTGTGAGCTTCTCAGCGACATTCAGCCAGCCAGGTATCCTGCCTGCAGTAGATGGAATGTGGCAATGGAACGCTGGCTGCGCGTGTCATAATAGGCTCTGAGCCTTTATATACCTGTGCACAGCAGCAGCCACCTTCAGTCTGCTGCTGGACAGCCAGCAGCAGCAGCAGGAGAGGTATGTAATCAGGAGCCCTCCTGCTAAGGGTAGACAGCTGCTCGTTCCACCCCACCCCCCGCCTTAATTGGTTCTCCTCCCTTCCAACGGTGTTGAGGCGGGTGGGAACAGCAGGGGGTGAAGGTGCTGTGTTTAAAGAGGTGGAGTTATGCAGATCTAAAACGCGTGGATTGCAGCAGCAGCAAGCCGAAAAGTGCAGGCATGTAAGGGATCTAGAGGTTGACAACATGTCTTCTTAACGGGAGTCCAGGAGCTCATCTCCACAAATGGACTTTTCAGGATCCTTGGGTGGCTCCGTAGTTTGAAACCAATTCTGGTTATCGCTTCTCGGCCTTTTGGCTAAGATCAAGTGTAGTATCTGTTCTAACCCTGGGGTTCATACCGTCGGAGCCATCCAGGAGGCTTGGCGCCTTATGAACTGCTTCAAGGATGCCGTTTGGGTCGCCAGGAACCGGCTCATCTTGAGGAGGGAGAGGATGTCCATCCAGGACTGCCGCAGGCTGATCCACAGCCTGCTCAGAGACTATTCCATCATGGACGGTCCGGAGGACGAGGACGAGGACTAAACCCCTCCTCCCCCTCTCCCCTTATGTGTCTTGTCTTTCAATAAAGCTTCGGGCCTGTGATTTTCCCCTCCCCATCCCCTTTTTCCCAATCCCCATCCCTTATCACGGTTCGTCGTACTGTATTGATTGACATGCTTTTTCTTTCAGATTAAGTGTTTTGTGTAGCATAGGGGTGTGATGTGTCTAGTTAGTGCGTCGTATCCTCATGCTATGTAAATATGATGTAGAATTCTGTGTGTACTGGGCTGCGGCACTGTACACTGTCTGTTAACTTATTTTTTGTGCTAATAAAAGATATATTCAATCAAAAAAATCTGTTCTTATCAGTTTAATATCTGATACGTCCCCTATCTGGGGACCATATATTAAATGGATTTTTAGAACAGGGAGATGGAAAAAGAGCTTGCTCTGTCCACTCCACGCATTGACCTGGTATTGCAGTATCTCCAGGACCGGTGCACCCCTTCTTTAATGCAGTTTCTAAAATCAGAAAGAATTGAATTCAATGTTTTTTGTTCATTTTGCTTGTTTGTCGGATTTTGGGATGGACTCTTTGGCTTTGCTTTTCTTCTCCTCATTGGATTTTTCATGTTCAAAGTTGCAGAAGCCAGATTACAAGCTCATTTTGGTTCAACTTCAGCAACTGTGCATTGCATTGCCATGTAATGTGATGCAATGCTATCTTTCTAGCTCTCCCTTTTTACTTCCTTTTGGATAAACAGACATATTAGGCAAGCATTTTGGAGCTTTCACCTAAATAACTACAGGTGGTGAGATAAGCTGCACAATATAATTGACCTTTCAGTATATTGTTGCACACACACCATCTATTTAGCAAATGCCCTTGTTATCAACAGCAGCCTTTTAAACTCACCTGAGCTAACAGGTATGTGCGCTGGTTACTCTGCTGCGCTTAAAATTTCTTTTTTGGTTTGCTACAATGCCTTTTCTGAAACGTTGTCTCCTTCTGCTGGAACACTGACTTCTTTCATTTAATGCCTGCAGACTATAAAAGAGAACCCAACCCAAAAAGTTTGGTTGATTAGTCTGTGGCATTCTGTTAAACTGTTGCTTATGGCGGTCTCTGTGAGCTTCTCAGCGACATTCAGCCAGCCAGGTATCCTGCCTGCAGTAGATGGAATGTGGCAATGGAACGCTGGCTGCGCGTGTCATAATAGGCTCTGAGCCTTTATATACCTGTGCACAGCAGCAGCCACCTTCAGTCTGCTGCTGGACAGCCAGCAGCAGCAGCAGCAGGAGAGGTATGTAATCAGGAGCCCTCCTGCTAAGGGTAGACAGCTGCTCGTTCCACCCCACCCCCCGCCTTAATTGGTTCTCCTCCCTTCCAACGGTGTTGAGGCGGGTGGGAACAGCAGGGGGTGAAGGTGCTGTGTTTAAAGAGGTGGAGTTATGCAGATCTAAAACGCGTGGATTGCAGCAGCAGCAAGCCGAAAAGTGCAGGCATGTAAGGGATCTAGAGGTTGACAACATGTCTTCTTAACGGGAGTCCAGGAGCTCATCTCCACAAATGGACTTTTCAGGATCCTTGGGTGGCTCTGTAGTTTGAAACCAATTCTGGTTATCGCTTCTCGGCCTTTTGGCTAAGATCAAGTGTAGTATCTGTTCTTATCAGTTTAATATCTGATACGTCCCCTATCTGGGGACCATATATTAAATGGATTTTTAGAACAGGGAGATGGAAAAAGAGCTTGCTCTGTCCACTCCACGCATTGACCTGGTATTGCAGTATCTCCAGGACCGGTGCACCCCTTCTTTAATGCAGTTTCTAAAATCAGAAAGAATTGAATTCAATGTTTTTTGTTCATTTTGCTTGTTTGTCGGATTTTGGGATGGACTCTTTGGCTTTGCTTTTCTTCTCCTCATTGGATTTTTCATGTTCAAAGTTGCAGAAGCCAGATTACAAGCTCATTTTGGTTCAACTTCAGCAACTGTGCATTGCATTGCCATGTAATGTGATGCAATGCTATCTTTCTAGCTCTCCCTTTTTACTTCCTTTTGGATAAACAGACATATTAGGCAAGCATTTTGGAGCTTTCACCTAAATAACTACAGGTGGTGAGATAAGCTGCACAATATAATTGACCTTTCAGTATATTGTTGCACACACACCATCTATTTAGCAAATGCCCTTGTTATCAACAGCAGCCTTTTAAACTCACCTGAGCTAACAGGTATGTGCGCTGGTTACTCTGCTGCGCTTAAAATTTCTTTTTTGGTTTGCTACAATGCCTTTTCTGAAACGTTGTCTCCTTCTGCTGGAACACTGACTTCTTTCATTTAATGCCTGCAGACTATAAAAGAGAACCCAACCCAAAAAGTTTGGTTGATTAGTCTGTGGCATTCTGTTAAACTGTTGCTTATGGCGGTCTCTGTGAGCTTCTCAGCGACATTCAGCCAGCCAGGTATCCTGCCTGCAGTAGATGGAATGTGGCAATGGAACGCTGGCTGCGCGTGTCATAATAGGCTCTGAGCCTTTATATACCTGTGCACAGCAGCAGCCACCTTCAGTCTGCTGCTGGACAGCCAGCAGCAGCAGCAGCAGGAGAGGTATGTAATCAGGAGCCCTCCTGCTAAGGGTAGACAGCTGCTCGTTCCACCCCACTCCCCGCCTTAATTGGTTCTCCTCCCTTCCAACGGTGTTGAGGCGGGTGGGAACAGCAGGGGGTGAAGGTGCTGTGTTTAAAGAGGTGGAGTTATGCAGATCTAAAACGCGTGGATTGCAGCAGCAGCAAGCCGAAAAGTGCAGGCATGTAAGGGATCTAGAGGTTGACAACATGTCTTCTTAACGGGAGTCCAGGAGCTCATCTCCACAAATGGACTTTTCAGGATCCTTGGGTGGCTCCGTAGTTTGAAACCAATTCTGGTTATCGCTTCTCGGCCTTTTGGCTAAGATCAAGTGTAGTATCTGTTCTTATCAGTTTAATATCTGATACGTCCCCTATCTGGGGACCATATATTAAATGGATTTTTAGAACAGGGAGATGGAAAAAGAGCTTGCTCTGTCCACTCCACGCATTGACCTGGTATTGCAGTATCTCCAGGACCGGTGCACCCCTTCTTTAATGCAGTTTCTAAAATCAGAAAGAATTGAATTCAATGTTTTTTGTTCATTTTGCTTGTTTGTCGGATTTTGGGATGGACTCTTTGGCTTTGCTTTTCTTCTCCTCATTGGATTTTTCATGTTCAAAGTTGCAGAAGCCAGATTACAAGCTCATTTTGGTTCAACTTCAGCAACTGTGCATTGCATTGCCATGTAATGTGAAGCAATGCTATCTTTCTAGCTCTCCCTTTTTACTTCCTTTTGGATAAACAGACATATTAGGCAAGCATTTTGGAGCTTTCACCTAAATAACTACAGGTGGTGAGATAAGCTGCACAATATAATTGACCTTTCAGTATATTGTTGCACACACACCATCTATTTAGCAAATGCCCTTGTTATCAACAGCAGCCTTTTAAACTCACCTGAGCTAACAGGTATGTGCGCTGGTTACTCTGCTGCGCTTAAAATTTCTTTTTTGGTTTGCTACAATGCCTTTTCTGAAACGTTGTCTCCTTCTGCTGGAACACTGACTTCTTTCATTTAATGCCTGCAGACTATAAAAGAGAACCCAACCCAAAAAGTTTGGTTGATTAGTCTGTGGCATTCTGTTAAACTGTTGCTTATGGCGGTCTCTGTGAGCTTCTCAGCGACATTCAGCCAGCCAGGTATCCTGCCTGCAGTAGATGGAATGTGGCAATGGAACGCTGGCTGCGCGTGTCATAATAGGCTCTGAGCCTTTATATACCTGTGCACAGCAGCAGCCACCTTCAGTCTGCTGCTGGACAGCCAGCAGCAGCAGCAGCAGGAGAGGTATGTAATCAGGAGCCCTCCTGCTAAGGTTAGACAGCTGCTCGTTCCACCCCACCCCCCGCCTTAATTGGTTCTCCTCCCTTCCAACGGTGTTGAGGCGGGTGGGAACAGCAGGGGGTGAAGGTGCTGTGTTTAAAGAGGTGGAGTTATGCAGATCTAAAACGCGTGGATTGCAGCAGCAGCAAGCCGAAAAGTGCAGGCATGTAAGGGATCTAGAGGTTGACAACATGTCTTCTTAATGGGAGTCCAGGAGCTCATCTCCACAAATGGACTTTTCAGGATCCTTGGGTGGCTCCGTAGTTTGAAACCAATTCTGGTTATCGCTTCTCGGCCTTTTGGCTAAGATCAAGTGTAGTATCTGTTCTTATCAGTTTAATATCTGATACGTCCCCTATCTGGGGACCATATATTAAATGGATTTTTAGAACAGGGAGATGGAAAAAGAGCTTGCTCTGTCCACTCCACGCATTTACCTGGTATTGCAGTATCTCCAGGACCGGTGCACCCCTTCTTTAATGCAGTTTCTAAAATCAGAAAGAATTGAATTCAATGTTTTTTGTTCATTTTGCTTGTTTGTCGGATTTTGGGATGGACTCTTTGGCTTTGCTTTTCTTCTCCTCATTGGATTTTTCATGTTCAAAGTTGCAGAAGCCAGATTACAAGCTCATTTTGGTTCAACTTCAGCAACTGTGCATTGCATTGCCATGTAATGTGATGCAATGCTATCTTTCTAGCTCTCCCTTTTTACTTCCTTTTGGATAAACAGACATATTAGGCGAGCATTTTGGAGCTTTCACCTAAATAACTACAGGTGGTGAGATAAGCTGCACAATATAATTGACCTTTCAGTATATTGTTGCACACACACCATCTATTTAGCAAATGCCCTTGTTATCAACAGCAGCCTTTTAAACTCACCTGAGCTAACAGGTATGTGCGCTGGTTACTCTGCTGCGCTTAAAATTTCTTTTTTGGTTTGCTACAATGCCTTTTCTGAAACGTTGTCTCCTTCTGCTGGAACACTGACTTCTTTCATTTAATGCCTGCAGACTATAAAAGAGAACCCAACCCAAAAAGTTTGGTTGATTAGTCTGTGGCATTCTGTTAAACTGTTGCTTATGGCGGTCTCTGTGAGCTTCTCAGCGACATTCAGCCAGCCAGGTATCCTGCCTGCAGTAGATGGAATGTGGCAATGGAACGCTGGCTGCGCGTGTCATAATAGGCTCTGAGCCTTTATATACCTGTGCACAGCAGCAGCCACCTTCAGTCTGCTGCTGGACAGCCAGCAGCAGCAGCAGCAGGAGAGGTATGTAATCAGGAGCCCTCCTGCTAAGGGTAGACAGCTGCTCGTTCCACCCCACCCCCCGCCTTAATTGGTTCTCCTCCCTTCCAACGGTGTTGAGGCGGGTGGGAACAGCAGGGGGTGAAGGTGCTGTG
The DNA here is from genome assembly GCF_046119375.1 of Phyllobates terribilis. NCBI lineage: Eukaryota > Metazoa > Chordata > Amphibia > Anura > Dendrobatidae > Phyllobates > Phyllobates terribilis. The sequence goes on from NW_027363258.1 coordinate 48,512, forward strand.
TTTAAAGAGGTGGAGTTATGCAGATCTAAAACGCGTGGATTGCAGCAGCAGCAAGCCGAAAAGTGCAGGCATGTAAGGGATCTAGAGGTTGACAACATGTCTTCTTAACGGGAGTCCAGGAGCTCATCTCCACAAATGGACTTTTCAGGATCCTTGGGTGGCTCTGTAGTTTGAAACCAATTCTGGTTATCGCTTCTCGGCCTTTTGGCTAAGATCAAGTGTAGTATCTGTTCTTATCAGTTTAATATCTGATACGTCCCCTATCTGGGGACCATATATTAAATGGATTTTTAGAACAGGGAGATGGAAAAAGAGCTTGCTCTGTCCACTCCACGCATTGACCTGGTATTGCAGTATCTCCAGGACCGGTGCACCCCTTCTTTAATGCAGTTTCTAAAATCAGAAAGAATTGAATTCAATGTTTTTTGTTCATTTTGCTTGTTTGTCGGATTTTGGGATGGACTCTTTGGCTTTGCTTTTCTTCTCCTCATTGGATTTTTCATGTTCAAAGTTGCAGAAGCCAGATTACAAGCTCATTTTGGTTCAACTTCAGCAACTGTGCATTGCATTGCCATGTAATGTGATGCAATGCTATCTTTCTAGCTCTCCCTTTTTACTTCCTTTTGGATAAACAGACATATTAGGCGAGCATTTTGGAGCTTTCACCTAAATAACTACAGGTGGTGAGATAAGCTGCACAATATAATTGACCTTTCAGTATATTGTTGCACACACACCATCTATTTAGCAAATGCCCTTGTTATCAACAGCAGCCTTTTAAACTCACCTGAGCTAACAGGTATGTGCGCTGGTTACTCTGCTGCGCTTAAAATTTCTTTTTTGGTTTGCTACAATGCCTTTTCTGAAACGTTGTCTCCTTCTGCTGGAACACTGACTTCTTTCATTTAATGCCTGCAGACTATAAAAGAGAACCCAACCCAAAAAGTTTGGTTGATTAGTCTGTGGCATTCTGTTAAACTGTTGCTTATGGCGGTCTCTGTGAGCTTCTCAGCGACATTCAGCCAGCCAGGTATCCTGCCTGCAGTAGATGGAATGTGGCAATGGAACGCTGGCTGCGCGTGTCATAATAGGCTCTGAGCCTTTATATACCTGTGCACAGCAGCAGTCACCTTCAGTCTGCTGCTGGACAGCCAGCAGCAGCAGCAGCAGGAGAGGTATGTAATCAGGAGCCCTCCTGCTAAGGGTAGACAGCTGCTCGTTCCACCCCACCCCCCGCCTTAATTGGTTCTCCTCCCTTCCAACGGTGTTGAGGCGGGTGGGAACAGCAGGGGGTGAAGGTGCTGTGTTTAAAGAGGTGGAGTTATGCAGATCTAAAACGCGTGGATTGCAGCAGCAGCAAGCCGAAAAGTGCAGGCATGTAAGGGATCTAGAGGTTGACAACATGTCTTCTTAACGGGAGTCCAGGAGCTCATCTCCACAAATGGACTTTTCAGGATCCTTGGGTGGCTCTGTAGTTTGAAACCAATTCTGGTTATCGCTTCTCGGCCTTTTGGCTAAGATCAAGTGTAGTATCTGTTCTTATCAGTTTAATATCTGATACGTCCCCTATCTGGGGACCATATATTAAATGGATTTTTAGAACAGGGAGATGGAAAAAGAGCTTGCTCTGTCCACTCCACGCATTGACCTGGTATTGCAGTATCTCCAGGACCGGTGCACCCCTTCTTTAATGCAGTTTCTAAAATCAGAAAGAATTGAATTCAATGTTTTTTGTTCATTTTGCTTGTTTGTCGGATTTTGGGATGGACTCTTTGGCTTTGCTTTTCTTCTCCTCATTGGATTTTTCATGTTCAAAGTTGCAGAAGCCAGATTACAAGCTCATTTTGGTTCAACTTCAGCAACTGTGCATTGCATTGCCATGTAATGTGATGCAATGCTATCTTTCTAGCTCTCCCTTTTTACTTCCTTTTGGATAAACAGACATATTAGGCGAGCATTTTGGAGCTTTCACCTAAATAACTACAGGTGGTGAGATAAGCTGCACAATATAATTGACCTTTCAGTATATTGTTGCACACACACCATCTATTTAGCAAATGCCCTTGTTATCAACAGCAGCCTTTTAAACTCACCTGAGCTAACAGGTATGTGCGCTGGTTACTCTGCTGCGCTTAAAATTTCTTTTTTGGTTTGCTACAATGCCTTTTCTGAAACGTTGTCTCCTTCTGCTGGAACACTGACTTCTTTCATTTAATGCCTGCAGACTATAAAAGAGAACCCAACCCAAAAAGTTTGGTTGATTAGTCTGTGGCATTCTGTTAAACTGTTGCTTATGGCGGTCTCTGTGAGCTTCTCAGCGACATTCAGCCAGCCAGGTATCCTGCCTGCAGTAGATGGAATGTGGCAATGGAACGCTGGCTGCGCGTGTCATAATAGGCTCTGAGCCTTTATATACCTGTGCACAGCAGCAGCCACCTTCAGTCTGCTGCTGGACAGCCAGCAGCAGCAGCAGCAGGAGAGGTATGTAATCAGGAGCCCTCCTGCTAAGGGTAGACAGCTGCTCGTTCCACCCCACCCCCCGCCTTAATTGGTTCTCCTCCCTTCCAACGGTGTTGAGGCGGGTGGGAACAGCAGGGGGTGAAGGTGCTGTGTTTAAAGAGGTGGAGTTATGCAGATCTAAAACGCGTGGATTGCAGCAGCAGCAAGCCGAAAAGTGCAGGCATGTAAGGGATCTAGAGGTTGACAACATGTCTTCTTAACGGGAGTCCAGGAGCTCATCTCCACAAATGGACTTTTCAGGATCCTTGGGTGGCTCCGTAGTTTGAAACCAATTCTGGTTATCGCTTCTCGGCCTTTTGGCTAAGATCAAGTGTAGTATCTGTTCTTATCAGTTTAATATCTGATACGTCCCCTATCTGGGGACCATATATTAAATGGATTTTTAGAACAGGGAGATGGAAAAAGAGCTTGCTCTGTCCACTCCACGCATTGACCTGGTATTGCAGTATCTCCAGGACCGGTGCACCCCTTCTTTAATGCAGTTTCTAAAATCAGAAAGAATTGAATTCAATGTTTTTTGTTCATTTTGCTTGTTTGTCGGATTTTGGGATGGACTCTTTGGCTTTGCTTTTCTTCTCCTCATTGGATTTTTCATGTTCAAAGTTGCAGAAGCCAGATTACAAGCTCATTTTGGTTCAACTTCAGCAACTGTGCATTGCATTGCCATGTAATGTGATGCAATGCTATCTTTCTAGCTCTCCCTTTTTACTTCCTTTTGGATAAACAGACATATTAGGCAAGCATTTTGGAGCTTTCACCTAAATAACTACAGGTGGTGAGATAAGCTGCACAATATAATTGACCTTTCAGTATATTGTTGCACACACACCATCTATTTAGCAAATGCCCTTGTTATCAACAGCAGCCTTTTAAACTCACCTGAGCTAACAGGTATGTGCGCTGGTTACTCTGCTGCGCTTAAAATTTCTTTTTTGGTTTGCTACAATGCCTTTTCTGAAACGTTGTCTCCTTCTGCTGGAACACTGACTTCTTTCATTTAATGCCTGCAGACTATAAAAGAGAACCCAACCCAAAAAGTTTGGTTGATTAGTCTGTGGCATTCTGTTAAACTGTTGCTTATGGCGGTCTCTGTGAGCTTCTCAGCGACATTCAGCCAGCCAGGTATCCTGCCTGCAGTAGATGGAATGTGGCAATGGAACGCTGGCTGCGCGTGTCATAATAGGCTCTGAGCCTTTATATACCTGTGCACAGCAGCAGCCACCTTCAGTCTGCTGCTGGAAAGCCAGCAGCAGCAGCAGCAGGAGAGGTATGTAATCAGGAGCCCTCCTGCTAAGGGTAGACAGCTGCTCGTTCCACCCCACCCCCCGCCTTAATTGGTTCTCCTCCCTTCCAACGGTGTTGAGGCGGGTGGGAACAGCAGGGGGTGAAGGTGCTGTGTTTAAAGAGGTGGAGTTATGCAGATCTAAAACGCGTGGATTGCAGCAGCAGCAAGCCGAAAAGTGCAGGCATGTAAGGGATCTAGAGGTTGACAACATGTCTTCTTAACGGGAGTCCAGGAGCTCATCTCCACAAATGGACTTTTCAGGATCCTTGGGTGGCTCCGTAGTTTGAAACCAATTCTGGTTATCGCTTCTCGGCCTTTTGGCTAAGATCAAGTGTAGTATCTGTTCTTATCAGTTTAATATCTGATACGTCCCCTATCTGGGGACCATATATTAAATGGATTTTTAGAACAGGGAGATGGAAAAAGAGCTTGCTCTGTCCACTCCACGCATTGACCTGGTATTGCAGTATCTCCAGGACCGGTGCACCCCTTCTTTAATGCAGTTTCTAAAATCAGAAAGAATTGAATTCAATGTTTTTTGTTCATTTTGCTTGTTTGTCGGATTTTGGGATGGACTCTTTGGCTTTGCTTTTCTTCTCCTCATTGGATTTTTCATGTTCAAAGTTGCAGAAGCCAGATTACAAGCTCATTTTGGTTCAACTTCAGCAACTGTGCATTGCATTGCCATGTAATGTGATGCAATGCTATCTTTCTAGCTCTCCCTTTTTACTTCCTTTTGGATAAACAGACATATTAGGCAAGCATTTTGGAGCTTTCACCTAAATAACTACAGGTGGTGAGATAAGCTGCACAATATAATTGACCTTTCAGTATATTGTTGCACACACACCATCTATTTAGCAAATGCCCTTGTTATCAACAGCAGCCTTTTAAACTCACCTGAGCTAACAGGTATGTGCGCTGGTTACTCTGCTGCGCTTAAAATTTCTTTTTTGGTTTGCTACAATGCCTTTTCTGAAACGTTGTCTCCTTCTGCTGGAACACTGCCTTCTTTCATTTAATGCCTGCAGACTATAAAAGAGAACCCAACCCAAAAAGTTTGGTTGATTAGTCTGTGGCATTCTGTTAAACTGTTGCTTATGGCGGTCTCTGTGAGCTTCTCAGCGACATTCAGCCAGCCAGGTATCCTGCCTGCAGTAGATGGAATGTGGCATTGGAACGCTGGCTGCGCGTGTCATAATAGGCTCTGAGCCTTTATATACCTGTGCACAGCAGCAGCCACCTTCAGTCTGCTGCTGGACAGCCAGCAGCAGCAGCAGCAGGAGAGGTATGTAATCAGGAGCCCTCCTGCTAAGGGTAGACAGCTGCTCGTTCCACCCCACCCCCCGCCTTAATTGGTTCTCCTCCCTTCCAACGGTGTTGAGGCGGGTGGGAACAGCAGGGGGTGAAGGTGCTGTGTTTAAAGAGGTGGAGTTATGCAGATCTAAAACGCGTGGATTGCAGCAGCAGCAAGCCGAAAAGTGCAGGCATGTAAGGGATCTAGAGGTTGACAACATGTCTTCTTAACGGGAGTCCAGGAGCTCATCTCCACAAATGGACTTTTCAGGATCCTTGGGTGGCTCCGTAGTTTGAAACCAATTCTGGTTATCGCTTCTCGGCCTTTTGGCTAAGATCAAGTGTAGTATCTTTTGAAAAGGCAGTTTTGTCCTTGGGCTGCCCTAGTAAATTGATGCATATTACACACTGGTTTGGTGCACTTGTTAGTACGCCAGGTGGCTCATAGAGTTATCTGATGGAAAACATGGCCCTCCAGGATCGAAGTCACTAGGCTGGGTAAGTGTGAGGGCTTTGGAGCAATGTGCCCCAGGAGTAGGCGCCCTGGTGGGAGTCCAAGCTTACTGTGACTGGGAACCCCAGAAAGACTTGGCTTCGTAGCACGCCGCACCTTTGCCAATCATACTTTCTGAGCAACCCCCCCTATTCCTGGCCTCCGGGCTAGGAAGGGGTATTTTTATAAACCCGGTCGGAGGTCCGGTCAGCTTTGGGCTGAGAAACCAACACAGGCTCCAGCTCCACTAGGGTGGCAGCCTAGATGGAAGCTGGGAGCACGAAAACGGCTCTTCTCCGGCTTCGGCTAGGGAGAGCATCGGAGATCCCTGACCCTCGCTGTGGCCTTCTGGCTCGGAGGGATGGGGATGGTTTATTGGGGACCCTCTCCTCCGGGAAGGGTCCACATGAATCCTCGCCTCGTACGCTGTTTTGGTGTGACTTCGGTCACATTTTTCAGTGCCTTGGATGCAGCTTCAATCAAAAAAATCTGTTCTTATCAGTTTAATATCTGATACGTCCCCTATCTGGGGACCATATATTAAATGGATTTTTAGAACAGGGAGATGGAAAAAGAGCTTGCTCTGTCCACTCCACGCATTGACCTGGTATTGCAGTATCTCCAGGACCGGTGCACCCCTTCTTTAATGCAGTTTCTAAAATCAGAAAGAATTGAATTCAATGTTTTTTGTTCATTTTGCTTGTTTGTCGGATTTTGGGATGGACTCTTTGGCTTTGCTTTTCTTCTCCTCATTGGATTTTTCATGTTCAAAGTTGCAGAAGCCAGATTACAAGCTCATTTTGGTTCAACTTCAGCAACTGTGCATTGCATTGCCATGTAATGTGATGCAATGCTATCTTTCTAGCTCTCCCTTTTTACTTCCTTTTGGATAAACAGACATATTAGGCAAGCATTTTGGAGCTTTCACCTAAATAACTACAGGTGGTGAGATAAGCTGCACAATATAATTGACCTTTCAGTATATTGTTGCACACACACCATCTATTTAGCAAATGCCCTTGTTATCAACAGCAGCCTTTTAAACTCACCTGAGCTAACAGGTATGTGCGCTGGTTACTCTGCTGCGCTTAAAATTTCTTTTTTGGTTTGCTACAATGCCTTTTCTGAAACGTTGTCTCCTTCTGCTGGAACACTGACTTCTTTCATTTAATGCCTGCAGACTATAAAAGAGAACCCAACCCAAAAAGTTTGGTTGATTAGTCTGTGGCATTCTGTTAAACTGTTGCTTATGGCGGTCTCTGTGAGCTTCTCAGCGACATTCAGCCAGCCAGGTATCCTGCCTGCAGTAGATGGAATGTGGCAATGGAACGCTGGCTGCGCGTGTCATAATAGGCTCTGAGCCTTTATATACCTGTGCACAGCAGCAGCCACCTTCAGTCTGCTGCTGGACAGCCAGCAGCAGCAGGAGAGGTATGTAATCAGGAGCCCTCCTGCTAAGGGTAGACAGCTGCTCGTTCCACCCCACCCCCCGCCTTAATTGGTTCTCCTCCCTTCCAACGGTGTTGAGGCGGGTGGGAACAGCAGGGGGTGAAGGTGCTGTGTTTAAAGAGGTGGAGTTATGCAGATCTAAAACGCGTGGATTGCAGCAGCAGCAAGCCGAAAAGTGCAGGCATGTAAGGGATCTAGAGGTTGACAACATGTCTTCTTAACGGGAGTCCAGGAGCTCATCTCCACAAATGGACTTTTCAGGATCCTTGGGTGGCTCCGTAGTTTGAAACCAATTCTGGTTATCGCTTCTCGGCCTTTTGGCTCAGATCAAGTGTCTGGACATCAGGTTCCTTGAGTGCTAGCCCTCGGCCTTCCAGCATCGCCACTCCGGTGGCTTAAGCTGGATGCTGCTATAGGGGGAGAGTGAGGAGGAAACGGGAAGGCGATTTCCGTGGCTGACTATGGGAGTCAAGCTGAAATTTGCTGGGACCGGGGACCCCCGGGTCAAGAATGGATTTCGCATTGAGATTTCCGAGGAGAAGAAGGGACATTTTTCCATGTCCTACCTGGTGAATGCCATCTTCTATGAAGCATTGAAGATTAAGAAGTCGGACATTCTTTGCCTGCAGGAATTTAGAAGTCATGGAAGGTATGTGCTGGTTCTTTCTACTATGGCTGCTTGCCAAAATCTTTATAGAACCTTGAAAGGCCATACTGAGAACTCCCTCCTAGATGGACTCACTTTTACTGTCCTCTATTCAAAGGGGGATGTTCCTGTTGTTGTGTTTATGCACAATCCCTTTATCCCCCAGGAGGACATTACTGTATTCTTGAGGAGGCATTGTACTTATGTGCATTTTTCCCACAAGATCTCGAATGAAGAAGGCTTGTGGACTGGCAAATACAAGTACTTTGTTCGTTTTGCTACAGACCCCGAGGGGCCAGGGGGCATACATTATCCTCCTATGAGTTTCTCTATTGGGAGAGACACTGGTTTCTTGTACTTTCCTGATGCTCCTTTTTTCTGCAGAAGATGTAACAAGTATGGTCATGTCCAGGAGTCCTGCAGGTATCCGCCAACCTGCAGGAGGTGTAACACGTCTGGTCATATGGCGAAAGACTGCAAGAACCAGGTAAAGTGTGATGCTTGTGGTGAGGAGGGGCATGTTCTTAGGCAGTGTCAAGCTGGAACCACTCCTAAGTCTTTTGCTCAAGTGGTCGCGGAGGGGCCTGCTGTTCCTTCGACTTCTACTAGGGTTCCACAAGGTCCCCTTCCGGATGTCGGGGAGGCAACTGCTCCCCAAGAGGAAGAGGATGGCACTCAGATGGACGACATATTTGAAGATGCCCAGCTTCAGCCTCCTGCGTCAGGAGGCTTTGACATGGTGATTCCAGAGGTGATGTCACCTTTCCCTCCCCAGTTTGGTGTCCGTGGTGAGGGGGAAATGGACTTGTCCAATTCTCCTGTCATATCTTGGTGCAATACTGCTTCAGAGGAGATCGGGGGCGGTGGCCAAGGGGACTTGTCTGCTGTCCGTTTCTCTGATGAGGAGGATCCTGATGTGGTCAAGAAGAAGCCAAGGACTGAGTGTTCATCCATTGCTGCCGTGTGTGATAGCCCGGTGGACTCTCGTGCTTACCCGTCAGATGTATTTTCTCCTGACATTGTTACATTTGGCATTCAGCCAGATGGTAATAGCTTTGCTTTGCTTGATGAAGGTTGAGTTGATGTTTTCTTTCTTTTTTTTTCAGGTTATGTGTGATCCCCTTTAGTTATGCCGCATCATTCTGGATGGGACATTGTGTCCCTTAATGTTAGGCAAATTAGATCTGTTACCCGAAGAACAACAGTTCTGGATTATCTAAAGGGTTTGAGTGCAGATGTCTATTGTCTACAAGAGTGTGGGATTACTGAATCTCCAGGAGATAAGGACTGGCCTTATGGCCAGTATGTTTGGTCGGGGTCCAGCTTTAACAAAAATGATGGTGTGGGGATTTTAGTTGGTAATAAGAATATTACTATTGATAGTTACACGGTTGTGGAGGTGGGTCGCTGCATTATTGTTTTTTTGAGTTATAGGGGGTGGAAGGTTAGAATGATTAATTTATATTGTCCTACTAAAAAAGAGGAGTGGCTTGCTCTTCTTGAGAAATTGAGTTTTTTTCTTCCTGGAAAAATTCCTACAGTTTTTGTTGGTGACTGTAATTGTGTCACAGAAGGTAATGTGGACATTACGGGAAAAAAGTTATCTCAACTTATTTCTGATTTTTCTTTCTTAGACGCTGCAATACTTGAGTATGGCATTCCACCACCGCCTACATATTATGCTGACCGTGGTAATATTTCATCGAGGATAGATAGGATGTTATTTTCCAAAAATATGGTTTGTTCAAGTTATGTTCAACATAAGGTACCTTTTTCTGATCATGAGTGTTTGCGTGGAGTTTTTAGTGCGAATGGGGACATGGTGTTTGGGGGTGGGGTTTGGAAATTGAATACGAGGTTGTTGGAGGATGAGGAGGTGATGAGTGAGTTGGAGAAAAGGTATGCAAGTTGGAGGTGGCGTAAGCGTGATTTTGGTAGTGTGCTTGAATGGTGGGATTGGGTGAAATTACAGTTAAAAACTTTCTTTAAAAAATGGGGCTACAAAAAAGCTGCCAGATATCGTAATAGATTTAATGACTTAAGTAGACGGATTGATTGGTTGCGTGGGTGTGTTAGGAAAGGAATGGATATGTCTGATCAGCTTGAGGTTGCTAAGAATGAGTTAAAATGTCTTCTGGATGAAAAAGGTAAAGAGATTATTTACCGTACCAAGTTAGAGCATTTGGAAAAGAATGAAAAGTGCACCAGGTACTTTTTTAAAAAAATGAATGGAAGGAAGTTGGATTTGAGTGAAGTGGTAGGTGAAGATGGATCTAGTGTGGTTGGGAAGAATGTGTTGAATGAGGTGAATGGCTTCTATAGTAAGTTGTACGATGAGAAATGGATTGATCCTGGACTTGTGTCGCATGTATTGAGTGGTATGGAGAAGAGACTTGGTTCGGATGAATGTGATGCTTTGTGTGAGGATGTTATTTTGGATGAGGTGAGGAATGTTGTTATGAGTGCTAAAAAGAATAAGACGCCTGGGAAGGATGGGTTGCCTGTGGAGCTGTATGTGAAAGCTTGGGAGTTTTTGGGTAAGGACTTGACTGAGGTTTGTAGGTATATGTGGATGAATGGTGTTTTGTGTGACAGTATGAAAGAGGGTATAGTGGTTCTTGTGTTTAAGAAGGGTGAGAAAAAGCGTTTGGAGAACTGGAGACCCATATCATTGCTTAACGCTGATTATAAGGTCTACAGTAAATTGTTAGCAAATCGTATGCGTGAGGTGATTGGTAGGGTTGTGGAGGATGACCAAGTGTGTGCCGTGCCTGGTCGGAGTATAAGTGATAATTTGTTATTGTTAAGGGATATGCTTGGGGATTGTAAGACTAGAAAGCAGAAGTGTATGGTGTTAGCAATTGATTTCGAAAAGGCTTTTGATAGAGTTTCGCATGTGTTTCTGTTTAAAGTATTGGAGAGGATGGGTTTCCCTAGGGTTTTTCTGAATGGAGTTAAGTCTTTATATGATTATGTGTCAAGTGAGTTTTTAGTGAATGGATGGTTGTCTGACAAAGTGATGATTAGGTCTGGCGTAAGACAGGGGTGCCCTATGTCCCCTGTCTTGTTTGTATGTGTGATTGAGCCTTTGCTGTGTTTAGTGAGACGTGAGAAAATGATGAGAGGATTGTTAGTGCCTGGGAGTGGTGGTAAGCATGTGAAGGTGTTAGGTTACATGGATGATGTTGTGATGGTGAGTGAAAGTATGGCTTCAATGAGTAGGGTGAGGTTGCTTTTGGATTTTTTCTGTGGTGCATCAGGTTTTAGAGTTAACTGGACTAAGTGTAGTTTCAAATGCTTTGGAGATGACAGTATTCGTATGGAAGGTGTTAAGTATGAGGAGAGTGCAATTAAGGTTTTAGGGGTATTTTTCAATGATGATCTGAAAGGAAATGAGAGTTGGGACGAGTGTGGTATGCGTGTTGAGCGAAAATTGAATTTTTGGAGAATGAGAGATCTTTCTTTGCGGGGCAAAGTTCTAGTTATCAAAGCAGTGATCTTACCCATTCTGCTTTTTGTGGCCATAATTTTTCCATCCCCTTTTAGGAAAGTGAAGAGAGTTGAGAAAATGATTTTTTCCTTTTTCTGGTGCAGCAAGATGGAGAAGCTGAAGAGGGAAAGCCTTTATAAGGCCTGCCAGCATGGTGGTTTGGGATTTCCTAATGTTGAGGTTTTTTTAGGGCTCCATTATATTAAGACGATTGTGGTATTGTTGGGTAAAGGTAATAAGGGTGCATGTATGGCAAGTTATTCTGCAGGATGGATGTTGTATGGGTTAGGTTGGAGAAAGAGGGATGCGAGAGTGCCTGTGTCTTTTAAGTGTCCGGTGTGGTATGAGGTGATTGAGAAGTTTGTCAAGAAGTATGATTTGCTGAGTGTGCCGGTGGATGAGTTTAGAATGACTAAGAGGGTGTATAGGAAATTGTGTGCAAATGAGGTCGAGTCTAATATTGTTGGTTTGAGAGGGAATGAGGTTGCGGATGCTTGGAGAAAGTTGGGTATGTATGGGATGTCCAACAAACAGAAGGATGTAGTGTGGATGGCGTTTCACAATATTCTTCCAGTGAGAGACGTTCAAAAGAAGAGAGGTTTGATTAGGTCGGATGTTTGTCCAAGAGATGGATGTAATGGTTGTGAGACGGTTATGCATCTGATGTGGAATTGTGATTTTGCGCAAGACGTGTGGAAATGTGTAGGGGGGTTGTGTAGGAGTTTGGCAGGAGTGACTTTTGTGGATTGGCGTGTGGTTATGTTTGGTATTGGTGCAAGTGGACGTGTAAAGGAGAGAGTTTTGTGGTTAATTATGGCTTGTGTGTTAGAAAGTTTGTGGGATGTGAGGAATCTTTGTGTATTTAAAAGGAAATCAATTACAGTAAATGAATGTATTAGGATTATTCTTTCTAGGCTATTTTTGATTTACAAGATGGATAGTAGTAGCGGTGGTGGAACAGATGCCGAGGGAATATGGAAATTTAAAAAGTGGAGGCATATTGTAAAATTTCAGTGATCTTTTGGTTTATATTAATAAGATGTTCTTCTTTCTGTAATATTAGGTTACTTTATGCTTAATAAATATGGCCATGATGATGAGAAGTTTTTTTTGCAACAGTTTTGGTATATCCTACTGATTTGCTATAAAACTAACCTGAATGGTTTAAAAAAAAAAAAAAAAAAAAAAAAAAATCTGTTCTTATCAGTTTAATATCTGATACGTCCCCTATCTGGGGACCATATATTAAATGGATTTTTAGAACAGGGAGATGGAAAAAGAGCTTGCTCTGTCCACTCCACGCATTGACCTGGTATTGCAGTATCTCCAGGACCGGTGCACCCCTTCTTTAATGCAGTTTCTAAAATCAGAAAGAATTGAATTCAATGTTTTTTGTTCATTTTGCTTGTTTGTCGGATTTTGGGATGGACTCTTTGGCTTTGCTTTTCTTCTCCTCATTGGATTTTTCATGTTCAAAGTTGCAGAAGCCAGATTACAAGCTCATTTTGGTTCAACTTCAGCAACTGTGCATTGCATTGCCATGTAATGTGATGCAATGCTATCTTTCTAGCTCTCCCTTTTTACTTCCTTTTGGATAAACAGACATATTAGGCAAGCATTTTGGAGCTTTCACCTAAATAACTACAGGTGGTGAGATAAGCTGCACAATATAATTGACCTTTCAGTATATTGTTGCACACACACCATCTATTTAGCAAATGCCCTTGTTATCAACAGCAGCCTTTTAAACTCACCTGAGCTAACAGGTATGTGCGCTGGTTACTCTGCTGCGCTTAAAATTTCTTTTTTGGTTTGCTACAATGCCTTTTCTGAAACGTTGTCTCCTTCTGCTGGAACACTGACTTCTTTCATTTAATGCCTGCAGACTATAAAAGAGAACCCAACCCAAAAAGTTTGGTTGATTAGTCTGTGGCATTCTGTTAAACTGTTGCTTATGGCGGTCTCTGTGAGCTTCTCAGCGACATTCAGCCAGCCAGGTATCCTGCCTGCAGTAGATGGAATGTGGCAATGGAACGCTGGCTGCGCGTGTCATAATAGGCTCTGAGCCTTTATATACCTGTGCACAGCAGCAGCCACCTTCAATCTGCTGCTGGACAGCCAGCAGCAGCAGCAGCAGGAGAGGTATGTAATCAGGAGCCCTCCTGCTAAGGGTAGACAGCTGCTCGTTCCACCCCACCCCCCGCCTTAATTGGTTCTCCTCCCTTCCAACGGTGTTGAGGCGGGTGGGAACAGCAGGGGGTGAAGGTGCTGTGTTTAAAGAGGTAGAGTTATGCAGATCTAAAACGCGTGGATTGCAGCAGCAGCAAGCCGAAAAGTGCAGGCATGTAAGGAATCTAGAGGTTGACAACATGTCTTCTTAACGGGAGTCCAGGAGCTCATCTCCACAAATGGACTTTTCAGGATCCTTGGGTGGCTCCGTAGTTTGAAACCAATTCTGGTTATCGCTTCTCGGCCTTTTGGCTAAGATCAAGTGTAGTATCTGTTCTTATCAGTTTAATATCTGATACGTCCCCTATCTGGGGACCATATATTAAATGGATTTTTAGAACAGGGAGATGGAAAAAGAGCTTGCTCTGTCCACTCCACGCATTGACCTGGTATTGCAGTATCTCCAGGACCGGTGCACCCCTTCTTTAATGCAGTTTCTAAAATCAGAAAGAATTGAATTCAATGTTTTTTGTTCATTTTGCTTGTTTGTCGGATTTTGGGATGGACTCTTTGGCTTTGCTTTTCTTCTCCTCATTGGATTTTTCATGTTCAAAGTTGCAGAAGCCAGATTACAAGCTCATTTTGGTTCAACTTCAGCAACTGTGCATTGCATTGCCATGTAATGTGATGCAATGCTATCTTTCTAGCTCTCCCTTTTTACTTCCTTTTGGATAAACAGACATATTAGGCAAGCATTTTGGAGCTTTCACCTAAATAACTACAGGTGGTGAGATAAGCTGCACAATATAATTGACCTTTCAGTATATTGTTGCACACACACCATCTATTTAGCAAATGCCCTTGTTATCAACAGCAGCCTTTTAAACTCACCTGAGCTAACAGGTATGTGCGCTGGTTACTCTGCTGCGCTTAAAATTTCTTTTTTGGTTTGCTACAATGCCTTTTCTGAAACGTTGTCTCCTTCTGCTGGAACACTGACTTCTTTCATTTAATGCCTGCAGACTATAAAAGAGAACCCAACCCAAAAAGTTTGGCTGATTAGTCTGTGGCATTCTGTTAAACTGTTGCTTATGGCGGTCTCTGTGAGCTTCTCAGCGACATTCAGCCAGCCAGGTATCCTGCCTGCAGTAGATGGAATGTGGCAATGGAACGCTGGCTGCGCGTGTCATAATAGGCTCTGAGCCTTTATATACCTGTGCACAGCAGCAGCCACCTTCAGTCTGCTGCTGGACAGTCAGCAGCAGCAGCAGCAGGAGAGGTATGTAATCAGGAGCCCTCCTGCTAAGGGTAGACAGCTGCTCGTTCCACCCCACCCCCCGCCTTAATTGGTTCTCCTCCCTTCCAACGGTGTTGAGGCGGGTGGGAACAGCAGGGGGTGAAGGTGCTGTGTTTAAAGAGGTAGAGTTATGCAGATCTAAAACGCGTGGATTGCAGCAGCAGCAAGCCGAAAAGTGCAGGCATGTAAGGAATCTAGAGGTTGACAACATGTCTTCTTAACGGGAGTCCAGGAGCTCATCTCCACAAATGGACTTTTCAGGATCCTTGGGTGGCTCCGTAGTTTGAAACCAATTCTGGTTATCGCTTCTCGGCCTTTTGGCTAAGATCAAGTGTAGTATCTGTTCTTATCAGTTTAATATCTGATACGTCCCCTATCTGGGGACCATATATTAAATGGATTTTTAGAACAGGGAGATGGAAAAAGAGCTTGCTCTGTCCACTCCACGCATTGACCTGGTATTGCAGTATCTCCAGGACCGGTGCACCCCTTCTTTAATGCAGTTTCTAAAATCAGAAAGAATTGAATTCAATGTTTTTTGTTCATTTTGCTTGTTTGTCGGATTTTGGGATGGACTCTTTGGCTTTGCTTTTCTTCTCCTCATTGGATTTTTCATGTTCAAAGTTGCAGAAGCCAGATTACAAGCTCATTTTGGTTCAACTTCAGCAACTGTGCATTGCATTGCCATGTAATGTGATGCAATGCTATCTTTCTAGCTCTCCCTTTTTACTTCCTTTTGGATAAACAGACATATTAGGCAAGCATTTTGGAGCTTTCACCTAAATAACTACAGGTGGTGAGATAAGCTGCACAATATAATTGACCTTTCAGTATATTGTTGCACACACACCATCTATTTAGCAAATGCCCTTGTTATCAACAGCAGCCTTTTAAACTCACCTGAGCTAACAGGTATGTGCGCTGGTTACTCTGCTGCGCTTAAAATTTCTTTTTTGGTTTGCTACAATGCCTTTTCTGAAACGTTGTCTCCTTCTGCTGGAACACTGACTTCTTTCATTTAATGCCTGCAGACTATAAAAGAGAACCCAACCCAAAAAGTTTGGTTGATTAGTCTGTGGCATTCTGTTAAACTGTTGCTTATGGCGGTCTCTGTGAGCTTCTCAGCGACATTCAGCCAGCCAGGTATCCTGCCTGCAGTAGATGGAATGTGGCAATGGAACGCTGGCTGCGCGTGTCATAATAGGCTCTGAGCCTTTATATACCTGTGCACAGCAGCAGCCACCTTCAGTCTGCTGCTGGACAGACAGCAGCAGCAGCAGCAGGAGAGGTATGTAATCAGGAGCCCTCCTGCTAAGGGTAGACAGCTGCTCGTTCCACCCCACCCCCCGCCTTAATTGGTTCTCCTCCCTTCCAACGGTGTTGAGGCGGGTGGGAACAGCAGGGGGTGAAGGTGCTGTGTTTAAAGAGGTGGAGTTATGCAGATCTAAAACGCGTGGATTGCAGCAGCAGCAAGCCGAAAAGTGCAGGCATGTAAGGGATCTAGAGGTTGACAACATGTCTTCTTAACGGGAGTCCAGGAGCTCATCTCCACAAATGGACTTTTCAGGATCCTTGGGTGGCTCCGTAGTTTGAAACCAATTCTGGTTATCGCTTCTCGGCCTTTTGGCTAAGATCAAGTGTAGTATCTGTTCTTATCAGTTTAATATCTGATACGTCCCCTATCTGGGGACCATATATTAAATGGATTTTTAGAACAGGGAGATGGAAAAAGAGCTTGCTCTGTCCACTCCACGCATTGACCTGGTATTGCAGTATCTCCAGGACCGGTGCACCCCTTCTTTAATGCAGTTTCTAAAATCAGAAAGAATTGAATTCAATGTTTTTTGTTCATTTTGCTTGTTTGTCGGATTTTGGGATGGACTTTTTGGCTTTGCTTTTCTTCTCCTCATTGGATTTTTCATGTTCAAAGTTGCAGAAGCCAGATTACAAGCTCATTTTGGTTCAACTTCAGCAACTGTGCATTGCATTGCCATGTAATGTGATGCAATGCTATCTTTCTAGCTCTCCCTTTTTACTTCCTTTTGGATAAACAGACATATTAGGCAAGCATTTTGGAGCTTTCACCTAAATAA
The DNA here is from genome assembly GCF_046119375.1 of Phyllobates terribilis. Lineage (NCBI taxonomy): Eukaryota > Metazoa > Chordata > Amphibia > Anura > Dendrobatidae > Phyllobates > Phyllobates terribilis. Next base: position 65,250 of record NW_027363258.1, read on the forward strand.
CTACAGGTGGTGAGATAAGCTGCACAATATAATTGACCTTTCAGTATATTGTTGCACACACACCATCTATTTAGCAAATGCCCTTGTTATCAACAGCAGCCTTTTAAACTCACCTGAGCTAACAGGTATGTGCGCTGGTTACTCTGCTGCGCTTAAAATTTCTTTTTTGGTTTGCTACAATGCCTTTTCTGAAACGTTGTCTCCTTCTGCTGGAACACTGACTTCTTTCATTTAATGCCTGCAGACTATAAAAGAGAACCCAACCCAAAAAGTTTGGTTGATTAGTCTGTGGCATTCTGTTAAACTGTTGCTTATGGCGGTCTCTGTGAGCTTCTCAGCGACATTCAGCCAGCCAGGTATCCTGCCTGCAGTAGATGGAATGTGGCAATGGAACGCTGGCTGCGCGTGTCATAATAGGCTCTGAGCCTTTATATACCTGTGCACAGCAGCAGCCACCTTCAGTCTGCTGCTGGACAGCCAGCAGCAGCAGCAGCAGGAGAGGTATGTAATCAGGAACCCTCCTGCTAAGGGTAGACAGCTGCTCGTTCCACCCCACCCCCCGCCTTAATTGGTTCTCCTCCCTTCCAACGGTGTTGAGGCGGGTGGGAACAGCAGGGGGTGAAGGTGCTGTGTTTAAAGAGGTGGAGTTATGCAGATCTAAAACGCGTGGATTGCAGCAGCAGCAAGCCGAAAAGTGCAGGCATGTAAGGGATCTAGAGGTTGACAACATGTCTTCTTAACGGGAGTCCAGGAGCTCATCTCCACAAATGGACTTTTCAGGATCCTTGGGTGGCTCCGTAGTTTGAAACCAATTCTGGTTATCGCTTCTCGGCCTTTTGGCTAAGATCAAGTGTAGTATCTGTTCTTATCAGTTTAATATCTGATACGTCCCCTATCTGGGGACCATATATTAAATGGATTTTTAGAACAGGGAGATGGAAAAAGAGCTTGCTCTGTCCACTCCACGCATTGACCTGGTATTGCAGTATCTCCAGGACCGGTGCACCCCTTCTTTAATGCAGTTTCTAAAATCAGAAAGAATTGAATTCAATGTTTTTTGTTCATTTTGCTTGTTTGTCGGATTTTGGGATGGACTCTTTGGCTTTGCTTTTCTTCTCCTCATTGGATTTTTCATGTTCAAAGTTGCAGAAGCCAGATTACAAGCTCATTTTGGTTCAACTTCAGCAACTGTGCATTGCATTGCCATGTAATGTGATGCAATGCTATCTTTCTAGCTCTCCCTTTTTACTTCCTTTTGGATAAACAGACATATTAGGCAAGCATTTTGGAGCTTTCACCTAAATAACTACAGGTGGTGAGATAAGCTGCACAATATAATTGACCTTTCAGTATATTGTTGCACACACACCATCTATTTAGCAAATGCCCTTGTTATCAACAGCAGCCTTTTAAACTCACCTGAGCTAACAGGTATGTGCGCTGGTTACTCTGCTGCGCTTAAAATTTCTTTTTTGGTTTGCTACAATGCCTTTTCTGAAACGTTGTCTCCTTCTGCTGGAACACTGACTTCTTTCATTTAATGCCTGCAGACTATAAAAGAGAACCCAACCCAAAAAGTTTGGTTGATTAGTCTGTGGCATTCTGTTAAACTGTTGCTTATGGCGGTCTCTGTGAGCTTCTCAGCGACATTCAGCCAGCCAGGTATCCTGCCTGCAGTAGATGGAATGTGGCAATGGAACGCTGGCTGCGCGTGTCATAATAGGCTCTGAGCCTTTATATACCTGTGCACAGCAGCAGCCACCTTCAGTCTGCTGCTGGACAGCCAGCAGCAGCAGCAGCAGGAGAGGTATGTAATCAGGAGCCCTCCTGCTAAGGGTAGACAGCTGCTCGTTCCACCCCACCCCCCGCCTTAATTGGTTCTCCTCCCTTCCAACGGTGTTGAGGCGGGTGGGAACAGCAGGGGGTGAAGGTGCTGTGTTTAAAGAGGTGGAGTTATGCAGATCTAAAACGCGTGGATTGCAGCAGCAGCAAGCCGAAAAGTGCAGGCATGTAAGGGATCTAGAGGTTGACAACATGTCTTCTTAACGGGAGTCCAGGAGCTCATCTCCACAAATGGACTTTTCAGGATCCTTGGGTGGCTCCGTAGTTTGAAACCAATTCTGGTTATCGCTTCTCGGCCTTTTGGCTAAGATCAAGTGTAGTATCTGTTCTTATCAGTTTAATATCTGATACGTCCCCTATCTGGGGACCATATATTAAATGGATTTTTAGAACAGGGAGATGGAAAAAGAGCTTGCTCTGTCCACTCCACGCATTGACCTGGTATTGCAGTATCTCCAGGACCGGTGCACCCCTTCTTTAATGCAGTTTCTAAAATCAGAAAGAATTGAATTCAATGTTTTTTGTTCATTTTGCTTGTTTGTCGGATTTTGGGATGGACTCTTTGGCTTTGCTTTTCTTCTCCTCATTGGATTTTTCATGTTCAAAGTTGCAGAAGCCAGATTACAAGCTCATTTTGGTTCAACTTCAGCAACTGTGCATTGCATTGCCATGTAATGTGATGCAATGCTATCTTTCTAGCTCTCCCTTTTTACTTCCTTTTGGATAAACAGACATATTAGGCAAGCATTTTGGAGCTTTCACCTAAATAACTACAGGTGGTGAGATAAGCTGCACAATATAATTGACCTTTCAGTATATTGTTGCACACACACCATCTATTTAGCAAATGCCCTTGTTATCAACAGCAGCCTTTTAAACTCACCTGAGCTAACAGGTATGTGCGCTGGTTACTCTGCTGCGCTTAAAATTTCTTTTTTGGTTTGCTACAATGCCTTTTCTGAAACGTTGTCTCCTTCTGCTGGAACACTGACTTCTTTCATTTAATGCCTGCAGACTATAAAAGAGAACCCAACCCAAAAAGTTTGGTTGATTAGTCTGTGGCATTCTGTTAAACTGTTGCTTATGGCGGTCTCTGTGAGCTTCTCAGCGACATTCAGCCAGCCAGGTATCCTGCCTGCAGTAGATGGAATGTGGCAATGGAACGCTGGCTGCGCGTGTCATAATAGGCTCTGAGCCTTTATATACCTGTGCACAGCAGCAGCCACCTTCAGTCTGCTGCTGGACAGCCAGCAGCAGCAGCAGCAGGAGAGGTATGTAATCAGGAGCCCTCCTGCTAAGGGTAGACAGCTGCTCGTTCCACCCCACCCCCCGCCTTAATTGGTTCTCCTCCCTTCCAACGGTGTTGAGGCGGGTGGGAACAGCAGGGGGTGAAGGTGCTGTGTTTAAAGAGGTGGAGTTATGCAGATCTAAAACGCGTGGATTGCAGCAGCAGCAAGCCGAAAAGTGCAGGCATGTAAGGGATCTAGAGGTTGACAACATGTCTTCTTAACGGGAGTCCAGGAGCTCATCTCCACAAATGGACTTTTCAGGATCCTTGGGTGGCTCCGTAGTTTGAAACCAATTCTGGTTATCGCTTCTCGGCCTTTTGGCTAAGATCAAGTATAGTATCTGTTCTTATCAGTTTAATATCTGATACGTCCCCTATCTGGGGACCATATATTAAATGGATTTTTAGAACAGGGAGATGGAAAAAGAGCTTGCTCTGTCCACTCCACGCATTGACCTGGTATTGCAGTATCTCCAGGACCGGTGCACCCCTTCTTTAATGCAGTTTCTAAAATCAGAAAGAATTGAATTCAATGTTTTTTGTTCATTTTGCTTGTTTGTCGGATTTTGGGATGGACTCTTTGGCTTTGCTTTTCTTCTCCTCATTGGATTTTTCATGTTCAAAGTTGCAGAAGCCAGATTACAAGCTCATTTTGGTTCAACTTCAGCAACTGTGCATTGCATTGCCATGTAATGTGATGCAATGCTATCTTTCTAGCTCTCCCTTTTTACTTCCTTTTGGATAAACAGACATATTAGGCAAGCATTTTGGAGCTTTCACCTAAATAACTACAGGTGGTGAGATAAGCTGCACAATATAATTGACCTTTCAGTATATTGTTGCACACACACCATCTATTTAGCAAATGCCCTTGTTATCAACAGCAGCCTTTTAAACTCACCTGAGCTAACAGGTATGTGCGCTGGTTACTCTGCTGCGCTTAAAATTTCTTTTTTGGTTTGCTACAATGCCTTTTCTGAAACGTTGTCTCCTTCTGCTGGAACACTGACTTCTTTCATTTAATGCCTGCAGACTATAAAAGAGAACCCAACCCAAAAAGTTTGGTTGATTAGTCTGTGGCATTCTGTTAAACTGTTGCTTATGGCGGTCTCTGTGAGCTTCTCAGCGACATTCAGCCAGCCAGGTATCCTGCCTGCAGTAGATGGAATGTGGCAATGGAACGCTGGCTGCGCGTGTCATAATAGGCTCTGAGCCTTTATATACCTGTGCACAGCAGCAGCCACCTTCAGTCTGCTGCTGGACAGCCAGCAGCAGCAGCAGCAGGAGAGGTATGTAATCAGGAGCCCTCCTGCTAAGGGTAGACAGCTGCTCGTTCCACCCCACCCCCCGCCTTAATTGGTTCTCCTCCCTTCCAACGGTGTTGAGGCGGGTGGGAACAGCAGGGGGTGAAGGTGCTGTGTTTAAAGAGGTGGAGTTATGCAGATCTAAAACGCGTGGATTGCAGCAGCAGCAAGCCGAAAAGTGCAGGCATGTAAGGGATCTAGAGGTTGACAACATGTCTTCTTAACGGGAGTCCAGGAGCTCATCTCCACAAATGGACTTTTCAGGATCCTTGGGTGGCTCCGTAGTTTGAAACCAATTCTGGTTATCGCTTCTCGGCCTTTTGGCTAAGATCAAGTGTAGTATCTTTCGAAAAGGCGGTTTTGGATGTTGGCCGCCCTAGTAGATTGATACATTATGCACACTGGGGTTTAGGCGCTTGTTAGTACGCCAGGTGGCTAATATAGTCATCTGGTGGAAAGCATGGCCCCCCAGGATCGACGCCATTGGGCCGGGGAAGATCGAAAGCCCGAAGTGTGAAGTGCCCCAGGAGTGGTGACCCTGGGGTGCCTTAACTCACTGGGATTGGGAACCCCACTTGAGTTTATGGCACATTTGCACAAGCACTTCAAATTTTCTTTCTTCGCACACACCCTTATTCCTGGCCTTCTGGCCTTAGGATGGGGAATTTTTCAATTCCCGGTCGAAGGTCCGGGCAGTATTATACTGTGAAACCTTCACTATTTATTTAATTTCTTTGTCACTGTGTGTCCACTTATTCACGTGTGTCACGTCCTACTAGGATTTTGTCGGGATGCGGTTCCCTTACGGGTTCCTCTCTTGGCAGGTCTAGGGGGGGAGTGTGTGGCCATCAGGTTCCGCTCCCCCCTGAACCCCCCTGGCTCTCCTCTTTCGGGAGGAGAGCGTTGTTGGCTCCCCTCTTCCGGGAGGGGAGCACAGTCTTTGGCTCCCAGTGCCTTGCTCGGGTGAGAACTCGGGCAGGTGCTGGGGGTAAGATTGGGTCGCCTCTGGCTTCGGCTGGAGGTGGCTTTTTGTCCCTGTTCCTCGCTGTGGCCTTTTGGCTCGGAGGGACGGGGAATGGTTTGGGGGACCCTTCTCCTTTTGGAGAGGGTTTCAAGAAGACCAGCATCCTAGTGCACTTTTTTTGTGGCACTTGTCACTTTTTTAAGCGCACTCGGGTTTTGTACACGAATTCGGGCTTTCAAAAAAAAAAAAAAAATCTGTTCTTATCAGTTTAATATCTGATACGTCCCCTATCTGGGGACCATATATTAAATGGATTTTTAGAACAGGGAGATGGAAAAAGAGCTTGCTCTGTCCACTCCACGCATTGACCTGGTATTGCATTATCTCCAGGACCGGTGCACCCCTTCTTTAATGCAGTTTCTAAAATCAGAAAGAATTGAATTCAATGTTTTTTGTTCATTTTGCTTGTTTGTCGGATTTTGGGATGGACTCTTTGGCTTTGCTTTTCTTCTCCTCATTGGATTTTTCATGTTCAAAGTTGCAGAAGCCAGATTACAAGCTCATTTTGGTTCAACTTCAGCAACTGTGCATTGCATTGCCATGTAATGTGATGCAATGCTATCTTTCTAGCTCTCCCTTTTTACTTCCTTTTGGATAAACAGACATATTAGGCAAGCATTTTGGAGCTTTCACCTAAATAACTACAGGTGGTGAGATAAGCTGCACAATATAATTGACCTTTCAGTATATTGTTGCACACACACCATCTATTTAGCAAATGCCCTTGTTATCAACAGCAGCCTTTTAAACTCACCTGAGCTAACAGGTATGTGCGCTGGTTACTCTGCTGCGCTTAAAATTTCTTTTTTGGTTTGCTACAATGCCTTTTCTGAAACGTTGTCTCCTTCTGCTGGAACACTGACTTCTTTCATTTAATGCCTGCAGACTATAAAAGAGAACCCAACCCAAAAAGTTTGGTTGATTAGTCTGTGGCATTCTGTTAAACTGTTGCTTATGGCGGTCTCTGTGAGCTTCTCAGCGACATTCAGCCAGCCAGGTATCCTGCCTGCAGTAGATGGAATGTGGCAATGGAACGCTGGCTGCGCGTGTCATAATAGGCTCTGAGCCTTTATATACCTGTGCACAGCAGCAGCCACCTTCAGTCTGCTGCTGGACAGCCAGCAGCAGCAGCAGCAGGAGAGGTATGTAATCAGGAGCCCTCCTGCTAAGGGTAGACAGCTGCTCGTTCCACCCCACCCCCCGCCTTAATTGGTTCTCCTCCCTTCCAACGGTGTTGAGGCGGGTAGGAACAGCAGGGGGTGAAGGTGCTGTGTTTAAAGAGGTGGAGTTATGCAGATCTAAAACGCGTGGATTGCAGCAGCAGCAAGCCGAAAAGTGCAGGCATGTAAGGGATCTAGAGGTTGACAACATGTCTTCTTAACGGGAGTCCAGGAGCTCATCTCCACAAATGGACTTTTCAGGATCCTTGGGTGGCTCCGTAGTTTGAAACCAATTCTGTTTATCGCTTCTCGGCCTTTTGGCTAAGATCAAGTGTAGTATCTGTTCTTATCAGTTTAATATCTGATACGTCCCCTATCTGGGGACCATATATTAAATGGATTTTTAGAACAGGGAGATGGAAAAAGAGCTTGCTCTGTCCACTCCACGCATTGACCTGGTATTGCAGTATCTCCAGGACCGGTGCACCCCTTCTTTAATGCAGTTTCTAAAATCAGAAAGAATTGAATTCAATGTTTTTTGTTCATTTTGCTTGTTTGTCGGATTTTGGGATGGACTCTTTGGCTTTGCTTTTCTTCTCCTCATTGGATTTTTCATGTTCAAAGTTGCAGAAGCCAGATTACAAGCTCATTTTGGTTCAACTTCAGCAACTGTGCATTGCATTGCCATGTAATGTGATGCAATGCTATCTTTCTAGCTCTCCCTTTTTACTTCCTTTTGGATAAACAGACATATTAGGCAAGCATTTTGGAGCTTTCACCTAAATAACTACAGGTGGTGAGATAAGCTGCACAATATAATTGACCTTTCAGTATATTGTTGCACACACACCATCTATTTAGCAAATGCCCTTGTTATCAACAGCAGCCTTTTAAACTCACCTGAGCTAACAGGTATGTGCGCTGGTTACTCTGCTGCGCTTAAAATTTCTTTTTTGGTTTGCTACAATGCCTTTTCTGAAACGTTGTCTCCTTCTGCTGGAACACTGACTTCTTTCATTTAATGCCTGCAGACTATAAAAGAGAACCCAACCCAAAAAGTTTGGTTGATTAGTCTGTGGCATTCTGTTAAACTGTTGCTTATGGCGGTCTCTGTGAGCTTCTCAGCGACATTCAGCCAGCCAGGTATCCTGCCTGCAGTAGATGGAATGTGGCAATGGAACGCTGGCTGCGCGTGTCATAATAGGCTCTGAGCCTTTATATACCTGTGCACAGCAGCAGCCACCTTCAGTCTGCTGCTGGACAGCCAGCAGCAGCAGCAGCAGGAGAGGTATGTAATCAGGAGCCCTCCTGCTAAGGGTAGACAGCTGCTCGTTCCACCCCACCCCCCGCCTTAATTGGTTCTCCTCCCTTCCAACGGTGTTGAGGCGGGTGGGAACAGCAGGGGGTGAAGGTGCTGTGTTTAAAGAGGTGGAGTTATGCAGATCTAAAACGCGTGGATTGCAGCAGCAGCAAGCCGAAAAGTGCAGGCATGTAAGGGATCTAGAGGTTGACAACATGTCTTCTTAACGGGAGTCCAGGAGCTCATCTCCACAAATGGACTTTTCAGGATCCTTGGGTGGCTCCGTAGTTTGAAACCAATTCTGGTTATCGCTTCTCGGCCTTTTGGCTAAGATCAAGTGCAGTGATTTAGCGATTGCTGCCTTGGTTTTGGTTGGAGGTGTCTGGGGTACCTGGCTCGTCGGCCTTGGGGGATCGTCCTTACTTAATTGTGGGGACTTCACCCCCTTGCTGCTATAGGCGTGTCGGCTTAGTCCCCAGACAACGGGAAGTGATCATACTCGCTCCTTCTGTGTGTTGGAGTGGAGATTACGCTCATTCTGTTGGAGAATCATGGCAACAGAGGCGGAGTTGTGGCCGAAGTTGGAGGTTCCAGAACATGCACGTGTGGAGACCGCTTTCCGGATTTTTGTCCGGAGAGACTGTCAGAAGGTTAAGGACTTTCGGTTTATTATGAAGGAGATCATCTTGGGTGTCGCAAAGGTGAAAAAAGGAGACATCGTGGCAGTTATGGATTATCCCCAAAAGGGTGTCTATGACGTGTTTTTTGAGTCTAGGAAGATTTTGGAGAACTATATGGATTCTTTTGATGAATTGAGACATGAGAAGTTTGTTGGAATTCGGTTTCAACGTCACGTATTGAGTAGTGAAAAGATGGTGACAGTGAAGATGTTTTCACCACTGGTTCCAGAAGAGGACATTGTCACGTTTTTGAGTGGTTTTGCCAAGTCTGTAGTATCAAAAGGTAAAGTAATGAATGAATTCGGAGTATGGACGGGAAAGTGGAAATTTTTTGTGGAATTTAACATGAACAAGGATAGGAGTTTTTCCTACCCGCCTCAAAGGTTTAAGCTTGGTAAAGTAAGTGGGAATTTATTCTTTAATGGGATGGATTCCTTTTGTTCAATTTGTGAGGTGTATGGTCATAAACGTGAAGACTGTACTGCAGAAAAGTGTTGGAAGTGTAAAGCGGAAGGACATGTTTCTAAATCATGTCCAGTAGAAAGGAATAAGTGTAACCTGTGTATGGAAATTGGGCATAGGTTTAAGGAATGCCCAAAGAGAAAGAGTAATAAGGAGAAGATGGAAAGTGCAAAGGTGGAAAAGAAAGAAAAAAAGAAGACGGTAGAGGTTCAGAGGCAAACAGAAGAGGAGGAAGCGGATAAAGAAATGGACAAAGTTAAAAAAGGAATTGCGGAAATGAAGGGAAGTGGTGTGTGTTTTGAAGCTTTTTTTCCAAAGGTAATCGCAAGTGTGAAGGCAAATAAAGAGAGGTTTTTTGAAACCTATAAGGTGGGAAGGACATGGATAGATTATGTGAATACAAACTTTGAATCTTTCTCGCAAGAGAAAGGACTGTTGGAGTATCTAACATATTATGCGTTGAAGGGAGGAATGCAGTAATGTGTTTTGTTTCCTTCCTCTATATATTATGTGTCTGAGAGGGAATACTGGTTGTTGTTTTGTTTTTTTTTGTATATGCATTAAATAATGTTTTTTTGTTTTAAAATGACACGATGATGGATTTGGTCCATCACCGTTTTCAGAAGTATGGAATCGAGATGGTACTTGTAATCTGAGTGTTAAAAAAAAAAAAAAAAAAAAAAAAAAAAAAAAAAAAAATCTGTTCTTATCAGTTTAATATCTGATACGTCCCCTATCTGGGGACCATATATTAAATGGATTTTTAGAACAGGGAGATGGAAAAAGAGCTTGCTCTGTCCACTCCACGCATTGACCTGGTATTGCAGTATCTCCAGGACCGGTGCACCCCTTCTTTAATGCAGTTTCTAAAATCAGAAAGAATTGAATTCAATGTTTTTTGTTCATTTTGCTTGTTTGTCGGATTTTGGGATGGACTCTTTGGCTTTGCTTTTCTTCTCCTCATTGGATTTTTCATGTTCAAAGTTGCAGAAGCCAGATTACAAGCTCATTTTGGTTCAACTTCAGCAACTGTGCATTGCATTGCCATGTAATGTGATGCAATGCTATCTTTCTAGCTCTCCCTTTTTACTTCCTTTTGGATAAACAGACATATTAGGCAAGCATTTTGGAGCTTTCACCTAAATAACTACAGGTGGTGAGATAAGCTGCACAATATAATTGACCTTTCAGTATATTGTTGCACACACACCATCTATTTAGCAAATGCCCTTGTTATCAACAGCAGCCTTTTAAACTCACCTGAGCTAACAGGTATGTGCGCTGGTTACTCTGCTGCGCTTAAAATTTCTTTTTTGGTTTGCTACAATGCCTTTTCTGAAACGTTGTCTCCTTCTGCTGGAACACTGACTTCTTTCATTTAATGCCTGCAGACTATAAAAGAGACCCCAACCCAAAAAGTTTGGTTGATTAGTCTGTGGCATTCTGTTAAACTGTTGCTTATGGCGGTCTCTGTGAGCTTCTCAGCGACATTCAGCCTGCCAGGTATCCTGCCTGCAGTAGATGGAATGTGGCAATGGAACGCTGGCTGCGCGTGTCATAATAGGCTCTGAGCCTTTATATACCTGTGCACAGCAGCAGCCACCTTCAGTCTGCTGCTGGACAGCCAGCAGCAGCAGCAGCAGGAGAGGTATGTAATCAGGAGCCCTCCTGCTAAGGGTAGACAGCTGCTCGTTCCACCCCACCCCCCGCCTTAATTGGTTCTCCTCCCTTCCAACGGTGTTGAGGCGGGTGGGAACAGCAGGGGGTGAAGGTGCTGTGTTTAAAGAGGTGGAGTTATGCAGATCTAAAACGCGTGGATTGCAGCAGCAGCAAGCCGAAAAGTGCAGGCATGTAAGGGATCTAGAGGTTGACAACATGTCTTCTTAACGGGAGTCCAGGAGCTCATCTCCACAAATGGACTTTTCAGGATCCTTGGGTGGCTCCGTAGTTTGAAACCAATTCTGGTTATCGCTTCTCGGCCTTTTGGCTGAGATCAGGTGCAGTGATCTAACGGTTGCTGCCTTGGTCTTGGCTGAGAGGTGCCCGGGGTACCCGGCTCCTTGGCCTGGGGGGATCGTCTCACCTTTTGGTGGGACTTCACCCCCCTGCTGCTATTAGGGAGCTGGCTTAGTCCCCGGGCAACAAGTTGCGATCCCCAGGCGAAAGGCCGAGCCCGTGGTGACGGTAAGCCTTTGCCACTTTGGTGAGATGCCTTGTTCATTTCAATTTTCCACTGGCTCCGGCCAGATCAGGAACTCGGTGCGTATCGAGGTTCCAGCAAACCACGTCGGATATGACAACCCCCGTGAGTTCTATGTACAGATTTTGAGAGATCTGTTGAACGTGAAAGATCATGATGTTTACTGCCTGCAGGAGAAGGGGCAGAGTACATATATTCTCACGTTCTCGACCAAGGTTGCCTGCCAGCACTTTTACGAATGCGTTAAGGGCCACCGTAACAGCAAGCTGTTGGACGGAGTGATTTTTACGGGTCTCTATGGCGAAGTTGACGTTCCCCTTGTGGTATACATGTTTAACCCCCATGTGTCCACAGATGATATTGAGCTTTTTCTGAGCAGATATTGTACATCTGTCAGATTTACGGGGAACGTCAAAGGTCGGAGTGGTTTCTGGAATGGGAAACGACGCTTTATGGTACGCTTCAGACTTGACCATGGGGGTGTAGAAGGCCTTATGCACCCCCCCTCCACAGTGGTGCTGGGAAGAGACCATGGCTACCTCTTCTATGATGGACAACCATTCAGGTGTCGTAGGTGTGGTGACCTTGGTCACATACAGAGCGATTGTAAGAACGAGCGGATGAGTCAGTGCCACAACTGTGGACAATGGGGTCATGCCTCAAAGGACTGTAAGAACAGTAAGACCTGCAGTGGGTGCGGAATGTCTACTCACCTGTTCAGTAATTGTCCGATGCGGACAAGGTCTCGTGGTGGCTCTCGGGCGCCTGCGGCTAGTTCCGCAGGAGTTCCTGCTGATGCCAGCAGGGTCAGCCCGGGTGACCCCAGAAAAAGCTTTGTGGACATTACTAAAGGTCAAAAACAGTCTGACTCAGTCGATGCTCTGTCGGTACCTTTGCGGAAAAACCCGGCCTCTGTAGCCAAGGTCACGCCTTTGCCTACTCCTGCAGGGGTCCAGGTTTCACCTGGTGGGGAGATGGCACCTTCTCAGAGCGGAAATGAGAGGGAACCAAAAAAGAGGCGAAAATCTGGAGCTGTTGGTACGAATCCAGATGTCCATCCAGATACCCCTGCTGATGCCAGCACAGATGTTGGACCAGATGTCTGCCCTGATGCCAGTCCAGACGGATGCCCTGATGCCAATCCAGACGGATGCCCTGATGCCAATCCAGATGGATGTCCTGATGCCAACCCAGATGGATGCCCTGATGCCAGTCCAGATGGATGTCCTGATGCCAGTCCAGATGGATGTCCTGGAACCATTCCTGATGGATGTCCTGTTGCCTGCCTGGATGATAGAGGTCGTGCAGTGGTTGGTGAACCTGTTGCTGGTCCTGATGGTCATCCTGCTCCGGAGATGATGTCCCTTGGTGCTCCTGGAGGGTCTGCGGGTATTCCACCTGCTGCAGTGCCTGGTGAGGATCGGGTGGATTCGGAGGATCGGATGGATCTCAGCGCCAGTGGTAAGAGAAGTCGTGAAGAGGCGCAGGAGGAGCATAACCTGCCTCAGATGTCCCGTAAAGTCTTTCTATCTAGTGCTGCAAAAATTCTCAGCCCAGAGGGGACTAACTTAATTGAGGATTTCACGGACTCAGATGAAACGGACAGTTTACGAACTGTGTCATCCCTTCCTTCACCTTCTCTGTCACAAATTATTGATTCAGATTCAGAGTATAATGAATCAATAAAAAACACCTAACATGGCAGAAATCCGTGTTGCCTCACTAAATGTGAGAAGCCTAAAGAGCCCTGTTAGACGGGCTGCTTTGTTTGCTTGGTTAATGACTCTGAACTTTGACATTTTTTTCCTGCAAGAATGCGGTATTGATCACGATTTGTCATACCCCAACTTAAAAATGGACTGGTCAGCAGGACCCTCTATTTGGTCAGGGTCCAATGAAAATAAAGCTGCCGGGGTTGGGATTTTATTCAAATGTCAAAATGTTAATGTTTTATCCATCACTGAAATAGTTCCAGGTCGTGCCTTATCAACTCATGTTATTTTAAATGGTTTTACCTGTCGTCTTATTAATGTTTATGCATCCCCAGAGAAAAATGAGCGTGCTTCCCTTTTTAATGTCATCCCTTTGTTTTTATCAGGTCCGTCCCCTGTGATAGTGGGAGGGGATTTTAACTGTGTCATGTTGGGGGAGGGGAGGAGTGGAGGTGATACTAATGGAAGAACAGACAAAACATCCAGTCTGTTAAAACATTTGACAACGGACCTCAAATTATTAGATGCTTGGAGAAAGTCCTACCCTACTGACCCTGGGCATACATGGAGGGGTAGAGGGATGTCATCTCGTATTGATTTTATTTTTTCCTCTTCTGATGTTTTTAAACCTAAGAATGCTGGTCTAATAGAAAATATTTTTTCTGATCATGTATTACTATACAATGTATTGCAAACTCCACAGGAAGCAAAAGTTGGAAAAGGTATGTGGAAATTGAATGTGCTCTTATTAGAAGACGAACTGGTAAGGGCGGAGTTTTATGCAAAGTATGAGAGTTGGAGAAGACGGAAACACCCAAATCAGAGTATGTTGGGGTGGTGGGAGTGTGTTAAAACCCGTATTAAAGAATTTTTTATTAAAATTGGTAAAAGGAAGGCACGTGAAAAAAGGAAATGTTTTAAAGATTTTAATGTCAGGATGCAAACTCTCCTTAAGCTTAAGGGGTGGGGAGTACCTGGTGTGGATGATGAGATTGCCAAGATCCAGACAGAAATCCAAAAATTCCTGGAACAAAAGGGTAAAGAAATTATATTTAATGCCCGTGTGAAATATTTGGAAGAGGGTGAGACCTGCTCAAGGTTCTTCTTTAAAAAAATGAGTGACAAAAAACAAGTGATTACTGAGCTAGAAGGACAATCTTCCACTGAGGGCATTTTAGAGCATACTGCTAATTTTTATAGAGATCTTTTTAGTATTAAAAATGTTGATGAACCTGCTTTTACAGAGAATCTTAATGTTTTATCCCAGTTTTTAAATAAAGATGACCAGATTTTTTTAGCTAAAGAACTTTTACCCAGTGAAATTGAAGAGACCCTTAAGAGTTTTAATAAAGGTAAGGCTCCTGGATCAGATGGCCTTCCTATTGAATTTTATCTTTGCTTTTGGGATCTAATTAAGGAGAATTTTATACAAGTAGTTTGTGAAGCCTCTAAGGCTGATTTATTACCATATTCATGGCGTAAAAGTATGATTACATTAATTTTTAAGAAAGGTGATAAATCAAAGTTGGAGAATTGGAGGCCTATTTCACTATTAAATACAGACTACAAGATTTTAGCTAAAGTTGTTGCTGGTCGTCTTAAAGCAGTTATTAAAAATGTAATTCATCCAGATCAGGTGTGTGGTGTCCCCGGGAGATCAATCTGGGAGCATCTAAACCTAATTCGTGATCTTATCTGGTTTCAAAAAGATAGAAAACAGCCACTAGCTATTTTATCTTTGGATTTTATGAAAGCGTTTGATAGGGTCTCCCACTTTTATCTTTTTAAAGTTATGGGAAAGATGGGGTTCCCTGATTCTTTTATTCAGAAAATTGCGCTTTTATACAAACAGTCATCTGCCCGGATTTTAGTCAATGGTTTTTTAACTAGAGAGGTGGAGCTTCTTTCCGGTGTTAAACAAGGTTGCCCCATGTCCCCACTTTTATTTGTCTGCTCCATTGAGCCACTGTTGTGCCTGCTGCGTCGGGACAAGGTGGTTAGGGGCATTTTTATTCCGGGTGGGGGTGGACAACAAGTTAAAGCCATTGGATATATGGATGACATATCTGTATATGGCACTAGCTCAGCATCTATTAACAGAGCAATTCTAATTACTGAAATTTTTAGTGCTGGGTCTGGGTTTAAGTTGAATATAAATAAATGTGACTGTATGATTATGGGTCAATGGGAGTCAGATCCGCCTAGGGTTCCCACACAAACAGTAGGAATCAAGATCCTGGGTGTCTTGTTTAATCCTGCTAATGATGGTATTGAAAACTGGGATTTGGTTTTGAATAAATTAAATCAGAAGATCTCTTTATGGCAAACTCGAAAACTAACAATGGAGGGCAAGATTCTTGTAATTAAAATGGTTTTGCTTCCTATCATTTTGTATGCCGCTATGGTTTTTCCCCCTAATTCTCTGTATCTTAAAAGACTTATGAAGCCCATGTTTTATTTTCTGTGGGGATCCAAAATGGAGAAATTGAGGAGGGAGGTGGTATGTAAAAGCAAGAAAAATGGGGGTAAAGGGTTCCCTGATTTAAAATTGTTTTTATTTATCAAGTTTTTTGTATTTTGTTGCAAAAGCTTGAATAATGTTGGGGCTTTCTCTTGTTTTCTTAGATATACAACTGGGTTTCTTTTCCGAAAGTTGAACTTCAGTATGACTGTTAATTGTCCTTTTCTCTTATCTCCCCCTAAGCATTACAAGATCTTGGAGAAGGTCATTTCAGAATATGATCTGACCCAAGTTGATCGTCAGCTTTTATTTGATCAACGTAAGTTAACAGTTATTTGTAAGGGACATGAGGAGATGGAGGATGTGTCTAATTTTTCCATCTCCAGGTGCCGCCTGGTGTGGAACAACGTGGCCTGTCCTGCACTTAGCAACTCACAAAAGGATTTAGCTTGGCAGGTTGTTCACCAATGTCTCCCTACGAGAGCTTTTCAGCATCATAGGGGGCTGGTGGCTAGTGCTAGATGTCCCAGAGAAAGATGCGCCCCAAACGAGTCAGTGTTTCATTTACTGTGGGATTGCCCCTACGCACAAGAGCTATGGCAGACGGTGGGCACCCTCCTAAAATGGATATGTGGTATACAAACCCTTAATTGTGACATTATAATATATGGGATAATTAAATGCCCAACCATGAAACAAGCACGAGTCGCATGGCTTATAATAAACTGTTTAAAAGAAGCTTTATGGAAAGTGCGCAATATATTATTGTTTAAACGTGAATTTATTCCTGTCAAAGATTGTATTGGGCTTGCTCTTTGTGAAATGTTTACATACTGCCTGAGAGATTGTAAAAAGATGGGAATCAATGAAGCAAAAAAGCTATGGTGTTTGCAAATTTGGAATATGTATTTATTTATGTAAATTATATGCAAAACTGTGTTTTATGCTTTTTATGCTTTTAAGTGCATTTTAATTCTGACTCTGTATTAGTTTTATGTCATATTTTATTCCAGTATTTGTGATTTGTTTCAAATATTGTATCGGATATGTTCTTTGTGAAAAGTTTTCATACTACCTGATTGTAAAAAGAAAAAGTTAAAAAGCTATGGTGTTTGCATTTGACATATGTATTTATTTATGCAAATTATATGCAAAACTGTGTTTTATGCTTTTTATGCTTTTATGCGCTTTTTAAATCTGACCTTGTATTTGTTTTATGTCATATTTTATTCAAGTCTTTGTGATTTGTTTGTAATTTATGATGTATGTCTGATTTAAATAAAGCTTGTTTGAAAACGGATCTGTTCTTATCAGTTTAATATCTGATACGTCCCCTATCTGGGGACCATATATTAAATGGATTTTTAGAACAGGGAGATGGAAAAAGAGCTTGCTCTGTCCACTCCACGCATTGACCTGGTATTGCAGTATCTCCAGGACCGGTGCACCCCTTCTTTAATGCAGTTTCTAAAATCAGAAAGAATTGAATTCAATGTTTTTTGTTCATTTTGCTTGTTTGTCGGATTTTGGGATGGACTCTTTGGCTTTGCTTTTCTTCTCCTCATTGGATTTTTCATGTTCAAAGTTGCAGAAGCCAGATTACAAGCTCATTTTGGTTCAACTTCAGCAACTGTGCATTGCATTGCCATGTAATGTGATGCAATGCTATCTTTCTAGCTCTCCCTTTTTACTTCCTTTTGGATAAACAGACATATTAGGCAAGCATTTTGGAGCTTTCACCTAAATAACTACAGGTGGTGAGATAAGCTGCACAATATAATTGACCTTTCAGTATATTGTTGCACACACACCATCTATTTAGCAAATGCCCTTGTTATCAACAGCAGCCTTTTAAACTCACCTGAGCTAACAGGTATGTGCGCTGGTTACTCTGCTGCGCTTAAAATTTCTTTTTTGGTTTGCTACAATGCCTTTTCTGAAACGTTGTCTCCTTCTGCTGGAACACTGACTTCTTTCATTTAATGCCTGCAGACTATAAAAGAGAACCCAACCCAAAAAGTTTGGTTGATTAGTCTGTGGCATTCTGTTAAACTGTTGCTTATGGCGGTCTCTGTGAGCTTCTCAGCGACATTCAGCCAGCCAGGTATCCTGCCTGCAGTAGATGGAATGTGGCAATGGAACGCTGGCTGCGCGTGTCATAATAGGCTCTGAGCCTTTATATACCTGTGCACAGCAGCAGCCACCTTCAGTCTGCTGCTGGACAGCCAGCAGCAGCAGCAGCAGGAGAGGTATGTAATCAGGAGCCCTCCTGCTAAGGGTAGACAGCTGCTCGTTCCACCCCACCCCCCGCCTTAATTGGTTCTCCTCCCTTCCAACGGTGTTGAGGCGGGTGGGAACAGCAGGGGGTGAAGGTGCTGTGTTTAAAGAGGTGGAGTTATGCAGATCTAAAACGCGTGGATTGCAGCAGCAGCAAGCCGAAAAGTGCAGGCATGTAAGGGATCTAGAGGTTGACAACATGTCTTCTTAACGGGAGTCCAGGAGCTCATCTCCACAAATGGACTTTTCAGGATCCTTGGGTGGCTCCGTAGTTTGAAACCAATTCTGGTTATCGCTTCTCGGCCTTTTGGCTAAGATCAAGTGTAGTATCTGTTCTTATCAGTTTAATATCTGATACGTCCCCTATCTGGGGACCATATATTAAATGGATTTTTAGAACAGGGAGATGGAAAAAGAGCTTGCTCTGTCCACTCCACGCATTGACCTGGTATTGCAGTATCTCCAGGACCGGTGCACCCCTTCTTTAATGCAGTTTCTAAAATCAGAAAGAATTGAATTCAATGTTTTTTGTTCATTTTGCTTGTTTGTCGGATTTTGGGATGGACTCTTTGGCTTTGCTTTTCTTCTCCTCATTGGATTTTTCATGTTCAAAGTTGCAGAAGCCAGATTACAAGGTCATTTTGGTTCAACTTCAGCAACTGTGCATTGCATTGCCATGTAATGTGATGCAATGCTATCTTTCTAGCTCTCCCTTTTTACTTCCTTTTGGATAAACAGACATATTAGGCAAGCATTTTGGAGCTTTCACCTAAATAACTACAGGTGGTGAGATAAGCTGCACAATATAATTGACCTTTCAGTATATTGTTGCACACACACCATCTATTTAGCAAATGCCCTTGTTATCAACAGCAGCCTTTTAAACTCACCTGAGCTAACAGGTATGTGCGCTGGTTACTCTGCTGCGCTTAAAATTTCTTTTTTGGTTTGCTACAATGCCTTTTCTGAAACGTTGTCTCCTTCTGCTGGAACACTGACTTCTTTCATTTAATGCCTGCAGACTATAAAAGAGAACCCAACCCAAAAAGTTTGGTTGATTAGTCTGTGGCATTCTGTTAAACTGTTGCTTATGGCGGTCTCTGTGAGCTTCTCAGCGACATTCAGCCAGCCAGGTATCCTGCCTGCAGTAGATGGAATGTGGCAATGGAACGCTGGCTGCGCGTGTCATAATAGGCTCTGAGCCTTTATATACCTGTGCACAGCAGCAGCCACCTTCAGTCTGCTGCTGGACAGCCAGCAGCAGCAGGAGAGGTATGTAATCAGGAGCCCTCCTGCTAAGGGCAGACAGCTGCTCGTTCCACCCCACCCCCCGCCTTAATTGGTTCTCCTCCCTTCCAACGGTGTTGAGGCGGGTGGGAACAGCAGGGGGTGAAGGTGCTGTGTTTAAAGAGGTGGAGTTATGCAGATCTAAAATGCGTGGATTGCAGCAGCAGCAAGCCGAAAAGTGCAGGCATGTAAGGGATCTAGAGGTTGACAACATGTCTTCTTAACGGGAGTCCAGGAGCTCATCTCCACAAATGGACTTTTCAGGATCCTTGGGTGGCTCCGTAGTTTGAAACCAATTCTGGTTATCGCTTCTCGGCCTTTTGGCTAAGATCAAGTGTAGTATCTTTTGAAAAGGCGGTTTTGGATGTTGGCCGCCCTAGTAGATTGATACATTATGCACACTGGGGTTTAGGCGTTTGTTAGTACGCCAGGTGGCTAATATAGTCATCTGGTGGAAAGCATGGCCCCCCAGGATCGACGCCATTGGGCCGGGGAAGATCGAAAGCCCGAAGTGTGAAGTGCCCCAGGAGTGGTGACCCTGGGGTGCCTTAACTCACTGGGATTGGGAACCCCACTTGAGTTTATGGCACATTTGCACAAGCACTTCAAATTTTCTTTCTTCGCACACACCCTTATTCCGGGCCTTCTGGCCTTAGGATGGGGAATTTTTCAATTCCCGGTCGAAGGTCCGGGCAGTATTATACTGTGATACCTTCACTATTTATTTAATTTCTTTGTCACTGTGTGTCCACTTATTCACGTGTGTCACGTCCTACTAGGATTTTGTCGGGATGCGGTTCCCTTACGGGTTCCTCTCTTGGCAGGTCTAGGGGGGGAGTGTGTGGCCATCAGGTTCCGCTCCCCCCTGAACCCCCTTGGCTCTCCTCTTTCGGGAGGAGAGCGTTGTTGGCTCCCCTCTTCCGGGAGGGGAGCACAGTCTTTGGCTCCCAGTGCCTTGCTCGGGTGAGAACTCGGGCAGGTGCTGGGGGTAAGATTGGGTCGCCTCTGGCTTCGGCTGGAGGTGGCTTTTTGTCCCTGTTCCTCGCTGTGGCCTTTTGGCTCGGAGGGACGGGGAATGGTTTGGGAGACCCTTCTCCTTTTGGAGAGGGTTTCAAGAAGACCAGCATCCTAGTGCACTTTTTTTGTGGCACTTGTCACTTTTTTAAGCGCACTCGGGTTTTGTACACGAATTCGGGCTAAAAAAAAAAAAAATGAAAAAAAATCTGTTCTTATCAGTTTAATATCTGATACGTCCCCTATCTGGGGACCATATATTAAATGGATTTTTAGAACAGGGAGATGGAAAAAGAGCTTGCTCTGTCCACTCCACGCATTGACCTGGTATTGCAGTATCTCCAGGACCGGTGCACCCCTTCTTTAATGCAGTTTCTAAAATCAGAAAGAATTGAATTCAATGTTTTTTGTTCATTTTGCTTGTTTGTCGGATTTTGGGATGGACTCTTTGGCTTTGCTTTTCTTCTCCTCATTGGATTTTTCATGTTCAAAGTTGCAGAAGCCAGATTACAAGCTCATTTTGGTTCAACTTCAGCAACTGTGCATTGCATTGCCATGTAATGTGATGCAATGCTATCTTTCTAGCTCTCCCTTTTTACTTCCTTTTGGATAAACAGACATATTAGGCAAGCATTTTGGAGCTTTCACCTAAATAACTACAGGTGGTGAGATAAGCTGCACAATATAATTGACCTTTCAGTATATTGTTGCACACACACCATCTATTTAGCAAATGCCCTTGTTATCAACAGCAGCCTTTTAAACTCACCTGAGCTAACAGGTATGTGCGCTGGTTACTCTGCTGCGCTTAAAATTTCTTTTTTGGTTTGCTACAATGCCTTTTCTGAAACGTTGTCTCCTTCTGCTGGAACACTGACTTCTTTCATTTAATGCCTGCAGACTATAAAAGAGAACCCAACCCAAAAAGTTTGGTTGATTAGTCTGTGGCATTCTGTTAAACTGTTGCTTATGGCGGTCTCTGTGAGCTTCTCAGCGACATTCAGCCAGCCAGGTATCCTGCCTGCAGTAGATGGAATGTGGCAATGGAACGCTGGCTGCGCGTGTCATAATAGGCTCTGAGCCTTTATATACCTGTGCACAGCAGCAGCCACCTTCAGTCTGCTGCTGGACAGCCAGCAGCAGCAGCAGCAGGAGAGGTATGTAATCAGGAGCCCTCCTGCTAAGGGTAGACAGCTGCTCGTTCCACCCCACCCCCCGCCTTAATTGGTTCTCCTCCCTTCCAACGGTGTTGAGGCGGGTGGGAACAGCAGGGGGTGAAGGTGCTGTGTTTAAAGAGGTGGAGTTATGCAGATCTAAAACGCGTGGATTGCAGCAGCAGCAAGCCGAAAAGTGCAGGCATGTAAGGGATCTAGAGGTTGACAACATGTCTTCTTAACGGGAGTCCAGGAGCTCATCTCCACAAATGGACTTTTCAGGATCCTTGGGTGGCTCCGTAGTTTGAAACCAATTCTGGTTATCGCTTCTCGGCCTTTTGGCTAAGATCAAGTGTAGTATCTGTTCTTATCAGTTTAATATCTGATACGTCCCCTATCTGGGGACCATATATTAAATGATTGATGTATGATTGTTCAGAGCAAATTCGGCAAGTGGCAGAAACTCAGACCACCCCTCTTGATTGTCTGCCACAAAACAACGCAAGAACTGCTCAACATCCTGGTTTTTCCTTTCTGTCTGGCCATTAGATTCAGGATGATATCCGGACGAAAACGACAAATGAATTCCCAACCTGTCACAAAAGGCACGCCAAAAACGAGCCACGAACTGAGGACCCTTATCAGAAACAATGTCAGTAGGAACGCCATGAAGTCTGACAATTTCCTTGACAAAGGCCTTAGCGAGAGTTTTAGCGCAGGGCAGTTTGACGAAGGGAACCAAGTGACACATCTTGCTAAAACGGTCCACGACCACCCAGATGACAGTAAAACCCTCAGAGGGGGGAAGGTCAGTTATAAAGTCCATAGCCAAATGTGTCCAAGGAGCACTGGGGACCTCCAAAGGACAAAGTAACCCCGCAGCAGGAGTATGTGAGGACTTAGATCTAGCACATATAGTACATTGGCGCACCCACTTAATGACTTCCTTCTGCCATCCAGGCCACCAAAAACTGCGACCCACCAGTCTCTTGGTCTCAGAGATTCCGGGATGACCTGCCAACCGAGATTCGTGACACTCAACAAACAAATCTCTCCTAAAGGTCCCAGGCACAAACAACCTCCCATGAGGAGTGTTAGATGGGGCATTCTCCTGAGCTTTAAGAATCTCATCTTCCAAAACGGAGTCTAAAGCAGCTATCACAACACCTTCTTGTAAAATGTTTTCCTCTTTCTCAGCACCGACTATGGGAGAAAAACTGCGAGACAAGGCATCCGCCTTAACATTCTTAGTACCAGGGATGTAAGTAACGGAGAAATTAAACCGCGAGAAAAACAGTGCCCACCTAGCCTGACGGGCATTCAGGCGCTTGGCAGCATCAAGATATATCAGATTTTTATGATCCGTAAGAACCTGAACGGGAAATTCCGCACCTTCCAAGAAGTGGCGCCAGTGTTCAAATGCGAGTTTAATAGCCAATAATTCCCGATTACCAATATCGTAATTCAATTCAGTCTCCGAAAATTTTTTTTGAAAAAAAGGCACAGGGATGTAATCCATCCCCGTTATCCTGAGACAATACTGCGCCAACCCCCACAGAGGAAGCATCAACCTCAACCAAAAACGGCCTAGTAACATCAGGCTGCATAAGGATGGGAGCAGAGGTGAACCTCTCCTTGAGATACACAAAAGCTTCAATGGCCTCAGAAGACCACTGAACCGCATCAGCACCTTTCCTGGTGAGATCAGTCAGAGGTTTGACAATACTAGAAAAATTTTTTATGAATTTTCTATAGTAATTGGCGAAACCCAAAAACCTCTGTATCGATTTCAAACCAATAGGCCTAGGCCATTCCTGCACAGCCTGAACCTTAACCGGATCCATCTCAAAACCTTTGCTGGAGATAATGTAGCCCAAAAAACTAATTCTCTGTACAGCGAACTCACATTTCTCCAGCTTAGCAAAAAGCGAATTGTCCATTAATAACTGTAATACCTCACGCACGCTCCGCCAATGAGACTCCAGATCTGGCGAATAAATCAAAATGTCATCCAAATACACAACCACATTTTTACCGATCAAAGGTCTAAGGATGTCATTAATCAGATTCTGAAAAAATGCAGGAGCATTAGTAAGACCAAAAGGCATAACCAGATTCTCAAAATGACCCACAGGAGTGTTAAAAGCAGTCTTCCATTCATCACCCTCCTTCATGCGCAACAGATTGTATGCCCCCTTAAGGTCAATTTTAGAGAACCACTTGGCCCCCAATAACTGGTTAAACAGATCAGGAATCAATGGCAGTGGGTAAGGATTGCGTACCGTAATTTTGTTAATCTCACGAAAATCCAGACAAGGACGTAAACCGCCGTCCTTTTTTTTTACAAAAAAAAATCCAACCGCCACAGGAGACTTAGAGGGCCTAATGTGACCGGCGGCCAAACTTGTCTGTATGTATTCCTCCAAAGCCTTCCTCTCAGGAATAGTAAGGTTAAATAAACGACTTTTAGGAAGAATTTCTCCAGGGACAAATTCAATAGAACAATCATAGTCTCTATGGGGAGGCAAAACCTGCGATTCTTTCTCAGAAAAAACTCTCCAAAAATCCTGAATAGGAACAGGCAATTCTCCCCTATCCAAAGCTGCAATACGCCCGTTACAACACTTGTCATAACATTTATGGCTCCAGGATTTAATTTCACTGGTAGACCAATCCAGTACAGGATTGTGAAATTTTAACCAGGGCAAACCCAATATTACTGGAGAAGGCAAGTTATTCAACACTACCAAATCCAATTTCTCATGGTGAACACCATTAATAGTGAGAGGAAATTCACAGACCTTGAGAGTAATATTCTTCAAAGGGGAGCCATCCACAGAAACCACAGCAATGGGGGATGATAAAGGTTCAGGTTTTAAATTGAGTTTTTCCACGAATCCCCCATCAATTACATTCAGTGTAGACCCGCAATCAACAAACACCCGAAATTCTATTAATTTTTCCTGAGCAATCGTGGAA
This sequence comes from Phyllobates terribilis, assembly GCF_046119375.1. Lineage (NCBI taxonomy): Eukaryota > Metazoa > Chordata > Amphibia > Anura > Dendrobatidae > Phyllobates > Phyllobates terribilis. The sequence goes on from NW_027363258.1 coordinate 89,394, forward strand.
GCAGCTAAAAATATACCCTTGGAATTTAAACAGGCAATACGGGCGTGACTGACCATTTTTTTTTCTTTCTTCATACGAAGCTCACAGCCTTTAATCAAATGACCAGATTTTCCGCAATAGAAACACAAGCCTTCCGAAAAACGACGGTCTTTTTCTTGAGAGCGAGGTGCCACCGATCCAATCTCCATCGGTTCACCACTGTTAGTACACACATTATCATAACCAGAAACTGACATAGCAGAGGATTTGCTCTCATTAACCCTAGCACGCAGTCTTCTATCCACCCGTATAGCTAATTGCATAGCCTGTTGCAAATCCTCAGGTGTAGGATAAGCAATTAGCAGGTCTTTAACCCTTTCACTGAGCCCAGCAAGAAATAGACTTTTCAGAGCAGAATCGTTCCACCCTGTTTGAGTGGACCAACGACGAAAATGAGTACAATATTTTTCCACATTACCTGATCCTTGTTTTAAACGTCTCAACTCAGTCTCAGCTGATGCCACACGGTCAGGATCATCATATAATAATCCTAAAGCAGAAAAAAAACTATCCACTGATCTGAAGCATGTATCACTAGGTTGCAAAGAAAAGGCCCACTCCTGAGGCTCTTTGCGCAAAAGTGACATTATGAACCCTACGCGCTGGGATTCATCCCCAGAGGACTTGGGTCTCAAACGAAAATACAATAAGCAAGCATTTTTAAATGAAAAAAATTCTCGATGTTCACCAAAAAATAAATCCGGCAAACATACCTTAGGCTCCAAGAAATATGCTCCAGGACAGTTACTCACGTGCTGACGGAGTTCGGCCACTTCCAGAGAGAGTCCCTGCAGGTGTTTAGCCAAATCCTGAACCGACACCATGATGGAACAAAAAAAAAAAATCTTTCCTTAGAGAATTTGCAGGCTGGACTTACTGTTATGTTCTGCTACCAAAGCTAAGGAAAGAGAGGAGATCTGTCCCTACTATAGGACTCAGCTGAATCCCTACGATGTAACAGGGAACCTGATCCTGCGATCAGACCTGCTAAAGTCCTAATCTAGTCTGTACGGAGACCTATAGATGTGGGGAGGGAATCCCTACAAGTACTAAGGACTGGGAGGAATATGGGACACCTCCTAACAGAAATAGTAGCAGACAGACGAACAAACAAAATAGATAGAACATAGAGGTCCGTAGACCAAGCAAACTAACAGAGCTAGATACAGAGCACAGGCTAGCTAGAAAGTAGATATACAATGAAGTCCAGCAAAGCCAGAAGGGCGGAGCAGGATTAAATAGGCCAACAAGGTCATGTGACCAGCAAAGGAAAAAAAACCTAACAGCAAGGTTCTAACACTATCACCAGGTCAGCAGGTGCAAAGAGAGACAGTAACCAAGCTAGGCCTAGCTTCAGGCAGGTCAGAAGCTTAGAGAATAAAGCAACGGATCAGGAGGCCCTATACTCGCTCACTGGGGAGAGTCCAAAAGTGTGCCCTTCACCTGGAGTACCCTGGACCGTGCCTGCAACATCACCAGTAAAGGTACTGAAGCTTACCCCCTTGTGAGTGTCCGTCTTTCCTCCGAGACTGTCCTGCCGTCTCTCCCCTGCACCACCATCCATTACACCCCACGCTGCCCTGGAGCAAGCTCTACCTGTGGAGAGCCACACCATCCCTGCTGCCGTAACACCAGCTCCAGAGGACTGCTCCGCAGCGGCGGCTCCCTCTAGCCGCAATCCACAGGTGGCGTCACGAACACTTTCACAAATCCCCTATATCTCCCCCTTTGACTGACCGCCCTGGGTCACGGACCGGGCCAGCTACCATGATATACCCCAGCAACCAGAGGCCCGGCTGCCGAGTACCCCACGGCCCTGGGGGCGTGTCAGAACAAAGGGTAGTTATTAATGGAACACACTTAGACTGGGTCTCAGTTAACAGTGGGGTACCACAGGAGTAAGTATTGGGCCAGCTTCTTTTTAACATATTTATTAATGACCTTGTAGGGGGCATACAGAGTAGTATTTCAATATTTGCAGATGACACTAAACTCTGCAGGGTAATCAATACAGAGGAGGACAATTTTATATTACAGGAGGATCTATGTAAATTAGAAGCTTGGGCTGATAAATGGCAATTGAGCTTCAATGGGGATAAATGTAAGGTAATGCACTTGGGCAGAGGAAATAAAATGTATAATCATATGCTTAATTGTAAAACACTGGGCAAAACTGTAACTGAAAAAGAACTGGGTGTATTGGTGGACGACAAGCTCACGTTTGGTGGCCAGTGTCAGGCATCTGCTGCAAAGGCAAATAAAATAATGGGATGTATTAAAAGAGGCCTAGATGCTCATGAGGAGAACATAATTTTACCTCTATACAAGTCATTAGTGCGACCACACTTAGAATACTATGTACAGTTCTGGTCTCTGGTGAATAAGAAAGACATAGAGCGGGTGTAGAGAAGAGCGACCAAGGTTATTAGAGGACTGGGGGGTCTGCAATACCAAGACAGGTTATTACACTCGGGGTTATTTACTTTGGAAAAACAAAGGCTTAGGGGTGATCTTATTACTATGTACAAGCATATGAGGGGACAGTACAAAGACCTGTCTACTGATCCTTTTACTCTGAGGCCTGAGACAAGGGGACAAGGGGGCATCTTCTACGTCTGGAGGAAAGAAGGTTTAATCATAATCACAGACAGGGATTTTTTACTGTAAGAGCAGTGAGACTATGGAACTCTCTGCCGCATGATATTGTAATGAGTGATTCACTACTAAAATTTAAGAAGGGCATGGACGTCTTTCTTGAAAAATATAGTATTACAGGTTATATATACTAGATTCCTTGATAGGGCGTTGATCCAGGGAACTAGTCTGATTGTCATATGGAGTCAGGAAGGAATTTTTTTCCCCAATGTGGAGCTTAGTGTTTGCCACATGTGTTTTTTTGCCTTCCTCTGGATCAACATGTTAGGTTATGGGTTGAACTAGATGGACTTAGTCTTCCTTCAACCTTAAAAACTATGTTACTATGTACAGTACAGACAAAAAGTTAAAAAGATTTTTCTGTATGTTCATGACTATGAAAATTGTACATTCACACTGATGGCATCAAAACTATGAATTAACACATGTGGAATTATATACTTAACAAAAAAGTGTGAAACAACTGAAAATATGTCTTATATTCTAGGTTCTTCAAAGTAGCCACCTTTTGCTTTGATGACTGCTTTGCACACTCTTGGCATTCTCTTGATGAGCTTCAAGAGGTAGTCACCGGAAATGGTTTTCACTTCACAGGTGTGCCCTGTCAGGTTTAATAAGTGGGATTTCTTGCCTTATAAATGGGGTTGGGACCATCAGTTGTGTTGTGCAGAAGTCAGGTGGATACACAGCTGATAGTCCTACTGAATAAACTGTTAAAATTTGTATTATGGCAAGAAAAAAGCAGCTAAGTAAAGAAAAACGAGTGGCCATCATTACTTTAAGAAATGAAGGTCAGTCAGTCCGAAAAATTGGGCAAACTTTGAAAGTGTCCCCAAGTGCAGTTGCAAAAACCATCAAGCGCAACAAAGAAACTGGCTCACATGAGGACCGCCCCAGGAAAGGAAGACCAAGAGTCACCTCTGCTTCTGAGAATAACTTTATCCGAGTCACCAGCCTCAGAAATCGCAGGTTAACAGCAGCTCAGATTAGAGACCAGGTCAATGCCACACAGAGTTCTAGCAGCAGACACATCTCTACAACAACTGTTAAAAGGAGACTTTGTGCAGTAGGACTTCATGGTAAAATAGCTGCTAGGAAACCACTGCTAAGGACAGGCAACAAGCAGAAGAGACTTGTTTGGGCTAAAGAATGCAAGGAATGGACATTCGACCAGTGGAATCTGTGCTTTGGTCTGATGAATCCAAATTTGAGATCTTTGGTTCCAACCATCGTGTCTTTGTGCGACGCAGAAAAGGTGAACGGATGGACTCTACATGCCTGGTTCCCACCATGAAGCATGGAGGAGGAGGTGTGATGGTGTGGGGGTGCTTTGCTGGTGACACTGTTGGGGATTTATTCAAAATTGAAGGCATACTGAACCAGCATGGCAACCACCACATCTTGCAGCGGCATCCTATTCCATCCGGTTTGCGTTTATTTGGACCATCATTTATTTTTCAACAGGACAATGACCCCAAACACACCTCCAGGCTCTGTAAGGGCTATTTGACCAAGAAGGAGAGTGATGGGGTGCTACGCCAGATGACCTGGCCTCCACAGTCACCAGACCTGAACCCAATCGAGATGGTTTGGGGTGAGCTGGACCGCAGAGTGAAGGCAAAAGGGCCAACAAGTGCTAAGCATCTCTGGGAAGTCCTTCAAGATTGTTGGAAGACCATTTCCGGTGACTACCTCTTGAAGCTCATCAAGAGAATGCCAAGAGTGTGCAAAGCAGTCATCAAAGCAAAAGGTGGCTACTTTGAAGAACCTAGAATATAAGACATATTTTCAGTTGTTTCACGCTTTTTTGCTAAGTATATAATTCCACATGTGTTAATTCATAGTTTTGATGCCTTCAGTGTGAATGTACAATTTTCATAGTCATGAAAATACAGAAAAATCTTGAAATGAGAAGGTGTGTCCAAACTTTTGGTCTGTACTGTAACTATGTATGGAATAATGGAGGACTCACTACTAGATATTGTGGTGTCTCTGCACAAACCACTTAGTGTAACTCCAGTCAAAGTACCTGTATCCCTGGCCTTACTAATGACTCGCTGTCAGGGTATGTGCACATGGCGTCTTTTAGACCTCAGTATATCTGCATTTTTCTTGTAGGAAAACGTTTGAATAAAGCTCTGATGGTGTTTTACCTGAAGTGTCTTTTGCGATGTCTTTGTGTTAGTTTTTTTGCAGCGGCTTCACTGCGAAATCAGTCTATATATAAAATAGTAGCAGCTTCCAAGCGGAAGCTTCTAGAAGAAAAGACCAATCACTTCTTTTAGCCACTTCATAACTTTTGAAGCCAAAAGCAGTTAAAAGAAGTGACAACAGACGGATCATATGCACAGCAAGTCCTTTTGACTTTTCAGTACATATGTTCATTCTTTTTGACGTTTGTACAACTTTTATTTTAGAATAGACATTTATCATCAATCCACCTGCTCTGTGCACAATGTTATGGAGTTCCCAGTATGCATACCATGCAAATAAGGTGAAAGCCACAGAATCAATATAATTGGTATAACATTCTTTAATGTGTATACATATATATATATATATATATATATATATATATATTATGAACAAGGTCATGTGACCTAAACGTTGGCCCATTGCACACAGACGTTTGCTGATGATTGTTGTAATAAACTTCTAACTTTCGGCTTATATTGGAGAGCCTGGTTTCCTCTCTATCTCTACTTTCCAGAGCATCTTCAAAATCCCCTCACAGAAAAGAGAGAAGGGGGTTCATCCGAAAATCGTCATGTGCAGGAGCAGGTTTCTTCTTCAGAGTCTCAATAATATCACAGAAAGAAGACCGCTATTTCATTGATCCTCATCTGAGAACTCAGTACTGGTACGATGTTTCCCAAAGCTGATGGTAAACTAAAGAAAAGACAGAACAGAAGTAAAGGTGAATTATTTTTTTTAGCATTTGAAATGAATGCAGATGTAATCTATATGTTCTCTCTTACCTGGGCTGACGTACAAGATGGACTCTTCTAGTGTCACTGCCAAACTCTTAACTTCTTCCATGAAGATTTAAGATGTTCCACTGAATTTTAGAAGGAAGCAGTGTTTGCGACACAGGGGGCAGCGAAGGTTGGAGTTGAGCCAGGTAGAGATGCAACCCTGATGGAAACAATGATTGCATGGTAGCACTGTGACTTCCTCTCCGGTCTCATAATCCGTCATGCAGATGACACACGACTCCTCCTGAGATGTTACAGTTCTTGTTGGGAGGTTCCTAATTTGCTGAGCTCGCCAAGTCTGCTGCCTTTCCTGCAGATTATATTGTGCAGGTGGTGATGGTGGCCGCATCTGTGGCGGAGGCGTCATCACTCCCATTCCCTGCTGCTGAAAGATGATGTTGAACAGACGGTTTGCCTGCAGTAATTGTACAGGAGATCCACTTGCAGCTGGAGACTCCCTGAGTCTGCGGCTGGGCAGAACGGGAAATGGCCGTCTGAATTCAAACTCAGTGACGGTGTCTGAGGATCCACTGTCATCCCTTCTGCTCTCTGATGTTTCTCTGGAGGGCTCTGCAGGGACTGGTCTAAGCGGAGAGCGGCTTCTTTCCCTGCTCTCTTGTCCTCTTTGCCGGAGAGGAGTTCTGGCTTCTCTGCCTCTCGCAGTGACAGCAGTGGCGTCTGTTCTGTGTCCACCAGTAGTAATTGGTCTTCTCTGATCCCTTTGAGAAGATCTCAATTGATGGACAATCATAGCCTGACCTATAAAGAAATAAAATGTACTATAAATATGCAAAAGTTTATAAAAAACACTTTTGAACCAAAGAGAAATAACCTGCTGTTGCTTTGGGGTTTAGGGAGAGGAGCAAAAATTGATTAATGTTTGGGCTAAATAAACCTGCTCAGTGGATCCCCTCTCTACAGACATCACAGAGCAGGGGTGGAACCAGATTGCGACTAACTCATCCCCCAAGGACTATGAATGGGAAGGTGGAGGATGCACTGAGTGTACTGAAACCGCTTACCCCAGGGAAATCTCCTCCCAGAAAAGATCCTATAAGGTGGGAAAATTCTCTCACTTACCCTGATTTTCTGGTCGGCTCATCCAAGTCTCGTTGTCAGCAATAAGCTGATGCAGCTCCCTGGAAGTCATGGTTCAGTTTCCCGGGGCTGAGATGGTAGAGTGATAGAAAATGAGAACTAAGTTCTCTGCTGGCACGGATGTTATGGTGCCAAAATATCAATAAGAAGCTGTAGAAGTAAAGCACTAGATGTATGAAACAAACTAGCTCGCACTTCCAAAACCAAGGTAGAGTCTCAGCGAAAACTTCAACTCTGAAAATGGCGCTGATGTCACCGAGTGCATAGATTGTATAACCTCACAGCATTCTATGTCACTGTGACATCACATGTGAGACCAACAACGCGCTGTCATGACGGCCGACTGTCCAATCTGTTATATACATATTATAAAATGTTATATTATTATATATTATAATACACATTGTTAAAAAATATATATTATTACTAACCATCTAACACTCTTAAGGTGTGTATATGTGTCTAAAGCATAGGATATATATATATACATCTTATGAATATCAGATGCCTTGGAATAATAATCCTATACTCACCTTTCAGACCCCCAGTACTGCTGCTGTCAGTGCCCCCGCCGACCTCCGGGCTTCTCTTTCCCGCAGGGGCCATTGTGTGACCACTGAAGCTAATCAGTTAATACATATTTCCCATTCATATGTTTCATGTTGATGTAAATTAAACACTTTTAGAAAAGAAAACAGATAAATAAGATTTTCAGAATATGGCATGTACTAAGGTGGATACTCATGGTATGATATGCAGAGAGAGGAATACTGGGAGGGCACAGAACATGTTAGTCCACCTGCTTAACCCTCAGGATAATTCTTATCAGGTCATATAGGGGTGTACATAGAAATCCACAGACCCCATAGCAAAGATCTGAAATGGGACCTCTTATTGGCCCCTGGCTGCCATTAAGCAACCCAGTGATGGTCACAGAGACCCCCTGTCTAGCTGCTTAGATACCATAGTTGCTGGTCACTATGGAAGCTAAGGGGTTAAACTGATGTAATCAGAGCTAGCTTGAATTGCAGCAATTACGATTGGCTGTCTGCTGTGTAAAACAGCCGGCACCCACTGGGTATGGAGTGGGCTGAGCATGTGAGTTTGCCCCTTATAAACCATCATAACTTATGCTGTATATATACGATATATGCAGGGGATGGGGCTATTCGGCACTAGGCTCCTCCTGTTCATGGGCTCCATAGCGGTCATGTGGCCTGCCAAAATTGGGTGTATGCTACTGAGGTCATACATATAATATGGAAAAAAATATCATACAAGGTAAATAATTGAAATTCATATCAGAAATAGTCCAGTTCTTTAGTGCCCATTCACATTAAAGGAAAATCATCTGAATTGACTGAATTTTGTGGGACAGGCCCATTATCCTCCCATGGAAAGCACATGCATGCTCGGCTGAATCAGGCATACATGAGTATAGGAGCAGAGAGGGAGAGAAGAGAGGAAGGGAGAAGACGGTGATTGGTGAGTATCTTAATCTGCCTCCATCACATAGATATTTAGGATGGATTAGGGAAACGTTAGCTTGGAGCGCTTCTTTCTCCAATAAGTTTTATTGATTTTTATAAACAAAGAAAAATATACAAACAATGAACAGAGAACGCAAAAGCGTAGGCAAATTATAGATGAAAGTTACCATAACATTGAGTGATGAAAATATCCAGCATGTGAAAAAGTGGAAATAATAGGAGGGGTATAGATGCGGAGAAGGTTGGGACTGCTTGCCTCCCATGTAGACAGATTTTGATAAGGCATATGGGGCTCTATTACCCTAATCGAGATCTCAAGTAGGGGAATGACACCTTTGCTCTCACCCAGGTTCACCTGTCATGGCAGGTGTTGGTGTAACACAGAGGGAAAAGGGAAAGGGAGCCCAGACACTAGGGAAAGGGGGAAGTGGAGACCTCATAGTCTGGTCTAGCGTCACCCTGTCTCAACTACCGTCCCTATAATGCCTCTTCAGCAATCGCCGCACGCGTGCCTTGCCCTACTTTCCCTGGCGTATGGCTATGGCTAGGGATGGAAGGAGATGAGCATTAGTGAACCTCCAGTAAACACTATAGACAACAAGGGAAGACAAAACAGGGGGAAATTGCTTAGCTTTAGATGACTCCAAATATGCCCACGGCCTCAAACTCCAGAGAGGACAAAGAACTGCTCCTGCTAAGCCTCACAAGTAGAAATGAATATAGCCAGCGACTCCCTCTCAGACACACCAGGTATATATACACCCAGGCCAGAGAGATAATTAGCAAGAGAGAGGTAGCCGCTCAGTTGTAAAGACAGCCTCTTATTTAAGAAGCTGTCTGCAATGCCAAACGTAGAGATCTCCTGCAACCCACTGCAGGGCGACAGTCTGTCACCTCTGACACACTCGTGACATCACCAGAGGGAAACAGTTGATAACATAATTGGGAGAATAGGGGAACAGGAGGTAGGATTGATGTACTCAGACTGAAGAGTCCACCTGGCGAAACCAAATTTAGCAAAAACATTTTCAAACTGCATCCATCTGTGAGATTAATTTGATAAGTATTGGATTACTGCTATGCAAGAGCTAGGTGTGAGAACCTGTCTAGTTCAGATTTATGCAAAAAAACACTGCACAGCTGTTTAAAGTGGTGCACAGATTTATGTGAATGATAAAAATGGTAGAAATGTTTCTTAAAGGGAACTGTCACCCCCTGCGAGATTTCAGACCTCTAATATGGGCATACAATCTATTCATACCTGTATGGCCCATAGTAGAGTTCTGAATGCAGAGAAATGTAGTATTATAAAATCTGTTTTCACATGCTTGGCGTCCCCCGGAAGGGAAGAAATCCCTGCCTATATCTTTAGTTAGCCCAGAAATCCCCGCCTATCTGCTTATTTAGCATGTTCCCCCATCCCCTGCGCGTCACAGGGCCCTGTGACGTGCACTGGTGTAACTCATTTCCCGCGCATGCGCAATGCGACGCTCACATCAGGAGCATTTTGTTTCTCCCGGCCCCGTTTGTCTCTGCACTATTCCATAGTGTTCTAAATATGGACACACAGACCAAATACTGATGTCACACTGATCCAAAATGCTGATGACACTGGAACTATTATTGTCCACTTAAACGTTTAAACATGGACTTGTGAATGAAAAATATCAGATAATATAGCTGAGAGTTTCTCATTAATCATATACCAAGAGATCTGTCCTTTTCACTTCCTAGAAATCAGGTACTGGTTTTCTCCAGGCTAAGGCATCTGTGTTGGTTAGTGATGAGCGAGCATACTCGCAAGTACTCGGTACTCGCCTGAGCATCTCAGTACTCGAGATGCTCGAAGCTCGCCGAGTACTTCCGGGATGCTCGGGCGGATGCTGGGGTCTCCTCCCTGCATGTTTGGCGCTCTTTAGAGTGCCATTCAACATGCAGGAATTGTCTGTCACACACTGTAATGCTGCAGCCATGTTAGTTGTGGCATTACATTGATTGGCTGGCCGCACAGCATCATCAGGTCTATACCAGACCTAGCGCCGCCGTGCTCATCAGTCTACTCTGCAATCAGATAGTGTAGGGAGAGGTGCTGCTGAGCTAGGGAGAGATTTGGCTGTTTATTAGTTAGTGTAGGTATTCCACAAGATTCTCTACACATATTCATCTGAACTAACAGTCCTTCTGAGGACTAATCCAGCTGCAGAGATACCAGTGCTAGGCAGGCAGGCAGGGTATATAGCAGACTGCAGTCCATATAGCAAGAGGATCCATTTCAGTTCTGTCTGCTGGTGCTTTTACAGATATTATATTTGTAGAAATAGCCCCACGTATCAGGGGCCAGGAATATTTTCTTTTTATCTTTATCTGATTGTTTGCTTAAGGCTGTGTGCCCACGATGCGTTTATTAAGTGTTTCCGCAGGGCAAAAATGCTGCAGAAATGCTTAAAAAACGCATGGTAGAAGGCCTGCCATGTTGCCTAATGATAATTTGCATGTGCTTTGCACATGCTGCGGAAATTTCAGCTGCGGATTATCATTGCGGAAAAAAACGCAGCACTACCAATTATTTTGCGGAAGCTCTGCATTTTCGCTGCCATTGACTTGCATTGGAATACTTGGATTCCGCATCACTGGATCTGTACATGCGGAATCCAAGCGTTTCAATGTGCGGATGGTACCCGGGTCTGGATGAGAGGAGACTCTCCTCCGGACCCGGGTACCATACAAACTGTAAAAAAAAAGAATAAAATAAAAAATAAATATGATGCTTACCTTCTGATGGCCCCCGGTGTGCTTGTCTTCGCTTGCCGGCAGATAGCGGTGGACGGAAGGACCTGCGCTGACGTCATTTAGTCATGTGACGGCAGGTCCTTCAGTGTACCGCGAGCTGCCGACAAGCCAGGACGGAGCGAATAAAGACTGCGCGGGCCATCAGAAGGTAAGCATATATTTATTTTTTAATTTTTTACCATTCTTTAAGGTCACACTATATAAATCCATGACGTTTGCCTGGATTTATATAGTGTGACCAAGTTGTCAAGCACTTTCCAAGTGATGCTAAAATCGCTTGGAAAGCGCTTGTCTACCCGCATGCGGAAATGCATGTGAAGAACGCTTCACATCCGGTTGTCCCTGGCAGGAAAAACGCATGCACAATCCGCATGCTTTTTTTCTGCCAGGGAGATGCAGAAATGCTCAGGAAAAAATCCAGAGCATTTCTGTATCATGGGCACATAGCCTAAAAACCATGCCAGAGAACACAGTTTTTCTTCGCCATTTGCTTGTTGGAACTGCATAATACAGCCAGGTCCTTTCCATATTACAGCGCTAAAAATCCATCTATTGAAAACTGTGGTTTGCCCGTCACACGGATCACATATAATTGCCCTCAACAAAGCAGTTACTGGGAAAGTCCACCTAACCACGGACACGTGGACAAGTGCTTGTGGGCAGGGACGATACATCTCTCTGACGGCACACTGGGTTAACATAGTGGAAGTCGGGACCCAGTCGGACCTTGGGACGGAACACATCCTGCCGATTCTGAGGATTGCGGGCCCTAGGTCAATCGGGGTTGCCCCCACAGTCTACAGCTCCTGCACCTCATCTTCCTCAGCCTCCTCCTCCTCTTCAGCCTCCATCTCCGAAATGACCACATCAGTCACAAGCTGGAAGCACTGCAGCACTGCCTCAGCCAAGCGGCAACAGGCTGTGCTGAAGCTAATATGCTTAGGTGACAAACCGCACAATGCTGAAGAGTTGTGGACAGCTCTGAAAGAACAGGCAGATCTGTGGCTGACACCGCTGAACCTACAGCCAGGCATGGTCGTGTGTAACAATGGCAGGAACCTGGTGGCGGCTCTGAGGCGAGGCGAGCTCACACATATACCATGCCTCGCCCATGTGCTTAACCTCGTGGTTCAGCGGTTTCTCAAAACCTACCCGGAGTTGCCTCATCTGCTTGTCAAAGTACCCCGCCTGTGTGCCCATTTTAGAAAGTGAGCTACAGCTTCCGCCGCCCTAGCCGTGCTTCAGCATCATTTGCTGGTGTGTGATGTCCCCACGCATTGGAATTTTACACTGCAGATGTTGGGAAGGATTTGTGAGCAGAAGGGGGCAGTTGTTGACTACCACCATCAACAAGGCCATCGGTATTCAGTTCAGACTCCACACATAAGAAATCAGGAGTGGACATGGATGTCAGACATATGTACCATCCTCCAAAACTTTGAGGACACCTCCAAGATGGTGAGTGGTGATGATGCCATAATAAGCGTCACAATTCCGCTTCTCTGTCTTCTGAAACGCTCACTGCTAACAATCAAAGAGGATGCATTGCAGGAGGAGCTCGATGAGATGGAGCAAGAAACCATACAGAGTGATTCCTCACAGCCCAGCCTCATTTCATCCCAACGTGGATTGGGTGACAATGAGGAAGAGGAGGAGGAGGAGGAAGAACAGGAGCTAGTTTCATGCACTATAGACGGTACTACCTGCACAAATTTCATACCGTATGTTCATCATGGATGGCCTGAGAACAGGGAGGAGGAGGAGGAGAGAATGGTCAGTTGTCCTCTTGGTGAGGACACGGAAGTCTTGCCTGTTAGCAGCCTGGCACGCATGGCTGAGTTTATGTTACGCTGCCTTTCCCGTGACCCTTGCGTTCTCAAAATTTTGGGAGACAGTCATTACTGGTTGATGACACTTCTAGACCCACGCTACAAGGAGATCTTTCTATCTCTTATTCCTGAGGCGGACAGGTCTACAAAGATGGGGCAGTACCAAAAAGCCCTTGTTACGGAACTATTAAAAAAATTCCCATCTGAAAACGCTGGTGGCAGAGGTCACAGTTCGTTGGACAACCAAGGAGTACAGGAAAGAGGGACACAAATCCAATCCAGCAGAGGCAGGGGAACACTGTCAAACTTCTGGGAGAGTTTTCTCAGCCCCTCCCATCGCACAGGCCCTGAGGCACGGGGTACTCTCACAAGGAGTGCAAAGTTTGGGAAGATGCTGAGGGAGTACCTTTCCGACCATACCAACATCCTCCGTGATTCCTCTGTGCCTTATAATTATTGGGTATCCAAGCTGGAGACGTGGAATGAACTGTCTCTCTACACCTTGGAGGTCCTGGCCTGCCCTGCCGCTAGCGTTTTGTCAGGGCTGGATTGGGCCAGACTTCTCAATACCACTGAATGATAGCAGTGTAACATAAACTCAAATCCAGTTTCTTTTTTGTGAAGTGTATTCCCATGCACCTTTTGACACCCAGACATGGGTATATGCTTCCTGATTTTGGCTATTTGCTCTTGTCCTCCTCCTTCTCCTCATCCTCATCCTCCACCACCATATCACCAGGGTGACATGGTCTGTGATGCAACACCCACATATTTTTTTTAAAGGGTGTTTATGATGCTAGTAAAAAAAATGTTTTATACAGTATGTTCATGTATACCCCCAGGGGTAAATGTTTGTCAGCCCATACACTTAGTGCATGGGCGTTACAAGTATAGGAGACCCGCTCCTTTCTAATGGTAAACATTTTTTTATGAGGTCCTCCTCCACGTCTTTTCCAAGGTGCATTGGAATGCCTCCCAATTTTTGGCAACACTATGGGAGACCCACTTCCCAATAATGGGAACATTTTTTCATGAGGTCCTCTACGTCTCTTCCAAGGGGCTTTGGAGTGCCTCCCAAATTTTGGCAGGCCTTGCATTCACTACATAGGCCAACTCTATGGGAGACCCACTTCCCAATAATGGGAACATTTTTTCATGAGGCCCTCTACGTCTTTTCCAAGGGGCATTGGAGTGCCTCCAAATTTTTGGCAGCCCTTGCATTCACTACATAGGCCAACACTATGGGAGTCCCACTTACTAATAATGGGAACATTGTTTTCAGTAAGCCCTCTGACCTCCACGTCTCTTCCAAGGGGCATTGGAGTGCCTCCAGATTTTTGGCATCCCTTGCATTCACTTCATAGGCAAACACAATGGGAGACCCACTTCCTAATAATGGGACCATTTTTTTTACGGAGGCCCTCCTCTACGTCTCTTCCAAGGGGCATTGGAGTAGGTCCAAATTTTTGGTAGCCCTTGCATTTACTGCATATGCAACAACAGTATAGGAGACCCACTCTTTAGTAATGGAAACAACAAAGCATAGCCAGCCGCTGGCTCTTTAAGAATAGTAAAGGCCGCCTGATGGCCCTATAAAAATAGGCTTTGAGACTTTCAGAGTCCCTCCTTCATAAATGAAACATGATGTGTCTGATCATGTCTCACACACCACATGGCCAGATAAGGTTGTAAAATGTTAAAATGACATTTCCTGGTGAATGCATTTGTCACGGTTGAAAGCAATGCAAAAGTGCAAAAATGCATCAAAAACGCTACGTGTGAACATAGCCCAAGCTGTGGAGGAGTATTTTTGTTTTTGGTTATGTATTTTGCCTTATATACAAGTCATTACCCTGGAAAGGATGTTCCTTTACATATTTCTCAGGAAAATCCATTTTGGTTTCATTTTTGTATGTTTTATTGTGAGTCCGTAAAAGTGGCGTAATACCTCTGACAACATTGTTCACAGCAGTGACCTGGGAGTCAGAAATGCTTCCAGGGGTCTTCCCCATGCTGTTCCCATGTCATTTGAGCACTGTTCCCATTGATTTGGGCAATTTTTAAGCCCTGTGCAGACTGCCGGGGGGAGCCACCTGAATAATGATCGAGTTTCCCATAGACTTACATTGGGCTCGTTGCTCGGGTCGAGCACCTGAGTATTCCACTGTGCTCGACCCGAGCAACGAGCACCCGAGCATTTTAGTGCTTGCCCATCACTAGTGTTGATGTGTTGATGGACATGGGGGACATGGGAGACATAACTGGACTACTATCTAAGGTGTATAGGCACAAGGCAGTTTAGGAGTTAAGGTTAAAGATGTTACAAGATATTACATGAAATGTTACATTTTTTGCTGATCACTAATGGTTCACATAAACCTAAAATCTTCAGTCTTAACTTTTTCTTAAGACATTATTGTAAAGTCTATGAGAAGATATGATGGGTTCAAAGAACTTCTGGAATTTTAACAAATGCAGAAGACAATTTTTGAGATGGGGATGGATAAATAAATAACATATCACCAATTATAAGAAGAGATCCTACTTTTTGGGGGTCGTGTTTTACTATAATCAATTGTCTATTCCATCTGGAATGGAAGTTGTTCCTTGATTTTGTCAGAGATAATCTGGGGAGGCAAAACCATGGGGGGTCACACAAACCTCCACTTTTGGTACCCTGACTGCTGTTAGGTGCTGTGATGAAATCCTTGGAGCCATTGTCAGACAATACACCGGTGCAGTTGTCCTGGGTTTCTCCTGGTACAAGACAATATCCATCCTCATGTGATCAGACTGTGGAGACAGTTTCTGGATGAGGAAGACATTTATGCCTTTGACTGGCCCTCATGTTTCCCAGAGCTGAATCCTTTTGAGATCCGGTGGTTTGTTCTGTATCAGGCATCCAACAAAGTCAAGTAACATTACAAACTATGCAGGAGCTCACCAATGCCCTGATAACCCAGTATACCGCCCATTGTCTCATCAGGAGCATGCCCAGACATTGTCAGGAGTGCTACAGACACGTGGGGTCATACTTTTATTTTTCACGTCACTGTAAATACTTCTATACCATCCTTTGTTATTATTCTGTACGTCAAAAGATATCATAAGCAGAGAATGGGAAGATAAACAGCAAAACAAATAATTATTAAAACAAATCCAATGGAAATATTTATTTTTTATTTATTTAATTTTTAGTTCTTCAAACTCGAATTGTCTTCTTTCTTTTCTCACTTTATGCAGAGAAGTTTTGCTACAAGAAGCAGACGTTCCACGGGTAAGTCCTTACTGATACAACGCTGTTACAATGCCTTATACCAATGTTCCCAGCCGGCAGCTCTCTGCTGGCGTCAGAACTGCAACTCCTAGAATGGCATAAATAGCCATAGATTGGGCAAAACTGGCCGACACATCCACTGGTAAAGCTCCAGAATAGTAATTTACAGGACTGACCGGAATGAAACAAGGATACTGATAGATGATGATGAATGGGTGAAGCTGCAGAAGAGACGATGTAGGACGGGGCGTTGCTTTGCCCGCTGTCAAGTTCTTCAAAAGTTGAACCATTTCGTCTCCAGATATGTTACTCCAGTTCCTGTAGTCCTTGACTGGGGTAACACTTCTGAAGGGGCACACGTAGACGCACACCACTCATCAGATATGCCAAGTTCATTAAGTGTTGTGCGCCTCTTAATGAAAAGCATTCATGAATAAGATTTCCCGATTTCTTTAAGACTGGGGCCTGAAAAAGCACTCACAAAATGATTAAAATCATTTTCCTAGTCATTTCTATGGATAGAATATTTATGCGCCTAAAGTGGCATAATTCTTGATGAATTTGCCCGTCAGGCTTCCACAAGCACAGTAGTGCCTTAGTTTTGCAACTTTTGGTGGATCCAGCCAGGAGTGGAGTAAAAATGCTAAAATTCGCAACATTTTTGTGCTACTTTGAATTGCGACCAAAATTTTGCAACGTTTCAAAGTGTTGAACACTAGAAAACTGTTGAAAACAACTTGATGAGTCGGGCCCTATATCTCCAGCAGTGGCAGTAAATAAATGGAGCAATGAATGGAGTAATGAAGCTTGTGCAAAACTATATCCCTCCATTCAAATGGAACAGAAAAAAACACAGAGGCGCTCTATGTGTGAACCAGCTTGGAGGTCCAGAAATCCAGCGTTCTGGAATTGCTCACCTGGGATACTTGTGCTAACCATGTGTGAAGCCCAGCTGTGCTTGGTATCACAAATCCTAGAAGGGTGTATTGATGGATTCCTCCTCAAGAGGCCCCCATAACCATTCACACATCTCCACCTTCCACCTCAGACCACGAGAGGGAGCCCGTTAGCGATATAAAAGGGAAGGTGGAGCTAGGCAGCAGTTAGTTGGAGTCAGAGTCTAGTTCAGTCTGGTTTAGCCGTGAGTCCAGTACAGCCTGAGAGGAGTTACCTCAGAGGACAAAAGCCTGTTCCAGCTCCTGCAATTGCTAGCCTGCAGTGGAGCTTATCCAGATCAAGACTCCATGTAGCTCAGAGAGGTGAGCTTCAGGTGTGCCAGCGCCATAAGATCGGTGAAGCGCAGCAAGCTGCCATTAGTGTGAGTAGCCTAGAGAGGGCCCGAGTAGGCCGAAAGAGAGTAGAGAGTTAGTTCATAGGGGGCAGAGGAGCTTAACTAGCTCACCCCGAAGAAGCAGTTACCGGACACCGGGTCCGAAGCTTACCGGGATCTCCATGACCCAGTAAGATAAACCGGAATCCCTGGAGAACTACAAGTCCCATGCTGATTCGTACCAGAGCCAGGAGACCCATAGGCCCCGTAGGTCGGGAGCGTGCACTCCAAGAGAAGGCCCTACCACAAGGACAGCCAGCGCAGGACAGAGACAAAGTTAGGCCTTGCTCCAGGCAGGTCAGAAACTTACTACGCAGAGTCAAGAAGCAGGAGGCCCAAAACCCGCTCATTGGGGAGGATCCGGACATACACCCTTCACCCTACAGTGCTCCGGGGAGTGCCTGAATTTCCATCAGTAAAAGGTACTGAAGTGACTATTGTGTCTGTCCCTGTTCTTGCTCCGACTCGGCTGAGTCTCCTTGTCCTGCATATCCCGTCCGTACCCTGCCCTGAGGCCTAGCTCCACCTGTGGGGAGCCATACCATCCAGCTGCCTTATCACTGGCCTCAGTGGACTGCGCAGCGCTGGTGAATATCATCAGAAACCATAGGTGGCGTCACGAACTTTTATAAACTTGATATCTATCAACGCCTTTTTAAAGAGAGACCCCAGAATACGGGCCCGGAAGCCGACCACCGCGACCTCCTTAAGGCTAAAGGCCCGGGTAACCGAGTCTTCCCCCATCCCCTGGGCTAGTCACATGCACAACACTGCATGAAATGTGAACTGAAAACACTCAAAGCTGCGGCACCGACCTCCTGTCCCAATTGCCAGAGAAGGAAGCAAAGGATAATCCAGGAAGGAGGAAGAAATGCAGTTTCTCCAGGCGCTGCCACACAGGATGACGAGACAGATGGTAAGTAAGATTTTTCTATTGTTTTGTAATGGTAACAAGACTACACATTTCTGGGATGATTCAATTCAAATGGGACACTCTAGAGCCCCATGTTTTAAACTGTGGAGGTCCCAGTGTGGGATACCCAGTGGTCAGCAAGTATTTACTTTTTCGGTCGAAAGGTGATAACTTGCAGCCTTTGTAGCATATCTTTAAATGATTATTCTCATTTCTTCTTCAGAAGCGCGCTGCTCCCCTGTCTTCCTACTTTCTGCTCGGCAGGGCAAAGTGCGCTCCGGACTGACTGACATTTTGGAGAAGCATCATAGATGCGCAATTGGCCCAAACTTAGTTCCCATGCCGCTATATGAAGCATCGGAGGATCACAGAAGTACTCAAGCTGGTTGGATTCACTCATCTGGCCAACTTCAGAGCAGCACTTGTAAGCTCTACAGCAAAGAGCTTGTAACTGTTGCGCTTCTCGCCTTGGAGAATGACCACCGAAATGAAATGGAAAAGACAGAAAATCATCTTTCCAGGTAATGCACTAATGTATGTTTTTCTTTATATTAAGCCATGTTTCCACATATTCAATATAATAAAATCTCATTCTCCCTCTATGAATGTTCATGTGCAGGAAAAAAACTGAGTAAAACTCTCTTCTTTATTAATTCCGGCATCTTTTTGACTTGCTACATATGAAAATAGTAGAAGATAAATATATAAGACTAATGCAGAAGACGACAGTCCAATGGGAACAGATATTGTGCCTTTATAGAAACAAATGTGGGGCCTTTGCAGTTGTCACCAAATTGATGCAATGTATCCTTATTAATAAAACAAAGATGTCTCTGCCGGGTTCTCAAAATACTATTTATTGATTTATATAGCTCTGTTTCTAACAATCCAAGCAATACAATAACTGCAAATATACAGCGAGTATAATAAGTATTGAACGTTTCACCAATGTTCTACATAAATATGTTTTGAATGGTGCTATTGACATGAAATTCTCACCAGATTTCAGTAAAAACCCATCCAATCCACACAGGCAAAGAAATGAAACCATAAATGTCCATAAATGAAATCATGTGTAATAATGAAGATGACACAGGGAAAAAGTATTGAACAAGCTTCCTGAAATGTATTTAATACTTCATACAAAAGCCTTTGGTGGTGATGACAGCTTTAAGACGCCTCCCGTATGGAGAAACTAGTCGCATGCATTGCTCAGGAGTGATTTTGGCCAATTCTTCTACACAAGCACTCTTCAAATCCTGAAGGTTCGGTGGGCTCCTTCTATGAATTTTGAACTTTAGTTCCTTCTATAAATTATGCAATTTTTACCAAATGTGGCAATACACCATATGTGGTTGTACTCTAGAGTTTGAGCACACGGCAGGGATCGGATGAGTAGAAGCGCCACTTGGGTTTTAGAATGCAGATTCTGTTTGAATAGATTGAGGGTGCCATTAGCCGAGCCCCTGAGGTGTAAGATCAGCAGAAACCCCCACAAGTGACCCCATATTGGAAACTTTACTGCTTAAGGAATTCATCAAGGGGTGTAGTGAGTATTTTGAACCTACAGATGCCTCACAGAATATTATAACATTGGAATGTGGAAATTTCACATTTTAGTTGTTAAAATGTAATTTTTTTTTATTAGCTACAAATGTGTCAGTTACATGAGGGTTAGTAGGTGAAACTGGACCCCAAAATTTATTCTGCAATTTCTCCCGAATATGGTGATGCTCTATATGTTGTCAGAAACTACTGTTTAGCCTCACGTCATGGCTGAGAAGGAAGGAGCGCTATTTGGATTTGAACCACAGATTTTGCTAGAACAATTTTCGGGAAACATTTGCAGAGCTGTTAAGGTGCCAGAACAGCAGAAAACCTCCAAAAGAGACCCCATTGCAGAATTTGGACCTCTCAATGAATTCATCTACGGCTCAAGTGACTATTTTGTAACATCCACGCCATAGTTTTTTGGGGGGAGAATTGCAACTATGCCAGCTCAGTGCCCACACATTGTGCCCAGTTGGTGTTTCTGGGGAAAACCCGTAAAATGTTAAGTGCGCTCTTCCAGCTACAATAATGCCAAAAATGTAGCCTCTTACTGTAGTTTAGGCACAGTGGGGCTCAGAAGGAGGCGGTATTTGGGAGCGTATATTTCACTGTATTTTATTTGAGGGGTGGGAGCCATGTTGCTTTTCCAGAGTCTTTCTTCTACCAGTAACATGGGAACCCTCTACATTTCCAGTGACAGATGGCAGATCTGAGTGGGGGCTGGTTTTGTGCAGGAAAAGTTAGGGTTTTTTTGGTAACATTTTGGAGTACAAAATATTTTTTGATCACTTTCAGTATGGTGGGATCACATTCTTGTGTTCTACGCTGAGCATTTATAACAGGGTTTCTGAGTAAATCTCACAAAAATGCGATTCAAACGAAATCCCCAGAGGAACCATCCATCATAATGAGGCAGATGGAGACACTTTGGACTCTGTTTGCCGTCTATTCCGGTGGTATCCATCTTTTTTGGCGTGCACAAAACTGTGGTCGCCCACACTTGTGCGCTAAAAAGATGCATAAAATAATGTGACACCACTGTAACAGACACCAGAGTCCAAAGTGCCTCCATCTGCCTCTTTATAGTGAGTGGTTCCATTGGGAGTTTTGTCTGAATCGTGTTTTGTCTGAATCGCGTTTTCTCTGATTTACATAGAAACTCCAATGTAAGCGCTCAACAGAGAGCGCAGGATAAATGTGAATCGAGCCATATTCCAATTTTTGGGATGTAGAATGAACAAATAGACAGTAGTACAAGAACAGTTTTTATTTTTATTTTTGCGCTGCTCATTGTGCGGTATAAATTAATCTACGGGTCAGTGCAATTACAGCGATACCAGATTTATATAGTTTTTTATGTTTTGCTGCTGTCATGCAGTAAAAATGATTGTTTATAAAAAAAATTTTTTTTTTTGTCGCCATATTGTGAGAGCTATAAATTCTTTATCTTTTGACGAACAGAGCTGTATGAGGGCTTATTTTTCACAACGAGTTGAAGATTTTTTTGGTACCATTTTGGTTTACATAACAATTTTTGATTGCTTTTTACTAAGATTTTTCAGACACAGAATGAATAAAAAACAGCAATTCAGCTATTGTTTTTATACTGGACATTCTTTTGCACCGTTCACCATGCGGTAAAAGTGATAAGACTGATTTATTCTTCTGGCCTGTATGACTGTATGATTACAGTGATATCAGATTCATATGACCCCCTGATTCATTTGCTGTTTTGGGGTAACTTTGTTTCTCCTATTATCCTTTGTCCATCTCTTCTTAAGGGTATTATATAGACCTGTTTACCTATCAAAATATATTTGTTTAATTCACCTTATGGACATCTATGGCATACAGTATATGTTCCATATGCATTTCATGTCCCTTTTGATCAGGGATATTCACTGAGTATACATATTTTTGTACGGTTTGTACCTTTCTCTACGTGACCCCAGGTGTTCATGTCACTTATATTGATTGTCTATCATTATTGCTGGGGGATATTTTTAGCACACTTTTTATTGCTATATTTTTTAATAATTTGTGGAATATTTATTATCCCCCATACATTTTTGGTACACCACTGCACTTATTTTGCACGTATTCTTTGTTAGTGCTTATGGCATTTATGTTCAATATTATTGCTATTATTATTGTAACAGGTTAACCCTTTTTATTATTCACTTTTTTATGTATGTCTTAGTACACTAGTGCACTTGCTCCGCACTTATTCACCCACAGTGCTTATGGTATTATGTCTAACATCATTGCTGTCATTAGTAATAGGTTATTTCATCCATCCTCTCTCTTGTAGCTTCTAATTCCATCTGACTTATATACCAGGTTCAAGCGTTTATTAGGATTACTATGTATTATGTATTACCTTTTCCACCTCCTTTACCCACGATGTGATATGAGTCCTGTCCAATAGCGATCCGGGCTCCCCCATCTTTTGTACACCTAGCGGTATTTGCTAGCCGCACACTTTACTTACTTCCTTTCCTTGGGCTTGTGCGCATGCGCATTCATGGCACTCAGTGTCTTCCGGCCTTGCGCACTCGGAACAGTGTGCGTGCCACGTATGCATTCCAAGCGCACAATCCTGAAGTCACCTTTTACATCTATGAGTTACTGAGGAACGCTTCATGTGCCGCCTTCCACCCATGGCAACAATTGGATATAAGGCTAAAAACTTTGATTAATGTCTGTATATATAAGGAACACTGTCCCCTCCCTAGTTAACGCCCCTTGGAAGAAGCACTGGCGAAACGGCATTGTCGGGGGTCCATCCACATGTAGATCTGCCTACTAACAGTAAGTTCTAAGTGACAACTCCTTTCAAATCAGTACTACCGGGATTCAAAGCCTCCAAGCATTGCACTGTGCACTTTACGACGGGCTAGTCCCTATAATCTGTGTTTTATTTGATTCATGTTTACTGTTTTATGCCAATAGACTTCTCCATGGAAAACCTTGATTTATTAGGTTTCTTTTCTCCAGCACAATGCACCTTAGACGTGGGGTTATATATCTGCGTGGTTTAATTAGTGATCACCTGGAGTCATAGCTTATTTTCAAATAGCATTAGGCTCATCTATATGTGGATTGGTTAACGGTTTCCCTTCCCTGCTATGTTTATATGTTGTTTTATTGATTTTAGCATTATCAAATTAATAGAATAGAGTGTGTTCTTAAACCACTGGTAAAGATTACACCCAGCTACATTCAGGACACAACAGACCTACTGAATAAACTAGCAGCAATAGGTCCTCTACCAGAAGGATCCATCCTGGCCACCATGGATGAGGAATCTTTGTATTCTAACATCCCACATCAGGCCTGCAAAATCTTCATAGAAAATACAGGAATTGTTGCTGATTCTGTGGTCAAACTTACAGAATTCATCCTCACCCACAATTACATTGAATTTGATAACAACATATATCTACAGGAAACTGGTACAGCGATGGGACGTAAAATGGATCCACAGTACGCAAATCTTTTCATGGCCAAGCTTGAAAGTGACTTTTTGTCCTCATGCCCCATCAGGCCTCTGGCCTACTATCGTTTCATTGACGATATTTTAATCATCTGGACGGGGTCTGAGCAACAGCTGAAGACGTTCCATGAACACTTTAATCGATTTCATCCCACCATCAACCTAACACTCAACTACTCCTGTACTGAAATTAACTTTTTGGACACCATCATCAAGCTACAGAACAATGAAATAGAGACATCCTTGTACAGGAAACCAATCGACCGTCCTACATACCTTAAATTGTTTACAGACAAGCCGTCAGATACAATCGGATATGTTCCAACCCTATGGATAGAGACAAACACCTTCTTGGTCTCAGACCTTTTTGAATCAGGGCTACCATCCAAGAACAATTGAGAACCAGATTACAAGAGCCACCAGAATACCAAGGAATCACCTCCTACATTACAAAACCAAACAAGAAAGCAACCGGGTGCCTCTAGTAGTCATCAACAATTCAAATCTGGAGGCGCTAAGTAGAGCTAAACGGAAACTACAACCCTTACTACAAAAAGATGCCCGATTACAATCCATATTTCCAGACCCCCCACTTCTGTGATTCAGGCAGCCCCCAAATCTAAGAAGCATCATCGTCAGAAGCTTTCTGTCATCTCCTCCAGCTACAGGTACCTTTCCTTGCAACCAGAAAAAATGTAAAACCTGTCCGTTTATAATGACCACAGACAAGATGATGATACCCAACTCACATCAGGACTATAAGATCCCAGGTACGTTCAGCTGTATCACATCTAACGTAGTGTACTTAATTATATGTACCAAATGTCCAGCTGGGGGTCTTTATGTAGGGGAAACAGGGCAAAAACTTAGGACAAGAATGAATCATCATCGCCACACAATAAAAGAAAAAAGAATAGATCTACCTGTAGCCAAGCATTTTTGTTCCCCTTATCATAGCATAAAAGACATGAAATTACTGGTATTAAAAGGTCATTTCAAATCTCAAAGAGAAAGAAGAATCTCAGAATATAAACTAATGGTGACCTTTAACACTTTCAGAGCAGGAATGAATGTGTCGCATGGATTTATGTCATTTTACATCAACTAAGGATTGTGACCCTCAGACTTGTGAGGCCATCATAACACTAGACCTAGTCACAGGACAATAAAACCTTCACACTCCTTATCTATTAACTGCTAAAATATTTATAGCCAGAACTGTTTATCTCTCCCATAATAACTATGCTTTCCGTCACCTGTCGCATCTATTGCATTATTTCTGTGTCTTATTGTGAATAAATATGTGACTCTTCAGATTTTGTGGTATACTAGCCTGATGAAGAGACCTGAGTAGTCTCAAAAGCTTGCAATTTGTTACTATCTTTTCAGTTAGCCATTAAAAGGAATCAACCACTGAAGACTCTCAAATCAAAGCATTATCAAATAAATTTCTGATGTTTTATTTCTGCGCATATTTCTATTCTGTGTCTATAATTTGATTTTAATATTGCAGCTGTGGGATTATATTTATTGTTGAAGTGGTATACAGTGACTTACCTGGGACACTTGTGTTAATTGCTATATTCTAACTGAGACAAAACCGTGTATGAATAAAGGATATTTATTACACACAAGTCTACAGTTCATATACTACTAATCACCACACTAACACAGTGCACACTAATAACAATAGCAGACAGTACTAATATACGATTAATTCCCAATTACCTAATTATACTTCCCACCCACTTGAGCTAAAAACATACATACATTAATACTAATATCCCACCCGTCTATCACTACACTATCCCTATGGAGAAAAAGGGGTTACAAGCAGTGATCAGTAGACACTCAGCCAGATATCATCATCATGGTGTCCATCGAGTTTTACCTGAAGTGTCTTTTGTAGAGATGAGCGTTGTTTTACTCGAACTGTTCGCCAATCTCAAATTCGAGCTGTTTTGGGCGGTGTTCGAGCCGTTCGGCGAACACGAACGATTTGAGAAAAATTCGGCTGTTCGAGGTTATGTTCGATAACTGTTCGTGCACCAAAATCATAACTGGATTTTTTCTCAGTAATGATGAAAATTAATGTTAATACGCAGTTTGAGTGTACAGCGGGGTGCGGGGAGGGGCAGGGGATGGATCTCTTCAGGAATAATGAAGATCTCCATCTTTTTTTCTCTTTCCCGCATTTACAGTGGGGAGGTGCAATCTGTCAGCCTATCAGCAGCGCACACACGGAGCGAAGTGCTTTTTTCACACAAGCAAGGGCATGTGTCATTGGCAGTGTATGTCACATGTCCTTGCCCTATAAGACCAAGCCATTTTCCCCGTCGCCACCATTTTCTCACTGCTGCAGCTGCGTGTTAGACGGCACCGCTGTTGCTGTGTGCGCTATACCTTGTTAATTTCAAGCCAATTTTCGCACAAATCTACAGATAGCTTGGGAGTAGGGAATAGTTGTGATTGCAGTCCTTTTAAGGACTAGGTTACAGCATTTCCTACGACTTTTATCAGGCTGGTCTGTGCTCTTAAATAGATAGATTGTGGGAGTAAAGACTAATTGTAATTGCAGTCCTTTTCAGGACTAGGTTACATCAGTTCCTATCAGTTTTTGCCAGGCAGGTCTGTGCCAGTGCTGTGCAAGTTTTTTTCACAGCATTTGGCTGAATCTAGCAAAGCTAATCCTTTTTGGCCTATTGCAGAGTGTGTTAGTCAGTGGAGTAGCCTATCTGTGTTGCAAGATATACCACCTGTGTATAGAATACCAATTTTTTTACTGCACCTAGTGAAGTAAAATCTTTTGGGCATAGCATCATTCTATTAGTCCATCTATACTGACCTCCATCAGGTTGCAAATTGAATATAATTTTTTTCTGCATCTACCTCTGAAAAAATATTTGGGCTTCTAGCAGTGTGTGGGACTTGTTCTATTAGTCCATCTATACTGACCTCCATCAGGTTGCAAACTGAATATAATTTTTTTCTGCATCTAGCTCTGAAAAAATATTTGGCCTTCTAGCAGTGTGTGGGAATTTCTCTATTAGTCCATCTATACTGACCTCCATCAGGTTGCAAACTGAATATATTTTTTTTCTGCATCTACCTCTGAAAAAATATTGGGCTTCTAGCTGTGTGTGGGACTTGTTCTATTAATCCATCTATACAGACCTCCATCAGGTTGCAAACTGAATATAATTTTTTTCTGCATCTACCTCTGAAAAAATATTTGGGCTTCTAGCAGTGTGTGGGACTTGTTCTATTAGTCCATCTATACTGACCTCCATCAGGTTGCAAACTGAATATATTTTTTTTCTGCATCTACCTCTGAAAAAATATTGGGCTTCTAGCTGTGTGTGGGACTTGTTCTATTAATCCATCTATACAGACCTCCATCAGGTTGCAAACTGAATATAATTTTTTTCTGCATCTACCTCTGAAAAAATATTTGGGCTTCTAGCTGTGTGTGGGACTTGTTCTATTAGTCCATCTATACTGACCTCCATCAGGCTGCAAACTGAAAATAATTTTTTGTCTGCATCTAGCTCTGAAAAAATATTTGGCCTTCTAGCAGTGTGTGGGACTTTCTCTATTAGTCCATCTATACTGACCTCCATCAGGTTGCAAATTAAAAATAATTTTTATCTACATCTACCTCTGAAAAAATATTTGGGCTTCTAGCTGTGTGTGGGACTTGTTCTATTAGTCCATCTATACTGACCTCCATCAGGTTGCAAATTAAAAATAATTTTTATCTGCATCCAGCTCTGAAAAAATATTTGGCCTTCTAGCAGTGTGTGGGACTTTCTCTATTAGTCCATCTATACTGACCTCCATCAGGTTGCAAATTAAAAATAATTTTTATCTGCATCCAGCTCTGAAAAAATGTTTGGCCTTCTAGCAGTGTGTGGGACTTGGTCTATTAGTCCATCTATACTGACCTCCATCAGGTTGCAAATTAAAAATAATTTTTTGTCTGCATCTAGCTCTGAAAAAATATTTGGCCTTTTAGCAGTGTGTGGGACTTTCTCTATTAGTCCATCTATACTGACCTCCATCAGGTTGCAAACTGAATATATATTTTTTCTGCATCTACCTCTGAAAAAATATTGGGCTTCTAGCTGTGTGTGGGACTTGTTCTATTAATCCATCTATACAGACCTCCATCAGGTTGCAAACTGAATATAATTTTTTTCTGCATCTACATCTGAAAAAATATTTGGGCTTCTAGCTGTGTGTGGGACTTGTTCTATTAGTACATCTATACTGACCTCCATCAGGTTGCAAACTGAAAATAATTTTTTGTCTGCATCTAGCTCTGAAAAAATATTTGGCCTTCTAGCAGTGTGTGGGACTTTCTCTATTAGTCCATCTATACTTACCTCCATCAGGTTGCAACTTAAAAATAATTTTTATCTGCATCCAGCTCTAAAAAATATTTGGCCTTCTAGCAGTGTGTGGGACTTTCTCTATTAGTCCATCTATACTGACCTCCATCAGGTTGCAAATTAAAAATAATTTTTTGTCTGCATCTAGCTCTGAAAAAATATTTTGCCTTCTAGCAGTGTGTGGGACTTTCTCTATTAGTCCATCTATACTGACCTTCATCAGGTTGCAAACTGAATATATTTTTTTTCTGCATCTACCTGTGAAAAAATATTGGGCTTCTAGCTGTGTGTGGGACTTGGTCTATTAATCCATCTATACAGACCTCCATCAGGTTGCAAACTGAATATAATTTTTTTCTGCATCTACCTCTGAAAAAATATTTGGGCTTCTAGCTGTGTGTGGGACTTGTTCTATTAGTACATCTATACTGACCTCCATCAGGTTGCAAACTGAAAATAATTTTTTGTCTGCATCTAGCTCTGAAAAAATATTTGGCCTTCTAGCAGTGTGTGGGACTTTCTCTATTAGTCCATCTATACTTACCTCCATCAGGTTGCAACTTAAAAATAATTTTTATCTGCATCCAGCTCTAAAAAATATTTGGCCTTCTAGCAGTGTGTGGGACTTTCTCTATTAGTCCATCTATACTGACCTCCATCAGGTTGCAAATTAAAAATAATTTTTTGTCTGCATCTAGCTCTGAAAAAATATTTGGCCTTCTAGCAGTGTGTGGGACTTTCTCTATTAGTCCATCTATACTGACCTTCATCAGGTTGCAAACTGAATATATTTTTTTTCTGCATCTACCTGTGAAAAAATATTGGGCTTCTAGCTGTGTGTGGGACTTGGTCTATTAATCCATCTATACAGACCTCCATCAGGTTGCAAACTGAATATAATTTTTTTCTGCATCTACCTCTGAAAAAATATTTGGGCTTCTAGCTGTGTGTGGGACTTGTTCTATTAGTCCATCTATACTGACCTCCATCAGGTTGCAAATTAAAATGAATTTTTATCTGCATCCAGCTCTGAAAAAAATATTTGGCCTTCTAGCAGTGTGTGGGACTTTCTCTATTAGTCCATCTATACTGACCTCCATCAGGTTGCAAATTAAAAATAATTTTTATCTGCATCTACCTCTGAAAAAATATTTGGGCTTCTAGCTGTGTGTGGGACTTGTTCTATTAGTCCATCTATACTGACCTCCATCAGGTTGCAAACTGAATATAATTTTTTTCTGCATCTAGCTCTGAAAAAATATTTGGCCTTCTAGCAGTGTGTGGGACTTTCTCTATTAGTCCATCTATACTGACCTCCATCAGGATGCAAATTAAAAATAATTTTTATCTGCATCCAGCTCTGAAAAAATATTTGGCCTTCTAGCAGTGTGTGGGAATTTCTCTATTAGTCCATCTATACTGACCTCCATCAGGTTTCAAATTAAAAATAATTTTTTGTCTTCATCTAGCTCTGAAAAAATATTTGGCCTTCTAGCAGTGTGTGGGACTTTCTCTATTAGTCCATCTATACTGACCTCCATCAGGTTGCAAACTGAATATATTTTTTTTCTGCATCTACCTGTGAAAAAATATTTGGGCTTCTAGCTGTGTGTGGGACTTTCTCTATTAGTCCATCTATACTGACCTCCATCAGGTTGCAAATTGAATATTATTTTTTCTGCATGTAACCCAGCCAATAGTTTTGGCCTAATACCAAAGTTTGGCCACTCAGCTCTGCTCGGTTCCCATCCATTGTTTTTTTGTGCAAACAACTCCAGAGTTGTGAATTAGTTAACCACCAAAATGAGTGGAAAAAGGCCTGCTGCTGGTGGAAAGGGGAATAGGCGTGTTGGGAAGGGGAAAAAAGGTTGTGTCCGTGGGGTAGGTGTTAAAGCAACAGTAACATCTGCAGAAGAAAGACCATCTTCCAGCCAAACTAAAATGTCTACTTCTTTTAGCGGACAATGTGATAAGATCCCTTTCTTACGGCCACGCCAATCGCTACAAATTCCAGATGAGGCACAAAAACAGCAGGTGCTTCAACGGATATCAAGTGCTCCTTTAAGTGGGCTCTCCTCCACATCAACTTCAACATCACAAATACTCCAGTCCTCAAAGGTGTCACCCCAATCGCACTTGCTTCCTCACAGCTCCCAAATCTCCAGCTGCCCGTCTGAGTATGAGGTAGAACAGATGGTTGAGTCTGCAGAGCTGTTTACTCATACTATAGCCTGGGAATCAGAGGTCGACTCCAGCGCTTCTGTGAATCCAGACGAGGAAATGATCTGCACTGATGCCCAGAATCTTTATGAATCGGATCCAGGACCAGACGCAGAAGGTTCTGACCATAATGTAGACCCTCATTCCCAAACTGTAACTCCTGTTGGTGGAGACAATGAGGAAGACGATGATGAGACTCAAATACCTGATTGGAGCGACAACTTTAGTTTTTTGTCAGGGCAGGAACAGGTTGGCTCTGAGGACGACGGGTGTGATAACGCACAGGGTGATGATGATGAGGTTGGAGATCCCACTTACTGTCAACCCACAGTCAGCCAAGAGATGAGGTCAGCAGAGGAGGTGGAGGAAGATGCTAGTGATGACGAGGTCAGGTTGCGCCTTCCTGGACAGAGACGTAGTACTGGAAGCACGCCAACAACTGCATCCTCAAACACAACTCTGCCTCTCACCACAAGTCGTGGTGGCTCTTCAGGTCGCATGGGTGCTAAGCCTTGCATAGCCTGGGCATTTTTTCAGATCGATAAAGATGACCCAACTCGTGTTATCTGTAACATTTGTCAGCAAAAGCTAAGTAGAGGCCAAAATATACATAGTTTGAGTACTTCATGCATGAACCGGCACATGGACATGAAGCATAAGTTGCAGTGGGAAGCTCAGTGTGCTACAATGCGGCCTAGCCGGCCGGGCCAACCACCGTCTGCCATATCTTGTGCATCCGCGGCCTCTTCATCCTCTGTGACATGGGGGATAGCAGTCACACCTGTTTTGGGGCGCAGACCTGCCACCTCTTTACCCGCAACAGCCAGCGTGATTGGCAGGTCATCATTTTCTTTGGAGGTGGTAACACCAGCTGGTGTTGAGCGCTGTCCGACATCGATAGCACCACCTTTGGATCAAGGTAAC
The DNA here is from genome assembly GCF_046119375.1 of Phyllobates terribilis. Classification (NCBI taxonomy): domain Eukaryota; kingdom Metazoa; phylum Chordata; class Amphibia; order Anura; family Dendrobatidae; genus Phyllobates; species Phyllobates terribilis. The sequence continues at coordinate 120,372 of NW_027363258.1, forward strand.
CTAACATGTCCGCCTGCATCTTCCTCACAGACCGGCAGTTTGCCGGGGACACCCTTATCAACCCCGTCTAAGCACAATAGCCAGCCCTCGGTCCCTCAGATGTGGACAAGTAAAAGACCATTTCCTCCTAGCCATGAGAAAGCTAAGAGGTTGAATTTCACCATCTGCAAGCTCTTGGCTACAGAAATGCTGCCTTTCCGCCTGGTGGACACAGAGGATTTTCGAGACCTTATGTCCGTCGCAGTTCCCCAGTACCAGATGCCCAGTCGGCACTACTTCTCAAAGAAAGGTGTGCCTGCGCTCCACCAGCATGTCGCACACAACATCACCGCTTCTTTGAGAAACTCTGTGTGTGACAGGGTGCATTTCACCACAGACACTTGGACGAGTAGGCATGGACAGGGGTGTTACATGTCGCTGACTGGGCACTGGGTAACTATGGTGACAGCAGGACAAGGGGCTGCTCTCCAAGTCTTGCCGTCCCCACGAGTTGTGCGTCAATCCTCTTTATGTCAAAGTTCCTCCACTGCTTCTGCCTCCTCAACCTCCTCTCGGTCTTCCACCTGCACCCAAAGCCTGTCTGGTCATGCCACAAGCTTTCTAACTGCGCAGAAGGGATCCTGCACACCTCCTTACTATGCTGGCAGTAGGGCTCAACGTCATCAGGTGGTTTTTACTTTGAAATGTCTGGGAAATGTGAGTCACACAGCTGAGGAGTTGTGGTCAGCTCTGGAGAACCAATTTCATGAATGGTTGTCTCCACTGGACCTGAAACCAGGGAAGGCCGTGTGCGACAATGCTGCAAACCTGGGTGCGGCCCTTCGCCGGGGCAATGTCACACACGTGCCTTGTATGGCTCACGTGTTGAACCTGGTTGTCCAGCAATTTTTAGCCCACTATCCCAGACTAGATGGCCTTCTGCAGAGGGCACGGTCGCTGTGTGCTCACTTCCGCCGTTCGCATCCCGCAGCTCAGCGACTTACATCTCTACAGAAGTCGTTGGGCCTACCACTTCACCGGCTAAAATGCGATGTGCCTACCCGGTGGAATTCAACTCTGCACATGTTGCAGCGACTGTGGCAGCACTGACAAGCCCTGGTGCAATACGTTCTGACGTATAGCCTGGGCCAACGAGATTCAGAGGTGGGGCAAATCACGCTGGAGGAGTGGTCTCAGATCAGGGACCTATGCACCCTTCTGCACAGTTTTGAAATGGCGACGAAGATGTTTAGTGCTGACGATGCCATTATCAGCATGACTATTCCGGTGATTTACATGCTGGAGCACATGTTAAACAGAATTCGGAGTCAGGTGGTGGCACAAGAGGAGGTGGAGGAAGTAGAGGAGGAGGAGTTGTATGCGGAAGGGCTAACATCTGCAAGGTCCAGACGGTCGGCAGCACCAAGGCGGCAGCCATGTGAGGGTGGGGGAGATGGTTTTACCAGGGCGCATGGTAGCAGCCAAACTAGTGAGGAAGGTGCAGGAGCCCAGGAAGAAGTGGAGGACGAACTGATGGAAGACTCATCAGATGAGGGAGACCTTGATCACATTTCTGTTGTGCGAGGTTGGGGGGAGAGGACAGAGGAAGGAAGCATGATTGTTACTTCGCCACCAACACAACAGGGACTTGGTGCTCCTGGATGCGCAACACACATGAGTGCCTTCTTGCTGCACTACCTGCAACATGACCCTCGAATTGTGAGAATTAGAAATAATCCTGACTACTGGGTTGCCACACTGTTAGATCCCCGGTACAAAAGTAAATTTGCAGAAATTATTCCTGCCATAGAAAGGGATGCACGCATGCAGGAGTATCAGCAGAGACTGTTGCAGAATCTTACATGTGCTTTTCCACAAAATACCAGTGGTGCACGTAGTGAATCTCACAGTTCCAACTTGCCAACCGTGGGACTGTCAAGTTTTCAGCACTCAAACCGTAACAGAACCACAGTATCTGCTGGTAACATCAATTTTGCGGAATCATTTCACCACTTTTTTAGCCCATCCTTTGCAAGGCCACCGGAGACAAGAAGTCTGACACATAGTCAACGCCTAGAGACAATGGTACAGGAGTATCTCCAAGTAAACATTGAAGCCATGACTGTGTCACTGGACCCTTGCTCTTTTTGGGCTTCCAATCTGGATAAATGGCCGGAGCTAGCCACTTACGCCTTTGAGATCTTGTCATGCCCCGCAGCCAGCGTTCTGTCTGAACGTGTGTTCAGCGCTGCTGGTGGTGTGCTGACAGATAAGCGCACGCGGCTCTCCACTGATAATGTAGACAGACTCACGTTCATAAAGATGAACAAATCATGGATCCGAAACGACTTTTCTACCCCTGTGTCATCCTGGGGAGAGTAAAAGCTTGATGATTGGTTAAAATCACCCTACCAACCGTTTTAAGCTTTCAAATTACTAATCATGTTTATCTGTATCTTGACTGGAAAATAATTTGGGCTTTGTAGCAGTGTGCAGCACTGATCCTATTAGCCCATCTATACTAAAGCTTCACCAGATTTAAAATTAATAATCATGTTTATCTGTATCTTGACTGGAAAATAATTTGGGCTTTGTAGCAGTGTGCAGCACTGATCCTATTAGGCCATCTATACTAAGCTCCACCAGATTTAAAATTAATAATAATTTTTAGCTGCATCTAGCCCGGAAAATAATTTTGGGGCTCCGAGATGCGCAAGACACATAAGTGCCTTCTTGCTGCACTACCTGCAACATGACCCTCATATTGTCAGAATTCGAAGTAATCATGACTACTGGGTTGCCACACTCTTAGATCCCCCAAACTTTTCGATCAACCTTTTCATTTTAATAAAGACCAAAAAAATGGTCATTTTTGAAATTATAAGCATTAGCAGGTTATTAGAAACTGAAATCAAACAGTTTTCAACTCAAAACTTTATTCTAGGTGATGTTACATTTTCACATAGGACTAGAGATGAGCGTTGTTCTACTCGAACTGTTCGCCAATCTCAAATTCGAGCTGTTTTGGGCGGTGTTCGAGCCGTTCGGCGAACACGAATAATTTGAGAAAAATTCGGCTGTTCGAGGTTATGTTCGATAACTGTTCGTGCACCAAAATCATAACTGGATTTTTTCTCAGTAATGATGAAAATTAATGTTAATACGCAGTTTGAGTGTACAGCGGGGTGGGGGGAGGGGCAGGGGATAGATCTCTGCAGGAACAATGAAGATCTCCATTTTTTTTTCTCTTTCCCGCATTTACAGTGGGGAGGTGCAATCTGTCAGCCTATCAGCAGCGCACACACGGAGCGAAGTGCTTTTTTTCACACAAGCAAGGGCATGTGTCATTGGCAGTGTATGTCACATGTCCTTGCCCTATAAGACCAAGCCATTTTCCCCGTCGCCACCATTTTCTCACTGCTGCAGCTGCGTGTTAGACGGCACCGCTGTTGCTGTGTGCGCTATACCTTGTTAATTTCAAGCCAATTTTCGCACAAATCTACAGATAGCTTGGGAGTAGGGAATAGTTGTGATTGCAGTCCTTTTAAGGACTAGGTTACAGCATTTCCTATGACTTTTATCAGGCAGGTCTGTGCTCTTAAATAGATAGGTTGTGGGAGTAAAGACTAATTGTAATTGGAGTCCTTTTCAGGACTAGGTTACATCAGTTCCTATCAGTTTTTGCCAGGCAGGTCTGTGCCAGTGCTGTGCAAGTTTTTTTCACAGCATTTGGCTGAATCTAGCAAAGCTAATCCTTTTTGGCCTATTGCAGAGTGTGTTAGTCAGTGGAGTAGCCTATCTGTGTTGCAAGATATACCACCTGTGTATAGAATACCAATTTTTTTACTGCACCTAGTGAAGTAAAATCTTTTGGGCATAGCATCATTCTATTAGTCCATCTATACTGACCTCCATCAGGTTGCAAATTGAATATAATTTTTTTCTGCATCTAGCTCTGAAAAAATATTGGGCTTCTAGCTGTGTGTGGGACTTGTTCTATTAGTCCATCTATACTGACCTCCATCAGGTTGCAAACTGAATATATTTTTTTCTGCATCTACCTCTGAAAAAATATTGGGCTTCTAGCTGTGTGTGGGACTTGTTCTATTAATCCATCTATACAGACCTCCATCAGGTTGCAAACTGAATATATTTTTTTCTGCATCTACCTCTGAAAAAATATTGGGCTTCTAGCTGTGTGTGGGACTTGTTGTATTAGTCCATCTATACTGACCTCCATCAGGTTGCAAATTAAAAATAATTTTTATCTGCATCTACAGTACCTCTGAAAAAATATTTGGGCTTCTAGCTGTGTGTGGGACTTGTTCTATTAGTCCATCTATACTGACCTCCATCAGGTTGCAAATTGAATATAATTTTTATCTGCATCTAGCTCTGAAAAAATATTTGGCCTTCTAGCAGTGTGTGGAACTTTCTCTATTAGTCCATCTATACTGACCTCCATCAGGTTGCAAATTAAAAATAATTTTTATCTGCATATACCTCTGAAAAAATATTGGGCTTCTAGCTGTGTGTGGGACTTGTTCTATTAATCCATCTATACAGACCTCCATCAGGTTGCAAACTGAATATATTTTTTTCTGCATCTACCTCTGAAAAAATATGTGGCCTTCTAGCAGTGTGTGGGACTTTCTCTATTAGTCCATCTATACTGACCTCCATCAGGTTGCAAATTCAAAATAATTTTTTGTCTGCATCTAGCTCTGAAAAAATATTGGGCTTCTAGCTGTGTGTGGGACTTGTTGTATTAGTCCATCTATACTGACCTCCATCAGGTTGCAAACTGAATATATTTTTTTCTGCATCTACCTCTGAAAAAATATTGGGCTTCTAGCTGTGTGTGGGACTTGTTCTATTAATCTATCTATACTGACCTCCATCAGGTTGCAAACTGAATATATTTTTTTCTGCATCTACCTCTGAAAAAATATTGGGCTTCTAGCAGTGTGTGGGACTTTCTCTATTAGTCCATCTATACTGACCTCCATCAGGTTGCAAATTCAAAATAATTTTTTGTCTGCATCTAGCTCTGAAAAAATATTGGGCTTCTAGCTGTGTGTGGGACTTGTATTAGTCCATCTATACTGACCTCCATCAGGTTGCGAATTAAAAATAATTTTTATCTGCATCTACAGTACCTCTGAAAAAATATTTGGGCTTCTAGCTGTGTGTGGGACTTGTTCTATTAGTCCATCTATACTGACCTCCATCAGGTTGCAAATTGAATATAATTTTTATCTGCATCTAGCTCTGAAAAAATATTTGGCCTTCTAGCAGTGTGTGGGACTTTCTCTATTAGTCCATCTATACTGACCTCCATCAGGTTGCAAATTGAATATAATTTTTATCTGCATCTAGCTCTGAAAAAATATTTGGCCTTCGAGCAGTGTGTGGGACTTTCTCTATTAGTCCATCTATAGTGACCTCCATCAGGTTGCAAATTAAAAATAATTTTTATCTGCATCTACCTCTGAAAAAATATTTGGGCTTCTAGCAGTGTGTGGGACTCATTGTATTAGGCCATCTATACCAAGCTCCACCAGCTTTGAAATTAATAATAATTTTTAGCTGCATCTAGCCCTGAAAATAATTTTTCCCAATAGTGGTAGCAATAGAAATATGGGGCGCGCGCCTGGCTAACAAAAATATACGCTTCATAACACAAAACACCAGCCTAGCGCACTGCATTAATAAGATGGCATCATCGTCTCTCCCAGTGCTAGGCCTACTACGCAGGCTAGTATTCCTGTGCCTAAAACACAATGTATGGGTCCGCGCTAGCCACTATGCTGAGGGGTATAAAGCTGCTGCTAACGCTTTATAACAATTCAATTGGCAGATTCTCACAGAGCTCTTCCACAACGCCCACCCATCGGGCAACAGTTGCCCACCCTCCCTATGGGATCTAGTGGCGAATAGTTGATGCCATTAATCAGAGCGTCAGTTGCCCCGTCAACGTGGCAAGCATACGGTAAGGCATGGGAAGAGTGGACACGAGTAGTAGCAGGCAGACGGGTTGACCAATGTGAACAAGCCAGATCACAAGTCACCATAGAATTTCTCCACCAGCTAATGATGAGGGGCATATCAGGGGCGTCAGCGCAGCGGTGTCTGACCGGAGTAGCATTTCACTTCCAACTACTGAATTGGGGAGATGTGACAAAGATTCATCATCAGACAACCCATAAAAGGGTGGAAAAGGGGTCAGCCAAGTCAGGAATGTAGACGTCCCGTCCCGTGTCACTAAAACTGATTTCTCACATCTTATCCCTAACACCATTAACATGACACTCACAATTTGAAGCAACACTAATGTCTACTGCATTTGTGATCGCCTTCTTCGGGGCGCTATGTATAAGCGAATGAGTCCCTCAATCCAAAATTACCACCAGTGGACGCTTATTACACCAGGAAGTAGTCATAGCCAATAATGCAATACGTGTACGCATACACCAATCGAAAACGGTTCCAGCGGGCAGGGGTACTTGGGTACTTCTACAACCCACAAACGGTACACTGAGTCGGGTAACAATAGTAAAAACATATCTAACCATCAGATTACAAAGTAATTTCTTCGTATCACACATTGATGGAACGCCATTATCAAGATACCTGTTCCAAGCTATATTTAATAAATGCATAACATCGGCAGGGAACCACCCCAAAGATTACGGGACACACTCATTCCGCATAGGTGCGGCCACGGAAGCAGCAAGAGCAGGACTGTCAGAAACGGAAGTTCAGAGGATAGGGAGATGGCGATCCACGTGTTTGGCGAGATACATAAGACCGGACTTGTTATCCTAACGTGGTTTGTTTCTTTTACAGGTGACGCTAAGCCAACAGTGTGAGTGATAGGCCACTCGTATATATATTGGGCACAAAAAAGGGCGAAAGTCCACCCAGGCGGGAGGAAATTAGAGTTTCATAACACATATTTCAACTGGAGAGGTATTAGAGGCCTGCTATGGCCACAGGTACTAATGGAGGTAATCAAGGTAGGGAGAGAGGCAAGAGGTCCGGTCATCTTAGTTATACAGGCCGGGGGAAACAACCTAGGTCATCACAAGAGCGCATAACTAATGGCAATAATGAAACTAGACACTGAGCGCTTCAGAGAATTTTTCACAAAATTAGCTATAGTATGGTCAGAGATTGTGCCGATAGCGGTATGGCAAGGTGCACGAGACATCACGGCCATCGAATGGACAAGGCGGGTAATAAATATTCGGATGGCAAAATTTAGAAGAGACAGAGGTGTTGTAGTGATACGACACCGACAACTGGAAGGAGATAAAGCAGGCCTCATACGGCCCGACGGTGTTCACTTAATAGATATTGGACTGGACATATTCCTGTCAGGACTCCAGGACGGAGTGGAACAAGCGTTAAGAGTGATGGGTGGGGGTCAGAGTCCTGCATACGAGTACGCTGGATCCTCCGTGGCCTGGAAATAGAAAGGACATGTTGGAGAGTTACACTTGTTGGCCAACTTGCCGGAGTGGGGACCCAGGGCATGCTGCAACAAGCTGAATTATTTTAGAAATAAAATGCCTTTCTAATGGAATGAGTATAAAGAGTTAATAAAGCTGTGACCGATCCTCACCCATCCAGTTGTAAGAGTTACATTATTGGGTTGTCCATGAAAGGGGGGCGGTAGGGGGGCTGAGCATCTGGGTTTGGTTGGGGGTCCCCACAGTCTGCCTAGGCTAGATTAATTTAAAAATTCTTATTAGATACACAGGCGGTGCAGCTTGCTTCGCAGCTGGGCTACTACGCCCAAAGTATTGCCTAGGCTAGATGCAGTTAAAAATTCTACGCTGACTAGCAGACACTGAAGATTTGGAGCAGACCTCTGAGTAAACAGCTCTTCAGACTCAACCATCTGTGTTACCCCAAGCCATAGTGTATGTAGTTTCTTACAGTTAAAAGGGGGGGGGTGCGACCCAACCCACCTGGAATTGACGATGCCAACGTCACGTAAGACACAGCAAGGGGACTCCCAAAATTGTGGCACAGACACCACTTAACCCTAGAACGCATACCTGTGGCCTTGCAGGCCCGCCCAGTTAATTGTTTTCTATTTTCTGCAAGATTGCTTTAGTTAGAATTTTGAAACTCTAGGTATTCTTCATGTATATAGTTGTTTGTCATTTGAGTTTGAGTTATTCCATGTTATTTGCACACGGGCCTAAAGGGCCCCAGGTATGTGAAAGTGTAGATTTTTATGGTCATGCGTTCTAGGGTTAAGTGGCATCAATTGCCCCACTGTTGCTTAAAACGGTTGGTGAGGTGATTTTACCAAATCCCCAAGCTTTTAGTCTCCCAAGGATGACACAGGGGTAGAAATGTCCTTGCGAATCCATGATTTGATCATCTTTATGAACGTGAGTCTGTCTACATTCTCAGTGGACAGCCGCGTGCGCTTATCTGTCAGCACACCACCAGCAGCGCTGAACACACGTTCAGAGAGAACGCTGGCTGCATGGCATGACAAGATCTCCAAGGCGTGAGTGGCGAGCTCCGGCGATTTTTCAAGACTGGAATACCAAAATGAGCAAGGGTCCAGTGACACAGTCATGGCTTCGATGTTCACTTGGAGATTCTCCTGTACCATCCTCTCTAGGCATTGACTATGTGTCAGACTTCTTGTCTCCTGTGGCCTTGCAAAGGATGGTCTAAAAAAGTGGTGAAACGATTCCACAAAATTGCTGTTACCAGCAGATACTGTGTTACTGTTACTGTTTGAGTGATGAAGACTCGACAGTCCCACCGTTGGCAAGTTAGAACTGTGAGATTCACTACGTGCACCACTGGTGTTTTGTGGAAAAGCACATGTAAGATTCTGCAACAGATACTCCTGCATTCGTCAATACCTTTTTATGGCAGGAATTATTTTGGCAAATATACTTTTGTACCGGGGATCTAAGAGTGTGGCAACCCAGTAGTCGGGATTACTTCGAATTCTGACAATCCGGGGGTCATGTTGCAGGTAGTGCAGCAAGAAGGCACTCATGTGTCTTGCGCATCCAGAAGGACCAAGTCCTTGTTGTGTTGGTAGCGAGGTAAGAATCATGCTTCCTTCCTCTGCCCTCTCCCTCCAACCTCGCACAACAGAAATGTGATCAAGGTCTCCCTCATCTGATGAGTCTTCCATGCCCATTGCCAGTTCGTCCTCCACTTCTTCCTCGGCTCCTGCACCTTCCTCAACAGTTTGGCTGCTACCATGCGCCCTGGTTAATCCCTCTCCCCCACACTCCCATGCCTGCCGCCTTGGTGCTGCCAACCGTCTGGACCTTGGAGATGTTATCCCTTCCGCATACGACTCCTCCTCTACTTCCTCCACCTCCTCTTGTCCCACCACCTGACTCCGAATTCTGTTTAACATGTGCTCCAGCATATAAATCACCGTAATAGTCATGCTGATAATGGCATCGTCAGCACTAAACATCTTCGTCGCCATTTCAAGACTGTGCAGAAGGGTGCATAGGTCCCTGATCTGAGACCACTCCTCCAGCGTGATTTGCCCCACCTCTGGATCTCGTTGGCCCAGGCTATACGTCAGAACGTATTGCACCAGGGCTTGTCAGTGCTGCCACAGTCGCTGCAACATGTGCAGAGTTGAATTCCACCGTGTCGGCACATCACATTTAAGCCGGTGAACTGGCAGGCCCAACGACTTCTGTAGAGATGTAAGTCGTTGAACTGCGGGATGCGAACGGCGGAAGTGAGCACACAGCGACCGTGCACTCTGCAGAAGGCCATCTAGTCCAGGATAGTGGGCTAAAAATTGCTGGACAACCAGGTTCAACACGTGAGCCATACAAGGCACGTGTGTGACATTGCCCCGGCGAAGTGCCACACCCAGGTTTGCAGCATTGTCGCACATGGCCTTCCCTGGTTGCAGGTCCAGTGGAGACAACCTTTCATGAAACTGGGTCTCCAGAGCTGACCAAAACTCCTCAGCTGTGTGACTCACATTTCCCAGACATTTCAAAGTAAACACTGATGCGTTGAGCCCTGCTGCCAGCATAGTAAGGAGGTGTGCAGGATTCCTTCTGCGCAGTTAGAAAGCAGGTGGCATTACCAGACAGGCTTTGGGTGCAGGTGGAGGACCGAGAGGAGGTTGAGGAGGCAGAAGCAGTGGAGGAAGTTCGAGATAAAGAGGATTAACACACAACTCGTGGGGACGGTAAGACTTGGACAGCAGCCCCTTGTCCTGCTGTCACCATAGTTACCCAGTGCCCAGTCAGCGACATGTAACGCCCCTGTCCATGCCTTCTCGTCCAAGTGTCTGTGGTGAAGTGCACCCTGTCACACACAGAGTTTCTCAAAGAAGCGGTGATGTTGTGTGCGACATGCTAGTGGAGCGCAGGCACACCTTTCTTTGAGAAGTAGTGCCGACTGGGCATCTGGTACTGGGGCACTGTGACGGACATAAGGTCTTGAAAATCCTCTGTGTCCTCCAGGTGGAAAGGCAGCATTTCTGTAGCCAAGAGCTTGCAGATGGTGAAATTCAACCTCTTAGCTTTCTCATGGCTAGGAGGAAATGGTCTTTTACTTTTCCACATCTGAGGGACCGAGGGCTGGCTGTTGTGCTTAGACGGTGTTGAGTAGGGTGTCCCCGGCAACTGCCGGTCTGTGAGGAAGATGCAGGCGGACATGTTAGGTTGCCTTGATCCAAAGGTGGTGCTCTCGATGTCGGAGAGCGCTCATCACTAGCAGGTGTTTCCACTTCCCAATGAACTGACGACCTGCCAATCACACTGGCTGTTGCGGGTAAAGAGGTGGCAGGTCTGCGTCCAAAAACATGTGTGACTGCTGTCCCCCCAGTCACAGAGGATGAAGAGGCTGCGGATGCACAAGATGGGGCAGACGGTGGTTGGCCCAGCCGGCTAGGCCGCATTGTAGCACAGTGAGCTTCCCACTGCAACTTATGCTTCATATTCATGTGACGGTACATGCATGAAGTACTCAAACTATGTATTTTTTGGCCTCTACTTAGCTTTTGCTGACAAATATTACAGATAACACGAGTTGGGTCATCCTTATCGATCTGAATAAATGCCCAGGCTATGCAAGGCTTAGAGCCCATGTGACCTGAAGAGCCACTACGACTTGTGGTCAGAGGCAGAGTTGTGGTTGAGGATGCAGTTGTTGACGTGCTTCCAGTACTCCGTCTCTGTTCAGGAAGGCGCAACCTAACCTCGTCGTCAATAGCATCTGTGATGCCCCGCTGCGCTTGGTATCACAGATCCTACAAGAGTGCATTGATGGAATCCTCCACAAGAGGCCCCCATAAACATTCACACATCTCCACCTTCCACCTCAGACCAGCAGAGGGAGCCCGTTAGGGATATAAATAGGGAAGGTGGAGCTAGGCAGTTCAGTTCCTCTGAAGAGTTCCTGCAGTAGAGAAGCCTAAGAGAGGTCAGTCTGCAGTGGAGTTCAGTCTAGTCTAGAGAACGCAGTTAATAGTTCAGCAGTGGAGCACGAGGCTCCTGCTTGCTAGATTCAGGGAGCCCAGATAGAGCTTAAGGTGTGCCGCTGCCGTAAGATCAGTGCAGCGCGGCAAGCTGCCGTTAGTGTGTATAGCCTAGTGAGGGCCCGAGTAGGCCGAAGGCGAGTGGCGAGTTAGTACATAAGGGGCAGAGGAGCTTAACCAGCTCACCCCGAAGCATTTACCGGACACAGGATCCGAGCTTACCGGTACCTCTATGACCCAGTAAGGCATAACCGGAATCCCTGGAGAACTACAAGTCCCAGGATCGCTAAGGTGCTGATATGTAACAGAGCCAGGAGACGCTTAGGCCCCGCATACTGGGAGCGTGAACTCCAAGAGAAGGCCCTACCACAAGGTCAGCCAGCGCAGGACAGAGACAAAGTTAGGCCTAGCTCCAGGCAGGTCAGAAACTTACTACGCAGAGGCAAGAAACAGGAGGCCCTACACCCGCTCATTGGGGAGGATCCTGATATGCACCCTTCACCCTACAGTGCTCCGGGATGTGCCTGAATTTCCACCAGTAAAAGGTACTGAAGTGACTACCGTGTCCGTTCCCGTTCTTGCTCTGACCCAGCTGGGTCTTGCCTGTCCTGCATTCCCCTTGCATACGCTGCCCTGAGACCTAGCTCCACCTGTGGGGAGCTATACCATCGAGCTGCCTTATCACCGGCCTCAGTGGACTGCTGCAGCGCTGGTGCTTGTCACCAGATACCACAGGTGGCGTCATGAACTCTTATAAAATTAACAATTATCCACCCTTTTAAAGAGAGACCCCAGGGTACGGGCCAGGGAGCCGACCACCGCGACATCCCCAAGGCCAGGCAAATGCCCGGGTACCGAGTCATCCCCATCCCCAGGGCTAGTCACATCCTCCTCCACCTCCTCTGCTGACCTTATCGACTGTCTGACTGTGGGTTGACAGTAAGTGGGATCTCCAACCTCGTCATCATCACCCTGTGTGTTATCACACCCGTCGCCCTCAGAGCCAACCTCTTCCTGCCCTGACCGAAAAGTCAAGTTGTCGCTCCAATCAGGTATTTGAGTCTCATCATCGTCTTCATCATTGTCTCCACCAACAGGAGTTACAGTTTGGGAACAAGGGTCTACATTATGCTCAGAACCTTCTTCATCTGGTCCTGGATCCAACTTATAAAGATTCTGGGCATCGGATCAGATCATTTCCTCATCTGGATTAACAGAAGCTCTGGAGCAGACCTCCGTTTCCCAGGCTATAGTATGAGTAAACAGCTGGGCAGACTCAGCCATCTGTGTTACCCCATACTCAGACTGGCAGCTGGAGACTTGGGAGCTGTGAGGAAGCAAGTGCGATTGGGGTGACACCTCTGAGGACTGGAGTATTTGTGATGTTGAAATTGAGGTGATGGAGAGCCCACTTGAAGGAGCACTTGATATCCGTTGAAGCACCTGCTGTTTTTGTGCCTCATCTAGAATTTGTAGCGATGGGCGTGTCCGTAAGAATGGGATCTTATCACATTGTCCACGAAAAGAAGTCGACATCTTAGTTTGGCTGGAAGATGGTCTTTCTTCTGCAGATGTTACTCCCCCCCCCACCGTGGGGGGCCTCGACCCACCGGCGGACAGGCACCAGTATTGGGATAGGGGGGCTGGCCGTCAGGGTCCACCGCGGCTCTGGCACAAACCCGGCGACACAGAGGTGGCACAGGCAGGAACGGACTGGCCGTGTCGGCTTCTCACTTTTTGGATTTTAGAAGGGCATGACATGCCTATATCTGTGTCTCCCCCTCCTTTTACTCCTCCACCTCTTTTCTTTTCGCATGACTATATGTACTTGTCACTTTTCCATGTGTTAGTTGTGTCTTCTGAGCAGTTTGTCAGCTTTTAGACACCTTTGAAGGTGTTTTCTATGTGTTTCTATGTGTTTTTGTTTGCCTGCCATTGGTTTTAACGGTGTTCGAAGGTGTTCGACGAACAGTTCGACGAACAGTTCGGCGAACACACGGGTGTTCGACGAACCGAACCGAACTCGAACACTACGGGGGTGGCTCAACACTACATAGGACCCCTTGTTCGAAAGGAGCTTCTGAACTCTCTTGTCCATTGAATTTGTCAGGTTTTGGATGGTTTCTGCTTCAATTGTTTTGCATGAGGACAGAATACCCTCCCAGAGCTGTTGCTTAGATGTGAACTGCCTCCCGCCATCATAGACACTCCTTTTGATGATGCTCCAGAGGTTCTGAATGGGGTAGAGGTCAGGGGAGCATGGGGATCACACCATAAGTTTGTCCCCTTTTATGCCCATATCAGCCAGAGATGCAGATGTTTTATGTGCAGCATGAGATGGTGCATTATCATGCAAAAAAATGATCTTGCTGTGAAATACATGGTTCTTCTTCTTGAACCATGGCAGGAAGTGCTGTTTGAGAAAATCCACATACATTATGGAGTTCATCTTTAGCGCCTTCAGGGATCCTAAAGGGGCCGACAATCTCTCTCCCCATGATTCCAGCCCAAAACATTACTCCACCTCCTCCTTGTTGGCGCTGTAGCCGTGTTTGCGTGGGGTGTCCATCAACCAGCCATCCTCCACTCCATCCATCTGGACCATCGAGTGCTGCACGGCACTCATCCGTGAACAAAACAGTTTTGAAATCAGTCTTCATGTAATGTTTGGCCCACTGGAGCCGTTTCTGCTTGTGTGAAGTGGATAGAGGAGGTCGACAGGATGGCATATGCACAGCTGCAAACCTCTGAAGGACCCTGCATCTTGTTGTTCGGGGGACGTTGGAGGCACCAGCAGCTTCTAAAACTTGTCTGCTGCTATGACAAGGCTTTTTTGCCGCTGCTCTTTTAACCTGACGTAATTGCCTGTAGGAAAGAGTCCTCAATTTGCCCTTATCAGCACGCACGCGTGTGTACTGTAAATCAGCTACATACTTCTTGATTGCCAAGACACTTCATCCTGATCATCGCACAATGTTGATTGTAGTCATGCCTTGACCTAAACACTCCACAATTTGTTGCTTCTCAGCAGCCGACACATCCTTTTTCTTTCCCATTTTGGCAGAAAATGTAGGCTGCTTAATAATGTGAGACAGCCTTCTTAAGTAGTCTTGCCTTTCATTGGACACACCTGCCAAACTAATTAGCACAGGTGTCTGCAATTGCTTACAGTGATATAAAGAGCCCTGACACACATCACCATCAATGAGTTTAACTGACAAACAAACAAATTCTTCCCTTATCACTCCTAAACACTTTTTGCATAATAATTTGGAACACAGTGTACATGTGCTTTTCCACAAAACACCAGTGGTTCACGTAGTGAATCTTACAGTTCTAACTTGCCAACCGTGGTCTGTATGGAGTTGTTCAATAAAGGGCCCAAAATTAAGATAACATAGATGGGAGAGGTCTCTATGAATAGGAATTCCTAAGTATTTGATACCCTGTGAGGGCCAGGCAAAGGGAAAGTTGGACTGGATGGAATCCTATATGGATTTGGGGAGGGAGACATCGAGGGCCTCAGACTTCGCTGCATTGATTTTAAACTTTGACCATGTAACAAAGTGATCTATTTCAGCCATAACAGCATGGATGGATATATGTGATTGAGTGATATATACTAGTACATCATCAGCAAATAGAGGGCACTTGTACTCGGTGCCTCCCACCTCAATCCACCTAATATTGGGGTTATAGCGAATTGATGAGAGCAGGTGCTCCGTCACTAGGATGTGTAAGAGAGGGGACAGAGGACATCCCTGCCTTGTCCCATTGGTGACTGTGAAAGGTGATGAAAATGTTCTGATGCACCCCCTGGGCCTTGGGACACCCGGAGCCGGACCCTTTTTGGTGGATGCTGGTGGTTGTAGTCTTCGTGGCGGCGACCCGGTTCCGTGGCTCAGGGTGGTCAAACCAGTGGCGGAACTATTTATGTGGTTTTGATGTTTAAATGTCTGACTACGCCACCCGTGGATTGCGGTCAGAGTGAACCGCCGCTGCAGGGCAGACCGCTGAGGCTGGTGTTGTGGGTGCAGCAGAGCGTAGCATAACTCCCCACGGGAGGAGTATAGCCTCAGGGCAGTGTATGCGGAGGATGGGGGTGATGGTGCAGGGCAGCAGCAGTAATGACACGGAGTCAGTGATGCAGTCCAGGGCCTTTACTCACAGTTCTTATTATCCAGACCACGTCTGCAGGTAACGGCTGCCCACGTCGTACTGTGCTCACCAGATGAGGGTTCAGACAACTCCCAGATAACTTTGGAGCGCTTCACAGGACCCCCTTTGTGTGTCCTTTGTCTGGCCTTTCTTACCAACCCTTCTGTCCGGCTGCCTCGGGCCTCCTCTTGGTAAACTTGGCGCCAGTTTCCCTGACCCTATGTGCTGCCCTCCTAGCGGGTGTAGCGAGGGGCTGCGCCACATAAAATGTCACAGCCTCCGGAGTCTAGCTGAGGGTCGTTTCCTGCCTCCACTAGTTTCGGGGACCGGTCTCCCCCTTTGGCCTGACCCCTCCATGCAGGTGGATTCGGGTGTGCGGTGGCGACTCGCCCGTCCGCACCCCTGGGATCCCTTCGTTCCTCGTTCCTGGAGCCTTCTCCGCTCCTCTTCCTTCTTTCTCCCTCTTCCAGGCCTGGGCCTCTGTTACTAGGCCCGCCTCCGGAGCAGAGCTCATGCAGAGCCCCTGCTCCCTGCCACTTCTGCTCAGACTTCTCTGCACTGAACTAAGATGGTGCCCACCTTTTATACTCCCTTCTCAATGCACCCAGGAACTGCTTCCTCCCTGCTCCTGCACTACAGGGTTCCCCTTCCTCAGTGTTCCCTCCCCCCACTCCAGCCAGGGACAGGGACTGTCGTGCCCATCTCAGGGGCATATTGGTCGCCCTGCCCCACGGCAATGTGGTGTAATGCATGCAGGTGTCGGGTCCTGATCCACACT
This sequence comes from Phyllobates terribilis, assembly GCF_046119375.1. Taxonomy (NCBI): domain Eukaryota; kingdom Metazoa; phylum Chordata; class Amphibia; order Anura; family Dendrobatidae; genus Phyllobates; species Phyllobates terribilis. Next base: position 136,793 of record NW_027363258.1, read on the forward strand.
CCATCCTTACCTGAGAGTGAGATATCACACATCTGGGTGAGGTGTAATACCTCTGTAGCAACCGAGCCCTCAGGGTGCTACAGTTCCTTTTATCTTCAGCCTAGGTGACGTATTGCGATACAGGGCCGTGATTTTGGCTATAAAGGGTCCCCTAGACCCCTACCCCAAGCTTTTTAAGAGAATCATATATGGCGTGCCAGGAGACTCTATGGAATGCTTTCTCAGCATCCAACGAGAGTATCTAATTACAAATTTTTAACTGCATCTAGCCCAGGAAATACTTTGTGCCTAGTAGCAGTGTCTGCTAGTCAGCGGATTATCCCGGCTGTTAAGCAAGCTACACCACCTGTAGTTTGGACACTTAATTTTTTCAAAGGAAATGCTTCGGGACCACGGGATACTCAGTGAAGAGCATCAGGAGGCACCCCAAGGCATAGGGGCTGGGACTGGCAGTAGGATGCCTTGCGGTGGACAGCCGAGCTCGATCTTATAAAAGCTTTTTAACTGCAGCAGCTTTAGTGGACGCTACTGGAGCTGGAATTACGCGGCTGCTGGCATGAGACTTGCCCTCCAATAGATCCTTGTAAATGGATTTAAAGTGTATTCATTCAAATTAGAGAGACAATTTAAATTAAAAAGCTTAAAGCTGCCTTCACCACAGGGGGGCTCGCTCGACCCACCAGCGGACAGGCACCAGTATTGGGAGAGGGGGGCTGGCCGTCAGGGTTCACCGCGGCTCTGGCACAAACCCGGCGACACGGAGGTGGCACGGGCAGGAGCGGACTGAACGTGTCGGCTTCTCACTTTTCGGATTTTAGAAGGGCATGACATGCCTATATCTGTGTCTCCCCCTCCTTTTACTCCTCCACCTCTTTTCTTTTCTCATGACTATATGTACTTGTCACTTTTCCATGTGTTAGTTGTGTCTTCTGAGCAGTTTGTCAGCTTTTGGACACCTTTGAAGGTGTTTTCTATGTGTTTCTATGTGTTTTTGTTTGCCTGCCATTGGTTTTAACGGTGTTCGAAGGTGTTCGACGAACAGTTCGACGAACAGTTCGGCGAACACACGGGTGTTCGACGAACCGAACCGAACTCGAACACTACGGGGGTGGCTCAACACTAGTCTTTTGCGATGTCTTTGTGTTCGTTTTTTTGCGGCGGTTTCACTGCGAAATCAGTTTATATATAAAATAGTAGCGGCTTCCAAGCAGAAGCTTCTAGAAGAAAAGACCAATCGCTTCTTTTAGCCGCTTCAAAGCTTTTGAAACCTGAAGAAGTTAAAAGAAGTGACAACAGACGGATCATATGCACAGCAAGTCCTTTTGACTTTTCAGTACATATGTTCATTCTTTTTGACGTTTGTACAGCTTTTTTTTTTTAGAATAGACATTTATCATCAATCCACCTGCTCTGAGCACAATGTTATGGAGTTCCCAGTATGCATACCATGCAAATAAGGTGAAAGACACAGAATCAATATAATTGGTATAACATTTTTTAATGTAATTATATATATATATATATATATATATATATATATATATATATATATATATATATATATATATATATAAATAAGGTCATGTGACCTAAACGTTGGCCCATTGCACACAGACGTTTGCTGATGATTGTTGTAATAAACTTCTAACTTTCGGCTTATATTGGAGAGCCTGGTTTCCTCTCTATCTCTACTTTCCAGAGCGTCCTCAAAATCTCCTCACAGAAAAGAGAGAAGGGGGTTCATCCGAAAATCGTCATGTGCAGGAGCAGTTTCTTCTTCAGAGTCTCAATAATATCACAGAAAGAAGACCGCTATTTCATTGATCATCATCTGAGAACTCAGTACTGGTACGATGTTTCCCAAAGCTGATGGTAAACTAAAGAAAAGACAGAACAGAAGTAAAGGTGAATTATTTTTTTTAGCATTTGAAATGAATGCAGATGTAATCTATATGTTCTCTCTTACCTGGGCTGACGTACAAGATGGACTCTTCTAGTGTCACTGCCAAACTCTTAACTTCTTCCTTGAACATTTAAGATGTTCCACTGAATTTTAGAAGGAAGCAGTGTTTGCGACACAGGGGGCACCGAAGGTTGGAGTTGAGCCAGGTAGAGATGCAACCCTGATGGAAACAATGATTGCATGGTAGCACTGTGACTTCCTCTCCGGTCTCATAATCCGTCATGCAGATGACACACGACTCCTCCTGAGATGTTACAGCTCTTGTTGGGAGGTTCCTAATTTGCTGAGCTCGCCAAGTCTGCTGCCTTTCCTGCAGATTATATTGTGCAGGTGGTGATGGTGGCCGCATCTGTGGCGGAGGCGTCATCACTCCCATTCCCTGCTGCTGAAAGATGATGTTGAACAGACGGTTTGCCTGCAGTAATTGTACAGGAGATCCACTTGCAGCTGGAGACTCCCTGAGTCTGCGGCTGGGCAGAACGGGAAATGGCCGTCTGAATTCAAACTCAGTGACGGTGTCTGAGGATCCACTGTCATCCCTTCTGCTCTCTGATGTTTCTCTGGAGGGCTCTGCAGGGACTGGTCTAAGCGGAGAGCGGCTTCTTTCCCTGCTCTCTTGTCCTCTTTGCCGGAGAGGAGTTCTGGCTTCTCTGCCTCTCGCAGTGACAGCAGTGGCGTCTGTTCTGTGTCCACCAGTAGTAATTGGTCTTCTCTGATCCCTTTGAGAAGATCTCAATTGATGGACAATCATAGCCTGACCTATAAAGAAATAAAATGTACTATAAATATGCAAAAGTTTATAAAAAAAACACTTTTGAACCAAAGAGAAATAACCTGCTGTTGATTTGGAGTTTAGGGAGAGGAGCAAAAATTGATTAATGTTTGGGCTAAATAAACCTGCTCAATGGATCCCCTCTCTGCAGACATCACAGAGCAGGGGTGGAACCAGACTGCGACTAACACAGCCCCCAAGGACTATGAATGGGAAGGTGGAGGATGCACTGAGTGTACTGAAACCGCTTACCCCAGGGAAATCTCCTCCCAGAAAAGATCCTATAAGGTGGGAATATTCTCTCACTTACCCTGATTTTCAGGTCGGCTCATCCAAGTCTCGTTGTCAGCAATAAGCTGATGCAGCTCCCTGGAAGTCATGGTTCAGTTTCCCGGGGCTGAGATGGTAGAGTGATAGAAAATGAGAACTAAGTTCTCTGATGGCACGGATGTTATGGTGCCAAAATATCAATAAGAAGCTGTAGAAGTAAAGCACTAGATGTATGAAACAAACTAGCTCGCACTTCCAAAACCACGGTAGAGTCTCAGCGAAAACTTCAACTCTGAAAATGGCGCTGATGTCACCGAGTGCATAGATTGTATAACCTCACAGCATTCTATGTCACTGTGACATCACATGTGAGAGCAACAACGCGCTGTCATGATGGCTGACTGTCCAATCTGTTATATACATATTATAAAATGTTATATTATTATATATTATAATACACATTGTAAAAAAATATTATATTATATTATTATTAACCATCTAACACTCTTAAGGTGTGTATATGTGTCTAAAGCATAGGAGATATATATATACATCTTATGTATATCAGATGCCTTGGAATAATAATCTCATACTTACCTTCCAGACCCCCAGTACTGCTGCTGTCAGTGTCCCCGCCGACCTCCTGGCTTCTCCTTCCCGCAGGGCCATTGGGTGACCACTGCAGCTAATCAGTTAATACATATTTCCCATTCATATGTTTAATGTGATGTAAAATAAACACTTTTAGAAAAGAAAACAGATAAATAAGATTTTCAAAATACGGCATGTACTAAGGTGGATACTCATGGTATGATATGCAGAGAGAGGAATACTGGGAGGACACAGAACGTTAGTCCACCTGTTTAACCCTCAGGATAATTCTTATCAGGTCATAGAGGGGTGTACATAGAAATCCACAGACCCCATAGCAAAGATCCGAAATGGGACCTCTTAATAGCCCCTGGCTGCCATTAAGCAACCCAGTGGTGGTCACAAAGACCCCCTGTTTAAACTGCTTAGATACCATAGTTGCTGGTCACTATGGAAGATAAGGGGTTAATCTGATGTAATCACAGCTAACTTGAATTGCAGCAATTACAAATGGCTGTCTGCTGTGTAAAACAGCCGGCACCCACTGGGTATGGAGTGGGCTGAGCATGTGAGTTTGCCCCTTATACACCATCATAACTTATGCTGTATATATACGATATAAACAGGGGATGGGGCTATTCGGCACTAGGATCCTCCTGTTCATGGGCTCCATAGCGGTCATGTGGCCTGCCAAAATTGGCTGTATGCTACTGAGGTCATACATATAATATGGAAAAAAAAAATCATACAAGGTAAATAATTGAAATTCATATCAGAAATAGTCCAGTTCTTTAGTGCCCATTCACATTAAAGGAAAATCATCTGAATTGATTGAATTTTGTGGGACAGGTCCATAATCCTCCCATGGAAAGCACATGCATGCTCGGCTGAATGAGGCATACATGAGTATAGGAGCAGTGAGGGAGAGAAGAGAGGAAGGGAGAAGACGGTGATTGGTGAGTATCTTAATCTGCCTCCATCACATAGATATTTAGGATGGATTAGGGAATCGTTAGCTTGGAGCGCTTCTTTCTCCAATAAGTTTTATTGATTTTTATAAACAAAGAAAAATATACAAACAATGAACAGAGAACTAGTGTTGAGCCACCCCCGTATTGTTCGAGTTCGGTTCGGTTCGTCGAACAGCCGTGTGTTCGCCGAACTGTTCGTCGAACTGTTCGTCGAACACCTTCGAACACCGTTAAAACCAATGGCAGGCAAACAAAAACACATAGAAACACATAGAAAACACCTTCAAAGGTGTCCAAAAGCTGACAAACTGCTCAGAAGACATAACTAACACATGGAAAAGTGACAAGTACATATAGTCATGCGAAAATAAAAGAGGTGGAGGAGTAAAAGGAGGGGGAGACACAGATATAGGCATGTCATGCCCTTCTAAAATCCAAAAAGTGAGAAGCCGACACGGCCAGTCCGCTCCTGCCCGTGCCACCTCCGTGTCGCCGGGTTTGTGCCAGAGCCGCGGTGAACCCTGACGGCCAGCCCCCCTATCCCAATACTGGTGCCTGTCCGCTGGTGGGTCGAGCGAGCCCCCCTGTGGTGGAGGCAGCTCTAAGCTTTTTAATTTAAATTGTCTCTCTAATTTGAATGAATACACTTTAAATCCATTTACAAGGATCTATTGGAGGGCAAGTCTCATGCCAGCAGCCGCGGTAATTCCAGCTCCAGTAGCGTCCACTAAAGCTTCTGCAGTTAAAAAGCTTTTATAAGGATCGAGCTCGGCTGTCCACCGCAAGGCATCCTACTGCCAGTCCCAGCCCCTATGCCTTGGTGTGCCTCCTGATGCTCTTCACTAAGTATCCCATAGTCCCGAAGCATTTCCTTTGAAAAAATTAAGTGTCTAAACTACAGGTGGTGTAGCTTGCTTAACAGCCGGGATAATCCGCTGACTAGCAGACACTGCTACTAGGCACAAAGTATTTCCTGGGCTAGATGCAGTTAAAAATTTGTAATTAGATACTCTCGTTGGATGCTGAGAAAGCATTCCATAGAGTCTCCTGGCACACCATATATGATTCTCTTAAAGAGCTTGGGGTAGGGGTCTAGGGGACCCTTTTATAGCCAAAATCACGGCCCTGTATCGCAATACGTCACCTAGGCTGGAAATAAATGGAACTGTAGCACCCTGAGGGCTCGGTTGCTACAGACGTATTGCACCTCACCCAGAGGTGTGATATCTCACTCTCAGGTAAGGATGGAGTGTGGATCAGGACCCGACACCTGCATGCATTACACCACATTGCCGTGGGGCAGGGCGACCAATATGCCCCTGAGATGGGCACGACAGTCCCTGTCCCTGGCTGGAGTGGGGGGAGGGAACACTGAGGAAGGGGAACCCTGTAGTGCAGGAGCAGGGAGGAAGCAGTTCCTGGGTGCATTGAGAAGGGAGTATAAAAGGTGGGCACCATCTTAGTTCAGTGCAGAGAAGTCTGAGCAGAAGTGGCAGGGAGCAGGGGCTCTGCATGAGCTCTGCTCCGGAGGCGGGCCTAGTAACAGAGGCCCAGGCCTGCAAGAGGGAGAAGGAAGGAAGAGGAGCGGAGAAGGCTCCAGGAACGAGGAATGAAGGGATCCCAGGGGTGCGGACGGGCGAGTCGCCACCGCACGCCCGAATCCACCTGCGTGGACGGGTCAGGCCAAAGGGGGAGACCGGTCCCCGAACTAGTGGAGGCAGGAAACGACCCTCAGCTAGAAACCGGAGGCTCTGACATTTTATGTGGCGCAGCCCCTTGCTCCACCCGCTAGGAAGGCACCACATAGGGTCAGGGAAACTGGCGCCAAGTTTACCAAGAGGAGGCCCGAGGCAGCCGGACAGAAGTGTTGGTAAGAAAGGCCAGACAAAGGACACACAAAGGGGGTCCTGTGAAGCGCTCCAAAGTTATCTGGGAGTTGTCTGAGCCCCTCACCTGGTGAGCACAGTACGACGTGGGCAGCCGTTACCTGCAGACGTGGTCTGGATAATAAGAACTGTGAGTAAAGGCCCTGGACTGCATCACTGACTCCGTGTCGTTACTGCTGCTGCCCTGCACCATCACCCCCATCCTCCGCATTCACTGCCCTGAGGCTATACTCCTCCCGTGGGGAGTTATGCTACGCTCTGCTGCACCCACAACACCAGCCTTAGCGGTCTGCCCTGTAGCGGCGGTTCACTCTGACCGCAATCCACGGGTGGCGTAGTCGGACATTTAAACATCAAAACCACATAAATAGTTCCGCCACTGGTTTGACCGCCCTGAGCCACGGAACCGGATCGCCGCCACGAAGACTACAACCACCAGCATCCACCAAAAAGGGTCCGGCTCCGGGTGTCCCAAGGCCCAGGGGGTGCGTCAGAACATTTTCATCACCTTTCACAATCACCAATGGGACAAGGCAGGGATGTCCTCTGTCCCCTCTCTTATACATCCTAGTGACGGAGCACCTGCTCTCATCAATTCGCCATAACCCCAATATTAGGTGGATTGAGGTGGGAGGCACCGAGTACAAGTGCTCTCTATTTGCTGATGATGTCCTAGTATATATCACTCAATCACATATATCCATCCCTGCTGTTATGGCTGAAATAGATCACTTTGTTACATGGTAAAATTTTAAAATCAATGCAGCGAAGTCTGAGGCCCTCGATGTCTCCCTCCCTAAATCCATATAGGATTCCATCCAGTCCAACTTTCCCTTTGCCTGGCCCTCACAGGGTATCAAATACTTAGGAATTCCTATTCATAGAGACCTCTCCCATCTATGTTATCTTAATTTTGGGCCCTTTATTGAACAATTCCATACAGACCACGGTTGGCAAGTTAGAACTGTAAGATTCACTACGTGAACCACTGGTGTTTTGTGGAAAAGCACATGTACACCGCGTTCCAAATTATTATGCAAAAAGTGTTTAGGAGTGATAAGGGAAGAATTTGTTTGTTTGTCAGTTAAACTCATTGATGGTGATGTGTGTCAGGGCTCTTTATATCACTGTAAGCAATTGCAGACACCTGTGCTAATTAGTTTGCAGGTGTGTCCAATGAAAGGCAAGACTACTTAAGAAGGCTCTCTCACATTATTAAGCAGCCTACATTTTCTGCCAAAATGGGAAAGAAAAAGGATGTGTCGGCTGCTGAGAAGCAACAAATTGTGGAGTGTTTAGGTCAAGGCATGACTACAATCAACATTGTGCGATGATCAGGATGAAGTGTCTTGGCAATCAAGAAGTATGTAGCTGATTCACAGTACACACGTGTGCGTGCTGATAAGGGCAAATTGAGGACTCTTTCCTACAGGCAATTACGTCAGGTTGAAAGAGCAGCGGCAAAAAAGCCTTGTCATAGCAGCAGACAAGTTTTTGAAGCTGCTTGTGCCTCCAACGTCCCCCGAACAACAAGATGCAGGGTCCTTCAGAGGTTTGCAGCTGTGCATACGCCATCCTGTCGACCTCCTCTATCCACTTCACACAAGCAGAAACAGCTCCAGTGGGCCAAACATTACATGAAGACTGATTTCAAAACTGTTTTGTTCACGGATGAGTGCCATGCAGCGCTCGATGGTCCAGATGAATGGAGTGGAGGATGGCTGGTTGATGGACACCCCACGCAAACACGGCTACAGCGCCAACAAGGAGGAGGTGGAGTAATGTTTTGGGCTGGAATCATGGGGAGAGAGATTGTCGGCCCCTTTAGGATCCCTGAAGGCGCTAAAGATGAACTCCATAATGTATGTGGATTTTCTCAAACAGCACTTCCTGCCATGGTTCAAGAAGAAGAACCGTGTATTTCACAGCAAGATCATTTTTCTGCATGATAATGCACCATCTCATGCTGCACATAAAACATCTGCATCTCTGGCTGATATGGGCATAAAAGGGGACAAACTTATGGTGTGACCCCCATGCTCCCCTGACCTCTACCCCATTCAGAACCTTTGGAGCATCATTAAAAGGAGTGTCTATGATGGCGGGAGGCAGTTCACATCTAAGCAACAGCTCTGGGAGGGTATTCTGTCCTCATGCAAAACAATTGAAGCAGAAACCATCCAAAACCTGACAAATTCAATGGACGAGAGAGTTCAGAAGCTCCTTTCGAACAAGGGGTCCTATGTGAAAATGTAACATCACCTAGAATAAAGTTTTGAGTTGCTAATGCTTATAATTTCAAAAATGACCATTTTTTTGGTCTTTATTAAAATGAAAAGGTTGATCGAAAAGTTTGGGGGATCTAAGAGTGTGGCAACCCAGTAGTCATGATTACTTCGAATTCTGACAATATGAGGGTCATGCTGCAGGTAGTGCAGCAAGAAGGCACTTATGTGTCTTGCGCATCTTGGAGCCCCAAAATTATTTTCCGGGCTAGATGCAGCTAAAAATTATTTTTAATTTTAAATCTGGTGAAGCTTATTATAGATGGCCTAATAGGATCAGTGCTGCACACTGCTACAAAGCCCAAATTATTTTCCAGTCAAGATACAGATAAACATGATTAGTAATTTGAAAGCTTAAAACGGTTGGTAGGGTGATTTTAACCAATCATCAAGCTTTTACTCTCCCCAGGATGACACAGGGTAGAAAAGTCGTTTCGGATCCATGATTTGTTCATCTTTATGAACGTGAGTCTGTCTACATTATCAGTGGAGAGCCGCGTGCACTTATCTGTCAGCACACCACCAGCAGCGCTGAACACACGTTCAGACAGAATGCTGGCTGCGGGGCATGACAAGATCTCCAAGGCGTAAGTGGCTAGCTCCGGCCATTTATCCAGATTGGAAGCCCAAAAAGAGCAAGGGTCCAGTGACACAGTCGTGGCTTCAATGTTTACTTGGAGATACTCCTGTACCATCGTCTCTAGGCGTTGACTATGTGTCAGACTTCTTGTCTCCTGTGGCCTTGCAAAGGATGGGCTAAAAAAGTGGTGAAATGATTCCGCAAAATTGATGTTACCAGCAGATACTGTGGTTCTGTTACGGTTTGAGTGCTGAACACTTGACGGTCCCACGGTTGGCAATTTGGAACTGTGAGATTCACTACGTGCACCACTGGTATTTTGTGGAAAAGCACATGTAAGATTCTGCAACAGTCTCTGCTGATACTCCTGCATGCGTGCATCCCTTTCTATGGCAGGAATAATTTCTGCAAATTTACTTTTGTACCGGGGATCTAACAGTGTGGCAACCCAGTAGTCAGGATTATTTCTAATTCTCACAATTCGAGGGTCATGTTGCAGGTAGTGCAGCAAGAAGGCACTCATGTGTGTTGCGCATCCAGAAGCACCAAGTCCCTGTTGTGTTGGTGGCGAGGTAACAATCATGCTTCCTTCCTCTGTCCTCTCCCCCCAACCTCGCACAACAGAAATGTGATCAAGGTCTCCCTCATCTGATGAGTCTTCCATCAGTTCGTCCTCCACTTCTTCCTGGGCTCCTGCACCTTCCTCACTAGTTTGGCTGCTACCATGCGCCCTGGTAAAATCATCTCCCCCACCCTCACATGCCTGCCGCCTTGGTGCTGCCGACCGTCTGGACCTTGCAGATGTTAGCCCTTCCGCATACAACTCCTCCTCCTCTACTTCCTCCACCTCCTCTTGTGCCACCACCTGACTCCGAATTCTGTTTAACATGTGCTCCAGCATGTAAATCACCGGAATAGTCATGCTGATAATGGCATCGTCAGCACTAAACATCTTCGTCGCCATTTCAAAACTGTGCAGAAGGGTGCATAGGTCCCTGATCTGAGACCACTCCTCCAGCGTGATTTGCCCCACCTCTGAATCTCGTTGGCCCAGGCTATACGTCAGAACGTATTGCACCAGGGCTTGTCGGTGCTGCCACAGTCGCTGCAACATGTGCAGAGTTGAATTCCACCGGGTAGGCATGTAGCACCCTGAGGATTCGGCTGCTACAGGGGTATTGCACCTCAACCCAGAGGTGTGATATTCCACTCCCGGGTAAGGAAGGAGTGTGGAACTGAGCTCGGTAGGCTGCATGCACTACACACATCCCATTTCCGAGGAGCAGACCGACGGTACTCCCACTTAGAAATGTGCAGGTACGACCGAGTCTGTTCCTGGCTGGAGTGGGAGGGGGGTGGTACATCCCAAGTAGTGTAGGGGCAGATAGGGGGAGCAGCCTGGGTAAAGTTAGGAGCTCATTGGGTGCTGGTCACCTGAGCTCACACATAGAGGGTGTATATAAGGTGGGCACCAACTAAGAACAGGGTCAGATGCAGAGAACAAGTCAGCGAGCAGAGGAGAAGAGAGACCCAGAGTGAGAGAGGAGAAGAAAGAGAGACCCAGAGAGGGAAACAGCAGAAAAGGACTCCAAGATCCCAACTTAAATCCCCGGGTGAAGAGTCGGCATCAGGGTACCGGAACCCAAGCTGGTGGGGGTAAAAACATTCCCCAGCCAGAGACCGGAGACCGTGGGCAGCGTTTGCCACGGTCACCCACCACATCCACCCCGAAGGCACACCACATGAAGGGTCAGGGAACCCAAGGCCAAGGGTGTCCCAACAGAAGGCCCGAGGGAGCTGGACCTAGGTGGATCACTGGTGGGGACGGCCAGAGAACGGGACAGAAGGAGAGCTCAGGGCCACGCTCCGGACTTGTTTGGGGGTTGGCTGGATCCAGGACCTGGTGGACGCAGCACGGCTCGGGTGGTCACTCGAAGCTGGAGTGACCAGTACAACATCTGCAGTAAGTAAACACCCTTAACTGCACAACCCGACTCTGTCTTCATTGCCGTCTGCACTGCACCACCACAACCCCCATCCTCTGCACCTGTCCCCTCTGAGGCTATACCCCTCCCGTTGGGGGTTATCCCACCAAGCTGCGCACCCACCATCAGCCTCAGCGGACCCTGCTGCAGCGGCGGCCACAGTGACCGCATCACAACGGGTGGCGTAGTCGACACAAAAGAACTCTTAATAACATCTGTAGGACTGCCACATAACACTGAGTTTGACGCCCTGGGCACGGGCCGGGTCACAGCCGCTCGGAGACTACAACCCCCCATCTGATCCGGTGCCGGGTATTCCCCTCAAAAAGGAATATGTCCCAGGGGGCGCGTCAACTTTGGCGTAGTCGGCAGGATTACGTGCCCGCAACACCCGGGTACTGCGTGCCTGAAGAAAAGTGCAAGTTTACCTCAGAAAGAAGTCTCCCGCCGGTTCCGGAGGGTCCACGCCATCGGACCCCATCACAGGTCGTTTCCCGCCGATTGTCCGCCATTTCCAGCTTGTTCCCGCCATCTGCAGAGTTTCCCGCCACTGGGCGACGCTTCCCGCCAAATCCGAAGATTTCCCGCCTTGGAAGAGCAGCGGACGCCATTATGGGCGTACCAAAGGAGGGCAAGAGGCCGCCTCCCATCGTGGGCCGGGACAGAAAATGGCGCCAAAAGTGGAAACCGCCCCCACCAACAGAGACTGTGATGCTGGAGGTGTCTGTCAGCGTGAAAGAACTACCCCTGGAGCTGACAGTCACCGAGTTGCCCCGGGACCGCCCTCGAAGTGGGAGGAGACGAAAGGAAAGAACGAAGATGGGTGCCGCCTGGAGCAGTCTGGAGCGAGCGCACCCGGAGGCAAGAAGCCTGGAGAGGAGTAGCGGAGGAGCTTACCCGGAGATGGAGAGAAAGCAGAGCAGCACCGGCCCGCTGGCCAGGAGCCTGCTGGAAGAAGAGCAGAGCAGCACCGGCCCGCTGGCCAGGAGCCTGCTGGAAGAAGAGCAGAGCAGCACCGACCCGTTGGTCAGGAGCCTGCTAGACACCACGACCCCACTAGGCCTAGTGGAGGTCCTTGCACAGCTCCCCCGAGACCGGGAGTGTGCACAGACTGCCCTGGAGGGCCTCGCACGGAGGATGGCCCGGGTACAGCGCGAGATATTGGCGGAATGGAGCCGGGAGATGGCCCAGCAAGCTGAGACCAGTCAACGGAGCACGCTACCCTGGAAGAGGAAACAGACCGCCTCTGAGGATGGCGCGGGAGGACCAAAGGCCGGAGACGGCGCCGAGAAGGGAGCCGGACGCAAGGAGGCAGGTAAAGGGGACGCCTATACCCCAAGCCGGGAAACCGCCCACCTTCCCCAGCTCCCCGTCGCAGAGCCCGAAAGTCCCCCTGCTGTGCCCGTAGCCGCCATGTCACCGCTATGGACTAGGCCTCAACCGGAAGCCGCCGCAGCGACCCCTGTGACGTCACGCGCCTCGACCCGGAGCGTGACAAAGCAGGAAATACCACCAGCCTGGTCGCAAGGCCTAGTACCCCCGGGCGCCGCATCACCAACAGCGCCCCCTACCTCCGCGGAGCCTCCGGCCTGGTCGCAAGGCCAGGTAGCCCAGGGCGCCGCCGTATTAACGGTGCCCTTCACCTTCCAGGTGCCCCAGGCCTGGCCGCAGGGCCTGGGCAATCCGGGCGCCACCACCACCGCGCCCGCGCCCGTAAAACCAAGGGTGCCACACCTGGGGGAGGACTTGTTCAGCCAGCTCACATGGCCGGACGGGCGGCCCTTCATCTGGCCCGAAGAATTCCATGAGCTGGAACGGCAGCAGAGACTAGGGCCCTTGTGTTAGCCCCTGATTCCGGCTCCGAAGCCCGTGGCACGGGTCTCGCCTCCTCTGGAAGAAGCCAAATTTGAGTGGGACCCCACCGGAGAAGACCTAATGGGGTTCACTCAGGAAACCAGGGCAGCTGCAGCGGAGCGCGCTGAGTGCTGCCGTCAGCAGCTCGCGGAGTTCGCAAGGGAGCAGAGAGAGAGGCGGGTCGAAGAGCAACAGGCCCAAGTACGGAGTGCCGAGCAGAAGAGCCGGACCAGGAGGGACCCCCGTGCAGCGCATTGTCCCCGCACCATCGGGACAGTGGTCAAGTTCAACCAGCAGCATGGGTGGGGCTTCATCCGAGACCACAACACCTTCGGTGACGTTTTTGTAACGCGCAGAGACGTTGAATCCCATCTGCCGGAGGGTCACAGAGGTCGTGACCTCTACATCGGAGACGAGGTCACCTTCACCCGGCACAAGTGTGCCAAAGGACCTTACGCCCTCCACGTACACCGCCTGACGGAGGAGGAGTTGCGGTGCGAGGAGGAGGAGCAAGAGGACCCGGACGGGTCTGAAGTTACAACCAGCTACAAGCAAAGAGCAGGAGGAAGACGCCGTTGAGTGCGGCAGAGCAGTAGATGTAAATAGTTACCCGACCGGGTACCAAAGAAACTGTTGCTACATATATATAGTCCCCGTTGGGACCAGCATGAGTGAACTGTTCACCCGTTTACCCTTAATCCCACAGGCTGAGGACTGTGAGCAGCCATTCCCTTCCCTTTAACTGGCCGAGGACTGAGAGCGGCCATACCCTTGTACATAGTTGCGCGTCCTAAAGCGCCCCCTACCGGTTTTATAGGAAAACCATGTTTTCTAGAAAGACTGTCGCACTGTACCCGGTCACACGTTGCACAGTGACCGGAGGAGGAACCAGAAACAAGAGACGACGAGAATGTTATATGAAAAGTTTTATATATATATAATGTTTTATATGTTTTATATGTTTATATGAAAATTTTGTATGTTTTGGTGTTGTTTTTGTCTTACAGCCCGAGGACGTGCTGTGATTTACCAGGGGGGAATGTAGCACCCTGAGGATTCGGCTGCTACAGGGGTATTGCACCTCAACCCAGAGGTGTGATATTCCACTCCCGGGTAAGGAAGGAGTGTGGAACTGAGCTCGGTAGGCTGCATGCACTACACACATCCCATTTCCGAGGAGCAGACCGACGGTACTCCCACTTAGAAATGTGCAGGTACGACCGAGTCTGTTCCTGGCTGGAGTGGGAGGGGGGTGGTACATCCCAAGTAGTGTAGGGGCAGATAGGGGGAGCAGCCTGGGTAAAGTTAGGAGCTCATTGGGTGCTGGTCACCTGAGCTCACACATAGAGGGTGTATATAAGGTGGGCACCAACTAAGAACAGGGTCAGATGCAGAGAACAAGTCAGCGAGCAGAGGAGAAGAGAGACCCAGAGTGAGAGAGGAGAAGAAAGAGAGACCCAGAGGGGGAAACAGCAGAAAAGGACTCCAAGATCCCAACTTAAATCCCCGGGTGAAGAGTCGGCATCAGGGTACCGGAACCCAAGCTGGTGGGGGTAAAAACATTCCCCAGCCAGAGACCGGAGACCGTGGGCAGCGTTTGCCACGGTCACCCACCACATCCACCCCGAAGGCACACCACATGAAGGGTCAGGGAACCCAAGGCCAAGGGTGTCCCAACAGAAGGCCCGAGGGAGCCGGACCTAGGTGGATCACTGGTGGGGACGGCCAGAGAACGGGACAGAAGGAGAGCTCAGGGCCACGCTCCGGACTTGTTTGGGGGTTGGCTGGATCCAGGACCTGGTGGACGCAGCACGGCTCGGGTGGTCACTCGAAGCTGGAGTGACCAGTACAACATCTGCAGTAAGTAAACACCCTTAACTGCACAACCCGACTCTGTCTTCATTGCCGTCTGCACTGCACCACCACAACCCCCATCCTCTGCACCTGTCCCCTCTGAGGCTATACCCCTCCCGTTGGGGGTTATCCCACCAAGCTGCGCACCCACCATCAGCCTCAGCGGACCCTGCTGCAGCGGCGGCCACAGTGACCGCATCACAACGGGTGGCGTAGTCGACACAAAAGAACTCTTAATAACATCTGTAGGACTGCCACATAACACTGAGTTTGACGCCCTGGGCACGGGCCGGGTCACAGCCGCTCGGAGACTACAACCCCCCATCTGATCCGGTGCCGGGTATTCCCCTCAAAAAGGAATATGTCCCAGGGGGCGCGTCAGGCACATCGCATTTTAGCCGGTGAAGTGGCAGGCCCAACGACTTCTGTAGAGATGTAAGTTGCTGAGCTGCGGGATGCGAACGGCGGAAGTGAGCACACAGCGACCGTGCCCTCTGCAGAAGGCCATCTAGTCTGGGATAGTGGGCTAAAAATTGCTGGACAACCAGGTTCAACACGTGAGCCATACAAGGCACGTGTGTGACATTGCCCCGGCGAAGGGCCGCACCCAGGTTTGCAGTATTGTCGCACACGGCCTTCCCTGGTTTCAGGTCCAGTGGAGACAACCATTCATGAAATTGGTTCTCCAGAGCTGACCACAACTCCTCAGCTGTGTGACTCACATTTCCCAGACATTTCAATGTAAAAACCGCCTGATGACGTTGAGCCCTACTGCCAGCATAGTAAGGAGGTGTGCAGGATCCCTTCTGCGCAGTTAGAAAGCTTGTGGCATGACCAGACAGGCTTTGGGTGCAGGTGGAAAGCCGAGAGGAGGTTGAGGAGGCAGAAGCAGTGGAGGAACTTTGACATAAAGAGGATTGACGCACAACTCGTGGGGACGGCAAGACTTGGACAGCAGCCCCTTGTCCTGCTGTCACCATAGTTACCCAGTGCCCAGTCAGCGACATGTAACGCCCCTGTCCATGCCTACTCGTCCAAGTGTCTGTGGTGAAATGCACCCTGTCACACACAGAGTTTCTCAAAGAAGCGGTGATGTTGTGTGCGACATGCTGGTGGAGCGCAGGCACACCTTTCTTTGAGAAGTAGTGCCGACTGGGCATCTGGTACTGGGGCACTGCGACGGACATAAGGTCTCGAAAATCCTCTGTGTCCACCAGGCGGAAAGGCAGCATTTCTGTAGCCAAGAGCTTGCAGATGGTGAAATTCAACCTCTTAGCTTTCTCATGGCTAGGAGGAAATGGTCTTTTACTTGTCCACATCTGAGGGACCGAGGGCTGGCTATTGTGCTTAGACGGGGTTGATAAGGGTGTCCCCGGCAAACTGCCGGTCTGTGAGGAAGATGCAGGCGGACATGTTAGGTTGCCTTGATCCAAAGGTGGTGCTATCGATGTCGGACAGCGCTCAAGACCAGCTGGTGTTACCACCTCCAAAGAAAATGATGACCTGCCAATAACGCTGGCTGTTGCGGGTAAAGAGGTGGCAGGTCTGCGCCCCAAAACAGGTGTGACTGCTGTCCCCCCAGTCACAGAGGATGAAGAGGCCGCGGATGCACAAGATATGGCAGACGGTGGTTGGCCCGGCCGGCTAGGCCGCATTGTAGCACACTGAGCTTCCCACTGCAACTTATGCTTCATGTCCATGTGCCGGTTCATGCATGAAGTACTCAAACTATGTATTTTTTGGCCTCTACTTAGCTTTTGCTGACAAATGTTACAGATAACACGAGTTGGGTCATCTTTATCGATCTGAAAAAATGCCCAGGCTATGCAAGGCTTAGCACCCATGCGACCTGAAGAGCCACCACGACTTGTGGTGAGAGGCAGAGTTGTGTTTGAGGATGCAGTTGTTGACGTGCTTCCAGTACTACGTCTCTGTCCAGGAAGGCGCAACCTGACCTCGTCGTCACTAGCATCTTCCTCCACCTCCTCTGCTGACCTCATCTCTTGGCTGACTGTGGGTTGACAGTAAGTGGGATCTCCGACCTCATCATCATCACCCTGTGCGTTATCACACCCGTCGTCCTCAGAGCCAACCTGTTCCTGCCCTGACAAAAAACTAAAGTTGTCGCTCCAATCAGGTATTTGAGTCTTATCATCGTCTTCCTCATTGTCTCCACCAACAGGAGTTACAGTTTGGGAATGAGGGTCTACATTATGGTCAGAACCTTCTGCGTCTGGTCCTGGATCCGACTCATAAAGATTCTGGGCATCAGTGCAGATCATTTCCTCGTCTGGATTCACAGAAGCGCTGGAGTCGACCTCTGATTCCCAGGCTATAGTATGAGTAAACAGCTCTGCAGACTCAACCATCTGTTCTACCTCATACTCAGACGGGCAGCTGGAGATTTGAGAGCTGTGAGGAAGCAAGTGCGATTTGGGTGACACCTTTGAGGACTGGAGTATTTGTGATGTTGAAGTTGATGTGGAGGAGAGCCCACTTAAAGGAGCACTTGATATCCGTTGAAGCACCTGCTGTTTTTGTGCCTCATCTGGAATTTGTAGCGATTGGCGTGGCCGTAAGAAAGGGATCTTATCACATTGTCCGCTAAAAGAAGTAGACATTTTAGTTTGGCTGGAAGATGGTCTTTCTTCTGCACCTACCCCACGGACACAACCTTTTTTCCCCTTCCCAACACGCCTATTCCCCTTTCCACCAGCAGCAGGCCTTTTTCCACTCATTTTGGTGGTTAACTAATTCACAACTCTGGAGTTGTTTGCACAAAAAAACAATGGATGGTAACCGAGCAGAGCTGAGTGGCCAAACTGTGGTATTAGGCCAAAACTATTGGCTGGGTTAGATGCAGAAAAAAATTATTTTTAATTTGCAACCTGATGGAGGTCAGTATAGATGGACTAATAGACCAAGTCCCACACACCGCTAGAAGCCCAAATATTTTTTCAGAGCTAGATGCAGAAAATTTTTTTATTCAATTTGCAACCTGATGGAGGTCAGTATAGATGGACTAATAGACCAAGTCCCACACACTGCTAGAAGCCCAAATTTTTTTTCAGAGCTAGATGCAGAAAAAAATTATTTTTAATTTGCAACCTGATGGAGGTCAGTATAGATGGACTAATAGACCAAGTCCCACACACCGCTAGAAGCCCAAATATTTTTTCAGAGCTAGATGCAGAAAAATTTTTTATTCAATTTGCAACCTGATGGAGGTCAGTATAGATGGACTAATAGACCAAGTCCCACACACTGCTAGAAGCCCAAATATTTTTTCAGAGCTAGATGCAGAAAAAAAATATTTTTAATTTGCAACCTGATGGAGGTCAGTATAGATGGACTAATAGACCAAGTCCCACACACTGCTAGAAGCCCAAATATTTTTTCAGAGCTAGATGCAGAAAAAAATTATTTTTAATTTGCAACCTGATGGAGGTCAGTATAGATGGACTAATAGACCAAGTCCCACACACCGCTAGAAGCCCAAATATTTTTTCAGAGCTAGATGCAGAAAAAAATTATATTCAATTTGCAACCTGCTGGAGGTCAGTATAGAAGGACTAATAGAACAAGTCCCACACACTGCTAGAAGCCCAAATATTTTTTCAGAGCTAAATGAAGAAAAAAATTATTTTTAATTTGCAACCTGATGGAGGTCAGTATAGATGGACTAATAGACCAAGTCCCACACACTGCTAGAAGCCCAAATATTTTTTCAGAGCTAGATGCAGAAAAAAATTATTTTTAATTTGCAACCTGATGGAGGTCAGTATAGATGGACTAATAGAACAAGTCCCACGCGCTGCTAGAAGCCCAAATATTTTTTCAGAGATAAATGAAGAAAAAAATTATTTTTAATTTGCAACCTGATGGAGGTCAGTATAGATGGACTAATAGACCAAGTCCCACACACTGCTAGAAGCCCAAATATTTTTTCAGAGCTAGATGCAGAAAAAAATAATTTTTAATTTGCAACCTGATGGAGGTCAGTATAGATGGACTAATAGACCAAGTCCCACACACCGCTAGAAGCCCAAATATTTTTTCAGAGCTAGATGCAGAAAAAAATTATATTCAATTTGCAACCTGCTGGAGGTCAGTATAGAAGGACTAATAGAACAAGTCCCACACACTGCTAGAAGCCCAAATATTTTTTCAGAGCTAAATGAAGAAAAAAATTATTTTTAATTTGCAACCTGATGGAGGTCAGTATAGATGGACTAATAGACCAAGTCCCACACACTGCTAGAAGCCCAAATATTTTTTCAGAGCTAGATGCAGAAAAAAATTATATTCAGTTTGCAACCTGATGGAGGTCAGTATAGATGGACTAATAGAATGATGCTATGCCCAAAAGATTTTACTTCACTAGGTGCAGTAAAAAAATTGGTATTCTATACACAGGTGGTATATCTTGCAACACAGATAGGCTACTCCACTGACTAACACACTCTGCAATAGGCCAAAAAGGATTAGCTTTGCTAGATTCAGCCAAATGCTGTGAAAAAAACTTGCACAGCACTGGCACAGACCTGCCTGGCAAAAACTGATAGGAACTGATGTAACCTAGTCCTGAAAAGGACTCCAATTACATTTAGTCTTTACTCCCACAATCTATCTATTTAAGAGCACAGACCTGCTTGATAAAAGTCGTAGGAAATGCTGTAACCTAGTCCTTAAAAGGACTGCAATCACAACTATTCCCTACTCCCAAGCTATCTGTATATTTGTGCGAAAATTGGCTTGAAATTAACAAGGTATAGCGCACACAGCAACAGCGGTGCCGTCTAACACGCAGCTGCAGCAGTGAGAAAATGGTGGCGACGGGGAAAATGGCTTGGTCTTATAGGGCAAGGACATGTGACATACACTGCCAATCACACATGCCCTTGCTTGTGTGAAAAAAAGCACTTTGCTCCGTGTGTGCGCTGCTGATAGGCTGACAGATTGCACCTCCCCACTGCAAATGCGGGAAAGAGAAAAAAAAAATGGAGATCTTCATTGTTCCTGCAGAGATCCATCCCCTGCCCCTCCCCCCGCCCTGCTGTTCACTCAAACTGCGTATTAACATTAATTTTCATCATTACTGAGAAAAAATCCAGTTATGATTTTGGTGCACGAACAGTTATCGAACATAACCTCGAACAGCCGAATTTTTCTCAACTTGTTCGTGTTCGCCGACCGGCTCGAACACCGCCCAAAACAGCTCGAATTTGAGATTGGCGAACAGTTCGAGTAGAACAATGCTCATCTCTACAGAGAACGCAAAAGTGTAGACAAATTATAGATGAAAGTTACCATAAAAGTGAGTGATGAAAATGTTCAGCATGTGAAAAAGTGGAAATAATAGGAGTGGTAGAGATGCGGAGACGGTTGGGACTGCTTGCCTCCCATGTAGACAGATTTTGATAAGGCATATGGGGCTCTATTACCCTAATCAAGATCTCAAGTAGGGGAATGACACCTTTGCTCTCACCCAGGTTCACCTGTCATGCCAGGTGTTGGTGCAAAACAGAGGGAAAAGGGAAAGGGAGCCCAGACACTAGGGAAAGGGGGAAGTGGAGACCTCATGGTCTGGTCTAGCGTCACCCTGTCTCAACTACCGTCCCTATAATGCCTCTTCAGCAATCGCCGCACGCGTGCCTTGCCCTACTTTCCCTGGCGTATGGCTATGGCTAGGGATGGAAGGAGATGAGCATTAGTCAACCTCCACTAAATACTATAGACAACAAGGGAAGACAAAACAGGGGGAAATTACTTAGCTTTAGATGACTCCAAATATGCACACGGCCTCAAACTCCAGAGAGGACGAAGAACTGCTCCTGCTTAGCCTCACAAGTAGAAATAAATATAGCCAGCGACTTCCTCTCAGACACACCAGGTATATATACACCCAGGCCAGAGAGATAATTAGCAAGAGAGAGGTAGCCGCTCGGTTCTAAAGACAGCCTCTTATTTAAGAAGCTGTCTGCAATGCCAAACGTAGAGATCTCCTGCAACCCACTGCAGGGCGACTGTCTGTCACCTCTGACACAGCCGTGACATCACCAGAGGGAAACAGTTGATAACATAATTGAGAGAATAGAGGAACAGGAGGTAGGATTGATGTATTCAGACTGAAGAGTCCACCTGGCGAAACCAAATTTAGCAAAAACATTTTCAAACTGCATCCATCTGTGAGATTCATTTGATAAGGATTGGATTACTGCTATGCAAGAGCTAGGTGTGAGAACCTGTCCAGTTCAGATTTATGTGAATGATAAAAATGGTAGAAATGTTTCTTAAAGGGAACTTTCACCCCCTGTGAGATTTGAGACCTCTAATATGGGCATACAGGTTATAGAAAAATAAATCTATACATACCTGTATGGCCCATAGTAGAGTTCTGAATGCAGAGAAATGTAGTTTTATAAAATCTGTTTTCACATGCTTGGCGTCCCCCGGAAGGCAAGAAATCCCCGCCTATATCTTTAGTTAGCCCAGAAATCCCCGCCTATCTGCTTATTTAGCATGTTCCCCCATCCCCTGCGCGTCACAGGGCCCTGTGACGTGCACTGGTGTAACTCATTTCCTGCGCATGCGCAATGCGACGCTCACATCAGGAGCATTTTGTTTCTCCCGGCCCCGTTTGTCTCTGCCCTATTCCATAGTGTCTAAATATGGACACACAGACCAAATACTGATGTCACACTGATGCAAAATGCTGATGACACTGGAACTATTATTGTCCACTTAAACGTTTAAACATGGACTTGTGAATGAAAAATATCAGATAATATAGCTGAGAGTTTCTCATTAATCGTATACCAAGAGATCTGTCCTTTTCACTTCCTAGAAATCAGGTACTGGTTTTCTCCAGGCTAAGGCATCTGTGCTGGTTAGTGATGAGCGAGCATACTCGCAAGTACTTGGTACTCGCCTGAGCATCTCAGTACTCGAGATGCTTGAAGCTCGCCGAGTACTTCCGGGATGCTCGGGCGGATGCTGGGGTCCCCTCTCTGCATGTTTGGCGCTCTTTAGAGCGCCATTCAACATGCAGGAATTGTCTGCCACACACTGCAATGCTGCAGCCATGTTAGTTGTGGCATTACACTGATTGGCTGGCCGCATAGCCTCATCAGGTCTATACCAGACCTAGCGCCACCGTGCTCATCAGTCTACTCTGCAATCAGACAGTGTAGGGAGAGGTGCTGCTGAGCTAGGGAGAGATTTGGTTGTTTATTAGTTAGTGTAGGTATTCCACAAGATTCTCTACACATATTCATCTGAACTAACAGTCCTTCTGAGGACTAATCCAGCTGCAGAGATACCAGTGCTAGACAGGCAGGCAGGGTATATAGCAGACTGCAGTGCATATAGCAAGAGGATCCATTTCAGTTCTGTCTGCTGGTGCTTTTACAGATATTATATTTGTAGAAATAGCCCCACGTATCAGGGGCCAGGAATATTTTTTTTTATCTTTATCTGATTGTTTGCTTAAGGCTGTGTGCCCACGATGTGTTTTTTATGTGTTTCCGCAGGGCAAAAATGCTGCAGAAATGCTTAAAAAACGCATGGTAGAAGGCCTGCCATGTTCCCTAATGATAATCTGCATGTGCTTTGCACATGCTGCGGAAATTTCTGCTGCGGGTTATCATTGCGGAAAAAACGCAGCACTACCAATTATTTTGCGGAAGCGCTGCGTTTTCGCTGCCATTGACTGGCATTGGAACCCTTGGATTCCGCATCACTGGATCTGTACATGCGGAATCCAAGCGTTTCAAAGTGCGGATGGTACCCGGGTCTGGATGAGAGGAGACTCTCATCCGGACCCGGGTACCATAGAAACTGTTAAAAAAAGAATAAAATCAAAAATAAATATGATACTTACCTTCTTATGGCCCCTGGTGTGCTTGTCTTCGCTTGCCGGCAGATCGCGGTGGACAGAAGGACCTGCACTGACGTCATTTAGTCTTGTGACGGCAGGTCCTTCAGTCTACCGCGAGCTGCCGGCAAGCCAGGACGGAGCGAATAAAGACTGCGCTGGCCATCAGAAGGTAAGTATATATATATTTTTTTCTTTTTTACCATTCTTTAAGGTCACACTATATAAATCCATGACGTTTGCTTGGATTTATATAGTGTGACCAAGTTGTCAAGCACTTTCCAAGTGATGCTAAAATCGCTTGGAAAGCGCTTGTCAACCCACATGCTGAAATGCATGTGAAGAACGCTTCACATCCGCTTGTCCCTGGCAGGAAAAACGCATGTACAATCCGCATGCGTTTTTTCTGCCAGGGAGATGCAGAAATGCTCAGGAAAAAATCCGGAGCATTTCTGCATCGTGGGCACATAGCCTAAAAACCAATCCAGAGAACACCGTTTTTCTGCGCCATTTGCTTGTTGGCACTGCAGAATACAGCCAGGTCCTTTCCATATTACAGCGCTAAAAATCCAGCTATTGAAAACTGTGGTTTGTCTGTCACATGGATCACATATAATTGCCCTCAACAAAGCAGTTACTGGGAAAGCCCACCTAACCACGGACACGTGGACAAGTGCTTGTGGGCAGGGATGATACAGCTCTCTGACGGCACACTGGGTTAACATAGTGGAAGCCGGGACCCAGTCGGACCTTGGGACGGAACACATCCTGCCGATGCCGAGGATTGCGGGCCCTAGATCAATCAGGGTTGCCCCCACAGTCTACAGCTCCTGCACCTCATCTTCCTCAGCCTCCTCCTCCTCTTCAGCCTCCATCTCCGAAATGACCACATCAGTCACAAGCTGGAAGCACTGCAGCACTGCCTCAGCCAAGCGGCAACAGGCTGTGCTGAAGCTAATATGCTTAGGTGACAAACGTGGAATGAACTGGCTCTCTACACCTTGGAGGTCCTGGCCTGCCCTGCCGCTAGCGTTTTGTCAGGGCTGGATTGGGCCAGACTTCTCAACACCACTGAATGATAGCAGTGTAACATAAACTCAAATCCAGTTTCTTTTTTGTGAGGTGTATTCCTATGCACCTTTTCACACCCAGACATGGGTATATGCATCCTGATTTTGGCTATTTGCTCTTGTCCTCCTCCTTCTCCTCATCCTCATCCTCCACCACCATATCACCTGGGTGACGTGGTCTGTGATGCAACACCCACATATTTTTTTTTAAAGGGTGTTTATGATGCCTGTAAAAAATTTTTTTTTATACAGTATGTTCATGTATACCCCCAGGGGTAAATGTTTGTCAGCCCATACACTTAGTGCATGGGCGTTACATGTATAGGAGACCCGCTCCTTTCTAATGGTAAACATTTTTTTATGAGGTCCTCCTCCACGTCTTTTCCAAGGGGCATTGGAATGCCTCCCAATTTTTGGCAACCCTTGCATTCATTGCATAGGTCAACACTATGGGAGACCCACTTCCTAATAATGGGAACATTTTTTCATGAGGCCCTCTACGTCATTTCCAAGGGGCATTGGAGTGCCTCCAAATTTTTGGCAGCCCTTGCATTCACTGCATAGGCCAACACTATGGGAGTCCCACTTACTAATAATGGGAACATTGTTTTCAGGAAGCCATCTGACCTCCACCTCTCTTGTACGGGGCATTGGAGTGCCTCCAAATTGTTGGCATCCCTTGCATTCACTTCATAGGCAAACACAATAGGAGACCCACTTCTTAATAATGGGAACATTTTTTTTCAGGAGGCCCTCCTCTACGTCTCTTCCAAGGGGCATTGGAGTAGGTCCAAATTTTTGGCAGCCCTTGCATTTACTGCATACGCAATAACAGTATAGGAGACCCACTCTTTAGTAATGGGAACAACAAAGCATAGCCAGCCGCTGGCCCTTTAAGAATAGTAAAGGCCGCCTGATGGCCCTATAAAAATAGGCTTTGTGACTTTCAGAGTCCCTCCTTTATAAATGAAGCAGGATGTGTCTGATCATTTCTCACACACCACATGGCCAGATAAGGTTGTAAAATGTTAAAATGACATTGCCTGGTGAATGCATTTGTCACGGTTGAAAGCAATGCAAAAGTGCAAAAATGCATCAAAAACGCTACGTGTGAACATAGCCCAAGGTGTGGAGGAGTATTTTTGTTTTTGGTTATGTATTTTGCCTTATATACAAGTCATTACCCTGGAAAGGATGTTCCTTTACATATTTCCCAGGAAAATCCATTTTGGTTTCATTTTTGTATGTTTTATTGTGAGTCCGTAAAAGTGGCGTAATACCTCTGACAACATTGTTCACAGCAGTGACCTGGGAGTCAGAAATGCTTCCAGGGGTCTTCCCCATGCTGTTCCCATGTCATTTGAGCACTGTTCCCATCGATTTGGGCAATTTTTAAGCCCTGTGCAGACCGCCGGGGGGAGCCACCTGAATAATGATTGAGATTCTCGTAGACTTACAGTACATTGGTCTCGTTGCTCGGGTCGAGCACCCGAGTATTCCACTGTGCTCGACCCGAGCAACGAGCCCCCGAGCATTTTAGTGCTCGCCCATCACTAGTGTTGATGCGTTGATGGGCATGGGGGACATGGGAGACATAAATGGACTACTATCTAAGGTGTAAAGGCACAAGGCAGTTTAGGAGTTAAGGATAAAGATGTTACAAGATATTACATGAAATGTTACATTTTTTGCTGATCACTAATGGTTCACGTAAACCTAAAATCTTCAGTCTTAACTTTTTCTTAAGACATTATTGTAAAGTCTATGAGAAGATATGATGGGTTCAAAGAACTTCTGGAATTTTAACAAATGCAGAAGACAATTTTTGAGATGGGGATGGATAAATAAATAACATATCACCAATTATAAGAAGAGATCCTACTTTTTGGGGGTCGTGTTTTACTATAATCAATTGTCTATTGCATCTCGAATGGAAGTTGTTCCTTGATTTTGTCAGAGATAATCTGGGGAGGCAAAACCATGGGGGGTCACACAAACCTCCACTTTTGGTACCCTGACTGCTGTTAGGTGCTGTGATGAAATCCTTGGAGCCATTGTCAGACAATACACCGGTGCAGTGGCCCTGGGTTTCTCCTGGTACAAGACAATATCCATCCTCATGTGATCAGACTGTGGAGACAGTACCTGGATGAGGAAGACATTTATGCCTTTGACTGGCCCTCATGTTTCCCAGACCTGAATCCTTTTGAGATCCGGTGGTTTGTTCTGTATCAGGCATCCAACAAAGTCAAGTAACATTACAAACTATGCAGGAGCTCACCAATGCCCTGATAACCCAGAATACCGCCCGTTGTCTCATCAGGAGCATGCCCAGACATTGTCAGGAGTGCTACAGACACGTGGGGTCATACTTTTATTTTTCACGTCACTGTAAATACTTCTATACCATCCTTTGTTATTATTCTGTACGTCAAAAGATATCATAAGCAGAGAATGGGAAGATAAACAGCAAAACAAATAATTATTAAAACAAATCCAATGGAAATATTTATTTTTTATTTATTTAATTTTTAGTTCTTCAAACTCGAATTGTCTTCTTTCTTTTCTCACTTTATGCAGAGAAGTTTTGCTACAAGAAGCAGACGTTCCACGGGTAAGTCCTTACTGATACAACGCTGTTACAATGCCTTATACCAATGTTCCCAGCCGGCAGCTCTCTGCTGGCGTCAGAACTGCAACTCCTAGAATGGCATAAATAGCCATAGATTGGGCAAAACTGGCCGACACATCCACTGGTAAAACTCCAGAATAGTAATTTACAGGACTGACCGGAATGAAACAATGATACTGATAGATGATGATGAATGGGTGAAGCTGCAGAAGAGACGATGTAGGACGGGGCGTTGCTTTGCCCGCTGTCAAGTTCTTCAAAAGTTGAACCATTTCGTCTCCAGATATGTTACTCCAGTTCCTGTAGTCCTTGACTGGGGTAACACTTCTGAAGGGGCACACGTACACGCACACCACTCATCAGATATGCCAAGTTCATTAAGTGTTGTGCGCCTCTTAATGAAAAGCATTCATGAATAAGATTTGCCGATTTCTTTAAGACTGGGGCCTGAAAAAGCACTCACAAAATGATTAAAATCATTTTCCTAGTCATTTCTATGGATAGAATATTTATGCACCTAAAGTGGCATAATTCTTGATGAATTTGCCCGTCAGGCTTCCACAAGCACAGTAGTGCCTTAGTTTTGCAACTTTTGGTGGATCCAGCCAGGAGTGGAGTAAAAGTGCTAAAATTCGCAACATTTTTGTGCTACTTTGAATTGCGACCAAAATTTTGCAACGTTTCAAAGTGTTGAACACTAGAAAACTGTTGAAAACAACTTGATGAGTCGGGCCCTATATCTCCAGCAGTGGCAGTAAATAAATGGAGCAATGAATGGAGTAATGAAGCTTGTGCAAAACTATATCCCTTCATTCAAATGGAACAGAAAAAAACACAGAGGCGCTCCATGTGTGAACCAGCTTGGAGGTCCAGAAATCCAGCGTTCTGGAATTGCTCACCTGGGATACTTGTGCTAACCATGTGTGAAGCCCAGCTGTGCTTGGTATCACAAATCCTAGAAGGGTGTATTGATGGATTCCTCCTCAAGAGGCCCCCATAACCATTCACACATCTCCACCTTCCACCTCAGACCACGAGAGGGAGCCCGTTAGCGATATAAAAGGAAAGGTGGAGCTAGGCAGCAGTTAGTTGGAGTCAGAGTCTAGTTCAGTCTGGTTTAGCCGTGAGTCCAGTACGGCCTGAGAGGAGTTACCTCAGAGGACAAAAGCCTGTTCCAGCTCCTGCAATTGCTAGCCTGCAGTGGAGCTTATCCAGATCAAGACTCCATGTAGCTCAGAGAGATGAGCTTCAGGTGTGCCAGCGCCATAAGATCGGTGAAGCGCGGCAAGCTGCCATTAGTGTGAGTAGCCTAGAGAGGGCCCGAGTAGGCCGAAAGAGAGTAGAGAGTTAGTTCATAGGGGGCAGAGGAGCTTAACTAGCTCACCCCGAAGAAGCAGTTACCGGACACCGGGTCCGAAGCTTACCGGGATCTCCATGACCCAGTAAGATAAACCGGAATCCCTGGAGAACTACAAGTCCCATGCTGATTCGTACCAGAGCCAGGAGACCCATAGGCCCCGTAGGTCGGGAGCGTGCACTCCAAGAGAAGGCCCTACCACAAGGACAGCCAGCGCAGGACAGAGACAAAGTTAGGCCTTGCTCCAGGCAGGTCAGAAACTTACTACGCAGAGTCAAGAAGCAGGAGGCCCAAAACCCGCTCATTGGGGAGGATCCGGACATACACCCTTCACCCTACAGTGCTCCGGGGAGTGCCTGAATTTCCATCAGTAAAAGGTACTGAAGTGACTATTGTGTCTGTCCCTGTTCTTGCTCCGACTCGGCTGAGTCTCCTTGTCCTGCATACCCCGTCCGTACCCTGCCCTGAGGCCTAGCTCCACCTGTGGGGAGCCATTCCATCCAGCTGCCTTATCACTGGCCTCAGTGGACTGCGCAGCGCTGGTGAATATCATCAGAAACCATAGGTGGCGTCACGAACTTTTATAAACTTGATATCTATCAACGCCTTTTTAAAGAGAGACCCCAGAATACGGGCCCGGAAGCCGACCACCGCGACCTCCTTAAGGCTAAAGGCCCGGGTAACCGAGTCATCCCCCATGCCCTGGGCTAGTCACATGCACAACACTGCATGAAATGTGAACTGAAAACACTCAAAGCTGCGGCACCGACCTCCTGTCCCAATTGCCAGAGAAGGAAGCAAAGGATAATCCAGGAAGGAGGAAGAAATGCAGTTTCTCCAGGCGCTGCCACAAAGGATGACGAGACAGATGGTAAGTAAGATTTTTCTATTGTTTTGTAATGGTAACAAGACTACACATTTCTGGGATGATTCAATTCAAATGGGACACTCTAGAGCCCCATGTTTTAAACTGTGGAGGTCCCAGTGTGGGATACCCAGTGGTCAGCAAGTATTTACTTTTTCGGTCGAAAGGTGATAACTTGCAACCTTTGTAGCATATCTTTAAATGATTATTCTCATTTCTTCTTCAGAAGCGCGCTGCTCCCCTGTCTTCCTACTTTCTGCTCGGCAGGGCAAAGTGCGCTCCGGACTGACTGACATTTTGGAGAAGCATCATAGATGCGCAATTGGCCCAAACTTAGTTCCCATGCCGCTATATGAAGCATCGGAGGATCACAGAAGTACTCAAGCTGGTTGGATTCACTCATCTGGCCAACTTCAGAGCAGCACTTGTAAGCTCTACAGCAAAGAGCTTGTAACTGTTGCGCTTCTCACCTTGGAGAATGACCACCGAAATGAAA
Source organism: Phyllobates terribilis (assembly GCF_046119375.1). Taxonomy (NCBI): domain Eukaryota; kingdom Metazoa; phylum Chordata; class Amphibia; order Anura; family Dendrobatidae; genus Phyllobates; species Phyllobates terribilis. Next base: position 166,100 of record NW_027363258.1, read on the forward strand.
TGGAAAAGACAGAAAATCATCTTTCCAGGTAATGCACTAATGTATGTTTTTCTTTATATTAAGCCATGTTTCCACATATTCAATATAATAAAATCTCATTCTCCCTCTATGAACGTTCATGTGCAGGAAAAAAACTGAGTAAAACTCTCTTCTTTATTAATTCCGGCATCTTTTTGACTTGCTACATATGAAAATAGTAGAAGATAAATATATAAGACTAATGCAGAAGACGACAGTCCAATGGGAACAGATATTGAGCCTTTATAGAAACAAATGTGGGGCCTTTGCAGTTGTCACCAAATTGATGCAATGTATCCTTATTAATAAAACAAAGATGTCTCTGCCGGGTTCTCAAAATACTATTTATTGATTTATATAGCTCTGTTTCTAACAATCCAAACAATACAATAACTGCAAATATACAGCGAGTGAAATAAGTATTGAACGTTTCACCAATGTTCTACATAAATATGTTTTGAATGGTGCTATTGACATGAAATTCTCACCAGATTTCAGTAAAGACCTCATCCAATCTACACAGGCAAAGAAATGAAACCATAAATGTCCATAAATGAAATCATGTGTAATAATGAAGATGACACAGGGAAAAAGTATTGAACAAGCTTCCTGAAATGTATTTAATACTTCATACAAAAGCCTTTGGTGGTGATGACAGCTTTAAGACGCCTCCCGTATGGAGAAACTAGTCGCATGCATTGCTCAGGAGTGATTTTGGCCAATTGTTCTACACAAGCACTCTTCAAATCCTGAAGGTTCGGTGGGCTCCTTCTATGAATTTTGAACTTTAGTTCCTTCTATAAATTATGCAATTTTTACCAAATGTGGCAATACACCATATGTGGTTGTACACTAGAGTTTGAGCACACGGCAGGGATCGGATGAGTAGAAGCGCCACTTGGGTTTTAGAATGCAGATTCTGTTTGAATAGATTGAGGGTGCCATTAGCCGAGCCCCTGAGGTGTAAGATCAGCAGAAACCCCCACAAGTGACCCCATATTGGAAACTTTACTGCTTAAGGAATTCATCAAGGGGTGTAGTGAGTATTTTGAACCTACAGATGCCTCACAGAATATTATAACATTGGAATGTGGAAATTTCACATTTTAGTTGTTAAAATGTAATTTTTTTTTATTAGCTACAAATGTGTCAGTTACATGAGGGTTAGTAGGTGAAACTGGACCCCAAAATTTATTCTGCAATTTCTCCCGAATATGGTGATGCTCTATATGTTGTCAGAAACTACTGTTTAGCCTCACGTCATGGCTGAGAAGGAAGGAGCGCTATTTGGATTTGAACCACAGATTTTGCTAGAACAATTTTCGGGAAACATTTGCAGAGCTGTTAAGGTTCCAGAACAGCAGAAAACCTCCAAAAGAGACCCCATTGCAGAATTTGGACCTCTCAATGAATTCATCTACGGCTCAAGTGACTATTTTGTAACATCCACGCCATAGTTTTTTGGGGGGAGAATTGCAACTATGCCAGCTCAGTGCCCACACATTGTGCCCAGTTGGTGTTTCTGGGGAAAACCCGTAAAATGTTAAGTGCGCTCTTCCAGCTACAATAATGCCAAAAATGTAGCCTCTTACTGTAGTTTAGGCACAGTGGGGCTCAGAAGGAGGCGGTATTTGGGAGCGTATATTTCACTGTATTTTATTTGAGGGGTGGGAGCCATGTTGCTTTTCCAGAGTCTTTCTTCTACCAGTAACATGGGAACCCTCTACATTTCCAGTGACAGATGGCAGATCTGAGTGGGGGCTGGTTTTGTGCAGGAAAAGTTAGGGTTTTTTTGGTAACATTTTGGAGTACAAAATATTTTTTGATCACTTTCAGTATGGTGGGATCACATTCTTGTGTTCTACGCTGAGCATTTATAACACGGTTTCTGAGTAAATCTCACAAAAATGCGATTCAAACGAAATCCCCAGAGGAACCATCCATCATAATGAGGCAGATGGAGACACTTTGGACTCTGTTTGCCGTCTATTCCGGTGGTATCCATCTTTTTTGGCGTGCACAAAACTGTGGTCGCCCACACTTGTGCGCTAAAAAGATGCATAAAATAATGTGACACCACTGTAACAGACACCAGAGTCCAAAGTGCCTCCATCTGCCTCTTTATAGTGAGTGGTTCCATTGGGAGTTTTGTCTGAATCGTGTTTTGTCTGAATCGCGTTTTCTCTGATTTACATAGAAACTCCAATGTAAGCGCTCAACAGAGAGCGCAGGATAAATGTGAATCGAGCCATATTCCAATTTTTGGGATGTAGAATGAACAAATAGACAGTAGTACAAGAACAGTTTTTATTTTTATTTTTGCGCTGCTCATTGTGCGGTATAAATTAATCTACGGGTCAGTGCAATTACAGCGATACCAGATTTATATAGTTTTTTATGTTTTGCTGCTGTCACGCAGTAAAAATGATTGTTTATAAAAAAATTTTTTTTTTTTGTCGCCATATTGTGAGAGCTATAAATTCTTTATCTTTTGACGAACAGAGCTGTATGAGGGCTTATTTTTCACAACGAGTTGAAGATTTTTTTGGTACCATTTTGGTTTACATAACAATTTTTGATTGCTTTTTACTAAGATTTTTCAGACACAGAATGAATAAAAAACAGCAATTCAGCTATTGTTTTTATACTGGACATTCTTTTGCACCGTTCACCATGCGGTAAAAGTGATAAGACTGATTTATTCTTCTGGCCTGTATGACTGTATGATTACAGTGATATCATATTCATATGACCCCCTGATTCATTTGCTGTTTTGGGGTAACTTTGTTTCTCCTATTTTCCCTTGTCCATCTCTTCTTAAGGGTATTATATAGACCTGTTTACCTATCAAAATATATTTGTTTAATTCACCTTATGGACATCTATGGCATACAGTATATGTTCCATATGCATTTCATGTCCCTTTTGATCAGGGATATTCACTGAGTATACATATTTTTGTACGGTTTGTACCTTTCTCTACGTGACCCCAGGTGTTCATGTCACTTATATTGATTGTCTATCATTATTGCTGGGGGATATTTTTAGCACACTTTTTATTGCTATATTTTTTAATAATTTGTGGAATATTTATTATCCCCCATACATTTTTTGGTACACCACTGCACTTATTTTGCACGTATTCATTGTTAGTGCTTATGGCATTTATGTTCAATATTATTGCTATTATTATTGTAACAGGTTAACCCTTTTTATTATTCTCTTTTTTATGTATCTCTTAGTACACTAGTGCACTTGCTCCGCACTTATTCACCCACAGTGCTTATGGTATTATGTCTAACATCATTGCTGTCATTAGTAATAGGTTATTTCATCCATCCTCTCTCTTGTAGCTTCTAATTCCATCTGACTTATATACCAGGTGCAAGCGTTTATTAGGATTACTATGTATTATGTATTACGTTTTCCACCTCCTTTACACACGATGTGATATGAGTCCTGTCCAATAGCGATCCGGGCTCCCCCATCTTTTGTACACCTAGCGGTATTTGCTAGCCGCACACTTTACTTACTTCCTTTCCTTGGGCTTGTGCGCATGCGCATTCATGGCACTCAGTGTCTTCCGGCCTTGCGCACTCGGAACAGTGTGCATGCCGCGTGTGCGTTCCAAGCGCACAATCCTGAAGTCACCTTTTACATCTATGAGTTACTGAGGAATGCTTCATGTGCCGCCTTCCACCCATGGCAATAATTGGATATAAGGCTAAAAACTTTGATTAATGGCTGTATATATAAGGAACACTGTCCCCTCCCTAGTTAACGCCCCTTGGAAGATGCACTGGCGAAACGGCGTTGTCGGGGGTGCATACACATGTAGATCTGACTACTAACAGTAAGTTCTAAGTGACAACTCCTTTCAAATCAGTACTACCGGGATTCAAAGCCTCCAAGCATTGCACTGTGCACTTTACGACGGGCTAGTCCCTATAATCTGTGTTTTATTTGATTCATGTTTACTGTTTTATGCCAATAGACTTCTCCATGGAAAACCTTGATTTATTAGGTTTCTTTTCTCCAGCACAATGCACCTTAGACGTGGGGTTATATATCTGCGTGGTTTAATTAGTGATCACATGGAGTCATAACTTATTTTCAAATAGCATTAGGCTCATCTGTATGTGGATTGGTTAACGGTTTCCCTTCCCTGCTATGTTTATATGTTGTTTTATTGATTTTAGCATTATCAAATTAATAGAATAGAGTGTGTTCTTAAACCACTGGTAAAGATTACACCCAGCTACATTCAGGACACAACAGACCTACTGAATAAACTAGCAGCAATAGGTCCTCTACCAGAAGGAACCATCCTGGCCACCATGGATGAGGAATCTTTGTATTCTAACATCCCACATCAGGATGGATTAAATGCCTGCAAAATCTTCATAGAAAATACAGGAATTGTTGCTGATTCTGTGGTCAAACTTACAGAATTCATCCTCACCCACAATTACATTGAATTTGATAACAACATATATCTACAGGAAACTGGTACAGCGATGGGAAGTAAAATGGATCCACAGTACGCAAATCTTTTCATGGCCAAGCTTGAAAGTGACTTTTTGTCCTCATGCCCCATCAGGCCTCTGGCCTACTATCGTTTCATTGACGATATTTTAATCATCTGGACGGGGTCTGAGCAACAGCTGAAGACGTTCCATGAACACTTTAATCGATTTCATCCCACCATCAACCTAACACTCAACTACTCCTGTACTGAAATTAACTTTTTGGACACCATCATCAAGCTACAGAACAATGAAATAGAGACATCCTTGTACAGGAAACCAATCGACCGTCCTACATACCTTAAATTGTTTACAGACAAGCCGTCAGATACAATCGGATATGTTCCAACCCTATGGATAGAGACAAACACCTTCTTGGTCTCAGACCTTTTGAATCAGGGCCACCATCCAAGAACAATTGAGAACCAGATTACAAGAGCCACCAGAATACCAAGGAATCACCTCCTACATTACAAAACCAAACAAGAAAGCAACCGGGTGCCTCTAGTAGTCACCTACAATTCAAATCTGGAGGCGCTAAGGAGAGCTACACGGAAACTACAACCCTTACTACAAAAAGATGCCCGATTACAATCCATATTTCCAGACCCCCCACTTCTGTGTTTCAGGCAGCCCCCAAATCTAAGAAGCATCATTGTCAGAAGCTTTCTGTCATCTCCTCCAGCTACAGGTACCTTTCCTTGCAACCAGAAAAAATGTAAAACCTGTCCGTTTATAATGACCACAGACAAGATGATGATACCCAACTCACATCAGGACTATAAGATCCCAGGTACGTTCAGCTGTATCACATCTAACGTAGTGTACTTAATTATATGTACCAAATGTCCAGCTGGGGGTCTTTATGTAGGGGAGACAGGGCAAAAACTTAGGACAAGAATGAATCATCATCGCCACACAATAAAAGAAAAAAGAATAGATCTACCTGTAGCCAAGCATTTTTGTTCCCCTGATCATAGCATAAAAGACATGAAATTACTGGTATTAAAAGGTCATTTCAAATCTCAAAGAGAAAGAAGAATCTCAGAATATAAACTAATGGTGACCTTTAACACTTTCAGAGCAGGAATGAATGTGTCGCATGGATTTATGTCATTTTACATCAACTAAGGAATGTGCCCCTCAGACTTGTGAGGCCATCATAACACTAGACCTAGTCACAGGACAATAAAACCTTCACACTCCTTATCTATTAACTGCTAAAATATTTATAGCCAGAACTGTTTATTTCTCCCATAATAACTCTGCTTTCCGTCACCTGTTGCATCTATTGCATTATTTCTGTGTCTTATTGTGAATAAATATGTGACTCTTCAGATTTTGTGGTATACTAGCCTGATGAAGAGACCTGAGTAGTCTCAAAAGCTTGCAATTTGTTACTATCTTTTCAGTTAGCCATTAAAAGGAATCAACCACTGAGGACTCTCAAATCAAAGCATTATCAAATACATTTCTGATGTTTCATTTCTGCGCATATTTCTATTCTGTGTCTATAATTTGATTTTAATATTGCAGCTGTGGGATTATATTTATTGTTGAAGTGGTATGCAGTGACTTACCTGGGACACTTGTGTTAATTGCTATATTCTAACTGAGACAAAACCGTGTATGAATAAAGGATATTTATTACACACAAGTCTACAGTTCATATACTACTAATCACCACACTAACACAGTGCACACTAATAACAATAGCAGACAGTACTAATATACGATTAATTCCCAATTACCTAATTATACTTCCCACCCACTTGAGCTAAAAACATACATAGATTAATACTTATATCCCACCCGTCTATCACTACACTATCCCTATGGAGAAAAAGGGGTTACAAGCAGTGATCAGTAGACACTCAGCCAGATATCCTCATCATGGTGTCCATCGAGTTTTACCTGAAGTGGCTTTTGCGATGTCTTTGTGTTAGTTTTTTGCTGCGTTTTCACTGCGAAATCAGTTTATATATAAAATAGTGGCGACTTCCAAGCAGAAGCTTCTAGAAGAAAAGACCAATTGCTTCTTTTAGCCTCTTCATAGATTTTGAAGCCTGAAGCAGTTAAAAGAAGTGACAACAGACGGATCATATGCACAGCAAGTCCTTTTGACATTTCAGTACATATGTTCATTCTTTTTGACGTTTGTACAACTTTTTTTTTTTAGAATAGACATTTATCATCAATCCACCTGCTCTGAGCATAATGTTATGGAGTTCCCAGTATGCATACCATGCAAATAAGGTGAAAGACACGGAATCAATATAATTGGTATAACATTTTTTAATGTATATACATATATATATTATGAACAAGGTCATGTGACCTAAACGTTGGCCCATTGCACACAGACGTTCGCTGATGATTGTTGTAATAAACTTCTCACTTTCGGCTTATATTGGAGAGCCTGGTTTCCTCTCTATCTACTTTCCAGAGCATCTTCAAAATCCCCTCACAGAAAAGAGAGAAGGGGGTTCATCCGAAAATCGTCATGTGCAGGAGCAGTTTCTTCTTCAGCGTCTCAATAATATCACAGAAAGAAGACCGCTATTTCATTGATCCTCATCTGAGAACTCAGTACTGGTACGATGTTTCCCAAAGCTGATGGTAAACTAAAGAAAAGACAGAACAGAAGTAAAGGTGAATTATTTTTTTTACCAACTGAAATGAATGCAGATGTAATCTATATGTTCTCTCTTACCTGGGCTGACGTACAAGATGGACTCTTCTAGTGTCACTGCCAAACTCTTAACTTCTTCCATGAAGATTTAAGATGTTCCACTGAATTTTAGAAGGAAGCAGTGTTTGCGACACAGGGGGCAGCGAAGGTTGGAGTTGAGCCAGGCAGAGATGCAACCCTGATGGAAACAATGATTGCATGGTAGCACTGTGACTCCCTCTCCGGTCTCATAATCCGTCATGCAGATGACACACGACTCCTCCTGAGATGTTACAGCTCTTGTTGGGAGGTTCCTAATTTGCTGAGCTCGCCAAGTCTGCTGCCTTTCCTGCACATTATATTGTGCAGGTGGTGATGGTGGCCGCATCTGTGGCGGAGGCGTCATCACTCCCATTCTCTGCTGCTGAAAGATGATGTTGAACAGACGGTTTGCCTGCAGTAATTGTACAGGAGATCCACTTGCAGCTGGAGACTCCCTGAGTCTGCGGCTGGGCAGAACGGGAAATGGCCGTCTGAATTCAAACTCAGTGGCGGTGTCTGAGGATCCACTGTGATCCCTTCTGCTCTCTGATGTTTCTCTGGAGGGCTCTGCAGGGACTGGTCTAAGCGGAGAGCGGCTTCTTTCCCTGCTCTCTTGTCCTCTTTGCCGGAGAGGAGTTCTGGCTTCTCTGCCTCTCGCAGTGACAGCAGTGGCGTCTGTTCTGTGTCCACCAGTAGTAATTAGTCTTCTCTGATCCCTTTGAGAAGATCTCAATTGATGGACAATCATAGCCTGACCTATAAAGAAATAAAATGTACTATAAATATGCAAAAGTTTATAAAAATACACTTTCGAGCCAAACGGAGTGAACCTGCTGTTGCTTTGGAGTTTAGGGAGAGGAGAAAAAATTGATTAATGTTTGGGCTAAATAAACCTGCTCAGTGGATCCCCTCTCTACAGACATCACAGAGCAGGGGTGGAACCAGACTGCGACTAACACAGCCCCCAAGGACTATGAATGGGAAGGTGGAGGATGCACTGAGTGCACTGAAACCGCTTACCCCAGGGAAATCTCCTCCCAGAAAAGATCCTATAAGGTGGGAATATTCTCTCACTTACCCTGATTTTCTGGTCGGCTCATCCAAGTCTCGTTGTCAGCAATAAGCTGATGCAGCTCCCTGGAAGTCATGGTTCAGTTTCCCGGGGCTGAGATGGTAGAGTGATAGAAAATGAGAACTAAGTTCTCTGATGGCACGGATGTTATGGTGCCAAAATATCAATAAGAAGCTGTAGAAGTAAAGCACTAGATGTATGAAACAAACTAGCTCGCACTTCCAAAACCACGGTAGAGTCTCAGCGAAAACTTCAACTCTGAAAATGGCGCTGATGTCACCGAGTGCATAGATTGTATAACCTCACAGCATTCTATGTCACTGTGACATCACATGTGAGACCAACAACGCGCTGTCATGATGGCCGACTGTCCAATCTGTTGTATACATATTATAAAATGTTATATTATTATATATTATAATACATATTGTAAAAAAAATATTATATTATATTATTATTAACCATCTAACACTCTTAAGGTGTGTATATGTGTCTAAAGCATAGGAGATATATATATACATCTTATGAATATCAGATGCCTTGGAATAATAATCTCATACTTACCTTTCAGACCCCCAGAACTGCTGCTGTCAGTGTCCCCGCCGACCTCCTGGCTTCTCCTTCTCGCAGTGGCCATTGGGTGACCACTGCAGCTAATCAGTTAATAGAAATTTTCCATACTTATGTTTCATGTTGATGTAAAATAAACACTTTTAGAAAAGAAAACAGATACCGTATATTCCGGCGTATAAGACGACCTGGTGTATAAGACGACCACCCTACTTTCCTGTTAAAATATAGAGTTTAGGATATATTCATCGTATAAGACTACCCCTTTTCCAACGCATACCAAACACCGGTAAAAATTAAAAAAAAACAGATTTGAATTTAACATGGTCCTTTTTTAATTTAAATTCTTATGACATGCAGGTATATAGCAGGAAAACTGTCACTCATAAACATATTAAAATAGGGGGGACCCCACGTCATTTTTTGGGGGGGTCCCCCATTCTAATAGCTAGTAAAGGCTAGGTATTCAGCTGGGGGCTGATATTAGTAGTCTGGGAAGCTCCGTGGGTATTACCCTCTTCCCAGACTACAAACATCTGCCCCAGCCGTCTGCTTAACCTCCGCTAGAGACTATAATGATGGTGGATCCCACGCCAATTTTCTTTTTAAAAAATCCTTTATTTTAACACTAAATGACAATTGAGGGGTTAATAAAGATGCAGTCCCTAAATTATTAATTTTGTAATTAATTTTTCCCAAAAATGTTGACGTGGGGCTTCGCCATATTTTTGTGTCCAGCCAGGTACAGCAGGCAGGAACGGGCTGCACCCAACCACCAGCTGCCTATTTGTACCTGGCCGGAGACAACAATATAGGGAAGCCCTTTTTTTTTTAATTATTTCATGAAATAATTAAAAAAAAAAATACGTGGGGCTTCGCCCTATTTTTGTGTCCAGCCAGGTACAACTAGGCAGCTGGGGGCTGGAATCTGCAGCGCAGGGAGACCCAAGCTTTCTGGGCCCCCCCCCCCGCTGCAAATTGCAGTCCGCAGACACCCCGGAAAATGGCGCGTTCATAGAAGCGCCATCTTCTGGCGCTGTACCCAACTCATCCAGGGCCCTGGTGCGGTGGCTCACTGGGTAACCTAAAGGGGTTAGGGCCAGCTTGGCATTATCAGCTGGCCCTAAGCCCGAAATTCATGGGGTCACGCCAATATTAGACATGACCACCATGAATTTCTAGTAAAGTAATTAAAAAAAACACAACACCCAGAATAAAGTCCTTTAATTGAAATAAAGACACAATTTTTTAATGTTCTAAATTAAACCATACTTACCATCACGCCCATTCCAGCTGAAGCCAACGATCTCCTACAATAAAAGTAAAATAATAAAGCAACATCATCCTTACCTCTCCATGGTTCCCAGGACCGGTCCAGCTCTGCTACATTCACATGACAGGCTGGACCGCAGCAGAACGCTGCCATCCATCCTGTCATCCCGCAGACACTGAGAAGCGCAGGCATGCTTGTGCTCCTCAGTGTCTGACTGTGACGGCATCCAGATGAGCCGAGATCATGTCCAATGAACTCGGCTCACCTCATGCACGTCACTGACAGCGTGGGAAAATTCTCCTGCTTCCCGCATGCGCAGTAGAAGTTTCCCACGCTGTCAGTGACGGACGTCCAGGAGGTGAGCTGAGTTCATTGTCGGCTCATCTGGATGCCGTCACAGTCAGACACTGAGGAGCACAAGCATGCCTGCGCTTCTCAGTGTCTGCGGGATGACAGGCTGGATGGCAGCGTTCTGCTGCGGTCCAGTCTGTCATCTCGATGTAGCAGAGCTGGACCCGTCCTGGGAACCATGGAAAGGTAAGGATGAGGTTGGTTTATTATTTTTCTTTTATTGCAGGAGATCGTTGGCTTCAGCTGGAATGGGCGTGATGGTAAGTATGGTTTAATTTAGAACAATTGTGTCTTTATTTCAATTAAAGGAGTTTATTCTGGGTGTTTGTGTTTTTTTTAACTTTGACTATGGGGTTAGTAATGGGGGTGTCTTATAGACGCCTCTCCATTACTAACCTGGGCTTGATGTCAGCTGGCATTATAAGCTGACATCAACCCCAGCCCTATTACCCCCTGCCACCGCTACAGGGCAGCGTGGAAGAGCGAGGCTAAGTGCCAGAATTGGCGCATCCTATGAATGCGCCATTTCTGGGGCGGCTGACGGCTGGTGTTTCTAGCCTGGGAGGGGGCCAATATTCATGGCTCCCTTCCTGGGCTATTAATATCAGCCTCCAGCTGTCTGCCTAGCGTTTGCTAGCTATTAAAATAGGGGGGACCCCACGTCATTTTTTTGGGATCCCCCATTTTAATAGCTAGTAAAGGCTAGGTATTCAGCTGGGGGCTGATATTAGTAGCCTGGGAAGCTCCGTGGGTATTATCCCCTTCCCAGGCTTCAAACATCTGCCCCAGCTGTCTGCTTAACCTCCGCTAGAGACTAAAATTAAGGGGAACCCCACGCCAATTTTTTTTTAAATAAATCCTTATTTTAACACTAAATGACAAGTACAGTAATCAACACTGTCACTGTACTTCATATATATGTGACTGACATGTTTCTATCTATCTAATCTATGTGTGAAGCTCTATTCTTTCTATTCTAAATTGTCGGGTGCCGGCTTATGCCGCTGCTGAATTGCCGGCTTTTCATATATTGTCACAGAAGCGATGCGAACTTCCCAGCTCCGGACACAGCGCAGCGCTTCTGTGACAAGTGAAAGCTGTCGGCACAGAAGCCCTGCGCTGTGTCCGGAGCTGGGAATACGCAGCGATGTGTCCGTTTCAGCACAGAAGCGCTGACTATCTGGACCTACCGCCGCCGTATTTTAACTCCCTCCACCTTATATTAACTCCGACATGGCAGGGATACGGCCACGGCAGCTTATTAACACCCCCAGAGTATCCCCGCATGTCAATTTCTGAAAGTTCAAAAGCATTACCGGCGTATAAGACGACCCCAGACTAGACAGAAGATTTTTCAGTCTTCAAAAGTCGTCTTATACGCCGGAATATACGGTAAATAAGATTTTCAGAATACGGCATGTACTAAGGTGGATACTCATGGTATGATATGCAGAGAGAGGAATACTGGGAGGGCACAGAACATGTTAGTCCACCTGCTTAACCCTCAGGATAATTCTTATCAGGTCATAGAGGGGTGTACATAGAAATCCACAGACCCCATAGCAAAGATTCGAAATGGGACCTCTTATTGGCCCCTGGCTGCCATTAAGCAACCCAGTGGTGGTCACAGAGACCCCCTGTCTAGCTGCTTAGGTACCATAATTGCTGGTCACTATGGAAGCTAAGGGGTTAAACAGCTGCAATCAGAGCTAGCTTGAATTGCAGCAATTACGAGTGGCTGTCTGCTGTGTAAAACAGCCGGCACCCACTGGGTATGGAGTGGGCTCAGCTTGTGAGTCTACTCCTTATAAGCCATCATAACTTATGCTGTATATATACGATATAAGCATTCGGCACTAGGCTCCTCCTGTTCATGGGCCCCATAGCGTTCATGTGGTCCAGCTCTTTAGTGCCCATTCACATTAAAGGAAAATCATCTGAATTGACTGAATTTTGTGGGACAGGCCCATTATCCTCCCATGGAAAGCACATGCATGCTCGGCTGAATCAGGCATACATGAGTATAGGAGCAGTGAGGGAGAGAAGAGAGGAAGGGAGAAGACGGTGATTGGTGAGTATCTTAATCTGCCTCCATCACATAGATATTTAGGATGGATTAGGGAATCGTTAGCTTGGAGCGCTTCTTTCTCCAATAAGTTTTATTGATTGTTATAAACAAAGAAAAATATACAAACAATGAACAGAGAACGCAAAAGTGTAGACAAATTATAGATGAAAGTTACCATAAAAGTGAGTGATGAAAACATCCAGCATGTGAAAAAGTGGAAATAATAGGAGGGGGAGAGATGCGGAGAAGATGGGGATAGGACATTACTGCATAATAATAGGGACCACTGGGGGGAGGGGACCACAGGGACCAGTCCTGATGAACCATGACTATTGAATGGATATTGGTAGTGAGAACACTTTCATGGTGAAAATGGGAATTCAGTATCTTATAGAAGGTTTACAAAACTTTTTCAGACGTATCCTCAATAAGGAGGTAATGGTGGAAGGGAGAAAGAGGGGATGTGTGTTGATAATAGAAGGCCAATAAGATGTGTCTGATCTGCAAGTATTGATAGAAAGATCCACGTTGGCGCTATTACTTTTTAATAATTGTGTCTAACTAAAGAAACAATAAATCCTTGCTAATATCTGCCGAGTCCTCAGACTGCTTACCTCCCATGTAGACAGAATTGATAAGGGATATGGGGCTCTAATTCTCTATTTGAGATCTCACATAGAGGACACATTTCCCAGGTTCTCCAAAGGGAAACAGTAGATAACATAATTGGGAGTATAGGGGAACAGGAGGTAGGTTTGATGTATTCAGACTGAAGAGTCCGCCTGGCGAAACCAAATTTAGCGAAAAAGTTTTCAAACTGCATCCATCTGTGAGATTCAATTGATAAGGATTGGATTATTGCTAGGCAAGAAAGGGCTAGGTGTGAGAACCTGTCCAGTTCAGATTCATGTGAATGATAAAGATGGTAGAAATGTTTCTTAATAATCATGGGAGAAGCAGATAGTATAATCCCCAAGTATGGAATGACTTCTTCCGACCACCTAAATAGGAAAAGCGATTCAAGTTTCAATTTATTATGAGCCTGAACATTGATAGGGAGAATTAAAGGGGTTGTCCAGTACTTTATATTACCCCCGCAATGTATCCCCCCCGGGGCGCCTAAGGATATTTGTAATTACGTTAAACTGCAGATACTGCCTGTGAGCGGCGCTATCACTGGCTGCTCACAGGCATCACGTGACCCCCGGCTGTAGCTGACTCTGACATCCGCTGACGTCATGACAAGTGCTGGCAGCAGCCGGGGGTCTCTGTCTTCTGCGTTCCACGGTGGATGCCAGGCTGTGGGCGGGGTTACTCCCCCGCGTCACACCCGGCATCCACCGCGCTCTGCCTCTCCCCATTCATTGGGAAAGCGCGCGTTGGATGCTGGGTGTGATGCGGGGGGTAACCCAGCCCACAACCCAGCAGCCTCCGTGGGGACCTCAGCGCTAAGTCACGCCTCATTTGTCGTGACGCCATCATAGGGTCACGTGATGCTTGTGAGCGGCCAAGGATAGCCCCGCTCACAGGCAGAAACAGCAACGTAAGGTATTTACAAAAATCCTTAGGGGCCCCGGGGGGATACATTTGGGGGGTAATATAAAGTACTGGACAACTTTTTTAAGGCCTTGTGGAATTTTTTTTCTTTTAAACTGTAAATTTTTGTTAAAGTTTCAAAAGATAAATGATGCAATAAACGATGCAATAGTATTTAAAAAAAAATTCATACAAATGTTTGACTTATAAAATATAGAGATGGAAATAGTGAGGAAAGCAATAAGGAGGAAGAAAGAGGGGAAGGAAGAGATAGGTGCCGGAGAGGGAGTCAGATCATATACAAGAGGTAGGATTTGTTAAAGTAGAGGTGGTGTGGAAAATGGAGTGTGGTTGCCATAGTGTGCCCAATGTGACGATGTTGTCTCAAATTTGCAATAAGTTTATTGTCAAATCTCATCGGACATTTATTCACATTAGTGTACACCCCTATAAGACTATAGATTAATAAGGAAAAGAGGAGAGGAGGGGAATAAAGTTTGTGAATAAATTGTAACTTTTATTGTTTTGTATAAAATATGATTATATATTAAAGTATCATACACCCAGATAAGGGTATATTTTTGATCACTGCTGTATAAATGTTATGGTATACCGTATTTTTCGGACCATAAGACTCACTTTCCCCCCCCCAAATTTGGGAGGAAAATGGGGGGTGCGTCTTATGGTCCGAACACAACTTACCGGTGGTGGTGGAGCGGGATCGCAGGGTAGCGGCAGTAGAAGAGGTGAGGCGGGCTGGTATTTGGCTGGGGGCTGGGCCTGGCCGGGTACCGGGGCTGGTGTATTTCTGTGAGCGAAGTTTGCAGAGCAGAGTGAGCGGCTTCCGGTGGCCGCGGCCATGTTCCTGAAGCTGTGCTCTACAGGAAAATGGCCACACCCCAGGTACCAGGCCACCAGCACCCTGGCCCCCAGCACCAGGCACCAGCATCAGGCCCCCAGCAACCCAGATACCAGGGCACCAGACCCCCAGGTACCAGGGAACCAAGCCCCCAGCGCCAGGCCCCCAGCCACCAGGTACCAGCATGCCTCCACCTCCGCCGGCTTCCTGAACGACCCTGCCTTCTGTGACCCCAGCTCCACCGCCCCCCCCAAGTAAGATACCTATTCAGACTATAAGATGGACCCCCATCTTCTAAAAAATTTTTTTTTTCCTATTTTCCACCCTAAAATTTGGGGTGCGTCTTATGGCCCGGTGCGTCTTACAGTCCGAAAAATACGGTAAATAAAACAGCTGTGACCCAATAAAGTCACGGTTGTTGTGACAAGATGTAAATAAATAAATCAATGTAAATTGTCATTTGTACATTGGCAAAATTGGCAATCTTGTGTTGATCACATGCGGAAAGGTCACCATATAATTTTTAAGGTTTATTGCCATTTAGTTTATAAAATGAAATGTCAGCAAAAGATTATAGAAAAGCGATGACGGCATGAAGAGATATTTCTATATCTGTGGAGTAGATACAGTTATATGAAAAAGTTTGGGCACCCCTATTAATCTTAAGCTTAATGTTTTATAAAAATTGGTGTTTTTGCAACAGCTATTTCAGTTTGATATATGTAATAACTGTTGGACACAGTAATGTTTCTGCCTTGAAATGAGGTTTATTGTACTAACAGAAAATGTGCAATCTGCATTCAAACAAAATTTGACAGGTGCATAAGTATGGGCTCCTCACCAGAAAAGTGACATTAATATTTAGTAGATCCTCCTTTTGCAAAAATAACAGCCTCTAGTCGCTTCCTGTAACTTTAAATGAGTTCCTGGATCCTGGATGAAGGTATTTTTCACCATTCCTCTTTACAAAACAATTCAGGTTCAGTAAAGTTTGATGGTCGCCGAGCATGGACAGCCCTCTTCAAATGATCCCACAGATGTTCAATGATATTCAGGTCTGGGGACTGGGATGGCCATTCCAGAACATTGTAATTGTTCCTCTGCATGAATGCATGAGTAGATTTAGAGCAGTGTTTTGGATCATTGTCTTGCTGAAAGATCCATCCCCTGCGTGTCTTCAACTTTATCACTGATTCTTGAACATTATTGTCAAGAATCTGCTGATACTGAGTGGAATCCATGCGTCCCTCAACTTTAACAAGATTCCCGGTGCCGGCATTGGCCACACAGCCCCAAAGCATGATGGAACCTCCACCAAATTTTACTGTGGGTAGCAAGTGTTTTTCTTGGAATGCTGTGTTTTTTTGCCGCCATGCATAACGCCTTTTTGTTTGACCAAACAACTCAATCTTGGTTTCATCAGTCCACAGGACCTTCTTCCAAAAAGAAATTGGCTTCTCCAAATGTGCTTTTGCATACCTCAGCCAACTCTGTTTGTGGCGTGCTTGCAGAAACGGCTTCTTTCGCATCACTCTCCCATACAGCTTCTCCTTGTGCAAAGCGCGTTGTATAGTTGACCGATGCACAGTGACACCATCTGCAGCAAGTTGATGCTGCAGCTCTCTGGAGGTGGTCTGAGGATTGTCCTTGACTGATCTCACCATTCTTCTTCTCTGCCTTTCTGATGTTTTTCTTGGCCTGCCACTTCTGGCCTTAACAAGAACTGTCCCTGTGTTCTTCTATTTCCTTACTATGTTCCTCACAGTGGAAACTGACAGGTTAAATCTCTGAGACAGCTTTTTGTATCCTTCCCCTGAACAACTATGTTGAATAATCTTTGTTTTCAGATCATTTGACAGTTGTTTTGAGGAGCCCATGATGCCACTCTTCAGAGGAGATTCAAACAGGAGAACAACTTGCAAGTGGCCACTTTAAGTAGCTTTTCTCATGATTGCATACACCTGGCTATGAAGTTCAAAGCTCAATGAGGTTACAAAACCAAAAAAAGTGCTTTAGTAAGTCAGTAAAAAGTAGGTAGGAGTATTTAAAACAAGAAAATGATAAGGGTGCCCATACTTATGCACCTGTCAAATTTTGTTTGAATCCAGATTGCACATTTTCTGTTAGTACAATAAACCTCATTTCAAGGCAGAAACATTACTGTGTCCAACAGTTATTACATATATCAAACTGAAATAGCTGTTGCAAAAACACCAATTTTAAGAAAACATTAAGCTTAAGATTAATAGGGGTGCCCAAACTTTTTCATATAACTGTAATTAAGTCATCAGCTAACATGTTTTAAAGTTACCAACGCTAAGACCAGAAATGTCTGAATTGGAACGAATGGACTCTGGCAGGTGCTCCATAATTAACGCAAAAATTATTGGGGTTGACCTGGCTGGTTCCATTCGAGCTTTTCAAGTTGGATGATAAGGAACTGGAAGAAAGAACCATGGCGTTGGGGTTGGAATATAGGGACGTTATAAATGATTTGATAAAGCCAGTCAAACCAAATTTGATGAGTACTTTGTCTAAGTAGCCCAGTAAACCGTATCAAAGGCCTTTTCGGCATTAGGGATAGGAATACTGCCTTTATCATGGGGGTCTGCTGCATCCTGTTAGTGCATTGGTATTCTGACCTGGTGTTGGTAAGGCTGTTTCTTTTTCTGTGATGGAACTTGATGTAACCATTTAGTGAACAATTTAGAAAAAAATATTCAGATCCCAGTTTAGAAAGGCTATTGGCCTAAAGTTCCCAGGGGTGACTAGAGGGTTACCTGGTTTCTCTGATGCTGCTAGTAGAGGTAGCTTTTCCTCTGCAGCATCGAAAGAGTGCACGGAGGCTGGAGCTGGTGTAATCCAGTAATATGGCCAGCTTCAGAGCAGCGCTCACAAGCTCTATAGCAAATCTTGCCTAGGTGGCCAGTACTTTGGGCAATGAGCTGTAAACTATAGAATTAAAAATCCCAATAATAAAGTTGCATGTTTGAATAAGTACTTTACAATTTTATGAGGGAGTCCCGTTAAATAGAGAAGTGGGTTGCTTCTTGGTATGACCGGACAATACTCATTAGTTAAAAGATGGCTCAACCCGCAAATTATATCTATTATATTGGGGGACTCCTGGCTTTAACGTAACAGGCTAAGTCAGGGGATAAAAGGATCAGATGGTTGGAATATAATTGCCCAATACTTTAGTTCTGTGGGAAGATAACCCGCGGCCACATGATTCTGCAGGGACTTACTCTACTCAAGTCATGAAGAGCACAGGAACTCACGGCCTAGCCAAATGTTCCTGCTTTTGGGGGAGTCAGGATCAGTGTGTTAAGCCAACAGTTATCTAAGGTGCATGGCCAGATTACCGTAGGTTTTGGAAGGAGTCAGTAATATCGGGGATTGTTAAGCTTTAAGTATAGATAGAATTCCTCCTTAATGACCGCTGTATAATAATTTAACTGTTGCCTCTTTATGGTAGCGCATTAGAAAAATATGTGCTGCAAAAGGATCGCACACAGGCTGCTATTAACAGCGCTGGGCATAAAGCCCAATAGAATTGGTCTCCGATCAGTTAACCCCGTAGATGACTATGTGTGGGCTAATAGTTTGCCTGTCAGTGTAAAGTATTCTGAAGCATTATAGAAGCGATGAAATGATCACCTCCCATTTGCACGACATTAAGCTACAAGCTAGACGACCAGCTATGGATGGTCCATTGAACTCACTACGCCGCTCTTAAAGGCTATCTTGATGCAGAGCAAAACTGCACTAGAGGCTGGAATGGAGACCTATTCTCTTCAACAATGAGTCTCGCTTTTGTCGTAGACACAATGATAGCTGTAAATTTGTCTGGAAACCATGTGGGTGATGGCATGAAGATGTCCTACTGTCACGAGTGTGTCAGGGTTGACTAACAGTCTTGCGGTGTCCAACGGTAGAAGGTTGCTGCGTTTGGCTTTACTAACGTCTCCATGATCTTTTTACTATACCTTTCTCTTTAGGACCCAGCAGTGACCCTCACCTTGCTTGGGGATTATACCTTTCCCTTTAGGACCCTGCTTTATCCTCACCTTTCTGCTGTTAGTCAGCATTTCCTTTTTGTTTCCTCAAATACACTCAGATTCTCAGAGTGTTGCTGGTGATAGCATGTTATACCTATTCAGGCTTTGGATTCTAGTGGTTGACTAGAATTACCTTGGAGTTTCTTCGTGGATTGTTGCCATGCTTTCTCCTGTGTCATCTTAGAGCTAAGTGTATTCCCCTGTGAGTATCCCCTGTGTGTTCTTTAGTCTTTAGTGGGGCCGACTTAGTGCTCATCCCTCCCGCTCCCTTCCTAGGGCCTAGCCTTAGGGTCTGCTAGGGCTAGGTATCCTGCTCGGCGAACCTATTTAGGGTCGATAGGGCAGTTAGGGTTTGTCATTAGTTCTGTTTAGGGGTCTCCACTCTCCCCTTCCCTAGATTTAGGGCTTCTTTCCCTTTCCCGTCATTATACGCTGGGTTCTCCCCATTCCCAGCGTGACACCTATTACCGGGAATATGGTGTGCGGTGGGATAATGTATGATAGGTGGACCATTCTAGACTTCACTCCAGGTGCACTAACATTTCATCATTATATCGATTTGGTGGTGGAACCAGTGCTACGACCATTTCTCCAAAGTGTGCAAGTGGCCGATTTTCAACACAACAATGCGAGGCCATATATTGCTCAAGCTATTGGAAGCAGCCTGCCTGGCCTCAACATGCTATAATGGCCTGCAGCATTTCCAGACTTGTTTCCCATCGAACACATCTGGGATATAATTCTCAGCAGTTGCAATAAGAGCTGTCAGTAGTCGATCCTACAATTTCCATAATTCCATAACTTTTCCTTCTTGATGTTGCATTTTCAGTTTTGAGAAGTGCAACAGTGAGTATTTATAAGTGTGTATGTAGTATATAGTGTAGACAATAGTGTGTATTTATAAGTGTGTATGTAGTATATAGTGTGTACATATAAGTGTGTATGTAGTATATAGTGTACACAATAGTGTGTACATATAAGTGTGTATGTAGTATATAGTGTACACAATAGTGTGTACATATAAGTGTGTATGTAGTATATAGTGTACACAATAGTGTGTACATATAAGTGTGTATGTAGTATATAGTGTACACAATAGTGAGTATATATGTGCGTATGTGGTATATAGTGTACACAATAGTGTGTACATATAAGTGTGTATGTAGTATATAGTGTACACAATAGTGTGTGTGTATATAAGTGTGTATGCAGTATATTGTGTAGACAATAGTGTGTGTATATAAGTGTGTATGCAGTATATTGTGTAGACAATAGTGTGTGTATATAAGTGTGCATGTAATATATATTGTTCATAATAGTGTGTACAGTCATAAAAAGTAAACATAAGTCCGTCAAGATCAATATAACCTAAGACGTTGATCCAGCGGAAGACGAAAACCCCAAGAGGCAGATGCTAATTGCCCCATATTATGGAGAAAATTCCTTCCTGACTCAACATACGGCAACCAGTCTTGTCGAAAGGATTTGAGAATGACACAAATGTAGCTTTCCACAAAGTGCTGTTTCAGTGAGGTTTTTTTTTTATTTTTTAGTCAGATGTTTCAATTATCAGCATTTCATAAGTTTTTATTTTTTATTGACAAAAACATCAAGTTTATGCGAAGACTCAATAGTTACAGTGTTGTCCCTTATTTTTCAAAACTTCTGTCCTTCACCCTGGCAGCTGGATAAAAGCTTGTGGGCCAAATCCTGACTGATGGCCCATTCTTGTCTAATCAGTGCTCAGAGTTTATCACATTTTCTGTGTTTTTGTTTGTCCTCACGCTTTTTGAGTATTCACCACAGGTTTTCAATGAGATTGAGATCTGGGGTGTTTCCTAGCCATGGACCCAGAATTGTAATGTTTTGTTCACCAAACCTCTTAGTTATCACTTTGGCCTTGTGACATGGTCTCCATCATGCTGGAAAAATGGTTGTTCACCAAATTGCTCTTGGGTTATTGGGAGAAATTGCTCTTGGAGGATGTTTAGATCCCATTCTTTATTTATAGCAGTGTTCTCAGGCAAAATTGTGAGTAATCCACTCCCTTAGGTGAAAGGCAATTCCACACATGAATGGTCTCAGGATGTTTTTCAATTGGCATAACACAGAACGTATGGTAACATTCAACCCCTTTTCTTCACCAAACAATCATTCTTCTGGATGTCCCAAACAGTCTGAAGGGGACTTCATCAAAGAAAATAACTTTACTCCAGTCTTATGTAGTGCAATTCCTGTACTTCCTGCAGAATGTCAGTCATGCTGGATGTTTTTTTTTTACACAGTGGATTCTTTGCTGCCCTTATTGACACCAGGCCTACCTCTAAAATGCTTCACTTCACTGTATGTATAGAAGCACTGACAGCTGCCTGCTACCTTTCCTGAGCAAGCTCTGCACCAGTGTTAAACCAATCCCATAGCTGAATCCTCTTTAGGAAAGAGTCCTGGCACTTGCTGGAAAATTTTCAATGCCGTGAAGCCTTTCTCTCAGCTGAGGAACCTCTGTCCTTGAAGTTTTTGACGAATGTTCTTGATAAGTGATTGATTTTCAGTTTTGAGAAGTGCAACAGTGAGTATTTATAAGTGTGTATGTAGTATATAGTGTAGACAATAGTGTGTATTTATAAGTGTGTATGTAGTATATAGTGTAGACAATAGTGTGTACATATAAGTGTGTATGTAGTATATAATTTTACGATCAGCATGTCCTTGCCTGTAAAGCCGTTCTAATACAAAGGAATGATGACTGCACCTATTTCCTTGGAGGTAACCATGTTTTACAGAAAAAGACAATGATTTCAAGCACCAGCACAATGTGTTGCGGCTGTCTAACAGCCATGAGACATGCAGCCGCGGAGACGCAAACATATTTGACGAGCACGCCGAGAATACTTGGTTAGTTCTCGAGACGTTCGCGCATCTCTAGTCGCTATAGTTGTGTTTGTCTGTTGAGAATTATATCTATTGATAACTTAGTTTTAAGCATTTCTTCTTTGATTGTCTTTCATGCATTATTATATACCATGTATGGAATTATGGAGGACTTACTACTAGATGTATTGGAGTATTGTGGGATCTCTTCACAAACCACTTAGTGCAACTAAGTCCCAGGCCTTACTAATAACTCACTGTCAGGGTATGTGCACATGGCAACTTTTAGACATCGGCGTATCTGCATAGTTTAAGCTGTAGGAAAATACTTGAGGAAAACTCTGATGTTTTACCTGAAACGTCTTTTGTGACATCACAAAATACATTAAAAACATATACAGAAGTGTTCAAAATAATAGCAGTCCAATATGACTAACCAGATTAATCACTGTTTTTGATATAAATTATATTACCACATGTCAAACAATTTACCAGTTGGTGCAGTAGATTCTAAGAAAACCACTAGACTCCGCATTCATGATCTGTGTGTTTTTGAGTCTGTGTATTTGAATAATTAATTGAAAGGGGGTTTGTTCAAAATAATAGCAGTGTTGGAGTTCAATTAGTGAGGTCAATCATTCTGTGAAGAAACAGGTGTGAATCAGATGGCCCTTATTTAAGGATGAAGCCAGCACATGTTGTACATGCATTTCTCCTTGAAAGCCTGAGAAATATGGGTCGTTCGAGACATTGTTCAGAAGAACAGTGTGCTTTGATTAAAAAGTTGATTGGAAAGGGTAAAACTTATAAAGAAGTACAGACAATGATCGGCTGCTCAGCTAAAATGCTTTAAAATGGAAAACAAAACCAGAGAGACGTGGAAGAAAACGGAAGACTACTATTCAAATGGATTAAAGAATAGCCAGAATGGCAAAGGTTCAGCCAATGATCAGCTCCAGGATGATCAAAAACAGTCTCAAGTTACCTGAGAGTACTGTGACAGTTAGAAGATGCCTGTGTGAAGCTAATCTCTTAGCAAGTAGTCCCCGCAAAGTTCCACTGTTAAAAAAAAGACATGTACTGAAGCTGGTACAATTTGCCAAAGAACACATCAACTGGCCTAAAGTGAAACACTTTGTGGACTGCTGAATGTAAAATTGTTCTTTTTGGGTCCAAGGGCCGCAGACAGTTCGTTAGACGACCCCCAAACTCGGCATTCAAGTCACAGTACAATCAGAAGACACTGAAACATGGTGGTGCAAGCATCATGATATGGGCACGTTTCTCTTTCTATGGTGTCAGACCTACAGTACAGACCAAAAGTTTGGACACACCTTCTCATTTAAATATTTTTCTGTATTTTCATGACTAAGAAAAATTGTACATTCACACTGAAGGTATCAAAACTATGAATTAACACATGTGGAATTATATACTTAACAAAAAAGTGTGAAACAACTGATAATATGTCTTATATTATAGGTTCTTCAAAGTAGCCACTTTTTGCTTTGATGACAGTTTTGCACACTCTTGGCATTCTCTTGATGAGCTTCAAGAGGTAGTCACCGGAAATGGTCTTCCAACAATCTTGAAGGCGTTCCCAGAGATGCTTAGCACTTGTTGGCCCTTTTGCCTTCACTCTGCGGTCCAGCTCACCAAAAACTATCTCGATTGGGTTCAGGTCTGGTGACTGTGGAGGCCAGGTCATCTGGCGTAGCACCCCATCACTCTCCTTCTTTATCAAATAGCCCTTACACAGCCTGGAGATGTGTTTGGGGTCATTTTCCTGTTGAAAAATAAGTGATTTTCCAACAAAACGCAAACCGGATGGAATAGCATGTCGCTGCAAGATGGCTGTGGTAGCCATGCTGGTTCAGTATGCCTTAAATTTTGAATAAATCCCCAACAGTGTCACCAGCAAAGCACCCCCACACCATCACACCTCCTCCTCCATGTTTCACGGTGGGAACCAGGCATGTAGAGTCCATCCGTTCACCTTTTCTGCGTCGCACAAAGACACGGTGGTTTTAACCAAAGATCTCAAATTTGGACTCATCAGACCAAAGCACAGATTTCCACTGGTCTAATGTCTATTCCTTGTGTTCTTTAGCCCAAACAAGTCTCTTCTGCTTCTTGCCTGTCCTTAGCAGTGGTTTCCTAGCAGCTATTTTACCATGAAGGCCTGCTGCACAAATTCTCCTCTTAACAGTTGTTGAAGAGATGTGTCTGCTGCTTGAATTCTGTGTGGCATTGACCTGGTCTCTAATCTGAGCTGCTGTTAACCTGCGATTTCTGAGGCTGGTGACTTGGATAAACTTATCCTAAGAAGCAGAGGTGACTCTTGGTCTTCCTTTCCTGGGGCGGTCCTCATGTGAGCCAGTTTCTTTGTAGTGCTTGATGGTTTTTGCAACTGCACTTGGGGACACTTTCAAAGTTTTCCCAATTTTTTGGACTGACTGACCTTCATTTCTTAAAGTAATGATGGCCACTCGTTTTTCTTTACTTAGAATTTGTATTATGGCAAGAAAAATGCACCTAACAGTCTATTCAGGAGGACTATCAGCTGTGCATCCACCAGACTTCTGCACAAAACAACTGATGGTCCCAACCCCATTCATAAGGCAAGAAATCCCACTTATTAAACCTGACAGGGCACACCTGTTTTACCGCATAACAGGGATCATGGACCAGTTGGCATATATTAAAATTAATGATGAGCGAGCATGCTCGCTACTGCTCAGTACTCACCCGAGCATCTCACTGCTCGAGATGTCGGAGCTCGCCCAGTATTTCTGTGGTTGCACGGCAGGAGCTCGGGTCCCCTCCCTGCATGTTTGGCGCTCTTTAGAGAGCCAATGAACATGCAGGGATTGTCTGCCACACACTGTAATGCTGGTCATGTTGGTTGTGGCATTACATTGATTGGCTGGCCGCACAGCGTCATCAAGTCTATATCAGACCTGCTCGTCACAGTCTACTCCGGAATCAGGCAGTGTAGGGAAAGGTGCTGCTGAGCTAGGGAGAGATTTGCTTGTTTCTTAGTTAGTGTAGGTATACCACCATATATTATACACATATCCATCTCAACTAACAGTCCTTCTGAGGACTAATCCAGCTGCATAGATTTCAGTGCTGGGCAGGCAGACAGTGTATGTGGCAGACTGCAGTGCATATAGCAAGAGAGTCCATTCCAGTTCTGTCTGCTGCTGGTGCTTTTACAGATATTTCTAGAAATAGTCCCAGGTATCAGGAGCCAGGAATATTTTTTTTTTTATCTTAATCCTGATTATTTGTTTAAAAAGCAATCCAGAGAACACCGTTTTTCTGCTCCATTTGCCTGTTGGCACTGCAGAATACAGCCAGATCCTTTCCAAATTACAGAGCTAAAAATCCATCTATTTAAAACTGTAGTTTGTCCGTCACACAGATCACATATAAGTGCGCTCAAAATTCTGCCATTTCTGGCCTCCATTTAAATTTTGTTGCAGTGTGTTAGCGAAGTTATTGACACCAGTTCGCTGTTAAAAATAGTTACCTACAGGCCAGCTATTTAAAACTATGGTTTTCCGTCACACGTATCATATATGACTGCAGATCAATTCCAGCCATTTGTAGTGAACGTGGAAAATATTGTCCTCCATTTAAAATGTGCAAGGCGCATGGCAAGGGACAGGGAAGTGGACGTGATGGTGATGATGGTGCATGCAGAGGACGAGGCCGTGGGCTAGCTGAAATTGTGCCACAACAAACACCCACATCTTCTCGCTCGACATTCCTGTCCCAATTAATAGGGGACCGCAGAACACCACTATTGAACACAGAGCAGTGTGAAAAGGTTATTGATTGGATAGCAGATAATGCTTCCAGTCACTTAGCCACCACCACCACCCTGTCTTCCACACGGTCAAGTCTCAGTAGAGGTGAGTCTGGACTGCATATTCCTTACCCTGATCCTCTTCCTCCCACCATGCCGAATGCCCAGAGACAACTGATCCCACACTTGGACACTCCAAAGAGCTGTTCACTTTTCCATTTATAGATTTGGGCCTCTCGCCTGGTCCACTTGAAGTGGGGCAAAAGGAGATCGCATGTAGCGATGCCCAAATATTTGAGCAGCCACGGTCACACGAAAGCGGGGGTGGGAAGAAAGAGGAGGACCAGGGTGGTGGATGTTATAGTAACTGACCCAACGTGGTCGGGGGACATACAGAGTGAGGACAGCAGCACACAGGGGGAGGGAGGCACAACAGGAGGAGGGAGGCACACAGCAGGGGAAGGGAGCACACAGGGGGAGGGAGGCACAACAGGCAGGAAGAAGCAGTGTGGTGGCCGCAGACAGAAGGGGGGCAACCATTCTCCGTAACACCAACACGACGGAAGTTGCCAGTACAGCTGTTAGGTCTTCCCGAGTCTGGTTGTTTTTTAAAGACTCTGCCGATAACCCCATAAAGGCCATTTGCACCACCTGCCAGGCCAGCATCAGCAGGGGGAGCAAAACTACCAGTCTGACCACCACCATCATGATCAGGCAAACGGCAGCAAAGCACCCGACTTTGTGGGCTGAACCCCAGGGTCCAGGAACAGTGTCTGTGGGTCGCACCACTGCTTCTTCCACTTTTGTGCATGCAAGCCAATCCCCTGACCAATGCACATGCGAAGATGCCTCCTGCTCTGCACCTGTCGTTGCACTCTCAACTAGCACCATCAGCAAGCATGTCCAAGTCCTTGTCCCAGCGCAGTGTTCAGTTGTCCCTACCCTAGTCCTTGGAACGCAAACGCAAATACACAGTCATTGCCCCACAGGCCACACTACTAAATTCTCACATTTCGCGACAGCTTGCGCTCGAAATGTTGCCTTTTCGGCTCGTGGAGATGGAAACATTCTGCAACCTGATGGCGGCGGCCGTCCCTCGGTACTCGGTCCCCAGCCGCCACTATTTCTCCCGGTGTGCCGTCACCGCATTACACAAGCACGTGTCCCACAACATTAGCCGTGGCCTCAACAATGCAGTTACTGGGAAAGTCCACCTAACCACGGACATGTGGACAAGTGCTTGTGGACAGGGATGGTACATCTCACTGACGACACACTGGGTTAACATAGTGGAAGCCGGGAACCAGTCGGACTTTGGGATGGAACACATCCTCCTGACGCCAAGGATTGTGGGCCCTAGGTCAATGAGGGTTGCCCCCACAGTCTACCGTTCCTGCACCTCATCCTCCTCCTCTTCAGCCTCCATCTCCGAAATGACCACATCAGTCAGAAGCTGGGAGCACTGCAGCACTGCCACAGCCAAGCGGCAACAGGCTGTGCTGAAGCTAATATCCTTAGGTGACAAACCGCACAATGCTGAAGAGTTATGGACAGCTCTGAAATAGCAAGCAGATCTGTGGCTGACACCGCTGAACCTACAGCCATGCATGGTCATGTGTGACAATGGCTGGAACCTGGTGGCGGCTCTGAGGTGAGGCGAGCTCACACACGTACCATGCCTGGCCCATGTGCTTAACCTCGTGGTTCAGGGGTTTCTCAAAACCTACTCTGAGCTGCCGGATCTGCTTGTTAAAGTACGCCACCTGTGTACCCATTTTAGAAAGTCACCTACAGCTTCCTCCGCCCTTGCTGTGTTTCAGCAGAGTTTGCAGCTTCCGGCTCACCGAATGGTGTGTGATGTCCCCACGCATTGGAACTCTACATTGCAGATGTTGGGAAGGATCTGTGAGCAGATGAGGAAAGTTGTTGACTACCAGCATCAACAAGGCCATCGGTATTCAGTTCAGACTCCACACATAAGACCTCAGGAGTGGACATGGATGTCAGACATATGTACCATCCTCCAAAACTTTGAGGACTCCACCAAGATGGTGAGCGACGATGACGCCATAATTAGCATCATCATCCCGCTTCTCTGTCTTCTGAAACGCTCTGCTCACAATCAAAGAGGATGCATTGCAGGCGGAGCATGATGAGATGGAACAAGGAACCATACAGGGTGATTACACACAGCTCAGCCTCATCTCATCCCAACGTGGATTGGGTGACAATGAGGAAGAGGAGGAGGAAGAACAGGAGCTAGTGTCATGCGCTATAGACAGTACTACATGCACAAATGTCATACTGTCTATTCAGCATGGATGGCCTAAAGACAGGGAGGAGGAGAGCATGGTCACTCGTCCTCTTGGTGAGGACATGGAAGTCTTGCCTGTTAGCAGTCTGGCATGCATGGCTGAGTTTATGTTACGCTGCCTTTCCCGTGAACCTCACGTTCTCAAAATTTTGGGCGATAGTCATTACTGGTTGGTGACACTTCTAGACCCACGCTACAAGGAGAACTTTCTATCTCGAAGCGGACAGGTCTACTAAAATGGGGCAGTACCAGAAGGCCCTCTATGCGGAATTATTAAAAAAATTTCCATCTAAAAATGCTGGCGGCAGAGGTCACAGTTCGATGGACAACCAAGGAGTACAGGTGAGAGAGACATAACTCCAATCCAGCAGAGGCAGGGGAACATTGTCAAAGTTCTGGGAGAGTTTTCTCAGACCCTCCCATCTTACAGGCCCTGAGGCGTGGGTTACTCTCACAAGGAGCGCAAAGTTTGGGAAGATGCTGAGGGAGTACCTTGCCGACCGTACCAACATCCTCCATGATTCCTCTGTGCCTTAGAATTATAGGGTATCCAAGCTGGACAAGTGGCATGAACGGGCTGTCTACGCCTTGGAGGTCCTGGCCTGCCCTGCTGCTAGCGTTTTGTCAGAGCGGGCTTTTAGTGGAATTATAACTGATAAGCGCATCCGCCTGTCAACTGAAAATGCTGACAGGCTGACTCTTATAAAAATGAACAAGGGCTGGATTGGGCCAGACTTCTCAACACCACCGAATGATAGCAGCATAACATAAACTCAAATCCAGTGGTTTTTTTTGGAAGGTCTATTCCCATGCACCTCTTCACACCCACACATGGGTATACGCTTACTGATTTTGTCTATTTGCTCTTGTCCTCCTCCTTCTTCTCATCCTCCATCACCATATCATTCACCACCATATCTACCATATCACCTCCTCTACGTGTCTTGCAAAGGGCATTGGAGTTCCCCCAAATTTTTGGCAGCTTTTGCATTCACTGCATAGGCCAACACTATGGAAGTGCCACTTCCTAATAATGGGAACATTTTTTCATGAGGCCCTCTACGTCTCTTCCAAGGGGCATTGGAGTGCCTCCAAATTTTTGGCAGCCGTTGTCCTTACTGCATACCCTATAACTGTATAGCACAACCGCTCCTTTGTAATGGGAACATGTCCTTACTGTGGCCCTGCTCTATGTGTCTTTAAATTGGTAGTGGGGATTTTCCTAAATTTTGTCAGGCCTTCCAGTCACAGCATCGGCATTACCACTACAGGAGACCTGCTCCTTTATAATGGGAACATTTTTTTTTACTGAGACCCTCCTCTATGTCTCTTCAAAGGGGTATTGGGTTACGTGCGTACAAATGTTTGGCAGCCCTTGCGGTCACTGCATACGCAATAATAGTATAGGAGACCCACTCGTTAATAATGGGAACAACAAAGCATAGCCGGCTGATGGCTCTCTAACAAAAGCGAGGACCGACTGCTGGCCCTTTAAGAATAGTAAGGACCGCCTGTTTCCCCTATAAAAATAGGCTTTGTGACTTTCAGAGTCCCTCCATCATAAATGAAACAGGATGTGTCTGATGATGTGTCACACACCACATGGCCAGTTAAGGTTGTAAAATGTTAAAATGACATTTCCCAGTGAATGCATTTGTCTTGGTTGAAAGCAAAAGTGCAAAAACGCATCAAAAACGCTATGTGTGAACATAGCCCAAGGTGTGGAGAAGCATTTTTGTTTTTGGTTATTTATTTTGCCTTATATTCAAGTCTTTACCCTGCAAAGGATGTTCTTTAACATTTTCCCCAGTAAAATCAATTTTGGTTTCGTTTTTGTATGTTTTATTGTGAGTCCATAAAAGTGGCATAATACTCTGACAACATTGTTCACAGCAGTGACCTGGGAGTCAGAAATGCTTCCAGGGGTCTTCTCCATGCTGTTCCCATGTCATTTGAGCACTGTTCCCATTGATTTCTACAATTTCTAGTCCCTCTGCAGACCGCCGGGGGGGCCACTGGAAAAATGCTTGAGTTTCCCATAGACTTACATTGGGCTCGTTGCTCGGGTCGAGCACATGGGCATTCCAATTTGCTCGACCCGACGAATGAGCACCCGAGAATTTTAGTGCTCGACCATCACTAATTAAAATGTTTGAAGAGATCATGTTGCCTTACGCTGAAGAGGATATGGTCTTGAAATGGATGTTTCAACAAGACAAAGACCCTAAACACACCAGTAAACGAGCAAAATCTTGGTTCCAGTCCAACAAAATTGAGGTTATGGAGTGGCCAGCCCAATCCCCGGATCTTAATCTGATAGAACACTTGTGGGGAGACATCAAAAATGCCGTTTCTGAGGCAAAGCCAACAAATGCTGAAAAATTGTGGGATGTAGTCAAAGCATCCTGGGCTGCAATAACAGTTGACAGGTGCCGGAAGTTGGTTGATTCTAAGCAACATAGATGTGAAGCAGTTCTAAAAAACTGTGGGTATACAACTAAATATTAGGTTAGTGATTCACAGGAATGTTAAATCCTCAAAAAAAAAGAGTACATATTGTACGTATTGTGAGTTTGTAAAGACAAATGTAGACACTGCTATTTTTAGAACAGCCCAATGTTCATTTTTTGTTATTAAAAAGTACTGTAAATTAGTAAAGTACTGTATTTTTTGGACTATAAGACGCACTGGACCATAAGATGCACCTAGGTTTTAGAGGAGGAAAATAGAAAAAAAATGTAAGCAAAAAATGTGGTCATGATGCACTGTTATGTGGGAGGGGGTCTGCTGCTGACACTGGTACTGGGGTAATGTCCCCCACTTCTGTTAATATCCTCAATCATGGTATGACCCCTCCTTCCTGGTATACGTGGCCCTCATCCTCATCCTGGTATACATGGCCCTCATCCCCATCCTGGTATACGTGGCCCTCATCCCCATCTTGGTATGCATGGCCACCCAAGCCCCCATCCTGGTATGCATGGCACCCCTTGATCCCCCATCCTGGCATGCATGACACCTGTTGATCCCCCATCCTGGTATGCATGGCATTCCCTAATCCCACATCCTGGTATGCATGGCACCCCTTGATCCCCCACCCTGGTATGAATGGCGCCACTTGATCTCCCATCCTGGCATGCATGGCACCCCTTGATCCCCCATCCTGGTATGCATGGCACCCCTTGTTCCTGGTATGCGTGGCACAACCTTGATTCTGGTATGCTTGGCATCCCTTGATCCTGGTATGCATGGCACCCCTTGATCCTGGTATGCATGGCACCCCTTTATCCCCCATCCTGGTATACATGGCACCCCTTGATCCTGATATGCATGGCACCCATATTCCTGGTTGTTGGTATATGCAACAGTTGTGCACTTCTTTGTTTGTGTGAAGGAGGACTTTATGCTGATTTGACAGTAGATGGCGATGTTGTTTCCTTGTTTATTGTATTGTTAAAAAGAAAAATGTCTCTCTTGTATTTTGTGTAGGCAGATGAACAATTATATCATCTAGACACATTAAAGGAACAGATGCAGTTGTTTACACATGATCACAAGAATTGTATTCACATGTGGCATAGACGTCTAGGACACAGACATCCTGAAAGTATAATGGAGCTACAAAGGAAAGAATTGACAAAGGATTTATTGATATCTGACTGCTCAATTACCGTAAGATATGAATGTTGTATAAAATGAAAAGCCACAAGGATATCTATTCCTAAAGAAAGTGAAACGAAAAGTACAAGACCACTTGATTTGGTGCATACTAACATACAGTCATATGAAAAAGTTTGGGCACCCCTATTAATCTTAAGCTTAATGTTTTATAAAAATTGGTGTTTTTGCAACAGCTATTTCAGTTTGATATATGTAATAACTGTTGGACACAGTAATGTTTCTGCCTTGAAATGAGGTTTATTGTACTAACAGAAAATGTGCAATCTGCATTCAAACAAAATTTGAAAGGTGCATAAGTATGGGCACCCTTATCATTTTCTTGTTTTAAATACTCCTACCTACTTTTTACTGACTTACTAAAGCACTTTTTTTGGTTTTGTAACCTCATGGAGCTTTGAACTTTATAGCCAGGTGTATGCAATCATGAGAAAAGCTACTTAAAGTGGCCACTTGCAAGTTGTTCTCCTGTTTGAATCTCCTCTGAAGAGTGGCATCATGTGCTCCTCAAAACAACTGTCAAATGATCTGAAAACAAAGATTATTCAACATAGTTGTTCAGGGGAAGCATACAAAAAGCTGTCTCAGAGATTTAACCTGTCAGTTTCCACTGTGAGGAACATAGTAAGGAAATGGAAGAACACAGGGACAGTTCTTGTTAAGGCCAGAAGTGGCAGGCCAAGAAAAACATCAGAAAGGCATAGAAGAAGAATGGTGAGATCAGTCAAGGACAATCCTCAGACCACCTCCAGAGAGCTGCAGCATCAACTTGCTGCAGATGGTGTCACTGTGCATCGGTCAACTATACAAGGCACTTTGCACAAGGAGAAGCTGTATGGGAGAGTGATGCGAAAGAAGCCGTTTCTGCAAGCACGCCACAAACAGAGTTGGCTGAGGTATGCAAAAGCACATTTGGAGAAGCCAATTTCTTTTTGGAAGAAGGTCCTGTGGACTGATGAAATCAAGATTGAGTTATTTGGTCATACAAAAAGGCGTTATGCATGGTGGCAAAAAAACACAGCATTCCAAGAAAAACACTTGCTACCCACAGTAAAATTTGGTGGAGGTTCCATCATGCTTTGGGGCTGTGTGGTCAATGCTGGCACTGGGAATCTTGTTAAAGTTGAGGGACGCATGGATTCCACTCAGTATCAGCAGATTCTTGACAATAGTGTTCAAGAATCAGTGATAAATATGAAATTACAAAGTGGATGGATCTTTCAGCAAGACAATGATCCAAAACACCGCTCCAAATCTACTCAGGCATTCATGCAGAGGAACAACTACAATGTTCTGGAATGGCCATCCCAGTCCCCAGACCTGAATATCATTGAACATCTGTGGGATCATTTGAAGAGGGCTGTCCATGCTCGACGACCATCAAACTTAACTGAACTGGAATTGTTTTGTAAAGAGGAATGGTCAAAAATACCTTCATCCAGGATCCAGGAACTCATTAAAGCTACAGGAAGCGACTAGAGGCTGTTATTTTTGCAAAAGGAGGATCTACTAACTATTAATGTCACTTTTCTGGTGAGGTGCCCATACTTATGCACCTGTCAAATTTTGTTTGAATGCAGATTGCACATTTTCTGTTAGTACAATGAGCCTCATTTCAAGGCAGAAACATTACTGTATCCAACAGTTATTACATATATCAAACTGAAATAGCTGTTGCAAAAACACCAATTTTTATAGAACATTAAGCTTAAGATTAATAGGGGTGCCCAAACTTTTTCATATGACTGTATGTGGACCCATAAAAGTGACTACATCAGGAGGCAATAGATATATGGTGACTTTTATAGATGACTACTCAAGATACACAGTCACATACTTGAGCAAGAACAAAAGCGAAGTTTTCAATAAACTAGTAGACTACGTGACAAAGTCGAAAAACGAATTTCAGAGGAAGCCAGTTGTCATTAGAAGTGATAATGGAGGTGAATTCACAGGACATCAAATAGAAAACTACTTAAGAAAAAATGGAGTAGCAGAAAGGAAAAACAGAACTCTGACTGAAATGATAAGGTGTATGCTGACAGATTCCAAACTATCAGAAAAATATTGGGGTGAAGCAGTAATGACAGCTACATTTCTACAGAACCAACTTTTCTAGAAAACTGAAAAAAAAAACATATGAACTGTGGCAAGGTATGAAACCAAGTGTAAATCATTTAAGAGTTTTTGGTTGTAAAGTTTTTGTATTCATTCCAACAGAAAAACGTTCCAAACTTCAAAATAGGTCCATGGAAGGAATATTTGTTATATATAGTGAAAATTGCGAAGGCTATAGAATCCGAGATGCCAAAACAGACAGAGTTATGGTGAGTAACAGTGTGACATTCATTGAGGATTTAAATGAAGACACTATGATTTCACTGTAAAGAAAAAATGAGCAAAATAGCATTGATATAGCTGAAGGAATATCCGATGAAAAAGAAGCTGAAATTAATAAAAAACAGAATACTGAAAGTGAAGAGAAACAACTACAAACAGACACAGAACAGAGATGTTCAATAAGAGAAAACAAAGGAAAACCATGATTACGCCTTTTATATAAGGCAAGTTCAAGTAAAATTTATGAGCCTACCTCTTGGTAAGACATATCTCGACTTCCTGAAGAAGAAGCCAATAAATGGATAGAGGTAACAGAAATAGAAATAAAATCCATGCATGACTCAAAAACATGGACACTAACAGAATTACCAGAAAGAAGTAAAGCTATAGGATGTAAATGGGTTTTTAAAGTAAAGTACCAAACAGATGGCACAGCTGAACGATATCGAGCAAGACTCGAAGCTAAAGGTTATTCTCAAAAATATGGAGAAGACTACGATGGAACATTTGCTCCAGTTGTCAAACATACTACAATAAGAACTTTGTTTGCAGTTGCAGCAATGAAACAAGTGGAACTGAAACATCTGGATGTAAAGACAGCATTTTTGAATGGAAGTTTAACAGAAGATATTTACATGAAACAACCTCCAGGATTCAAAGATGAAAGTAACCCAAACATGGTTTGCAAATCACAGAAAAGTGTATACGGTTTAAAACAAGCTGCTAAAGCATGGAATGATAAAATCATGGAGGTGCTCACAAATGAAAAATTTAAAAGAAGCAAAGCTGATCCTTGCCTGTACACAAAAAGACTAATGGACAGATGCATCTATGTACTCGTATATGTTGATGACATTTTAGTTTGTTTTGAAAAAAAAAGGGATAAAGAGGACATACTAAAAATCCTGAATCAACATTTCGAGATCAAAGACTTGGGAAATGTGAAACAGTACTTAGGAATACAGATAGAAAGAGAAGAAGATGGAAGTTTCCTACTTAATCAAAATCACATGATTCAAGACATAACCGAAACATTTGGATTGAAGGATGCGAAAACAGAAAAGTCTCCAATGGAAACTAATTATCTTAAAGAGATGAGTAGTGAGAAAAATGTGTTACCAAATAATGAAGAGTACAGAATGGCGATAGGAAAATTACTGTATCTAGCGACTGTTACAAGGCCAGACATTGCAGCAGCAGTAGGAATTCTGAGTAGAAAAGTGTCCAAGCCAAATAAAGCGTATTGGAATGCTGTGAAGAGAGTAATACGTTATTTGAAAGGAACCAGCAACGTTAAACTGAAACTGCCTACAAGTGATAAATGCATTTTAACTGGATACGTTGATGCAGATTGGGCTGGAGATCCAACTGACAGAAAATGTACCAGTGGCCATCTTTTCTTTCTCTCAGGTGGACCAATTAGTTGGACTAGTAAAAAACAATCAATAGTAACGCAGTCGACAACAGAAGTAGAATATGTTGCAGCTGAACATGCGAGTCAAGAAGTTCTATGGTTAAGACAATTGATAACAGACCTAGGACAAGCACAGTTGGATCCAACAAAAATAAGGACAATCAGGGATGTCTTGTTCTTGCTCAGATGGAAAGAGTTAACCCAAGAACCAAGCACATTGATGTGAAGTATCATTTCTTGAGGGACCATCAGGAACAAGGAATCCTGAAATTAGAATATTGTCCAACTGAAGATATGACAGTAGACATTTTCACAAAGGCATTGAATGCTGAAAAACATCAGAGACTAATGAAGAAATTGGGTTTGACTGAATAAGTCCTTACTGTTGAGAAAGGGTGTTGGTATATGCAACAGTTGTGGACTTCTTTGTGGGAAGGAGGACTTTATGCTGATCTGACAGTAGATGGCAATGTTGTGTACAGTTTCCTTGTTTACTGTATTGTAAAAAAGAAAAAAGTCTCTTTTGTATTTTCTGTTTTGCACTTACTTCCTGATGTAGTATTGAGTGACTGTGCGTTTTTCCTTTACCTCATGTTCTGAGAAGTAAAAGCTTGTGATCCCATGTAATCTGCTCTGTGAAGTTTCTACCACAACGGTGGGGATCCAGAACCTGTGCAACACTGGTATGCATGGAACCCCTTGATTCTGGTATGCTTAGCACCCCATGATACCTATCACGCTGCCCACAAAAAAAATAAACAATCATACTCACCTCCTCTCTCCTCCAGCGCTGCGCCCCACTCTGCTGCCGACACTCTCACTGTGTGAGCCGCGCATGGCGTCCCTACCATGCGCCTTCACACAGTGAGGTGCTGTGCCGCATATAGTCACTGCTCCCCACACCGGGACTGTGTGTGCGTGGGGAGCAGTGACCATTCACTCTCTTCAATAGCGTGCACACTGTAGCCACAGCGCTACTAAAGACCATGAATATTCACTACAACCCATGGGAGTGAGTTGTAGCGAATATTCATGGACTTTAATAGCGGGCAAACAGACCGCCGGCCGCAGCAGGAGCCGTGCTGCGGCTACAGTGTGCGCGCTATTAAGGAAAATGAATATTCATTACTTTCCACACCCATGGGCGTGGGGAGCAGGGAATGTTCATTTTCTTTAGCAGTGGGCACACCAGTACATATGCATATATGTTCGGACTATAAGATGCAACCCCCCACACTTTCCTCCAAAATTTTGGAGGAAAAAAAGTGCATCTTATAGTCTGAAAAATACGGTAGTTAAAATGTTATACATTTCTCTACATGTTTTGAATTAGGAAACATTGTGCAATGTTCCCAATGCATGGAAATAAAAATTACTGTAAAGATTTTGTACTTAACTCATGCTTTTGAACGCACTGCTATTATTTTGAACACTACTGTATAAAAAAATATATACAAAATAGTGGTGGCTTCCAAGCGGAAGCTGCTAGAAGAAAAGACCAATCACTTCTTTTAGCGACTTCACAGCTTTTAAAGCCAGTAGCAGTTAAAAGAAGTGACAAAAGACGTATCATGCTGTAATCTTAATTACGTCATCGCTCGTCACTACAGCTGCGTTCTCATGCTACTGGCAGTGTGTTCTGGCTGTCGTGCTGAGCGGTCACATTACTAATGTCATCTGGATGTAGCAGTCAGGGATCGTCGTGTAAATAAATAAAATAAAAAAATGGCGTGGTCTCTTCTATTCTTGATAACTAGCGCAGGTAAAGCTGACAGCTGCGGGCTAGAACAATAGAAAAATAGAGTGCTTCCACACCATTTTTTAAAATTATTTAAATAAATAAATTTAATAAACTGTGTGGGGTCCCACTTTTTGACAACCAGCCAAGCTAAACCAGACAGCTGAGGGCTGATATTCTCAGACTGGGAAGCAGCCATGGATATTAGCCCTCCCCAGCCTAAAAATAGCAGCCTGCAGCTGCCCCATTAGATGCGCCAATTCTGAAGCTTTGCCCGGCTCTTCCCACTTGCCATAGACGGTAGCAATTGGGGTAATAGTATTGGAGTTGATGTCAGCTTTGTAATGTCAGCTGACATCAAGCCAAATGGTTATTAATGGAGAGGTGTCTATCAGACGCTGCCATAACTAGACCCGTAAGTTTAAGTTAAAAAACACACACAGAGTAAAGTCCTTTATTTATTTATTTAGAAAGGATGGGATCAGCGAGCAATATAGGCCAGGATTTCTCCAGACATTGAAACAACAAGTTTGTTTGTCCATGGTACTGTGTGCTAAATCTAATACAATTGTTTGATAGTTATATTTGGTCTGGTGGAATACAGTGCTTCATGACGTAAAGTATGTCTTGCTCTATTAAAAGCTTTTTTGATGAAACAACGGCTGTATCCTCTATTTAGGAATCTAGATTTAAGCTCCAATGCATAACGTTCGAAGTCAGCCTTGTCTGAACAGATTCTACATAGATGCAGAATTTGGCCAATAGGAATGGACCGAACCATGGCTGGGAGATGTGAAGAAGAGGCATGCAAAAGTGCATTAACTGCCGTTGATTTACAAAATAAATCCGTTTGTAGGCAATTTTGATTATCTCTTTTAGTTTTCACATCCAGGAATTCAATGGAATTCCTATCATAATGGTACGTGAGATGGATTTCTACTTTCTTTACACCTTAGTATTCTCATATTTGTCATATCTTCACCATCAGTGTTCACTCTTGATGTTCACATTCTACTTGTTTATTTATTCACCCCTTGAATAAGCAATACATTATGTCAGGACTGCGAATATTTTTAATCACATTTTGGCCATTTTTGCCCTCTTTCAAGATGGTGTCTTTTGTCTCATGTGCCCCTTGTCTTCCTGCTTTATAACTCCACCCCAGCTGCTAATCAGTGCTAGAGTATTCTGCCTGTGACCTGTTCCTGGTGGTTTCCTAGTTTCCGGCTCTGCCCTGCAGACTTGTGTGGATCTTCTGTTACCTGCTCTCAGAGATTCTGCTGCATTCATTTGTTACCTGTAGTCCTTCTTCTCCTGGCTGCTCCTGCTGCTACCTCTGAGCCTCAGTCTTCACCTGCATTCTGCTAACAAGTAAGCTGGTTTCTGTTCTGACTCACCTGCATTAGATAGCTGCAGAGCACAGGACTGTGCTGCGCTATCAGGGACTTCCTACCCAGGCCTCCCTGGATTATCTAATATATATATTGTATGTACTTCCTTGCATGGACTTGATAAAGACTTCCTTGTTTTCTAGCATCCTCTAGTGTGAACTGTGCTTTACAGATTGCTTTGCTGATTGCATTTAGAGCACAGGACTGTGCTGCATTATCTGGGACTGCCTACCCAGGCCTCCCTGGATTACCTAATAAGTATTGTTTGGACTTCCTTGCATCTATATGTATACTTGTGTATGGACTTGATAAAGACTAACTTGTTTTCTAACATCCTCTAGTGTGAACTGCGCTTTACAAACTTCTCAGCTGATTGCATTTTCCCCTGAACATTTATGGACTTTTCGCCTGCACTTGTTTGAATCACCGTGTGTTTATAGTATACACTTTGACACCTATAAGCTGTGTTCTGATGTATCTTTGTTCCACGCAAAAAGACTCCTGTGGTATCCATTATAATTATTACAGGATACTCTAGCCTAAAATAAGGAGTCTGCTGGAACAATGTCTGCAGAAAGCAAATTAGAGCAGGTGTATTCCGTAATTAGATCTCTTCAGAAGGAGGTGGAAGGTCTGCAAAAGAAACTTGGAGGCATTGAATGTAATGAACAAGCATCTGGACAAACTTTACAGGACTTAAATACCCGAATGGCGGCCCAGGAAAAAAAACTAGCGGGCTTGGACTCCCAGTACGGATGGGCTTTCCAGGACATTAGTACTCAAATGGCGGCACAAGTGACTTTACCTTCTGGGATACCGCCACCAGCTAGCCCACCTAAGTTGCCTCCGTTCAGATTTAATGGTGAACGTGACAAATTTCGTGGCTTTGTGAATTAGTGTATGCTATATTTTTGACCGCTTCCTTACTGATAGATCTTAGGTATTGTGTGTAATTATGCTGCTGACCTCACGAGCACTCGCCTGGGCGAATCCGATGATCGCGTCTCGTGATCCATGGTTAAATAATTTGGATGATTTCTTAGCCGCTATGGCATTAATGTTTGATGACCCTAACCGCCGTGCAACCGCTGAGTCTGCTTTACTATCTTTACGCCAGGGTAAACGTTCTGTTGTTGAATATGCTACTGAATTTAGGAGATTAGCGGTAGATACCAATTGGGACAGTTATGCACAATTACCTATTTTTAAGAGAGGTCTGTCTAGCATTGTAAAAGATGAATTGGCCTGCTCTGAGTCACCACAAGAGTTAGAAATGTTTATACAGCATTGTGTACGAATAGACATACGCCTTACTGAACGTAGGCAGGAGAAATTGGCTGTATTTAATCGTATGTATAACTTTTTCCTTCCTCCCAAAGAGCCTGCAGGTAAAACATCTCGGGAGGTAGAAGAAGCGCCCATGCAAATTGATTCTGTGCAGAGGCGTGAGAGTAATGAGCGCCGGGAGCACCGCCTGCGAGAGAGGCTATGTTTCTACTGCGGCCAATCTGACCACTTTCTAATCAACTGTCCAAAGATGCCTAACAAAGTGTTAGGAGCGGTAGGAGAGTATGATAACACTGATGATAAATCTGACATCTCTGAATGTAGCCTGCCATTAAATGCTGCATTCCATTCTCTCTCTATGACTACACCTCACAAGGAGTTGAAGGAAAAGAACTCTCACTGTTCACTCCCTATTAAGATCCTGTGTTCAGGGCAGTGGATTTCCAGTGCAGCTATGATTGACTCTGGTGCAGGGGGCAACTTTATGGACATTACATTTGCCCAAAAACATGGTATTGAGATACAGTGAAGAGCCTCTCCAATTACCATGGAAACAGTGGATGGGTCACCTTTAATCTCTGGGCCTGTGGATCAGGAGACTGTACCTCTTAAGATTTTGTTGGAGCCTAATCATCAGGAGCAACTTTCTTTCTTGTTAATTTCTTCTCCTCATTTCCCTGTGATTTTAGGCATCCCTTGGTTGCGTTCTCAGAACCCGACTATCAACTGGGAGACCAAGGAGATTATTTTTACGACTAGGAGCAACCCAGCGATAACTGAAGCTGTCCCTGAGTCCACCGATACAAAATCTACTGTACAGGTATTCACTTTACCTTCAGCGTATAAAGCATTCTCTGACATCTGTGACAAGAAGAAAGCAGATCAGCTTCCTCCACATAGGCATTATGACTGTCCCATTGAGCTGCTTCCTGGGTCGGCTATTCCTTTTAGCAACGTATATCTTTTGGCAGCACCTGAACTTCAAGCCTTGAAGGAGTATATTGATGAAAATCTAGCCAAAGGCTTTATACGTCCTTCTTCCTCACCAGCAGGGGCGCCTATATTTTTTGTAAAAAAGAAGGATGGGACCCTAAGACCCTGTATTGACTATCGGGAACTCAATAAGGTAACCATACGGAATCGTTATCCTTTGCCTTTGATTCCAGAATTATTGGAAAGAGTCCGCCATGCCAAGGTGTTCTCTAAACTAGATCTTCGTGGGGCTTATAATTTGGTGCGTATTCGTTCCGGTGATGAATGGAAGACAGCATTCAGATGCCGTTATGGACACTGAATATCTGGTGATGCCCTTCGGGCTTTGTAATGCCCCTGCGACATTTCAACATCTGGCTAATGACATTTTTAGAGATTTATTGGATCAGTTTGTGGTGATTTATTTGGACGATATTTTATTTTTTTCTGACTCTCTACAGGAACATGAAGAACATGTCAAAACTGTTTTGAAACGTTTGAAAGAGAATCATCTGTATATTAAGCCGGAGAAGTGTTAGTTCCATCGTTCTGAGATACAGTTTTTAGGTTATGTCATCTCTCCTCAGGGGCTGAACATGGAATCTGGTAAGATTCAGGCAATCCTTGACTGGCCAGTACCCAGGAACGTTAAAGAGGTCCAACGTTTTATTGGTTTTGCAAATTTCTATAGACATTTTATTATAAATTTTTCTGACATTGTCTGTCCCATTACTTCCTTGACAAAGAAGGAAAAGCCCTTTAAGTGGTCATCACAGGCTCAAGAGGCTTTTGATCGACTTAAGGCTTGTTTCACCTCAGCACCACTGTTGATCCACCCAGATCCAGCACTTCCTTTCATTGTGGAGGTGGATGCTTCTGATAATGCTTTAGGGGCCATTCTCTCCCAAAGAACTGAAGAGAAGAGTCTGCTACACCCTTGTGCTTTCTTTTCCCGTAGACTTACTTCAGCTGAGAAAAACTACGATGTGGGAGACAAGGAACTGCTAGCTATTATTGTAGCTTTCAAAGAATGGAGGCATCATCTGCAAGGAGCCACACAACAGATCGTAGTGCTGACTGACCATCGCAATTTGGAGTTTCTCAGATCCGCTCGATGTCTTTCTCCTCGTCAGGCTCGTTGGAATCTATTTTTAAATCAATTTAATTTTGTTATTTCGTACCGTCCAGGTTCTCGTAATGGGAAGGCTGATGCTTTATCCGGATTCCATGCTGCGGATTCAGTACCTGGAGCCCCGTCCAAGACCATTCTATCCGATGCCAACTTCATCGGAGTTATCCACGATCAGGACTTGTGGAAGGAGTTCAAGGAGGCCTATGACGGTGATCTATTTCTGGCCAATCCACCTGTTGATATTAATCTTGTCCTTAAGGGTGGCATGTGGTTCAGGGATCGACGTATCTCCGTCCCTGAGGCCGTTCGTCTGCAGATCCTCAAGTTGGTCCATGACTCCAAGGTGGCTGGTCACAGGGGGGTACAGAAGAGACATGAGTTCCTAAGCCGATTTTTCTGGTGGCCGACTTGCTTGAAGGATACTAAGGACTATGTTCTCTCCTGCGAGGTATGTGCTCGTTATAAGACTCCTCGTATGTCACCTACGGGTCTTCTTCAACCATTACCTGTTCCGTCCCGCCCATGGGGCTCTATCTCAATGGACTTCATTGTGGAGCTGCCTACATCAGGTGGCATGAATACGATCCTGGTGGTAGTGGATCGCCTGACTAATGCCGCTCATTTTGTTCCTTGCCCCGGTCTTCCCTCAGCTAAGGATACAGTGAACTTGGTTATACAGAATGTTTTTTGGCTGCATGTGGTCCAGGATGAAATCATCTCTGACCGTGGAGTGCAGTTTACCTCAAGATTCTGGAAGGAGTTTTGCTCTGCACTCAATATTAATGTCTGTCTTTCTTCCGCTTATCACCCCCAGACGAACGGTCAAACAGAGCGTACCAACCAGACCTTGCAACAATATCTACGATGCTATGTCAGCCATCTTCAGGATGATTGGTTGGAGTTACTTCCATTAGCTGAATTCTCATATAACAATTCTCAGAGTGCCTCCACTAAGTTCACACCTTTCTTTGCCCATCTGGGTTACCATCCGAGTATCTTACCTAGGTCTCCGATTAATGCTCCGGTTCCAGCTGTAGAGGAGAGGCTGACTGCAATGAGGCAAAATCTGGAGGTTCTGAAGGAATCTTTGACCTCAGCTCAGGAATGTTACAAGAAATCGGCTGATAGATTCCGTAAACCGGCACCCATGTTCAAGGTAGGAGATTCCGTGTGCTTATCCACTAAAAATCTGAAGTTGAACATTCCTTCACAGAAACTTGGACAGAAATTCATCGGCCCTTTCAAGATCAACGGTATTGTGAGCTCTGTGGCCTGCCGTCTGAAGTTGCCTAGGACTATGAAGGTACGCCCAGTTTTCCATGTTTCTTTACTAAAGTCTATACCTCCTAATACCTTCCAGGGACATGTTGTGCCACCTCCGCAGCCTGTGGTGATTGATGGGCAGGAACAATTTGTGGTGGAAGAGATTATTGATTCTAGGTTTCGCAGGAATCGGCTCCAATATCTGATAAGATGGCAGGGGTATCCCCCTGAAGAAGACTCTTGGGAACCTGTGGAAAACATCAATGCCCAACAGAAAATTACTCGTTTCCATCAGAGATTCCCTGAGAAACCAGGTCCAGGATCGTCCTGAGGCCGCTTCTAAGGAGGGAGTAATATCAGGACTGCGAATATTTTTAATTACATTTTGGCCATTTTTGCCCTCTTTCAAGATGGTGTCTTTTGTCTCATGTGTCCCTTGTCCTCCTGCTTTATAACTCCACCCCAGCCTCTAATCAGTGCTAGAGTATTCTGCCTGTGACCTGTTCCTGGTAGTTTCCTAGTTTCCTGCTCTGCCATGCAGACTTGTGTGGCTCTTCTGTTACCTGCTCTCAGAGATTCTGCTGCATTCAGTTGTTACCTGTATTCCTCCTTCTCCTGGCTGCTCCTGCTGCTACCTCTGAGCCTCAGTCTTCACCTGCATTCTGCTAACAAGTAAGCTGGTTTCTGTTCTGACTCACCTGCATTAGATAGTGCAGCACAGTCCCGTGCTCTGCAGCTATCAGGGACTTCCTACCCAGGCCTCCCTGGATTATCTAGTATATATATTGTATGGACTTCCTTGCATGGACTTGATAAAGACTTCCTTGTTTTCTAGCATCCTCTAGTGTGAACTGTGCTTTACAGATTGCTTTGCTGATTGCATTTAGAGCACGGGACTGTGCTGCATTATCTGGGACTTCCTACCCAGGCCTCCCTGGATTATCTAATATATATTGTTTGGACTTCCTTGCATCTATATATATATTCGGGTATGGACTTGATAAAGACTTCCTTGTTTTCTAACATCCTCTAGTGTGAACTGCGCTTTACAGACTGCTCTGCTGATTGCATTTTCCCCTGAGTGTTTATGGACTTTGAGTTTTCGTCTGCACTTGTTTGAATCACCGTGTGTTTATAATATACACTTTGACACCTATAAGCTGTGTTCTGTTGTATCTTTGTTCCACGCAAAAAGACTCCTGTGGTATCCATTATAATTATTACAGATGTCTTGCAGGGGGATGCAGCAGTGTTGAAATTTTCAAACTTTTGAAGCGTGATCATCGAACAATCAAGCGTTTCATGGCAAATAGCCAACAGGGTCGAAAGAAGCGTGTTGGCCAAAAAAGGCGCAAAATGACTGCCCATGAATTGAGGAAAATCAAGCGTGAAGCTGCCAAGATGCCATTCGCCACCAGCTTTGCCATATTTCAGAGCTGCAATGTTACTGGAGTATCAAAAAGCACAAGGTGTGCGATACTCAGGGACATGGCCACGGTAAGGAAGGCTGAAAAATGACCACCTTTGAACAAGAAACATAAGATAAAACGTCAAGAATGGGCCAAGAAATATCTTAAGACTGATTTTTCAAAGGTTTTATGGACTGATGAAATGAGAGTGACTCTTGATGGGCCAGATGGATGGGCCAGAGGCTGGATCAGTAAAGGGAAGAGAGCTCCACTC
Organism: Phyllobates terribilis; assembly: GCF_046119375.1. NCBI lineage: Eukaryota > Metazoa > Chordata > Amphibia > Anura > Dendrobatidae > Phyllobates > Phyllobates terribilis. The sequence continues at coordinate 211,044 of NW_027363258.1, forward strand.
CGACTCAGATGCCAGCAAGGTGGAGGTGGGGTACTGGTATGGGCTGGTATCATCAAAGATGAACTTTTGGGACCTTTTCGGGTTGAGGATGGAATGAAGCTCAACTCCCAGACCTACTGCCAGTTTCTGGAAGACAACTTCTTCAAGCAGTTGTACAGGAAGAAGTCGGTATCGTTCAAGAAAAACATGTTTTTCATGCAGGACAATGCTCCATCACATGCATCCAACTACTCCACAGCATGGCTAGCCAGTAAAGGTCTAAAAGAAGAAAAAATAATGACATGGCCCCCTTGTTCACCTGATCTGAACCCCATAGAGAACCTGTGGTCCATCATAAAATGTGAGATCTACAGGGAGGGAAAACAGTACACCTCTCGGAACAGTGTCTGGGAGGCTGTGGTAGCTGCTGCACGCAATGTTGATCGAAAATAGATCAAGCAACTGACAGAATCTATGGATGGAAGGCTGTTGAGTGTCATCATAAAGAAAGGTGGCTATATTGATCACTAATTTTTTTTGTTTTTGCATGTCAAAAATGTTTATTTCTAAATTTTGTGCACTGATATTGGTTTACCTGGTGAAAATAAACACTCCAACTTCCAAAAATATTAAGCTTGGATATTTATGAGTCTTTTGGGTTGATTGAGAAGATAGTTGTTGATAAATAATAAAAATAATCTTCTAAAATACAACTTGCCTAATAATTCAGAACACAGTGTAGTTTATATGTCTTTAGTCATCCTTTTTTCAGTTAATTAAATGTATTTCTTTTCCTTTTTTTCCGACATCGGTCACACGTTGATCTACAAACTTTTTGTACAAAAGTTTATGGGAATACTATTTCTGGATACAGAGTTGAAATATCTGTATGTCTCTAGATAATTGAAGCCACATCTTCTATACCGTTAATAATATGGAATGTAAAGAATATGCAAATTATACATTTGAAATACAGAACAGCAATAAAAGATTAAGATTTTTTTTCAAAAAAATAACAAAAAACAACTAAGATTTAAAAGGAAATACTACAAATCTCTTTACAATAGAGCTGGGCATTTTAAAAACCTCCCAGTGCAGTCACTCCGCAATAAAATCAAATTATATCTGCAGCAGAATAAATTACCCGCAGTCCCAGAGGAAGCACTATTACATTTAGAGAAAGACTTTTTGCTTGAAGAAGTCACTACAACCATGAAAGAATTAAAGCAAGGGAAAAGCCCTGGCCCAGATGGATATTCCACTGGTTTCTATAAACAGTTTTCTGAACTGATAAGCCCTCTATTCCTATCAGTATGTAACTTCATATCACTGGGAGGCTCTTTTCCATCTCAGGCCTGATCTGTCCACATCACAGCGCTCCCCAAACCTGGAAAAGATTTATCATCGTGCAGTAGTTATCGCCCCATTTCCCTGATAAACCTAGACATCAAAAATGTATGCAAAAATGATCGCAAAAAGATTGTGTCCTCTTCTCCCAAAACTGATAAATCAGGACCAGGTGAGATTCATCCCGGGACGTGAGGCGAGAGACAACACCATAAGGACTATTTTGTTGATAGATGGAGCGGGGGAAGGGGGGGATCCCATGTGTATCATGTCAATTGACACAGAAAAAGTGTTCGACAGGGTACACTGGGAACTCATATTTCAAGCTTGGACTGCGGGAGAATATGCTCCGTAGAATAACTGCACTATACACCTCTCCTATTGCTCAAGTTAAAGTTAATGGTTCCATTTCAAGCCCGTTCCCAATATGGAATGGCACGAGGCAAGGTTGCCCCCTTTCACCCCTCCTATACATACTAACCATGGAATACCTTGCAACTGCAATACGTGGTAACTCCTCGATCAAGTGAGTCAAGCTCCAATCGGAGGAAAATAAATTAGCATTATTTGCGTTTGATATCCTTTTATATATTACATCCCTGATCATAAGTATACCTAATATCATTTCGGAATTACACAAATTTGGCTCCCTAAGTAATTTTAAAATGAACCCCCACAAATCTGAGATAATGAACATATCATTGCAACCATCATTAGTGACCCAATTAGGTGCCGCCTTTCCCTTCAAATGGCACTCGAATTCGATTACCTATATAGGAATTAAAATAACCGCCAAAACATCCCAATTGTATGACGCTAACTTCAAGAATGCTTCATATAAAGCTGAGCTTGATCTAGAGGAATGGTACAAACTACAGCTATCTTGGTTTGGCAGGGTCAATTGCAATAAAAATGGACCTTCTACCATGCCTTCCAAACAATCCCACTGTATTTACCTGCTTCCTTTTTCTCCCGACTTAAGAAAGCGATTACCAGATTCATATGGTCTCATAACCGACCACACCTCTCTTACTTCCTACAAAGTAAATCCAAATTGGACTACCCAATTTCACTCTTTATAGCTCTGCCTCACTCGGAACCTGTGTACTAGATCTATCCATAATAAAAACAACAAAAAATAGGTTAACTTTGAAAACTACCTCTCCTGTCGTGACCCGCAGGCGGTCCTGTCGTCTACAAGAGCTGTGGAGGAAAGAGGCGAGCCCCTCCCCTTCCTTAACAAAAATCTCACACTATTCTCCCGGTCCATTAACTCCAGTTTATGATAACCCATCATTCCCAGCAGGCATCAACAAAATAATCTTCTTAAACAAACATAAAAACTCACAACCTATTATTTATGATTACATAAATCAAACCGGAATAAGATCATTACAAGAAATTTTCTTCGTGAAGAACCTCCTGCAAGTTCCTGGTTTCATGAACAACTAAAAAGCTTCATTAACGCAATGGTAAAACAAACCAATGTCTTTAGACCACTTCCGCCTTTCGAAACACTTTGCGTAATAAAGAGCCCTCCAGATCACACCGTCTCTTTATTATATAAATCATACCAAGAAGGTCAAACAACCACACACGATTTTCCTTTGTTCTTCTCAAAATGGGAGAGTGAACTGGGAGGACCCCTATCATCCGAGGATCGATCGAAAATCCTCCTATTGACATTCAGGTCTTCGCTATGCTCAGTGTCACAGGAGAGGGGCTATAAGGTCCTATCACGGTGTTATAGATGTCCCTCTGCCATCCACTCTATGTTCCCCACAACTTCAGACTCCTGCTGGAGATGTTTGGAAGACAAAGGCTCGTACTTACATATATGGTGTGCATACCCACCTATTAAGAAATTGTGGGTGGCAATATTTTAACTCTACAACAAACTCTCTATACACAATATCCAACCCTCAATGGAGTTAGTCTTATCATCTTTAAGTGACATTTCAATATCTAGATTTAAGAAGGGACTGCTCAGACACTTTCTCATGGCTACCAGGAATCTGATCCCCCAGTACTGGAATCAAGAAAAATCACCACCACGTTCTGAATTCATATCTGAACTCAATAACATCTATAGAATGGAGCAATTGATAGGCTAAGTTGCCGGAAATTCTGACAAGATTTATAATACTTTGGCCCCCTGGATTGTGTTCAGGGAAACATCAGACTGGGTTGCCTGGTTAACAGAACACTAATTCATACCTCAAAAGGAGAATGCTCAACACCATTTTCCAGATATATTGAGCATCATAAATTGGTTACATCCTGGTCCAATCGACCTTGTCTTCTCACTGGGCTGAGGGCCCGGACTTGTCCAGAGGAGAGATCCAAAACCTAACTCCCTTCCCTTCTTCTCCCTCGCCAATGCTTTCTTACTCTCTCCCTTAACCCATTCCTTTTTACTCACACCTTTTCTTCTACATATCACTATACTTACATTATCATATTCTATTATGGAATATATTTGTTATCAATGATTAGAATGGTCTACAATTTTTAAGTGTTATCTAATTACAAATGGCATTCTCTAAACAAGCTATAAAATTGCTATATTGCGATACGCCATATTCTGCTTAATTCTCAAAGTTTGTATTTCTTGTAATGCATTATATTAATAAACCTGATTATCAAAAGATTTAAACTGAAAAATGAGAAAGTCCATATAAACATATAAAATCTTACATATAAAGGGCGATGGTTCCACCATTTAGTCTAAGTGAAGCAAGAGTCACAATATTTTAGTATTAAAGATTACACTACTGATGTAACAGTTGGTAAGGTGATTTTGATATATCAACATTTAGACAAATGAAATAAGCTTTGTATCATGTATTTATAGAAATGTTATATAATAAGTTGATTTCTGGAGGTTTTATATTTTATTAACACGTGAAGGGATTGTAGAAGTAATAACTATAATGTGCATATACATGATCCAGTGAAATTATAGTCTATTGTAATTATGCTATTTTACTGTGCTGATTATATTATCTTGTAATTAGCCTCATTATGGTGTAATTTCCCTAATGTTACCTATATAAGCCCTTAAATGAACTCAACCCACATTATTGAAAAAAGCCCAGGAGGGGCTGAAACGTCTGATGACTTGTGTGTTGAGACCAGGGCCAGATCCAGGGTTTTGTGGGCCCCGGGCGAAAGAGTCTCAGTTGCCTCTTTAACACATACCACGATTCATGATGCACAGATACAGCAGAGACTTAGACACTGCACAAAAAATAAAGGGAACACTTAAACAACAGAATATAACTCCAAGTAAATCAAACTTCTGTGAAATCAAACTGTCCACTTAGGAAGCAACACTGATTGACAATCAATTTCACATGCTGTTGTGCAAATGGAATAGACAATAGATGGAAATTATTGGCAATTATCAAGACACCCTCAATAAAGGAGTGGTTCAGCAGGTGTAACCACATTTCAGTACCAAAGCTTTCTGGCTGGTGTTTTTGTCACTTTTGAATGTTGGTTGTGCTTTCACACTCGTGGTAGCATGAGACGGACTTTACAACCCACAGAAGTTGCTCAGGTAGTGCAGCTCATCCAGCATGGCACATCAATGCGAGCTGTGGCAAGAAGGTTTGCTGTGTCTGTCAGCGTAGTGTCCAGAGGCTTCAGGGGCGCTACCAGGAGACAGGCCAGTACAACAGGAAATGTGGAGGGGGGCGTAGGAGGGCAACAACCCAGCAGCAGAACCGCTACCTCCGCCTTTGTGCAAGGAGGAACAGGAGGAGCACTGCTAGAGCCCTGCAAAATGACCTCCAGCAGGCCACAAATGTGCATGTGTCTGCACAAATAGTTAGAAAACGACTCCATGAGGATGGTATGAGGGCCCGACGTCCACAGATGGGGGTTGTGCTCACAGCCCAACACCGTGCAGGACGCTTGGCATTTGCCACAGAACACCAGGATTGGCAAAGTCGCTACTGGTGCCCTGTGCTCTTCACAGATGAAAGCAGGTTCACACTGAGCACATGTGACAGACGTGACACAGTCTGGAGACGCTGTGGAGAGTGATCTGCTGCCTGCAACATCCTACAGCATGAACGATTTGGCAGTGGGTCAGTAATGGTGTGGGGTGGCATTTCTTTGGAGGGCCGCACAGCCCTCCATGTGCTCGCCAGAGCTAGCCTGACTGCCTTTAGGTACCGAGATGAGATCCTCAGACCCCTTGTGAGACCATATGCTGGTGAGGTTGGCCCTGGGTTCCTTCTAATGCAGGACAATGCCAGACCTCATGTGGCTGGAATGTGTCAGCAGTTTCTGCAAGATGAAGGCATTGAAGCTATGGACTGGCCCGCCTGTTCCCCAGACCTGAATCCGATTAAGCACATCTGGGACATCATGTCTCGCTCCATCCACCAACGTCACGTTGCACCACAGACTGTCCAGGAGTTGGTGGATGCTTTAGTCCAGGTCTGGGAGGAGATCCCACAGGAGACCACCTCATCAGGAGCATGCCCAGGCATTGTAGGGAGGTCATACAGGCACGTGGAGGCCACACACAATACTGAGCCTCATTTTGACTTGTTTTAAGGACATTACATCAAAGTTGGATCAGCCTGTAGTGTGTTTTTCCACTTTAATTTTGGGGGTGACTCCAAATCCAGGCCTCCATTGGTTAATAAATTTGATTTCCAATGATGATTTTTGTGTGATTTTGTTGTCAGCACATTCAACTTTGTACAGAACAAAGTATTCAATGAGAATATTTCATTCATTCAGATCTAGGATGTGTTATTTGAGTGTTCCCTTTATTTTTTTGAGCAGTGCATATATAGTACAATGCCAAAGATTTCACTTCTTACATTGCATGAGCGATATCTATTGTAAATTCGACAATAGCTCAGAAACCGGCGAATCCTCGCAGCGCACAGTGCAGACCGGACAGTATAGTCCTCCATACGGTATTATGGGCACCACCTATTCCTCCATACAGTATTATGGGCTCTACATAGTCATTCATACAGAATAATGGACCCCATAAAATGCTCCATGCAGGATACTGGCCCCCATAGAACGCTCCATACAGGATACTGGCCTCCATATAATGCCCCATGCAGGCTGTTCCCCAAACATAATGCCCCATGCAGGCTGTTTTCCCCAGATAATGCCCCATGCAGGCTGTTTTCCCCAGATAATGCCCCATGTAGGCTGTTTTCCCCAGATAATGCCCCATGCAGGCTCCCCCCCCCCCACAATACCCCATGCAGGCTGCCCCCCCCCACATAATGCCCCATGCAGGCTGTTTCCTCCCCCACATAATGCCCCATGGAGGCTGTCGACCCCACATAATGCCCCATGCTGGCTGTCTCCCCCATATAATGCTCCATGCCTCCATGCATAAAAAAAAAGAAAATCAAAAACTTACCTCACTTCTCCTCACCTGCTGCCACTGCTCTCATCGCGGCCTCTGCTCCCGACTCCTCAACCGTGTCGCCGTCTTCCCGCTCTGCGCTGTGACTGCTCAGGCGAGGACATGGTGGAAAGATGTCATTGCGCCCTCTGACGTGAGATGTCACAGTGCAGCAGCCGCGGAAGATACAGGACCTGCTGCGGAGGCACGGGGAGAGGTAAGTATTGTGCCAGAGCCCTGAGGAAGCGGGGGGGGGGGGGGCTGGCACCGCTCATGGGTCCCATAGCATGGCGGGATTCCCAACAGCGAGTGAGCCCCCTGCCTGCTCAGGACCCCGGCTCTTGCCCGAGTGCTGACGCCGGGCCTGGTTGAGACAACAATAAACGGCTAATTATTTCACATGTGAGTGTCGGGATCCTACTTGGTCGAGTCTAGAAGGCTGACCAACCAGTAATCAGAGTTGGCCAAAATGCATACAACGTGAGGGTCACGAGAAAGGCAGTGGAATATAAACTCAACTATGTGTGCCAGACTGCCAACAGCCAAAACTTCCCTGTCACCACCAAGAGGACACCTGTCCATCTTCTCCACCTCGTCCTCCCTCTCCTCCTCCTCTTGAGGCCTTTCTTGCTGAACAAATGGGATGAAGGTGGTGTGGGTAGTACCATCTGTAGCACAGGAAACCAGCTTCTGTTCCTCCTCCTCCTCATTATGTATTTGTCCTTCAATCCTGGTATATATGTTCCCCCATCCTTGTATATATGTCCCTCCCATCCTGGTATATATGGCCCCCATCCTGGAATATATGGCCCCCCATCCTGGTATACATGTTCCCCATCCTAGTATATATGGCCCCATATGATGATATACATATTCCCCCCATCCTGATATATATATCCCCCCATCCTGGTATATATATCCCCCCATCCTGATATGTACAGTACAGACCAAAAGTTTGGACACACCTTCTCATTTAAAGATTTTTCTGTATTTTCATGACTATGAAAATTGTACATTCACACTGAAGGCATCAAAACTATGAATTAACACATGTGGAATTATATACTTAACAAAAAAGTGTGAAACAACTGAAAATATGTCTTATATTCTAGATTCTTCAAAGTAGCCACCTTTTGCTTTGATGACTGCTTTGCACACTCTTGGCATTCTCTTGATGAGCTTCAAGAGGTAGTCACCAGAAATGGTCTTCCAACAATATTGAAGGAGTTCCCAGATATGGTCCAACTAAACGCAAACCGGATGGAATAGCATGCCGCTGCAAGATGCTGTGGTAGCCATGCTGGTTCAGTATGCCTTCAATTTTGAATAAATCCCCAACAGTGTCACCAGCAAAGCACCCCCACACCATCTCACCTCCTCCTCCATGCTTCACGGTGGGAACCAGGCATGGAGAGTCCATCCGTTCACCTTTTCTGCGTCGCACAAAGACACGGTGGTTGGAACCAAAGATCTCAAATTTGGACTCATCAGACCAAAGCACAGATTTCCACTGGTCTAATGTCCATTCCTTGTGTTCTTTAGCCCAAACAAGTCTCTTCTGTTTGTTGCCTGTCCTTAGCAGTGGTTTCCTAGCAGCTATTTTACCATGAAGACCTGCTACACAAAGTCTCCTCTTAACAGTTGTTGAAGAGATGTGTTTGCTGCTAGAACTCTGTGTGGCATTGACCTGGTCTCTAATCTGAGTTGCTGTGAACCTGCGATTTGTGAAGCTGGTGACTCGGATAAACTTATCCTCAGAAGCAGAGGTGACTCTTGGTCTTCCTTTCCTGGGGCGGTCCTCATGTGAGCCAGTTTCTTTGTAGCGCTTGATGGTTTTTGCAACTGCTCTTGGGGACACTTTCAAAGTTTTCCCAATTTTTCGGACTGACTGACCTTCATTTCTTAAAGTAATGATGGCCACTCGTTTTTCTTTACTTAGCTGCTTTTTTCTTGCCATAATACAAATTCTAACAGTTTATTCAGTAGGACTACCAGCTGTGTATCCACCAGACTTCTGCACAACACAACTGATGATCCCAACCCCATTTATAAGGCAAGAAATTCCACTTATTAAACCTGACAGGGCACACCTGTGACGTGAAAACCATTTCCGGTGACTACCTCGCAAGGACCTCCAAGGTAGTTTTCTCAGAAATACTACCAATCCCGCGAGCCACACAGGAGCGCCAACGGGAAGTTAGGGAGGTGAATAAGTGGCTAAAGAGTTGGTGCAAGGCAGAAGGGTTTGGGTTCATGGAGAACTGGGCCGACTTCGCGGTCGGCTACAGGCTCTACCGTAGGGACGGGCTGCACCTCAATGGGGAGGGTGCAGCGGTGCTGGGGAAGAAGATGGCTAATAGGTTGGAGGAGTTTTTAAACTAGAGACGGGGGTGGAAACCAAGGAAATAGGTGGGATGTGAGGCAAGCAAGGGGGAAGGGGAGAAGTGAATATAATGAGGGTGGAGAGGGGGGTGGGGATAGTACAGTTAGATCGTTAGAGAAGAATAGGATGCTAAAAATCCCCAAAGTTTTATCTTGCATGCTGACCAATGCAAGAAGCCTGACCAATAAGGCGGATGAGCTGCGGGCGCTTATATCGGAGGAGAGGTATGACATCGTAGGTATAACAGAGACTTGGCTAGACGATAGCTACGACTGGGCGGTAAATTTATTAGATTATAGTTTGTTTAGAAGGGACCGGAAACAGGGGAAAGGCGGAGGAGTCTGCTTATATGTAAAGTCATGTCTAAAACCCAGACTAAGGGAAGATATAGGAGAGGGAGAAGAGGGGGTCAAGTCCATGTGGGTAGAGATAGAGGGGGCAAAAAATAATAATAAAATATTACTGGGGGTCTGCTATAAGCCACCAAATATAACAGAGGAGAATGAGAATCTGCTATTAGGACAAATAGACAAAGTAGCAAAACATAATGAAGTGATTGTAATGGGGGATTTCAACTACCCGGATATTGACTGGGAAACAGAAACCTGTAGATCTCAGAAAGGAAAAAGATTCTTGACAAATATTAAGGATAATTATCTCTCTCAACTAGTGCAGGAACCAACGAGAGGGAAGGCCGTGTTGGACTTAATATTGACTAATAGGCCTGATAGAATAACTGAGGTACAGATAGGGGGGCACCTAGGTAATAGCGATCATAATATTATCGACTTCAAAATGCCCTTCAGTAGGGTTATCAATAAGGGAACAACAAAAACATTAAACTTTAGGAGGGCGAAGTTTGATCAGCTGATAGAAAACCTTCAACTTATTGACTGGGACAAAGTACTTAATCAATGGAATACGAATAGTAAATGGGAAACCTTCAAAAGAATTCTGAATACTCAGTGCGAGAGGTATATACCGTATGGGAATAAAAGGGCCAGAAATAAGAGGAAACCAATATGGTTGAACAAGAACGTAAAAGGGGCGTTAAATAGCAAAAAAGAGGCATTCAAGAGATTAAAACAGGAAAACAGTAAGGAGGCACTAATGTGTTACAAGGAAAAAACGAGAACCTGTAAAAAACAAATAAAAATAGCGAAGGAGGAAACAGAGAAACGTATTGCTAGGGAAAGTAGATCAAATCCCAAACTGTTCTTTACGTATATAAATAGTAAAAGGATTAAATCGGATAATATTGGACCGATAAAAAGTGAGGAAGGCAAAATCATAGAGAAAGATGAGGATAAAGCTAATCTATTAAATAATTTTTTTTAGACAACTTTCACAAAGGAAATAGAACTAACAGGAGAAATGAGAAGTGACAAACTTAATCCTCCACTAAGTATGACAAATCTAACCCAAGCTGGGGTACAGAAACGCCTCAGTAACATTAAAATAAACAAATCACCAGGACCTGATGGCATACACCCACGGGTACTAAGGGAACTAAGTAATGTGATAGACAGACCGTTATATCTTATATTTAAGGACTCTGTTGAGACTGGGTCTGTGCCACTTGATTGGCGACAGGCGAATGTAGTGCCAATATTCAAAAAGGGAGCGAAAAGTGACGCCGGAAACTATCGGCTGGTGAGTCTGACGTCCGTTGTGGGCAAAATTTTTGAAAGCTTCATTAAAGAGGCAATTACGGAGCATCTTGATGCTAATAATCTTTTAATCCCGAACCAACATGGATTCATGAGGAATCGCTCCTGCCAAACAAACCTGATTGACTTCTACGAGGAGGTTAGCTCTCGAGTAGATCAGGGGGAACCAGTGGATGTCGTGTATCTCGACTTCTCAAAAGCATTCGATAGCGTGCCACATAATAGGTTGGTATACAAAATGAGAATGATGGGGCTGGTGGAAAATGTCTGCAAGTGGGTAGCTAACTGGCTAAAGGATAGAAGGCAGAGGGTGGTTATAAATGGAATATTCTCAGATTGGGTAAGCGTCACTAGTGGGGTACCACAGGGGTCTGTACTAGGCCCAATGTTATTTAATATCTTTATTAACGACATAGTCAACGGGATAAATAGTAAAATATCAATATTTGCAGATGACACAAAGTTATGTAAAACAATTAATACAAAAGAGGACAGTGCAGACCTACAGAGGGATTTGGATAAGCTGGGTAGGTGGAGCATTAAATGGCAAATGAGGTTTAACGAGGAGAAATGTAAGGTCATACATATGGGAAGGAAAAATGGAAGTCACCAGTACTCACTGAATGGGAAATCATTGGGGAATTCAGAGATGGAGAAGGACTTGGGCATCTTGATTGATAGCAAACTAAATTGGAGTGCCCAAAGTCAGGCGGCTGCTGTAAGGGCAAACAGGGTAATGGGATGTATCAGAAGAGGTATAGCTGCAAAGGATGAGAACATTGTTCTTCCACTGTACAAAGCACTGGTCAGACCACACTTGGAATACTGTGCTCAGTTATGGGCCCCAATATATAGAAAGGATATAAATGAGCTTGAAAAGGTACAAAGGAGGGCAACAAAATTAATAAAGGGAATGGAGGGACTGCAATACCCAGAGAGGTTGGCAAAACTAGGACTATTCAGCCTGGAAAAGAGAAGGTTGAGGGGGGACATAATAAATGTGTACAAATATGTTAGGGGACAGTATAGAGATCTTGACCGGGATTTGTTCAAAAGGAGGGATATTACGGTAACAAGAGGGCATTCACTAAGACTGGAAGAGAAAAGGTTTAAGCACCAGCATAGGAAGGGGTTCTTTACGGTAAGAGCAGTGAGAATATGGAATTCACTGAGTGAGGAGACGGTAATGTCAGATTCACTAAACCAGTTCAAGCGGGGACTGGATGCATTTCTAGATACCAGGCAGATTTCAGCATATACTTAAAAATAAAATAAAATAGTAGGTTGATACAGGGATTTATTCTGACTGCTGGTTTCAGAGTCGGGAGGGAATTTTTCCTCAGGTGAAGATTGGCTAAATCATTTGGGGTTTTTGCCCTCCTCTGGATCAACTTTAGCAATTACAGAACTAACAGGTCGAACTTGATGGACGCAAGTCTTTATTCGGCTTTACAAACTATGTTACTATGTTACTATGTTACATTGTCTAATTTGGAAAGAATTTTTTTTCAAATTTTGGTGGAAAATAAGTATTTGGTCAATTACATAAGTTCATGTCAATACTTTGTTATATATCCTTTGTTGGCAATGACAGAGGTAAATATTTTCTGTAAGTCTTCACAAGGTTGGCACACACTGTTGCTGGTATGTTGGCCCATTCCTCCATGCAGATCTCCTCTACAGCAGTTACGTTTTGGGGCGGTCGCTGGGCAGCACAGACTTTCAACTCCCTCCAAAGTTTTTCTATAGGGTTTACATCTGAAGACTGGTTAGGCCACTCCAGGACCATGAAAAGCTTCTTACGAAGCCACTCCTTCGTTGCCCTGGCAGTGTGCTTGGGATCATTGTCATGCTGAAAGACCCAGCCACGTTTCATCTTCAATGCCCTTGCTGATGGAAGGAGGTTTGTACTCAAAATCTCACGATACATGGCCCCATTCATTCTTTCATGTACACGGATCAGTCGTCCTGGTCCCTTGGCAGAGAAACAGCCCCAAAGCATGATGTTGCCACTCCCATGCTTCACAGTAGGTATGGTGTTCTTTGGATGCAACTCAGCATTCTTTCTCCACCAAACACGACGAGTTGTTTCTACCAGACAGTTCTACTTTGGTTTCATCTGACCATATGACATTCTCCCAATACTCTCCTGGATCATCCAAATGCTCTCCAGCAAACTTCAGACGGGCCCGCACATTTAATGGCTTAAGCAGGGGGACACATCTGGCACTGCAGGAGTCCCTGGCGGCGTAGTGTGTTACTGATGGTAGCCTGTATAACGTTGGTCACAGCTCTCTGCAGGTCATTCACTAAGTCCCCGCATGTGGTTCTGGGATTTTTGCTCACCGTTCTTGAGATCATTTTGACCCCATGGGGTGAGATCTTGTGTGGAGCCCCAGATCGAGGGAGATTATCAGTGGTCTTGAATGTCTTCCATTTTCTAATTATTGCTCCCACAGTTGATTTCTTCACACCAAGCTGCTTGCCTATTGCACATTCAGTCTTCCCAGCCTGGTGCAGGGCTACAATTTTGTTTCTGGTGTCCTTCGACAGCTCTTTGGTCTTCACCATAGTGGAGTTTGGAGTGTGACTGTTTGAGGTTGCGGACAGGCGTCTTTTATACTGATAACAAGTTCAAACAGGTGCCAGTACTAAATGTAATGAGTGGAGGACAGAGGAGCCAGTACTACAGGTAATGAGTGGAGGATAGAGGAGCCTCTTAAAGAAGAAGTTACAGGTCTGTGACAGCCAGAAATCTTGCTTGTTTGTAATTGACCAAATTCTCATTTTCCAACAAAATTTGAAAAAAATTCTTTCTAAATCAGACAATGTGATTTTCAGGATTTGTTTTCTCATTTTGTCTCTCATAGTTGAGGTCTACCTATGATGTCAATTAAAGGCGTCTCTCATCTTTTTAAGTGGGAAAACTTGCACAATTGATGGCTGACTAAATACTCCCCCCCCACTGTATATACACACATATATACAGTAATACAGCATATACATACACATATATATACTGTATATACACACACACATATATATAGCTACAGGGCCCCGCTGCGTCCTCTCTGTCTCTGTACAGATATAAGTGTAACACGTACTGGATCCAGCACAGGTGACAGTCTGCCATAGAGCTGACGTGCAGTACATACACTGTGTTATTGGGGGCGCTCACCTGTGCGGACCCCGCGCTCCGGCCGCTACTTCTCTGCTCATATAAGGTCTTTCTTTCTGCCATTAAACAATTCAGTTGTCATGGCAGCGGAGGCGGGGCATTGGTAGGGGGCGTGTCTGATATAGGGCAGATTGGGGCGGGGCTGTGATGCAGTGCTTGTCTCATCGCTGTAATTTCCTGCTGATGCCACCTGGTGGACAGCATTGGTCAGTACACGCTGAGAATGCTCACATGGTGGGGGAGGGAGAGCTTACATACAGGTGCATCTCACTAAATTAGAATATCATCAAAAAGTTACAGTATTTTTCGGACCATAAGACGCACTTTTTTCCCCCAAAATTTGGAAGGAAAATGGGGGGTGTGTCTTATGGTCCGAACGTTACTTTACCGGTGGTGGTGGAGCGGGGATCGCAGGGTCCTCCGGCGGCGGCAGAGGTGAGATGCGGCTGGAGCGGGGCCTGTACCTGTGCTGGAGTGGCTGGTGTCAGGTGGTGAACCAGAGGAGCTCGGGCCTGTGCTGGGCTGTGAGTGGCATTCGGAGGTGAGGCAGAGGAGCCGGGGCCTCTGCCGGGCTGTGAGCGGTGTCCAGCGGTGCGGCAGAGCAGCGTGTGCTACTTCCGGTGGCCGCGGCCATCTTCCTGAGACCGTGATCCACGGGAAAATGGCCACCTGAGCCGACGTATACGCCGGCGGGAGCTCTGGTGGCCATTTTCCTGTAGATCACGGCCTCAGGAAGATGGCCGCGGCCACCGGAAGCCGCACACGCTGCTCTACCGCACCGCCGGACACCGTTCACAGCCCGGCAGAGGCCCCAGCTTCTGTGCCTCACCGCCGGACGCCACTCACAGGTACAGGCCCCAGCAAGTGCACAGGCCCCAGGCAGGTGCACAAGCCCCAGCAGGTCCGCAGGCCCCAGCAGGTCCACAGGACCCAGCAGGTCCACAGGCCCAGGCAGGTGCACAGGCCCCAGGCAAGCCCCAGCAAGTACACAGGCCCCAGGCCCCAGCAAGTCCACAGGCCCCAGCAAGTCCACAGGCCCCAGCCAGACACCGGCATCTCACCTCTTCTGCTGCCACCGGGTTCCTGAGGCAGGGAACGGAGGGACCTGTGACACCCACCCCCTGGGCCAGACCTGTGAAGGACCCCCAGGCCGGTCGTTGCTAGGGGAGATGTCACAGTGGCGGTGACCAGGTCCGTGACCCAGGGCTTTCCATAAAAGGATATATTTACAGGGGAATTAAAGTGCTGATATACAGTTTGTGACGCCACCAGTGGTATGCGGCTAAAGGGAGCCGCCGCTGCGGAGCAGGTCCTCTGGAGCTGTTGTTAATGCAGCAGAGTTGGTTTAGCTCTCCACAGGTAGAGCTTAGCCCCAGGGCAGTGTAGATGTTGCTGTTATGGAAGTAGTGCTCGTGGTGCAGTGTAGTGCAGGGGGTGATGGTGTGTCACCCTGGCCTGGATGCCACAAAATGTATTAAAGCTGTGTCTGAGAGCAAGGGGGAGGTTCTCTAGTCAGGGGAACATTAGCATGCAATGCCTCCTGTCTCAGGCCAGTAGGGGGAGCTGGCTGCCCCTATAAAAGCTGGTACTGGGGGCAGGGTTAGAGAGAACTTGAAGGCCTGTCTCAGGACTGAGACTTGTCCCAGAGCAGAGCAGGGACAGAAAGTTGTATTGCACCTAAGAGGAAGTGTGGCAGGAGGAGAGCCACAAGCCAGAGACAAGAGGCGAAGTGAGCCTGTCTTGGCAGATAAAAGACTTACTTTACCAGACTTTGGTGTCTGAGGCTGGGAGGATTCTACATCCTCCAGCAGATAACTAGTTCGCAGGGGACTGTATATTCCTTGGCCTAAGAAGCCTGGAGGCCCTGCCACAACAGAAGGGACCAGCAGAGCCGTACAAGGCTGGGAGCAGAAAGGAACCCACGTCGCAGGCCATACAGGCGAGAATACACGGAAAGCTCGGAAACGTGGGCTGTTACCCTATAACGAGGAGATAGCCAGAAGGAGCGCAGAAAGCACGGTAGGCCTACACCCTCACCCTGACCAGGGCCAATTTCCCCGTTGCTCTCAGACATCCAGGTCCCCTCCTAGCCGGGACTGTTTATGGGTCAGTTTACCTGTTTTAGTAAAGACCCTGGACTGCAACTTGTTGTCTGTGTGCTCCTTGCTCCTCCAGCACTATCGGCACCGGAACTCTCACTACCATCACTCCCACCATCCACCACACTGCCCTGGGGCCGCACTCTTCCCGTGGGGACCACACCATCCCAGCTGTATATATCATCAGCCCCAGCGGTCTGCCCTGCAGCGGTGGTTCCTTATGACCGCAAATCCACGGGTGGCGTAGTCGGACATAATCAATAGCACATAACGGACTACCACTGGCCTGACCACCCTGAGCCACGGAACCGGGTTGCCACTACTACCCCCATCGTTCCCTATTGCCCGGATCCGCGTGCCCCACGGCCCAGGGGGCGAGTCAGCTTTGGCGTAGTCGGCAGGATTGCAACCAACCCACCACAGACGGGTATTGCGTGCCTGAAAGAGACGTTGCACTTACCTGAAAAGAGGTTTCCCGCCATCCGGAGCCGATTCCCGCCATCAGACGCCATCTTGGACTGTTTCCCGCCGTCCGGAGTCGTTTCCCGCCATCAGACGCCATCTTGGACCGTTTCCCGCCATCTTCCCGCCATCCGCAGCTGCTTCCCGCCATCGGACGCCATCTTCAGGACGCCGAGCAGGAAGAAGAGGGGCGTGGACGCCGAAAGCGTGCGAGACCTGAAGCTCCGCCCCACGCACCGACGCTGCGCAAGGTCCTGGAAGGGAGAGAGAGCGACGCTGACGTCATCAGGACGCGACGCAAGGTCCTCGTCCAGAGCAGCAGCAGCGGAGCCGCGGCCTACAGAAGAGGATCGTCGGAAGGTAGGCCACGCTTGACTAGGGGGGAGGAAGATGTCGGACACAGAGGCGCCCACTACCACCAACGCAGCTGCAGCAGCGGTGATGCCCTTTTCCCTGCCCTACATCCCTGGAGCGGCCTGGCTGCCCAAGTACTCAGTGGAGCCCCATGCCCTAACTGACTTTAAGGAAAGGCTGTACAGTTTGTTCCAAGTCTACCCCCTAACAGAGGAACAGAAGGTCAGCATACTAACAGGGCAGTTAACTGGCGCAGCCCAAAGGGAGGTAAAATCATGGCCCACTGAGGAGAAAAGGACTGTGAAGGGTATTCTGGCCCGGCTGCGGGGTACCTTTGACACACGTACCTCCGCTGAAATTAAAATGAGGTTCTATGGATGTAAGCAGCGGGCACAGGACAGCATCAGAGACTATGCCCTAAATTTGCAGGAAGCCTTGAGGGCTATTCAACAAACTGACCCTGGCAGTGTGCTGGAAACGGATAAGCTGCTAACAGAACAATTCATAGAAGGTCTGCTGTCTAGCGCCCACAGGGCCCAACTGCGCCTCATGTTCTTTCAGAACCCTGACCTGACCTTTGCCCAATTTAAGGACAGGGCCATAAGGGTGCTCCGTGAATCTGCAACCAGTGGTGCTATAAACCCCCGGCGCCCTGCTCTCACCTACCACCAGGAGGCGGCGCCCTCCTCTATGGACCCCGTGGGGGCTGATGCACAGGCCCTGAACCAAGCCCCGTCGAAAGACCTGCACCACCAAGTCCAGGAGCTGACCAGTAGCGTCACGGCGTTGACCAGGACCATCCAGGCGTTGCAAGTGGACCCGTCAAGACCCATCGAGCTGGCTTCAAGTCCGGAGGATGTCCCGTGGCGTCGACAGAGGAGGATCCCGTCATTCCGAGGGAGGCCCACAGACCGCTACGCAGAGGATGGACAGCCCATTTGCCGTCGAGGCAACCAGCCCAGACACATTTCCAGGTACTGTAATTTAAACTGGTCCAACCTGGGGCAGAGGGCCAACCCCCAGGCATAAGATCACCAGGCCCTTATAATTGGCGTGATAAGTACATTGGGGGGCGCCCGGTTTTACCCGTGGTGCTGGACGGTATCCCCATGAGCGCCTTGCTGGATACTGGGTCACAAGTAACCACTATCCCTTATGTACTTTTTAAGCAGTATTGGACTGATGCTGATATCACACGGTATCCAGACAGTAACTTGAGCATCATCGCCAGTAATGGCTTACCCGTGCCGCAGATGGGGTTCAAGGAGATGACCATTAAAATTGGTAAAGTTGAATTGCCGGCACAGGGAGTGATTATTGTGGACATTGACCGTCGTGAAAGTCACCCTAAAATAACTGTGGGTACTAACGTGATTGAAAATTGTCTTTCAGAGGTAATTGTAATCTTACAACAGGTGGCGGTGAATGCTAGTTCCAGCCAACAGAGAGTCCTCAACAAGGAGATAAAAGCCCTGATGAGACGGCAGCAGGTAGAACTGTCTGGTGGTGACATCGGTAGCGTAAGACTGAGTGACCCATTCCCCATTTCCATGCCTCCCAAAAGTGAAATGATGATCTGGTGTCGGACTGCAATCGGGTTGAGAGGTAGAGACTACCAAGCCATGGTAGAACCCGTGTACTCAGACAGCAGGCCCACCATTTTGACAGCCCGGGGGGTGGTTGATGTCCGTCATGGGAGGGTGCCCGTCCGCATCCTCAACATTGGGGAGAGGGAGGTACACTTACCCAGGTACGCTACACTCGCCAAGCTGTTTGTGGTCGAACACAAAGCTATCAGGGCCGTGGAACCCTTGCCTCCATCTCCTCAGGCGGAGGGTAATGGCTCCCAGAAACAAAAGGAGGACTGGTGCCAGAAACTCCATGTGGGTGCTGACTCCACTCCCCTGCACCAAAAACAAGGAGTCTACCGGGTGGTACAGGAGTACGAGAGAGTCTTTAGTAAGCACCCGCTAGACTTCGGCAGAGTAAAGGGGATAGAACACCACATCCCCACCGGGAGCCACCCACCAATAAAAGAGAGGCACAGACCTGTACCCCCTGCACATTATCAGAACGCAAAGGGCATGCTAAGAGAGATGAAAGAAGCTGGGGTTATTAGAGACAGCTGTAGCCCCTGGGCAGCCCCCTTGGTTCTGGTCAAAAAGCACCATGAGAATGTGCGTGGACTATAGACAAATCAACCGTATCACCCACAAAGACGCATATCCGCTGCCTAGAATAGAGGAGTCTTTAGCCGCACTAAAATCTGCTAACTTCTTTTCTACTTTGGACCTTACTAGCGGGTACTAGCAGGTTCCTGTGGCAGAGGCTGACAAGGAGAAGACCGCCTTCACCACCCCGATGGGACTGAGTGAGTTCAACTGTATGCCCTTCGGGCTCTGCAACGCACCAGGGACCTTCCAGCGGCTGATGGAATGCTGTCTAGGGCACCGAAACTTCGAGACGGTCCTCCTTTACCTGGACGACGTGATCGTCTATTCGAAGACCTACGAGGACCATCTCAAACACCTGGCTGAGGTGTTCGAAGCCCTGGCAGGCTATGGCCTGAAGGTGAAACCATCGAAGTGTCACCTGCTGAAAACAAAGGTCCAGTACCTAGGGCACGTGGTAAGCGCGGAAGGAGTGGACCCCGATCCTGACAAGGTCACGGCAATCAAGAGCTGGCCAAGCCCCTCGAACATCAAAGAGGTGAGACAGTTTCTCGGGTTGGTAGGCTACTACCGAAGATTCATCCCCGGGTTCACTAAGATGGCAGCTCCTATGCAGGACCTCCTGATCGGACAGTCTAAGTCCAGGAGCCAAAAGCCGCCCTTCAAGTGGGATAAACCGGAAGAGGAGTCCTTCCGCCAGCTAAAGATGGCCCTCACAGGGGACGAGATCCTGGCCTACCCTGATTATGGCCAGCCTTTTATTCTCCACACAGACGCCAGTAATGTAGGACTGGGAGCCGTACTGTCCCAAAACCAACAGGGCAGAGAACGGGTGATCGCATACGCCAGCCGGAAGCTGAGGCCCACTGAGAGGAACCCAGAGAATTACAGCTCCTTCAAGCTAGAATTCTTGGCGGTGGTGTGGGCCGTGACGGAACGCTTCAAGCATTACCTGGCCTCCGCAAAGTTCACCGTGTACACGGACAACAACCCGTTGACACACCTGGACAATGCAAGACTGGGTGCCCTGGAACAGCGGTGGATGGCCCGTCTCTCCAACTATGACTTCGTGATCAAGTACCGGGCAGGCAAAACCAATGCCAACGCGGACGCCCTATCAAGAATACCTCACTTACCTGAAGGTGACGAAGACCCAGAAGAGCTGGAGGAGGTAGAACTCCCCGCATTTCACCGGTATGGAGCCGCTCAATACTCCCACCGCGTGAAGGAGGAGGATCTAACAACCGTGATGATCAATCCACTACCTCACCACAGCTGGGCTGAGACCCAAGATAGTGACCCTGCCATCCGCCTGGTGAAAGATCTGCTGACCCAGGAAGACGCCCGCATGGATCCGGATGCTCCAGAGGAAGCTAAGCAGCTATGGAAAGAGAAGAGCAAGCTGTTCCTCTACGAAGGCAAGTTGTGCAGAAGGATTGTCAACCACCGGACGCACAAGCTGACCTGGCAAGTCGTGGTCCCAAGGCGGGATGCAGCTATGGTCCTGGGGGCTTACCATGACAGAGCGGGGCACTTCGGTTGGAAGAAACTGGAGTTCCTGCTAAGAGGAAGATTCTTTTGGGTCGGCATGAGAGGAGCTGTAGAAAAATGGTGCAGAGACTGTGGCCCTTGTCACCTAAGGAGGAAGGACCGTGCCAGCCAGAAGACACCCTTGAGGCCCATCGTCACCACGCAGCCTCTTGAGCTGGTAGCTCTGGACCACGTCAAATTGGCTCCAAGCCGGTCAGGATACATCTATGCCCTGACAATCGTGGACTACTATTCCCGTTTTCTAGTGGTGGTCCTGGTGAAGGACTTGACAGCCCAAACAGCGTCCAGAGCCTTCCAGCAATACTTCTGCCATCCACATGGGTATCCGGAGCAGGTCCTGACAGACCAGGGTCCAGCGTTCGAGGCTGAAATCTTCCAGGAGTTCTGCAACCTCTATGGCTGTAAGAAGATTCTGACAATGCCTTACCACCCCCAAACCAACGGGATGTGTGAGAAGATGAACAATATAGTCATTGATCTCCTGAAGACGTTGCCCCTGGAGGAATGCAGCCTGTGGCCAGAAAAACTGCCGGACCTAATAGACCTATACAACAATATCCCGGTGAATGCTACAAACTGCACCCCAGCTTACCTGATGCGAGCCAGACCAGGTAAGCTGCCCGTAGACCTGGAGATGGGAGTCCTAATACCAGAGGATACCTCCCCGGATGCGGACTGGGATACGGAAAGGCAACTGCAGTACAAGAAGGTACAGGAGAGTGTGGAGAAGACCCTGGCCCAGGTGAGAGAGAGGCAAGAAAAACTCTTCAATCAACACGCCCCTGCTGGTCCCCTAGAATCTGGTGAGCAAGTCCTAAAGCGAAAAAGAAGGCTACATAAGTTGGACGACCAGTGGGAAAGGGAACCCTACACCGTACTGCAGTCTGACCACGACAACCCAAAGGTGTGCGTAATCACCAAGGATGGAGGAGAAACCACTAGTGTCGTCTCCAGAGACCACCTCAAAAGGTGCCCCGAGCAACTCCGTAGTGCAGAAGAAGATCAGAGTGACCTTAAACCCGCAGAGGACAAGGAAGAAATGATCAGCACCATTCTCGGAGAGTTCCCTCAGTCCTGGACTCGCATAAATGATGCCATAGTGGTACCTGTCCTGCATTTCCTGCAACCGACTGCGAAACAACCTGCACCAGAGCCGGAAGGTGAAGAGGAGCAAGCGGTTCCAGAGGCAGAAGAGCCTGTACCAGCAGCCCAGGAGAGTCAACCCTCTGCTGACAGTGAGCCTGCCATGCCTGCGGTAAGCCAAAGGACCCGCAGACAGCTGCCTGCCCTACCTGTACACCCAGCTGGTAGCTGTACCCCTAACGCTAGTGGGGAAAGCCAGGTTGGTCCACCACCAGACAGTGGGCTACGTAGATCAACCAGGAGCTCAAAGGGGCAGATACCCGCTCGCTGGAGAATATAGAGCGCGCTAAGATTGTAAATAACCCTGTTGCCAAATGTTGAAATGTTTGCCAAGTTACATGCTTGTTTGGTAATTCTGTGTTTCAGTTTCTTGCAGTTACCGTAAGGACTCACAGGTTATGGACTTTTTATAATCAGGACCTTGTATGGACTGCATTCGGAGCCTACCCCAGGAATGAACTAAGACTGTGAAGGACTTGGGGTAGGACAGACCCCCACCTGGTTAAGGCTCCCCGTTGTGCTGGTGATATGGACACCCGGTCACAGGCCACACTGTGACCTTAAGAACTCAATTTGTGCGTCGTCTGTCTATTAATGTTTTATGGTTATGCATATTGTCTTTGTTTACTGTTTAGTCCCGGAGTACTAAATTTCACTAGGGGGGAATGTGTCACCCTGGCCACAAAATGTATTAAAGCTGTGTCTGAGAGCAAGGGGGAGATTCTCTAGTCAGGGGAACATTAGCATGCAATGCCTCCTGTCTCAGGCCAGTAGGGGGAGCTGGCTGCCCCTATAAAAGCTGGTACTGGGGGCAGGGTTAGAGAGAACTTGAAGGCCTGTCTCAGGACTGAGACTTGTCCCAGAGCAGAGCAGGGACAGAAAGTTGTATTGCACCTAAGAGGAAGTGTGGCAGGAGGAGAGCCACAAGCCAGAGACAAGAGGCGAAGTGAGCCTGTCTTGGCAGATAAAAGACTTACTTTACCAGACTTTGGTGTCTGAGACTGGGAGGATTCTACATCCTCCAGCAGATAACCAGTTCGCAGGGGACTGTATATTCCTTGGCCTAAGAAGCCTGGAGGCCCTGCCACAACAGAAGGGACCAGCAGAGCCGTACAAGGCTGGGAGCAGAAAGGAACCCACGTCGCAGGCCATACAGGCGAGAATACACGGAAAGCTCGGAAACGTGGGCTGTTACCCTATAACGAGGAGATAGCCAGAAGGAGCGCAGAAAGCACGGTAGGCCTACACCCTCACCCTGAACAGGGCCAATTTCCCCGTTGCTCTCAGACATCCAGGTCCCCTCCTACCCGGGACTGTTTATGGGTCAGTTTACCTGTTTTAGTAAAGACCCTGGACTGCAACTTGTTGTCTGTGTGCTCCTTGCTCCTCCAGCACTATCGGCACCGGGACTCTCACTACCATCACTCCCACCATCCACCACACTGCCCTGGGGCAGCACTCTTCCCGTGGGGAGTCACACCATCCCAGCTGCATATATCATCAGCCCCAGCGGTCTGCCCTGCAGCGGCGGTTCCTAATGACCGCAAATCCACGGGTGGCGTAGTCGGACATAATCAATAGCACATAACGGACTACCACTGGCCTGACCACCCTGAGCCACGGAACCGGGTTGCCACTACTACCCCCATCGTTCCCTATTGCCCGGATCCGCGTGCCCCACGGCCCAGGGGGCGAGTCAGCATTGGCGTAGTCGGCAGGATTGCAACCAACCCGCCACAAACGGGTATTGCGTGCATGAAAGAGACTTTGCACTTACCTGAAAAGAGGTTTCCCGCCATCCGGAGCCGATTCCCGCCATCAGACGCCATCTTGGACTGTTTCCCGCCGTCCGGAGTCGTTTCCCGCCATCAGACGCCATCTTGGACCGTTTCCCGCCGTCTTCCCGCCATCCGCAGCTGCTTCCCGCCATCGGACGCCATCTTCAGGACGCCGAGCAGAAAGAAGAGGGGCGTGGACGCCGAAAGCGCGCGAGACCTGAAGCTCCGCCCCACGCACCGACGCTGCGCAAGGTCCTGGAAGGGAGAGAGAGCGACGCTGACGTCATCAGGACGCGACGCAAGGTCCTCGTCCAGAGCAGCAGCAGCGGAGCCGCGGCCTACAGAAGAGGATCGTCGGAAGGTAGGCCACGCTTGACTAGGGGGGAGGAAGATGTCGGACACAGAGGCGCCCACTACCACCAACGCAGCTGCAGCAGCGGTGATGCCCTTTTCCCTGCCCTACATCCCTGGAGCGGCCTGGCTGCCCAAGTACTCAGGGGAGCCCCATGCCCTAACCGACTTTAAGGAAAGGCTGTACAGTTTGTTCCAAGTCTACCCCCTAACAGAGGAACAGAAGGTCAGCATACTAACAGGGCAGTTAACTGGCGCAGCCCAAAGGGAGGTAAAATCATGGCCCACTGAGGAGAAAAGGACTGTGAAGGGTATTCTGGCCCGGCTGCGGGGTACCTTTGACACACGTACCTCC
Source organism: Phyllobates terribilis (assembly GCF_046119375.1). Taxonomy (NCBI): domain Eukaryota; kingdom Metazoa; phylum Chordata; class Amphibia; order Anura; family Dendrobatidae; genus Phyllobates; species Phyllobates terribilis. The sequence goes on from NW_027363258.1 coordinate 235,254, forward strand.
GCTGAAATTAAAATGAGGTTCTATGGATGTAAGCAGCGGGCACAGGACAGCATCAGAGACTATGCCCTAAATTTGCAGGAAACCTTGAGGGCTATTCAACAAACTGACCCTGGCAGTGTGCAGTAACGGATAAGCTGCTAACAGAACAATTCATAGAAGGTCTGCTGTCTAGCGCCCACAGGGCCCAACTGCGCCTCATGTTCTTTCAGAACCCTGACCTGACCTTTGCCCAATTTAAGGACAGGGCCATAAGGGTGCTCCGTGAATCTGCAACCAGTGGCGCTATAAACCCCCGGCGCCCTGCTCTCACCTACCACCAGGAGGCGGCGCCCTCCTCTATGGACCCCGTGGGGGCTGATGCACAGGCCCTGAACCAAGCCCCGTCGAAAGACCTGCACCACCAAGTCCAGGAGCTGACCAGGAGCGTCGCGGCGTTGACCAGGACCGTCCAGGCGTTGAAAGTGGACCCGTCAAGACCCATCGAGCTGGCTTCAAGTCCGGAGGATGTCCCGTGGCGTCGACAGAGGAGGATCCCGTCGTTCCGAGGGAGGCCCACAGACCGCTATGCAGAGGATGGACAGCCCATTTGCCGTCGATGCAACCAGCCCAGACACATTTCCAGGTACTGTAATTTAAACTGGTCCAACCTGGGGAAGAGGGCCAACCCTCAGGCATAAGATCACCAGGCCCTTATAATTGGCGTGATAAGTACGTTGGGGGGCGCCCGGTTTTACCCGTGGTGCTGGACGGTATCCCCATGAGCGCCTTGCTGGATACTGGGTCACAAGTAACCACTATCCCTTATGTACTTTTTAAGCAGTATTGGACTGATGCTGATATCACACGGTATCCAGACAGTAACTTGAGCATCATCGCCAGTAATGGCTTACCCGTGCCGCAGATGGGGTTCAAGGAGATGACCATTAAAATTGGTAAAGTTGAACTGCCGGCACAGGGAGTGATTATTGTGGACATTGACCGTCGTGAAAGTCACCCTAAAATAACTGTGGGTACTAACGTGATTGAAAATTGTCTTTCAGAGGTAATTGTAATCTTACAACAGGTGGCGGTGAATGCTAGTTTCAGCCAACAGAGAGTCCTCAACAAGGAGATAAAAGCCCTGATGAGACGGCAGCAGGTAGAACTGTCTGGTGGTGAGATCGGTAGCGTAAGACTGAGTGACCCATTCCCCATTTCCATGCCTCCCAAAAGTGAAATGATGATCTGGTGTCGGACTGCAATCGGGTTGAGAGGTAGAGACTACCAAGCCATGGTAGAACCCGTGTACTCAGACAGCAGGCCCACCATTTTGACAGCCCGGGGGGTGGTTGATGTCCGTCATGGGAGGGTGCCCGTCCGCATCCTCAACATTGGGGAGAGGGAGGTACACTTACCCAGGTACGCTACACTCGCCAAGCTGTTTGTGGTCGAACACAAAGCTATCAGGGCCATGGAACCCTTGCCTCCATCTCCTCAGGCGGAGGGTAATGGCTCCCAGAAACAAAAGGAGGACTGGTGCCAGAAACTCCATGTGGGTGCTGACTCCACTCCCCTGCACCAAAAACAAGGAGTCTACCGGGTGGTACAGGAGTATGAGAGAGTCTTTAGTAAGCACCCACTAGACTTCGGCAGAGTAAAGGGGATAGAACACCACATCCCCACCGGGAGCCACCCACCAATAAAAGAGAGGCACAGACCTGTACCCCCTGCACATTATCAGAACGCAAAGGGCATGCTAAGAGAGATGAAAGAAGCTGGGGTTATTAGAGACAGCTGTAGCCCCTGGGCAGCCCCCTTGGTTCTGGTCAAAAAGAAAGACGGCACCATGAGAATGTGCGTGGACTATAGACAAATCAACCGTATCACGCACAAAGACGCATATCCGCTGCCTAGAATAGAGGAGTCTTTAGCCACACTAAATTCTGCTAACTTCTTTTCTACTTTGGACCTTACTAGCGGGTACTGGCAGGTTCCTGTGGCAGAGGCTGACAAGGAGAAGACCGCCTTCACCACCCCGATGGGACTGAGTGAGTTCAACTGTATGCCCTTCGGGCTCTGCAACGCACCAGGGACCTTCCAGCGGCTGATGGAATGCTGTCTAGGGCACCGAAACTTCGAGACGGTCCTCCTTTACCTGGACGATGTGATCGTCTATTCGAAGACCTACGAGGACCATCTCAAACACCTGGCTGAGGTGTTCGAAGCCCTGGCAGGCTATGGCCTGAAGGTGAAACCATCGAAGTGTCACCTGCTGAAACCAAAGGTCCAGTACCTAGGGCACGTGGTAAGCGCGGAAGGAGTGGCCCCCGACCCTGACAAGGTCACGGCAATCAAGAGCTGGCCAAGCCCCTCGAACATCAAAGAGGTGAGACAGTTTCTCGGGTTGGTAGGCTACTACCGAAGATTCATCCCCGGGTTCACTAAGATGGCAGCTCCTATGCAGGACCTCCTGATCGGACAGTCTAAGTCCAGGAGCCAAAAGCCGCCCTTCAAGTGGGATAAACCGGAAGAGGAGTCCTTCCGCCAGCTAAAGATGGCCCTCACAGGGGACGAGATCCTGGCCTACCCTGATTATGGCCAGCCTTTCATTCTCCACACAGACGCCAGTAATGTAGGACTGGGAGCCGTACTGTCCCAAAACCAACAGGGCAGAGAACGGGTGATCGCATACGCCAGCCGGAAGCTGAGGCCCACCGAGAGGAACCCAGAGAATTACAGCTCCTTCAAGCTAGAATTCTTGGCGGTGGTGTGGGCCGTGACGGAACGCTTCAAGCATTACCTGGCCTCCGCAAAGTTCACCGTGTACACGGACAACAACCCGTTGACACACCTGGACAATGCAAGACTGGGTGCCCTGGAACAGCGGTGGATGGCCCGTCTCTCCAACTATGACTTCGTGATCAAGTACCGGGCAGGCAAAACCAATGCCAACGCGGATGCCCTATCAAGAATGCCTCACTTACCTGAAGGTGACGAAGACCCAGAAGAGCTGGAGGAGGTAGAACTCCCCGCGTTTCACCGGTATGGAGTTGCTCAATACTCCCACCGCGTGAAGGAGGAGGATCTAACAACCGTGATAATCAATCCCCTACCTCACCACAGCTGGGCTGAGACCCAAGATAGTGACCCTGCCATCCGCCTGGTGAAAGATCTGCTGACCCAGGAAGACGCCCGCATGGATCTGGATGCTCCAGAGGAAGCTAAGCAGCTATGGAAAGAGAAGAGCAAGCTGTTCCTCTACGAAGGCAAGTTGTGCAGAAGGATTGTCAACCACCGGATGCACAAGCTGACCTGGCAAGTCGTGGTCCCAAGGCGGGATGCAGCTATGGTCCTGGGGGCTTACCATGACAGAGCGGGGCACTTCGGTTGGAAGAAACTGGAGTTCCTGCTAAGAGGAAGATTCTTTTGGGTCGGCATGAGAGGAGCTGTAGAAAAATGGTGCAGAGACTGTGGCCCTTGTCACCTAAGGAGGAAGGACCGTGCCAGCCAGAAGACACCCTTGAGGCCCATCGTCACCACGCAGCCTCTTGAGCTGGTAGCTCTGGACCACGTCAAATTGGCTCCAAGCCGGTCAGGATACATCTATGCCCTGACAATCGTGGACCACTATTCCCGTTTTCTAGTGGTGGTCCCGGTGAAGGACTTGACAGCCAAAATAGCGGCCAGAGCCTTCCAGCAATACTTCTGCCGTCCACACGGGTATCCGGAGCAGGTCCTGACAGACCAGGGTCCAGCGTTCGAGGCTGAAATCTTCCAGGAGTTCTGCGACCTCTATGGCTGTAAGAAGATTCGGACAACGCCTTACCACCCCCAAACCAACGGGATGTGTGAGAAGATGAACAATATAGTCATTGATCTCCTGAAGACGTTGCCCCTGGAGGAACGCAGCCTGTGGCCAGAAAAACTGCCGGACCTAATAGACCTATACAACAATATCCCGGTGAATGCTACAAACTGCACCCCGGCTTACCTGATGCGAGCCTGACCAGGTAAGCTGCCCGTAGACCTGGAGATGGGAGTCCTAATACCAGAGGATACCTCCCCGGATGCGGACTGGGATACGGAAAGGCAACTGCAGTACAAGAAGGTACAGGAGAGTGTGGAGAAGAGCCTGGCCCAGGTGAGAGAGAGGCAAGAAAAACTCTTCAATCAACACGCCCCTGCTGGTCCCCTAGAACCTGGTGAGCAGGTCCTAAAGCGAAAAAGAAGGCTACATAAGTTGGACGACCAGTGGGAAAGGAAACCCTACACCGTACTGCAGTCTGACCACGACAACCCAAAGGTGTGCGTAATCACCAAGGACGGAGGAGAAACCACTAGCGTCGTCTCCAGAGACCACCTCAAAAGGTGCCCCGAGCAACTTCGTAGTGCAGAAGAAGATCAGAGTGACCTTGAACCCGCAGAGGACAAGGAAGAAATGATCAGCACCGTTCTCGGAGAGTTCCCTCAGTCCTGGACTCGCATAAATGATGCCATAGTGGTACCTGTCCTGCATTTCCTGCAACCGACTGTGAAACAACCTGCACCAGAGCCGGAAGGTGAACTGGAGCAAGCGGTTCCAGAGGCAGAAGAGCCTGCATCAGCAGCCCAGGAGAGTCAACCCTCTGCTGACAGTGAGCCTGCCATGCCTGCGGTAAGCCAAAGGACCCGCAGACAGCTGCCTGCCCTACCTGTACACCCAGCTGGTAGCTGTACCCCTAACGCTAGTGGGGAAAGCCAGGTTGGTCCACCACCAGACAGTGGGCTACGTAGATCAACCAGGAGCACAAAGGGGCAGATACCCGCTCGCTGGAGAATATAGAGCGCGCTAAGATTGTAAATAACCCTGTTGCCAAATGTTGAAATGTTTGCCAAGTTACATGCTTGTTTGCTAATTCTGTGTTTCAGTTTCTTGCAGTTACCGTAAGGACTCACAGGTTATGGACTTTTGATAATCAGGACCTTGTATGGACTGCATTCGGAGCCTACCCCAGGAATGAACTAAGACTGTGAAGGACTTGGGGTAGGACAGACCCCCACCTGGTTAAGGCTCCCCGTTGTGCTGGTGATATGGACACCCGGTCACAGGCCACACTGTGACCTTAAGAACTCAATTTGTGCGTCGTCTGTCTATTAATGTTTTATGGTTATGCATATTGTCTTTGTTTACTGTTTAGTCCCGGAGTACTAAATTTCACTAGGGGGGAATGTGTCACCCTGGCCACAAAATGTATTAAAGCTGTGTCTGAGAGCAAGGGGGAGGTTCTCTAGTCAGGGGAACATTAGCATGCAATGCCTCCTGTCTCAGGCCAGTAGGGGGAGCTGGCTGCCCCTATAAAAGCTGGTACTGGGGGCAGGGTTAGAGAGAACTTGAAGGCCTGTCTCAGGACTGAGACTTGTCCCAGAGCAGAGCAGGGACAGAAAGTTGTATTGCACCTAAGAGGAAGTGTGGCAGGAGGAGAGCCACAAGCCAGAGACAAGAGGCGAAGTGAGCCTGTCTTGGCAGATAAAAGACTTACTTTACCAGACTTTGGTGTCTGAGGCTGGGAGGATTCTACATCCTCCAGCAGATAACCAGTTCGCAGGGGACTGTATATTCCTTGGCCTAAGAAGCCTGGAGGCCCTGCCACAACAGAAGGGACCAGCAGAGCCGTACAAGGCTGGGAGCAGAAAGGAACCCACGTCGCAGGCCATACAGGCGAGAATACACGGAAAGCTCGGAAACGTGGGCTGTTACCCTATAACGAGGAGATAGCCAGAAGGAGCGCAGAAAGCACGGTAGGCCTACACCCTCACCCTGACCAGGGCCAATTTCCCCGTTGCTCTCAGACATCCAGGTCCCCTCCTAGCCGGGACTGTTTATGGGTCAGTTTACCTGTTTTAGTAAAGACGCTGGACTGCAACTTGTTGTCTGTGTGCTCCTTGCTCCTCCAGCACTATCGGCACCGGGACTCTCACTACCATCACTCCCACCATCCACCACACTGCCCTGGGGCCGCACTCTTCCCGTGGGGAGTCACACCATCCCAGCTACATATATCATCAGCCCCAGCGGTCTGCCCTGCAGCGGCGGTTCCTAATGACCGCAAATCCACGGGTGGCGTAGTCGGACATAATCAATAGCACATAACGGACTACCACTGGCCTGACCACCCTGAGCCATGGAACCGGGTTGCCACTACTACCCCCATCATTCCCTATTGCCCGGATCCGCGTGCCCCACGGCCCAGGGGGCGAGTCAATGGCGCAGCAGTAATAATTACCAGAGACAGTGGGGTGCAGTCTTCCGGATTTACTCACAGTTCTTACTTTGCTCCTCGTTACAACTGCAGATCATAACTTCCCACGTCGTGCTGCGTTCACCGGGCAGGGGCTCAGCCAACCCTCAGGTACCTCCGGAGTACATAACGGGACCCCATTCTGTGTGTTCCTTCTGGCCGTCTCCCTGCACCTCACAGCCAATGTCCCAATCCAGTGGCCGCTGGCCTTGTCGGGCGACGTGTTCTCTGTTCCCTGGGCCCTCTATGGCCACCTTCTCTCTTTGGGCTGCAGCACTTGAAATGCTACACCCTCCGGTTACCCAGCTGAATATTGTAATTCTCACTAGTTAGGGGCCGGTCCTCTCTGCGACCCGATCCCTCCACCGCCTGGTAGACTAGGGCGTACAGATGACCTCGAGCACTGCCGGTACCCCTGGGATCCTTTCTTCACTCCTGGAGCCTTCTCTCTGCTCCCGTTCCTTCCTCCTCTCCTTCTCCTGGGCCTCCTCACTAGGCCCACTCCGCCTGAGCAGAGCTCCTGCAGAGCTCCTGCTCCCAACTCTCTTCCTCTCACTTCTCCTCTGACTGGAACTGAACTCACTAGAATGTTCCACCCTCTCTTTTATATCACCTCTTACTGAGCTCCCCTGAACTTCTTCCTCCACCCACACCTACTATATGGTCCTCCCTACTTTGGTTCAGTCAGGGACAGGGCTCAGCAGAGGAGCAGCGCATCTTGCCTCTCCTGCTGGTCTGGAGTAGTGTAGTGTTGGATGCAGGTGTTAGGGTCCCGGGCAGCACTCTATCCTTACCTGAGAGTGAGATACCACACCTCTGGGTGAGATGCAGTACCTCTGTGGCGACTGAACCCGCAGGGGCACCACACCTACGATCCTGCTCCACCATCACCGCAACTCACAGCTGCTGGAGCACTGGCTTCATGTATCCAGGGTCCACAGCATTCCTCCACTTCCGCCGGGCCGGTTTTCTGAAGGACCCTGCTCCACCACCCCCAGGTAAGATACCTAATCAGACTATAAGACGGACCCCATCTTATAAAAAAAAAATTTCCTATTTTCCACCCCAAAATTTGGGGTGCGTCTTATAGTCTGAAAAATACGGTAATTTATTTTAGTTCTTCAATACAAAAAGTGAAGCTCATATATAGAGTCATTACAGACAGAGTGATCTATTTCAAGTATTTATTTCTGTTAATGTTGATGATTATGGCTTACAGCCAATGAAAACACAAAAGCCATTATCTCAGTAAAATAGAATACTTTATAACAACAGCTTGAAAAATGTTTTTAAAATCCGAAATGTTGGCCTACTGAAATGTATGTTCAGTAAATGCCCTCAATACTTTGTCAGGGCTCCTTTTGCATCAATTACTGCATCAATGCAGCGTGGCATGGAGGCGATCAGCCTGTGGCACTGCTGAGGTGTTATGGAAGCCCAGGTGGCTTTGATAGCAGCCTTCAGCTCGTCTGCATTGTTGGGTCCAGTGTCTCTCATCTTCCTCTTGACAATACTCCATAGATTCTCTATGGGGTTAAGGTCAGGCGAGTTTGATGGCCAATCAAGCACAGTGATACTATTGTTTGTAAACCAGGTATTGGTACTTTTGGCAGTGTGGACAGGTGCCAAGTCCTGCTGTAGAATGAAATTTCCAAAAAGCTTGTCGGCAGAGGGAGCATGAAGTGCTCTAAAATTTCCTGGTAGACGACTGCACTGACTTTGGTCTTGATACAACACAGTGGACCTACACCAGCAGATGACATGGCTCCCCAAACCATCACTGATTATGGAAACTTCACACTAGACCTCAAGTAGCTTGGATTGTGGCCTCTCCACTCTTCCTCCAGACTCTGAGACCTTGATTTCCAAATGAAAATTGGGAGTCTGGGACCTTGTGGAGTGTGTTCATGACTGCCTTCTGGACATCTGTCAAGTCAGTAGTCTTACCCATGATTGTGGAGCCTACTGAAACAGACTAAGGAACCTTTTTAAATGCTTAGGAAGCCTTTGCATGTGTTTTTTGTTTATTATTTTAATTTACTGAGATAATGACTTTTGTGTTTTCATTGGCTGTAAGCCATAATCATCAACATTAACAGAAATAAACACTTGAAATAGATCACTCTGTCTGTAATGACTCTATATAATATATGAGTTTCAATTTTTGTATTGAAGAACTGAAATAAATTAACTTTTTGATGATATTCTAATTTAGTGAGATGCACCTGTATGTATATACATAGTCATAATGCAGCTAGGGGTGTGTTCACACAGTGTTTTTTTTAAACGTTTTTTTCCACATTATAAAACTCAGTGTTGTCAGGAAAAGCATTGCATGTATTTTTGATGTATGCCTCATACAAAATACATTTTTGAAGATTTTTTTTAATCTTCCATCCTATACTCGGGCACTGACTGTATATTGTTGTGGCCCCGGGACTTGCTTAGATCCGCTGGGTGGCATTGCCAGCTACATTGCAGTAAATGGGTGACCTGAAATCCCACATTTATCCTGTGACCAGTTAGGGACTGTTTTTTCTTAAAGAAGGGGCTCGTGTTATTAATCCCAGACAATCCATTAATGGAGTTTCCAGTAGTATAATAATGATGATTTATCCTGGGGATGGGTTATCAATATCAGATCGGTGGGCTCCGACACGCGGCACCAGCTCTAACCTTCAGCTGATTGCAGCGCTCAAGTGTAAATAGTGTGAAGATTGAACATCACTGCTCCATTCACTGTACTGCGGGTCCTGCAGATCAGCTAATATTCATGTAATAGGAGCTGATCTGCAGCACCAGGGAGCGGCCACTACACAGTGAACAGATCAGTGATGTTCAGCTCCTCCACACTGTTTCCATCTGACCTCTGCCAAAGCTGCAAGCAGCTGATTGGTGGAGTTGCCGTGTGCTGGACCCCCACAAATCTGATATATTAATGACCTAACCAAGGGATAGGCCATCAATATGTTTGTCCTGGAAAATCTCTTTAAGGCCCACCTGCACATTCTATGTATATAATATATATATATGACAAAGAGTGGGAAGGGGTTAATCACAGGCTCATAAAACGGACAAACAACACAAATATTGGTTCTATCTTTTACACATTTGGGGTAGCCCTTAAGAGGGCCGTTGGGTCAAAGAGAGAGAGAGAGAAGAGAGAGGGGAGGGAGAGATACCGGGAGATACCAAGAGAGAGACCCAACCAGTGCAAGTCTAAGCCGGGCAGGCGGCAGCGGCTATTTATACCCACTGCTGATCTCTTATTGGTGGAAAATCTGGGTGTGGCTGCTATTTAAACCCACTGCTTATCTCTGATTGGTGGAAAATCTGGGAGTGGCTGCTCTCTGATTGGTGGAAAATCTGGGTATGGCTTCTCTGTGATTGGTCAGCATTATGACCTCACAGTGGCGATGACTCATACCTCCTGGGTGGTTCTTCTGGGCGGTTCTGTTTTCTGATTGGTGGAAATTCTAATCAGCATTATGACCTCACAGTGGCCGTGACTCATGTTTCATGGACTGTTCTATCTGGGTGACCTGAAGCATGCTGATCTCTGATTGGTGGAAATTCAAGTCATCTTCATGACATCACAATCAGCATGTTATTACTGCTGAGTGCTGAGATGTTCAGTTTTTTCCTAAATTTCCTACGTTTTGTCCTAATTTATTAACACATATATACCACTCATTCCTACAATCAAAGGATCAGGAAAACACTCTGAAATCAATATCCTACAATTTACCCCAACAGCAAAAAAACAACTATACACAAAATACCAAAAGATATATCAGATTATTAATGAGCAAATAAAAGACACTATCACATAAAAATAATTTTTAGAAAGGTGTAGAAAAAATGCTGTAACGTAAACGCTTCAAAAATAGAAATGTTAATGATTTATTTAATCAATTAACAAAATACAAGTGAATGAACAAACAAAAAATCTAGATCCAATTAATATTTGGTGTGACCAACTTTTGACTTTAAAACAGCATCAATTCTTCTAGGTACACCTGCGCAAAGTCAGGGATTTTGTAATAATACAGTCAGGTGTCTGGTCATACACCATGGCAAGACTGAGCAAGAATACACAAGGAAGTTATACTACATCAGCAAGGTCTCTAAGGCACAAATTTCAAAGCAGATTGAGGGTTCAAGATGTGTCATTCAAGCACTTATGAAGAAGCACAAGAAAATGTGCAACGTTGAGGTCAGTAGATGTGACTCGCCCCCTGGGCCGTGGGGTACTCTAGGTTGCGCTGTGCTGATGGGGGTAGTAGTGGCAACCCGGTCCCGTGCTCAGGGTGTCAAGCTGAAATGATGGCAGTCTCTTTCTATATATAGACATGTGAAAGTCCGACTACGCCACCCGTGGACCGCTGGGGCTGGTGTTGGTGAGCAGCACAGGAATGGTATAACTCCCCACGGGAGAAGTGTAGCCCCAGGGCAGTGTAGGTGGATGTTGGGGGTGATAGTTCCGGCCGCGATAGTTAGAATGCAGAATCCGCTTAAACAGTTCAGGGTCTTTATTGTAACAGGTGGTAGTGACCCAACAGCAGTACCGTCTAGAAGGGGGGCTTGGATGTCTGAGAACACTCGGGAAGCCCCTCTGGTCAGGGTGAGGGTGTAGGCCTACCGTACTCTCTATGCTCTTTCTGACTAGTTCCCCCTTTAGTGGTAAAATAGCCCATGTCCCTGAGCGTGCTGTGTATTCTCACCCGTATGGCTTGCAACTTGGGCTCCTTTTACCTCTGGCCTCTCTTGGCTTTGCTGGTCCCTTCTGTTGTGGCGGAGCCTCCGGGCTTTTTAGGCCAAAGGACATGAAATCCCTCACAGATTGGTTCTCTGCTGCTGGACTTAGAGTCTTTACAGCCTCGGACCCCAATGTCCGGTAGGTAGTTCTCTATCTGCCAGGACTGGCTCTCCGTGCTGTATGTCCCTGGCTCGTGGCTTCTCCACTGCCTCACGACCTCCTCAGCTACAGCTGAACTGTCCCTCCTTCTCTGGGACTAGTCTCACTCCTGAGCTAGGTTGTCCAGTTCTCTCTAACCCTGCCCCCAGTTCCAACTTTTATAGGGGCAGCCAGCTCCCCCTACTGGCCTGGGACAGGAGGTGCTGTATGCTAATTGTCCCTAACCAGGGAACCTCCCTCCTGCTCTCAGACACAGCCTTTATTATTTGAGGCATCCAGGCCTGGGGTGACACATTCCCCCCTCGTAAAAGTTTAGTACTCCGGGACTAAGCCTTTTTGGCCAAAAACAACCGGGTAACATATGCACGACCATAAACACAACATTAATACATGGCAACAAACAAAACACAATTGAGTTCTTTAGGTCACAGTGTGGTCTGTGACCGCGTGTACATATCACCAACAAAAGGAGAGGGTCACAGTATGATCTGTGACCGGGTGTCCATTTCACCAACACAAGGGGAGCCTTAACCAGGTAGGGGTCTGTCCTTGCCCCGAGTCCTTGACAGTCTTTATTCATTCCTTTGGTTAAGCTTCAAAAGGAGGCACTTTGTGCAATTATTTACAAGAAAGTCCCGGTTACTCAAAGTTCATAACCTGTTAGTCCATATAGTCAACTGAAAGAAACTGAAAAGACATAATTACTGGTCATGCAATTAGCTGTTTGAACATTTGACAATTATTTACAAGGGTTATTTACAGTTCTTTACACACCCTATATTTTCCAGCGAGCAGGTATCTGCCCCCTAGTGCTCCCGGTTGACCTGCGTAACCCACTGTCTGGTGGTGGTCTAACTTGGCTTTCCCCACTATCATTTAGGGTACAGCTACTAGCTGGGTTTACAGGCAGTTCAGGCAGCTGTCTGCGGGTCCTATGGCTTACCGCAGGCATGGCAGGCTCACTGTCAGCAGAGGGTTGACTCTCCTGGGCTGCTGGCATGGGTTCTTCTGCCTCCAGGGCTGCTTGTTCCTCTGATTCTTCCTGCTCTCCTGTAGGTTCCTCCTGGGTTGGTTGAAGGAAGTGTAGGACGGGTACCACTATTGCGTCGTTTATCCGAGTCCAGGACCGGGGAAACTCTCCAAGAACTGTGCTGATCATTTCTTCCTTGTCCTCTGCGGGTTCAAGGTCATCTTGATCTTCTCCTGCACTCTGTAGTTGCTCGGGGCACCTTTTTAGGTGGTCTCTGGAGACGGTGCTAGTGGTTTCTCCTCCATCCTTGGTAATTACACATACCTTCGGGTTGTTGTGGTTGGACTGCAGTACTGTGTACGGGTCTCTTTCCCACTGGTCATCTAGCTTGTGAAGCCTTCTCTTCTGCTTCAGGACCTGCTCGCCAGGTTCCAGGGGACCAGCAGGGGTGTGTTGGTTAAAGAGCCTCTCTTGTTTTTCTCTCACTTGAGCCAGACTCCTCTCCACACTCTCCTGTACCTTCTTGTACTGTAGCCGCCGTTCCGTATCCCAGTCCGCGTCTGGGGAGGTGTCCTCGGGTGTCAGGACTCCCATCTCCAGGTCTACCAGCAGCTTACCTGGTCTTGCTCGCATCAGGTAAGCCGGGGTGCAATTTGTAGCATTCACCGGGATATGGTTGTATAAGTCGATCAGGTCTAGCAGCTTCTCCGGCCACAGGCTGCGTTCTTCCAGGGGCAACATCTTGAGGAGATCAATGACGATATTATTCATTTTCTCACACAACCCGTTGGTTTGCGGGTGGTAAGGCGTTGTCTGAATCTTCTTACAGCCGTAGAGGTTGCAGAACTCCTGGAAGATTTCCGCCTCGAACGCTGAACCTTGATCTGTCAAGACCTGTTCCGGATACCCGTGTGGACGGCAGAAGTGTTGCTGGAAGGCTCTGGCCGCTGTTTGGGCTGTCAAGTCTTTAACAGGAACCACCACCAGGAGCCGGGAATAGTGATCCACTATTGTCAGGGCATAGACGTAGCCCGACCGGCTTGGAGCCAATTTTACATGGTCCAGAGCTACCAGCTCAAGAGGCTGCCTGGTTATGATGGGCCTCAAGGGTGTCTTCTGGCTGGTATGGTCCTTCCTTCTGAGGTTACATGGGCCGCAGTCCCTGCACCACTTCTCTATGGCCCCTCTTCAGAAGAACCACTCTCTCAGTAGGAACTCCAGTTTCTTCCACCCGAAGTGTCCCGCTCTGTCATGGTAGGCCTCCAGGACCATTGCTGCATCTCGTCTTGGGACCACTACCTGCCAGGTCAGCTCGTGCATCCGGTGGTTGACAAGCCTTCTGCATAGCTTACCTTCGTAGAGGAATAGCCTGCTTTTCTCCTTCCAAAACAGCTTGGCTTCCTCTGGAGCGTCCGGGCCAGGGCTAGCGTCTGCCTGGGTTAACATGTCTTTCACCAGGCGAGTTGCAGGGTCACTATCTTGCGTTTCAGCCCAGCCGTGGTGGGGTAAGGGGTTGAACATGACGGTGGTTAGGTCTTTGTCTCTTACCCGGTGAGAATACTGAGTGGCCCCATACCGGTGGAACGCAGGGAGCTCTACTTCCTCCAGCTCTTCCGAGTCTTCTTCTCCTTTGGGTAGGTGGGGCATTCTTGATAGGGTGTCTGCATTGGCGTTGGTTCTGCCTGCCCGGTATTTGATTGTGAAATCATAATTTGATAGCCGGGCCATCCACCGCTGATCTAGGGGACCAAGTCTAGCATTGTCCAGATGTGTCAACGGGTTGTTGTCCGTGTACACCGTGAACTTTGCAGAGGCCAGGTAATGTTTAAACCGTTCTGTTACGGCCCACACCACTGCCAAGAACTCTAGCTTGAAGGAGCTGTAATTCTCCGGGTTTCTTTCGGGGGGCCTCAGCTTCCGGCTGGCATACGCTATCACTCGTTCCCTGCCCTGTTGATTTTGGGACAGTACGGCTCCTAGCCCCACATTACTGGAGTCGGTGTGGAGGATAAAAGGCTGGCCATAATCAGGGTAGGCCAGAATTTCATCTCCCGTGAGGGCCATCTTCAGTTGGCGGAAAGAATCCTCTTCCAACCTGTCCCACTTGAAGGGTGGCTTGTGACTTCTGGATTTAGACTGACCTATCAGGAGGTCCTGCATTGGAGCTGCCATCTTAGTGAACCCAGGCATGAACCTTCGGTAGTAGCCTACCAACCCGAGGAATTGCCTCACTTCTTTGATGTTAGAGGGGCTTGGCCAGCTCTTGATTACTGTAACCTTGTCGGGGTCGGGGGCTACTCCCTCTGCACTCACCACGTGTCCTAGGTACTGTACCTTCGGTTTCAACAGGTGACACTTTGAGGGCTTTACCTTCAGGCCAAAGCCTGCCAGGGCTTCGAACACCTCTGCCAGGTATTTCAGATGGTCCTCGTAGGTCTTTGAATATACAATCACGTCGTCCAGGTAAAGTAGGACCGTCTCAAAGTTTCGGTGCCCAGACAGCATTCCATCAGCCTCTGGAAGGTCCCGGGTATGTTGAAGAGCCCGAATGGTATACAGTTGAATTCACTTAATCCCATCGGGGTGGTGAAGGCGGTCTTCTCCTTGTCAGCCTCTGCCACAGGAACCTGCCAGTACCCGCTAGTAAGGTCCAAAGTAGAGAATAAATTAGCTGATTTTAGTGCGGCCAAAGACTCCTCTATTCTAGGCAATGGGTATGCGTCTTTATGGGTGATACGATTGACTTTTCTATAGTCCACGCACATTCTCATGGTACTGTCTTTCTTTTTTACCAGGACCAAGGGGGCTGTCCAGGGGCTACAGCTGTCTCTAATGACCCCGGCTTCTTTCATTTCTCTCAGCATGCCTTTTGCATTCTGATAGTGTGCGGGGGGTACAGGTCTGTATCTCTCTTTTATTGGTGGGTGGCTCCCGTGGGGAAGAGGTGTTCTACCCCTTTCACTCTGCCGAAGTCTAGCGGGTGCTTACTAAAGATTCTCTCGTACTCCTGAACCACCCGGTAGACTCCTTGTTTTTGGTGCAAGGGAGTGGAGTCAGCACCCACATGGAGTTTCTGGCACCAGTCCTCCTTGTGTTTTTGGGAGCCATTATCCTCTGCCTGGGGAGATGGAGGCAAGGGTTCCACGGCCCTGACAGCATTGTGTTCAACAGTAAACAATTTGGCTAGTGTAGCGTACCAGGGCAAGTGTACTTCCCTTTCCCCAATGTTTAAGATCCGGACGGGCACCCTTCCATGGCGGAGATCAACCACCCCCCGGGCTGTCAAAATGGTGGGTTTGCTGTCTGAGTACACGGGTTCTACCATGGCTTGGTAGTCTCTACCTCTCAACCCGATTGCAGTCCGACACCAGATCATCATTTCACTTTTGGGAGGCATGGAAATGGGTAACGGGTCACTCATCCTCACGCTACCGATCTCACCACCAGACAGTTCTACCTGTTGCCGTCTCATCAGGGCTCTTATCTCTTTCTGGAGGACCCTCTGTTGGCTGGAGCTCGCATTCATCGCCACCTGCTGCAAAATTACAATTACTTCTGAAAGACAATTTTCAATCACGTTAGTTCCCAAGGTTATTTTAGGGTGACTTTCTCGACGGTCAATGTCCTCAATAATCACTCCCTGTGCCGGTAGTTCAACCATACCAATCTTGATGGTCATCTCTCTGAACCCCACCTGCGGCACGGGTTGACCATTGCTGGCGATGATACTCAAGTCATCGTCTGGATAACGGGTTATATCAGTGTCACTCCAGTACCGCTTGAAAAGTACATAGGGGATGGTAGTCACTTGAGACCCGGTGTCCAGCAGTCCACTCATGGAGATACCGTCCAGCACTACGGGTAAAACCGGGCACCCCCCACGTACTTATCACGCCAATTAGACGGGCCTGGTGACCTTATGCCTGGGGGTTGGCCCTCTGCCCCAGGTCGGACCAGTTTAAAGTACAGTACCTGGCTATGTGTCCTGGCTGTTCGCAATGGTGGCAAATCGGCTGTCAATCCTCAGCATAGCGGTCTGTGGGCCTCCCTCTGAACGACGGGATCCTCCTCCGTCGACACCACGGGACATCCTCCGGACTGGAAGCCAGCTTGATTGGTCCTGACGGGTCCATCTGTAACGACTGTACGGTCCTGGTCAATGCAGCAACACTGTTAGTTCTTGGACCTGATGGTGCAGGTTTGCAGACGGGGATGGGTTTAGGGCCTGCGCATCAGCCCCCACAAGGTCTGCAGGGTAGGGCGCCTCCTCCTGGTGGTATGTAATGGCAAGACGCCGGGAAGCTACAGCGCCACCTGGTGTGGGTTCTCGGAGCACGTGGATGGCCCTTTCTTTAAACTGTGCAAAAGTCAAATCGGGGTTCTGTAGGGCCATGAGGCGCAGCTGGATTCTATGGGCGCTAGACAGCAGACCTTCTATGAACTGGTCAGTCAATAGTTTATCTGTATCCTGCATGCTGCCAGGGTCAGCTTGTTTGATTGCTCCCACGGCTTCCTGTAAATTTAGGGCATAGTCTCTGATGCTGTCCTGTGTCCGCTGCTTACATCCGTAGAACCGCATTTTAATTTCAGCGGAGGTGCGGGTGTCAAAGGTACCCCGCAGCCGGGCCAAAATGTCCTTTACAGTCCTTCTCTCCTCAGCTGGCCATGATTTTACCTCCCTCTGGGAGGCACCAGTTAACTGCCCTGTCAGTATGCTGATTTTCTGTTCTTCTGTTAGAGGATAGACTTTAAACAAGCTATACAGCCTTTCCTTAAAGTCGCTTAAGGTATGTGACTTGTCGGCATACTGGGGCAGCCAGGCCGCTCCAGGGATATAGGGCATGGAAAACAGCATCACAGCTGCAGCGGCTACGCTGGTGGTAGAGGGTCCCTCCGCGTCCGACATCTTCCTCCCCCCTAGTTAACCGTGGCCTACCTTCCGTTGATCCTCTTCCGTAGGCCGCGGTTCCGCTAGCGCTGCTCTGGGTGAGGACCTTGCGTCGCGTCCTGGTGACGTCAACGTCGCTCTCTCTCCTTCCAGGACCTTGCACAGCGTCCGGACGAAGGGCGGGGCTTCAGGTCTCGCGCGGTTTTGGTGTCCACGCCCCTCTTCTTCCCGCGCGGCGTCCCGAAGATGGCGCCTTTTGGCGGGAAACAGCCCCGAATGGCGGGACACTCCGCTCAGGTAAGTATAAAGTCTTTTCAGACACGCATTACTCGTTTGTGGCGGGTTGGTCACAACCCTGCCGACTACGCCAAAAAGCTGACTTGCCCCCTGGGTCGTGGGGTACTCAAGACCGGGTCTCTAGGTTGCGCGGTGCTGATGGGGGTAGTAGTGGCAACCCGGTCCCGTGCTCAGGGTGTCAAGCTGAAATGATGGCAGTCTCTTTCTATATATAGACATGTGAAAGTCGGACTACGCCACCTGTGGATTGCGGTCAGGGATAACCGCCGCTGCAGGACACACCGCTGGGGCTGGTGTTGGTGAGCAGCACAGGAATGGTATAACTCCCCACGGGAGAAGTGTAGCCCCAGGGCAGTGTAGGTGGATGTTGGGGGTGATAGTTCCGGCCGCGATAGTCAGAATGCAGAATCCGCTTAAACAGTTCAGGGTCTTTATTGCAACAGGTGGTAATGACCCAACAGCAGTACCGGCTAGAAGGGGGGCCTGGATGTCTGAGAACACTCGGGAAGCCCCTCTGGTCAGGGTGAGGGTGTAGGCCTACCGTACTCTCTATGCTCTTTCTGACTAGTTCCCCATTTAGTGGTAAAATAGCCCACGTCCCTGAGCGTGCCGTGTATTCTCACCCGTATGGCTTGCAAATTGGGCTCCTTTTACCTCTGGCCTCTCTTGGCTTTGCTGGTCCCTTCTGATGTGGTGGAGCATCTGGGCTTTTTAGGCCAAAGGACATGAAATCCCTCGCGGATTGGTTCTCTGCTGCTGGACTTAGAGTCTTTACAGCCTTGGACTCCAATGTCCGGTAGGTATTTCTCTATCTGCCAGGACAGGCTCTCCGCGCCGTACGTCCCTGGCTCGTGGCTTCTCCACTGCCTCACAACCTCCTCAGCTACAGCTGAACTGTCCCTCCTTCTCTGGGACTAGTCTCACTCCTGAGCTAGGTCGTCCAGTTCTCTCTAACCCTGCCCCCAGTTCCAGCTTTTATAAGGGCAGCCAGCTCCCGCTACTGGCCTGGGACAGGAGGTGCTGTATGCTAATTGTCCATAACCAGGGAACCTCCCTCCTGCTCTCAGACACAGCCTTTATTATTTGTGGCATCCAGGCCTGTGGTGAAACAGATGCAGTGGTCGGCCAAGGAAACTTAGTGCAGCAGATGTATGACACATTATGGTTACTTTCCTTCAAAAGCGGAAGATGTCCAGCAGTGCCATCACCTCAGAACTGGCAGCAACCAGTGGGACTCAGCTTCACTCATCTACTGTTCAGAGAAGACTGACCAGAAGTGGTCTTCATAGCAGAATTGAGGCGAAAAAGCCATATCTTCCACATCAAAACAAGGCCAAGTGACTCAACTATGCATTAAAACAGAGGAACCAGGGTGTAGAAAATTGGCAGGATGTGCTCTGGATGGTTGAGTCAAAATATGAAAAATGTTGTTATTACAGAAGAGATTTTGTTCACTGAAGGGCTGGAGAGCAGTATAATAATGAGTGTCTGTGGGCAATAGTGATGCATAAGCACGGTGGAGGGTCCTGTAAGTTTGGGGCTGCATTTCAGCAAATGGAAGTGGGAATTGGGTCAGAATTATTGGTTCCGTCAATGCTGAGATATAGAGGCAGATACTTATCCATCATGCAATATCATCAGGGAGGTGTCTGATTGGATCCAAATGTTTTCTTCAGCAGAACAACAACCCCAAACGTACAGCCAATGTCATTAAGAATTATCTTCAATGTAAAGAACAAGGAGTCCTGGAAATGATCTGGTCCCACCCAGTGGAGTAACTAGAGTCTGATAGGCCCCAAAACGGCATGTTGGTCAGACGTATTGTCCCTTGTAGCGTTCTGGATCCTATAAAGGTATATGTTTTCTCTCCCTATGTAGTAATGTCCCCCTTCCTGGCTCCTTCTTGTAATAATCTACCACATGCTGGGCCTTATGCTATAACATTTTCCCCCACCTGTGCCCCTGTCTGGTAATGTCCCCATTCTGGCATCATTTCCTTCATTCTGGTTTAATGTCACCAACCTGGTATAGTGTCCCCATTCTGATATAATGTCCCCATTTTGGTATAATGTCTCTAACCTGGTATAAAATCCCCCATGCTGGTGTAATGCTCCCAATTCTGCTATAATGTCCCCAAAGCTGGTATAATGCCCCACATCCTGGTATAGTATCTCCAGTTCTGGCATAATGACCCCCATGCTGCTATAATATCCCCCATACGGGTATAATATCATCATTGTGATACAATGTCCCCCATCCTGGTATAACATCATCATTGTGATATAATGTCCCCATTCTGATACAGTGTCACCCATCCGGGTATGGTGTACCCCATTCTGGTATAGTGTCCCTTTTTCTGGTATAATGTCCCCAATTCTGGTATAATTTCCCCATTCTGATATAATGTCCCCATTCTGATTTAATGTCCCCCTTCCTGGTATACTGTCCCCATTCTGATATATTGTCCCCATTCTGATATAGTGTCCTTCATCTTGGTAAAATGTCCCCATACTAGTATAGTGTCCCCATTCTGGTATAATGTCTTCATCCTGGTATAATGCCCCCCATCCTGGTTTAATGACCATTTTACTGGTTTAATGTCCCTCGCCCTGGTTTAATGTTCCCCATCCTGGCACAATGCACTTCATTCTGTAACAGTGTCTCACATTCTGGCATAATGACCTAATTCTGATATAATGTCCCCATTCTGGTATAATGTACCCATTCTGGCGTAATGTCCCCCATCCTGGTATGGTATCTACTGAGCTGCCATCCTGGGGATGGGTTATCAATATCAGATCGGTGGGCCCCGACACGCGGCACTGGCTCTACCCATCAGTTGTTTGCAACGCTCAGATGTAAATAGTTTGAAGATCTGAACATCACTGCTCCATTCACTGTACTGTGGGTCCTGCAAGTCAGCTAATATTCATGCAATAGGAGCTGATCTGCAGCACCAGGTAGCAGCCACTACACAGTGACCAGAGCTGTGATGTTCAGCTCCACAACAATGTTTACATCTGACCTCTGCCAGAGTTTCAAACAACTGAGTAGTGGAGGTGCCACGTACCGGACCCCCACAAATCTGATATTAATGAGCTAACCAGGGGATAGGCCATCAATATGTTTGTCCTGGAAATTCCCTTTAAGGCCCACCTGCACATACTACGTATATAATATATATATATGGCAAAGAGTGGGAAGGGGTTAATCACAGGCTCAGAAAACGGACAAACAACACAAATATTGGTTCTATCTTTTACACATTTGGGGTAGCCCTTAAGAGGGCCGCTGGATCAAAGAGAGAGAGAGAGAGAAGAGAGAGGGGAGGGAGAGATACCAGGAGATACCAAGAGAGAGAAAAAAAGAGAGACCCAACCAGTGCAATACTAAGCCGGGCAGGCGGCAGCGGCTATTTATACCCACTGCTGATCTCTGATTGGAGAAAAATCTGGGTGTGGCTGCTCTCTGATTGGTGGAAAATCTGGGTGTGGCTGCTCTGTGATTGGTCAGCATTATGACCTCACAGTGGCGATGACTCATATCTCCTGGGTGGTTCTTCTGGGCGGTTCTGTTTTCTGACTGGTGGAAATTCTAATCAGCATTATGACCTCACAGTGGCCGTGACTCATGTTTCATGGACTGTTCTATCTGGGTGACCTGAAACATGCTGATCTTTGATTGGTGGAAATTCAAGTCATCTTCATGACATCACAATCAGCATGTTATTACTGCTGAGATGTTCAGCTTTTTCCTACATTTCCTACGTTTTGTCCTAATTTATTAGCACATATATACCACTCATTCCTACAATCAGAGGATCAGGAAACCACTCTGAAATCAATATCCTACAATTTACCCCAACAGCAAATAAACAACTATACACAAAATACCAAAAGATATATCAGATTATTAATGAGCAAATAAAAGACACTATCACATAAAAATAATTTTTAGAAAGGTGTAGAAAAAATGCTGTAAAGTAAGAACGCTTCAAAAATAGAAATGTTAATGATTTATTTAATCAATTAACAAAATACAAAGTGAATGAACAAACGAAAAATCTAGATCCAATCAATATTTGGTGTGACCAACTTTTGACTTTAAAACAGCATCAATTCTTCTAGGTACACCTGCGCAAAGTCAGGGATTTTGTAATAATACAGTCAGGTGTCTGGTCATACACCATGGCAAGACTGAGCAATAATACACAAGGAAGTTATACTACATCAGCAAGGTCTCTAAGGCACAAATTTCAAAGCAGATTGAGGGTTCAAGATGTGTCATTCAAGCACTTATGAAGAAGCACAAGAAAATGTGCAACGTTGAGGTCAGTAGATGCAGTGGTCGGCCAAGGAAACTTAGTGCAGCTGATGTATGACACGTTATGGTTGCTTTCCTTCAAAAGCAGAAGATGTCCAGCAGTGCCATCAGCTCAGAACTGGCAGCAACCAGTGGGACTCAGCTTCACTCATCTACTGTTCAGAGAAGACTGGCCAGAAGTTCTCTTCATAGCAGAATTGTGGCGAAAAAGCCATATCTTCCACATCAAAACAAGGCCAAGTGACTCAACTATGCATTAAAACAGAGGAACCAGGGTGTAGAAAATTGGCAGGATGTGCTCTGGACGGTTGAGTCAAAATAAGAAATATGTTGTTATTACAGAAGAGATTTTGTTCACTGAAGGGCTGGAGAGCAGTACAATAATGAGTGTCTGTGGGCAATAGTGATGCATAAGCACGGTGGAGGGTCCTGTAAGTTTGGGGCTGCATTTCAGCAAATGGAAGTGGGAATTGGGTCAGAATTATTGGTTCCCTCAATGCTGAGATATAGAGGCAGATACTTATCCATCATGCAATATCATCAGGGAGGTGTCTGATTGGATCCAAATGTTTTCTTCAGCAGAACAACAACCCCAAACGTACAGCCAATGTCATTAAGAATTATCTTCAATGTAAAGAACAAGGTGTCCTGGAAATGATCTGGTCCCACCCAGTGGAGTAACTAGAGTCTGATAGGCCCCCACCTGCATGTTGGTCAGATGTATTGGCCCTTGTAGCATTGTGGATCCTATAAAGATATATGTGTTCTCTCCCTATGTAGTAATGTCCCCCATCCTGGCTCCTTCTTGTAATAATCTCCCACATGCTGGGCCTTATGCTATAACATTTTCCCCCACCTGTGCCCCTGTCTGGTAATGTCCCCATTCTGGCATCCTTTCTTTCATTCTGGTTTAATGTCCCCAACCTGGTATAGTGTCCCCATTCTGATATAATGTCCCCATTTTGGTATAATGTCTCTAACCTGGTATAATATCCCCCATGCTGGTGTAATGCTCCCAATTCTGCTATAATGTCCCCAAAGCTGGTATAATGCCCCACATCCTGGTATAGTATCTCCAGTTCTGGCATAATGACCCCCATGCTGCTATAATATCCCCCATACGGGTATAATATCATCATTGTGATATAATGTCCCGCATCCTGGTATAACATCATCATTGTGATATAATGTCCCCATTCTGATATAGTGTCACCCATCCGGGTATGGTGTACCCCATTCTGGTATAGTGTCCCTTATTCTGGTATAATGTCCCCAATTCTGGTATAATTTCCCCATTCTGATATAATGTCCCCATTCTGATTTAATGTCCCCCTTCCTGGTATATTGTCCCCATTCTGATATAATGTCCCCATTCTGATTTTATGTCCCCCTTCCTGGTATATTGTCCTCATTGTGATATATTGTCCCCATTCTGATATAGTGTCCTTCATCTTGGTAAAGTGTCCCCATACTAGTATAGTGTCCCCATTCTGGTATAATGTCCCCATCCTGGTATAATGCCCCCATCCTGGTTTAATGACCATCATACTGGTTTAATGTCCCTCGCCCTGGTTTAATGTCCCCCATCCTGGTACAATGCACTCCATTCTGTTACAGTGTCTCACATTCTGGCATAATGACCTAATTCTGATATAATGTCCCCATTCTGGTATAATGTACCCATTCTGGCATAATGTCCCCCATCCTGGTATGGTATCTACTGAGCTGCCATCCTAGGGATGGGTTATCAATATCAGATTGGTGGGCTCGGACACGCGGCACTGGCTCTACCCATCAGTTGTTTGCAATGCTCAGATGTAAATAGTTTGAAGATCTGAACATCACTGCTCCATTCACTGTACTGTGGGTCCTGCAAGTCAGCTAATATTCATGTAATAGGAGCTGATCTGCAGCACCAGGTAGCAGCCACTACACAGTGACCAGAGCTGTGATGTTCAGCTCCTCAACAATGTTTACATCTGACCTCTGACAGAGTTTCAAACAACTGAGTAGTGGAGGTGCCACGTGCCGGACCCCACAAATCTGATATTAATGAGCTAACCAGGGGATAGGCCATCAATAGGTTTGTCCTGGAAATTCTCTTTAAGGCCCACCTGCACATACTATGTATATAATATATCTATATGGCAAAGAGTGGGAAGGGGTTAATCACAGACTCATAAAACGGACAAACAACACAAATATTGGTTCTATCTTTTACACATTTGGGGTAGCCCTTAAGAGGGCCGTTGGGTCAAAGAGAGAGAGAAGAGAGAGGGGAGGGAGAGATACCGGGAGATACCAAGAGAGAGAGAAAAAGAGAGACCCAACCAGTGCAAGGCTAAGCCGGGCTATTTATACCCACTGCTGATCTCTGATTGGTGGGAAATCTGGGTGTGGCTGCTCTCTGATTGGTGGAAAATTTGGGTGTGGCTGCTCTGTGATTGGTGAGCATTATGACCTCACAGTGGCGATGACTCATACCTCCTGGGTGGTTCTTCTGGGCGGTTCTGTTTTCTGACTGGTGGAAATTCTAATCAGCATTATGACTTCACAGTGGCCGTGACTCATGTTTCATGGACTGTTCTATCTGGGTGACCTGAAACATGCTGATCTCTGATTGGTGAAAATTCAAGTCATCTTCATGACATCACAATCAGCATGTTATTACTGCTGAGATGTTCAGCTTTTTCCTACATTTCCTACGTTTTGTCCTAATTTATTAGCACATATATACCACTCATTCCTACAATCAAAGGATCAGGAAACCACTCTGAAATCAATATCCTACAATTTACCCCAACAACAAATAAACAACTATACACAAAATACCAAAAGATATATCAGATTATTAATGAGCAAATAAAAGACACTATCACATAAAAATAATTTTAGAAAGGTGTAGAAAAAATGATGTAAAGTAAGAACGCTTCAAAAATAGAAATGTTAATGATTTATTTAGCAAAATACAAAGTGAATGAACAAACGAAAAATCTAGATCCAATTAATATTTGGTGTGACCAACTTTTGACTTTAAAACAGCATCAATTATTCCAGGTACACCTGGCAAAGTCAGGGATTTTGTAATAATACAGTCAGGTGTCTGGTTATACACCATGGCAAGACTGAGCAAGAATACACAAGGAAGTTATACTACATCAGCAAGGTCTCTAAGGCACAAATTTCAAAGCAGATT
Organism: Phyllobates terribilis; assembly: GCF_046119375.1. Classification (NCBI taxonomy): domain Eukaryota; kingdom Metazoa; phylum Chordata; class Amphibia; order Anura; family Dendrobatidae; genus Phyllobates; species Phyllobates terribilis. The sequence continues at coordinate 260,103 of NW_027363258.1, forward strand.
GAGGGTTCAAGATGTGTCATTCAAGCACTTATGAAGAATCACAAGAAAATGTGCAACGTTGAGGTCAGTAGATGCAGTGGTCGGCCAAGGAAACTTATTGCAGCTGATGTATGACACGTTATGGTTACTTTCCTTCAAAAGCGGAAGATGTCCAGCAGTGCCATCAGCTCAGAACTGGCAGCAACCTGTGGGACTCAGCTTCACTCATCTACTTTTCAGAGAAGACTGGCCAGAAGTCGTCTTCATAGCAGAATTGTGGCGAAAAAGCCATATCTTCCACATCAAAACAAGGCCAAGTGACTCAACTATGCATTAAAACAGAGGAACCAGGGTGTAGAAAATTGGCAGGATGTCCTCTGGACGGTTGAGTCAAAATATGAAAAATGTTGTTATTACAGAAGAGATTTTGTTCACTGAAGGGCTGGAGAGCAGTACAATAATGAGTGTCTGTGGGCAATAGTGATGCATAAGCACGGTGGAGGGTCCTGTAAGTTTGGGGCTGCATTTCAGCAAATGGAAGTGGGAATTGGGTCAGAATTATTGGTTCCCTCAATGCTGAGATATAGAGGCAGATACTTATCCATCATGCAATATCATCAGGGAGGTGTCTGATTGGATCCAAATGTTTTCTTCAGCTGAACAACAACCCCAAACGCACAGCCAATGTCATTAAGAATTATCTTCAATGTAAAGAACAAGGAGTCCTGGAAATGATCTGGTCCCACCCAGTGGAGTAACTAGAGTCTGATAGGTCCCCACCTGCATGTTGGTCAGATGTATGGGCCCTTGTAGCGTTCTGGATCCTATAAAGATATATGTGTTCTTTCCCTATGTAGTAATGTCCCCCATCCTGGCTCCTTCTTGTAATAATCTCCCACATGCTGGGCCTTATGCTATAACATTTTCCCCCAACTGTGCCCCTGTCTGGTAATGTCCCCATTCTGGCATCATTTCCTTCATTCTGGTTTAATGTCCCCAACCTGGTATAGTGTCCCCATTCTGATATAATGTCCCCATTTTGGTATAATGTCTCTAACCTGGTATAATATCCCCCATGCTGGTGTAATGCTCCCAATTCTGCTATAATGTCCCCAAAGTTGGTATAATGCCCCACATCCTGGTATAGTATCTCCAGTTCTGGCATAATGACCCCCATGCTGCTATAATATCCCCCATACGGGTATAATATCATCATTGTGATATAATGTCCCCCATCCTGGTATAACATCATCATTGTGATATAATGTCCCCATTCTGATATAGTGTCACCCATCCGGATATGGTGTACCCCATTCTGGTATAGTGTCCCTTATTCTGGTATAATGTCCCCAATTCTGGTATAATTTCCCCATTCTGAAAAAATGTCCCAATTCTGATTTAATGTCCCCCTTCCTGGTATATTGTCCCCATTCTGATATATTGTCCCCATTCTGATATAGTGTCCTTCATCTTGGTAAAATGTCCCCATACTAGTATAGTGTCCCCATTCTGGTATAATGTCCCCATCCTGGTATAATGCCCTGTGGCACCCCAGGGGTCTGGTTGCCACAGTAATAGAAATATTATGTCTGAGAGCAAGTGGGAGGTTTCTCTGGTCAGGAGCCCTAAGCATGCAACACGGCCCACCCAGACCTGGGAGGGGAGGAATCTGCCCTTATAAACTGGGTCTGGGGCGGTATTAGTGAGTGAAGTCCCAGACAGAGACGCAGTCTGGTCTGGAGGACATCAGACACAGGGAAAGGAAGACCTAGGAGCTCTGTAGGAACAGTAGCTGAATACCAGGGGCTGGAGCTGAGCAGAGTTCGCCCTGGTTGAAGACACTAATACCGGACACGGAGTCCGAGGCTGTGGGGACATCCAGGTCCAGCAGCAGAATCCAACCGGCAGGGGATTCCATGTCCTCTGGCAATAGAAACCCGAAGGCACGGTCACAAGCAAGGGACCAGCAACGCCATTGTGAAGCGGAGGCTAACAGAAGGCCCCAAGTCACCGGCCATACGCGTGAGCACCACACGGTATACTCAGGGACGTGGGCTACTTCTACCCGCATAGAGCAAGGTAGCCAGGAAAGAGTGCAGATAGTCGGGGAGGCCTACAACTCCACCTGGCCAGGGGAGATTCTGCTTGCTCACAGACTGACCAGGCCCCTAATGCTAACCAGTACTCCCGGGAGGGTCTGCTTTATACCACCAGTAAAGACCCTGAACTGCACCACACGTCTCTGTGTTTCATCGCTGCACCAGCACCATTACTACTGGTCCCACCATTACTACTGGACGCTCACACCATCACTCCCATCTTCCACACTAGCTGCCCTGAGGCAATAGTTCTCCCGTGAGGAGTTATTCCATACTCGGCTGCGCAAATTACATCAGCCTCAGCGGTCTGCAGCGCAGCGGCGGTCCCCACTGACCGCAATCCACGGGTGGCGTAGTCGGACATTGTTATTACCTAAGACTCCCAATGAATTGACCACCCTGGGCACAGACCGGGTCAACGCCACGGAGACTACAACCCCCAGCGATCCGGCTCCGGGTGTTCCCCTGCACAGCACAGGCCCAGGGGGCGCGTCAGCCCCCCATCCTGGTTTAATGACCATCATACTGGTTTAATGTCCCTCGCCCTGGTTTAATGTCCCCCATCCTGGTACAATGCACTCCATTCTGTTACAGTGTCTCACATTCTGGCATAATGACCTAATTCTGATATAATGTCCCCATTCTGGTATAATGTACCCATTCTGGCATAATGTCCCCCATCCTGGTATGGTATCTACTGAGCTGCCATCCTGGGGATGGGTTATCAATATCAGATCGGTGGGCTCCGACACGCGGCACTGGCTCTACCCATCAGTTGTTTGGAACGCTCAGATGTAAATAGTGTGAAGATCTGAACATCACTGCTCCATTCACTGTACTGTGGGTCCTTCAATCAGCTAATATTCATATAATAGGAGCTGATCTGCAGCACCAGGTAGCAGCCACTACACAGTGACCAGAGCTGTGATGTTCAGCTCCTCAAAAATGTTTACATCTGACCTCTGCCAGAGTTTCAAACAACTGAGTAGTGGAGGTGCCACGTGCCGGACCCCCAAAAATCTGATATTAATGAGCTAACCAGGGGATAGGCCATCAATATGTTTGTCCTGGAAATTCCCTTTAAGGCCCACCTGCACATACTATGTATATTATATATATATATGGCAAAGAGTGGGAAGGGGTTAATCACAGGCTCATAAAATGGACAAACAACACAAATATTGGTTCTATCTTTTACACATTTGGGGTAGCCCTTAAGAGGGCAGCTGGGTCAAAGAGAGAGAGAGAGAGAGAAGAGAGAGGGGAGGGAGAGATACCGGGAGATACCAAGAGAGAGAAAAAAAGAGAGACCCAACCAGTGCAAGGCTAAGCCGGGCAGGCGGCAGCGGCTAATTATACCCACTGCTGATCTCTAATTGGTGGAAAATCTGGGTGTGGCTGCTCTCTGATTGGTGGAAAATCTGGGTGTGGCTGCTCTGTGATTGGTCAGCATTATGACCTCACAGTGGCGATGACTTATATCTCCTGGGTGGTTCTTCTGGGCGGTTCTGTTTTCTGACTGGTGGAAATTCTAATCAGCATTATGACCTCACAGTGGCCGTGAGTGATGTTTCATGGACTGTTCTATCTAGGTGACCTGAAACATGCTGATCTCTGATTGGTGGAAATTCAAGTCATCTTCATGACATCACAATCAGCATGTTATTACTGCTGAGATGTTCAGTTTTTTCCTACATTTCCTACGTTTTGTCCTAATTTATTAGCACATATATACCACTCATTCCTACAATCAAAGGATCAGGAAACCACTCTGAAATCAATATCCTACAATTTACCCCAACAGCAAATAAACAACTATACACAAAATACCAAAAGATATATCAGATTATTAATGAGCAAATAAAAGACACAATCACATAAAAATAATTTTTAGAAAGGTGTAGAAAAAATGCTGTAAAGTAAGAACGCTTCAAAAATAGAAATGTTAATGATTTATTTAATCAATTAACAAAATACAAAGTGAATGAACAAACGAAAAATCTAGATCCAATTAATATTTGGTGTGACCAACTTTTGACTTCAAAACAGCATCAATTCTTCTAGGTACACCTGCGCAAAGTCAGGGATTTTGTAATAATACAGTCAGGTGTCTGGTTATACACCATGGCAAGACTGAGCAAGAATACACAAGGAAGTTACACTACATCAGCAAGGTCTCTAAGGCACAAATTTCAAAGCAGATTGAGGGTTCAAGATGTGTTATTCAAGCACTTATGAAGAAGCACAAGAAAATGTGCAACGTTGAGGTCAGCAGATGCAGTGGTCGGCCAAGGAAACTTAGTGGAGCAGATGTATGACACATTATGGTTACTTTCCTTCAAAAGCGGAAGATGTCCAGCAGTGCCATCAGCTCAGAACTGGCAGCAACCAGTGGGACTCAGCTTCACTCATCTACTGTTCAGAGAAGACTGGCCAGAAGTTGTCTTCATAGCAGAATTGTGGCGAAAAAGCCATATCTTCCACATCAAAACAAGGCCAAGTGACTCAACTATGCATTAAAACAGAGGAACCAGGGTGTAGAAAATTGGCAGGATTTGCTCTGGACGGTTGAGTCAAAATATGAAAAATGTTGTTATTACAGTAGAGATTTTGTTCACTGAAGGGCTGGAGAGCAGTACAATAATGAGTGTCTGTGGGCAATAGTGATGCATAAGCACGGTGGAGGGTCCTGTAAGTTTGGGGCTGCATTTCAGCAAATGGAAGTGGGAATTGGGTCAGAATTATTGGTTCCCTCAATGCTGAGATATAGAGGCAGATACTTATCCATCATGCAATATCATCAGGGAGGTGTCTGGTTGGATCCAAATGTTTTCTTCAGCAGAACAACAACCCCAAACGTACAGCCAATGTCATTAAGAATTATCTTCAATGTAAAGAACAAGGAGTCCTGGAAATGATCTGGTCCCACCCAGTGGAGTAACTAGAGTCTAATAGGCCCCCACCTGCATGTTGGTCAGATGTATGGGCCCTTGTAGCATTGTGGATCCTATAAAGATATATGTGTTCTCTCCCTATGTAGTAATGTCCCCCATCCTGGCTCCTTCTTGCAATAATCTCCCACATGCTGGGCCTTATGCTATAACATTTTCCCCCACGTGTGCCCCTGTCTGGTAATGTCCCCATTATGGCATCATTTCCTTCATTCTGGTTTAATGTCCCCATCCTGGTATAGTGTCCCCATTCTGATATAATGTCCCCATTTTGGTATAATGTCTCTAACCTGGTATAAAATCCCCCATGCTGGTGTAATGCTCCCAATTCTGCTATAATGTCCCCAAAGCTGGTATAATGCCCCACATCCTGGTATAGTATATCCAGTTCTGGCATAATGACCCCCATGCTGCTATAATATCCCCCATACAGGTATAATATCATCATTGTGATATAATGTCCCCCATCCTGGTATAACATCATCATTGTGATATAATGTCCCCATTCTGATATAGTGTCACCCATCCGGGTATGGTGTACCCCATTCTGGTATAGTGTCTCTTATTCTGGTATAATGTCCCCAATTCTGGTATAATTTCCCCATTCTGACATAAAGTCCCCATTCTGATTTAATGTCCCCCTTCCTGGTATATTGTCCCCATTCTGATATAGTGTCCTTCATCTTGGTAAAATGTCCCCATACTAGTATAGTGTCCGCATTCTGGTATAATGTCCCCATCCTGGTATAAAGCCCCCCCATCCTGGTTTAATGACCATTATACTGGTTTAATGTCCCTCGCCCTGGTTTAATGTCCCCCATCCTGGTACAATGCACTCCATTCTGTTACAGTGTCTCACATTCTGGCATAATGACCTAATTCTGATATAATGTCCCCATTCTGGTATAATGTACCCATTCCGGCATAATGTCCCCCATCCTGGTATGGTATCTACTGAGCTGCCATCCTTGGGATGGGTTATCAATATCAGATCGGTGGGCTCTGACACGCGGCACTGGCTCTACCCATCAGTTGTTTGCAATGCTCAGATGTAAATAGTTTGAAGATCTGAACATCACTGCTCCATTCACTGTACTGTGGGTCCTGCAAGTCAGCTAATATTCATGTAATAGGAGCTGATCTGCAGCACCAGGTAGCAGCCACTACACAGTGACCAGAGCTGTGATGTTCAGCTCCTCAACAATGTTTACATCTGACCTCTGCCAGAGTTTCAAACAACTGAGTAGTGGGGGTGCCACGTGCCGGACCCCCAAAAATCTGATATTAATGAGCTAACCAGGGGATAGGCCATCAATATGTTTGTCCTGGAAATTCCCTTTAAGGCCCACCTGCACATACTATGTATATAATATATATATATGGCAAAGAGTGGGAAGGGGTTAATCACAGGCTCATAAAACGGACAAACAACACAAATATTGGTTCTATCTTTTACACATTTGGGATAGCCCGTCACAAGGCCGTTGGGTCAAAGAGAGAGAGAGAAGAGAGAGGGGAGGGACAGATATCGGGAGATACCAAGAGAGAGAGAAAAAGAGAGACCCAAGCAGTGCAAGGCTAAGCCGGGCAGGCGGCAGCGGCTATTTATACCCATCGCTGATCTCTGATTGGTGGAAAATCTGGGTGTGGCTGCTCTCTGATTGGTGGAAAATCTGGGTGTGGCTGCTCTGTGATTGGTCAGCATTATGACCTCACAGTGGCGATGACTCATACCTCCTGGGTGGTTCTGTTTTCTGACTGGTGGAAATTCTAATCAGCATTATGACCTCACAGTGGCCGTGACTCATGTTTCATGGACTGTTCTATCTGGGTGACCTGAAACATGCTGATCTCTGATTGGTGGAAATTCAAGTCATCTTCATGACATCACAATCAGCATGTTATTACTGCTGAGATGTTCATTTTTTTCCTAAATTTCCTACGTTTTGTCCTAATTTATTAGCACATATATACCACTCATTCCTACAATCAAAGGATCAGGAAATCACTCTGAAATCAATATCCTACAATTTACCCCAACAGCAAAAAAACAACTATACACAAAATACCAAAATATATATCAGATTATTAATGAGCAAATAAAAGACACTATCACATAAAAATAATTTTTAGAAAGGTGTAGAAAAAATGCTGTAAAGTAAGAACGCTTCAAAAATAGAAATGTTAATGATTTATTTAATCAATTAACAAAATACAAGTGAATGAACAAACGAAAAATCTAGATCCAATCAATATTTGGTGTGTCCAACTTTTCACTTCAAAACAGCATCAATTCTTCTAGGTACACCTGCGCAAAATCAGGGATTTTGTAATAATACAGTCAGGTGTCTGGTCATACACCATGGCAAGACTGAGCAAGAATACACAAGGAAGTTATACTACATCAGCAAGGTCTCTAAGGCACAAATTTCAAAGCAGATTGAGGGTTCAAGATGTGTCATTCAAGCACTTATGAAGAAGCACAAGAAAATGTGCAACGTTGAGGTCAGTAGATGCAGTGGTCGGCCAAGGAAACTTAGTGCAGCAGATGTATGACACATTATGGTTACTTTCCTTCAAAAGCGGAAGATGTCCAGCAGTGCCATCAGCTCAGAACTGGCAGGAACCAGTGGGACTCAGCTTCACTCATCTACTGTTCAGAGAGGACTGGCCAGAAGTGGTCTTCATAGCAGAATTGTGGTGAAAAAGCCATATCTTCCACATCAAAACAAGGCCAAGTGACTCAACTATGCATTAAAATAGAGGAACCAGGGTGTAGAAAATTGGCAGGATGTGCTCTGGACGGTTGAGTCAAAATATGAAAAATGTTGTTATTACAGAAGAGATTTTGTTCACTGAAGGGCTGGAGAGCAGTACAATAATGAGTGTCTGTGGGCAATAGTGATGCATAAGCACGGTGGAGGGTCCTGTAAGTTTGGGGCTGCATTTCAGCAAATGAAGGTGGAAATTGGGTCAGAATTATTGGTTCCCTCAATGCTGAGATATAGAGGTAGATACGTATCCATCATGCAATATCATCAGGAAGGTGTCTGATTGGATCCAAATGTTTTCTTCAGCAGAACAACAACCCCAAACGTACAGCCAATGTCATTAAGAATTATCTTCAATGTAAAGAACAAGGAGTCCTGGAAATTATCTGGTCCCACCCAGTGGAGTAACTAAAGTCTAATAGGCCCCCACCTGCATTTTGGTCAGATGTATGGGCCTGTAATGCAGCGACTTGCTGGCATTACGGTAATGGTCCAGGATGTGTTTTACCTGACCATGTACCTTCCCCCTCAGGTGACTGGTCACATGACTGTGACATAGCACAGGTCCTGCGCGCACAGAATGTCTGTCTGATCACATGACTGTGACATCAGCAAGGTCCTGTCAGTATGTGTGTGTGTGCATGGGATGCATATATAAACCCTGCTTGATGGGAGACAGGTGTGTTCTGTGAGAGAGGCGTAAGGCCTGTTCCCGTGTGTGTGGGACACCGACCGTGTGAGGCCTAGTGAGGCCGAGTGAAGCCTGGTGCCTGAAAGGCAGAGCATGGATCTGTAGCACCCCGAGGGCTCAGCTGCTACAGGGGTATTGCACCTCGACCCAGAGGTGTGGTATTCCACTCCCGGGTAAGGATGGAGTGTGGAACTGAGCTCAGAAAGCTGCATGCACTACACTCATCCCATTTCCGGGGGACAGAACTACGGTACTCCCACCAGTTATATGTGCAGGTACGACAGCGTCTGTCCCTGGCTGGAGTGGGAGGGGGGGAGGAACATCCCAGTAGTGTAGGGGCAGATAGGGGAGGGGCTCTGGGCATAGAAGTAGGAGCCCATTGGGTGCTAGTCACCTGGGCTCACACATAGAGGGAGTATATATGGTGGGCACCATCTTAGGAACAGGGTCAGAGAGTCCAGGAGAAGCTGAGGGAGAGTTCAGCCAGAGAGGGCTGACAGGGAGCTGTGGCTCCGGCTGGGCCCAGCTCCAGGGCCAGGCCTGAAGCAGAGAGAAGGAGGAAGAAAGGCCCGGAGACATAAGACCAAGAGGGAACCCTGAGATCCCAGAATTAAGCCAGAAGGGTGAAGGGTTGGCAGAAGAGGGCACCGGATCCCAAGCTGGCGGAGGCAAAAGTAACCCTTAGCCAGGAACCGGAGGCCGTGGTCAAACTTTGCCACGACCCTCACCACATCCACCAGGAAGGTACACCAAGAGTAGGGTCAGGAAAGCCAGAGAAGGTTTTACCATAGAAGGCCCAAGGGAACCGGACAAAGGTGGATCCCTGGTGGGGACGGCCAGCAGAGAGAGAAAGAGAAGGGAGCTCAGGACCACGCTCCAGAACTGCCTGGGGGTTAGCCGAGTCCCACACCTGGTGAATGCAGCACAGCTCGGGTGGTCACTCAAGGCCAGAGTGACTGAAGGAACACCTGTGAGTAAAAACCCTGAAACTGCATCTCACGTCTCTGACTCTCCTTTCTGCACTATCACTACCTCCATCATCCGCACCAGCTGCCCTGAGGCCATACCCCTCCCGTTGGGGGTTATACCATCTATGCTGCACACATACTACCGGCCTCAGCGGACTGTTCTGCAGCGGCGGCCTTGTGACCGCAAATCAACGGGTGGCGTAGTCGACACTGAAACAACATCTACCAAGACTGCCAACCACTTAGTTTGACACCCTGGGCACGGACCGGGTCACCGCCACGAGGACTACTACCCCTGTCAGATCCGGCTCCGGGTAAGCCCCTGAACATGGCCCAGGGGGTGCGTCAGATCCTGTATGGATGCTGGTGGCCTTGGAAGGCAGAGGCTTGAGTAAGAGTCGTGAAAGGCAGAGCCTGGATCCTGTGTGGATGTCAGTGGCCTTTGAGGGAACGACGGCTGGAGACCCCTACCTGGGAAGCCGCAAAGCCACAGTGGTGGCGGAGTAATGGACTGAGACAGCTAAACCCGGCAAAGGTAATACCCTGTGTTATATGGACATTAATATGGACATTGCTATTTTATTACCTTGCTGAAGGCTGTTACTTGGGCCACTTGGGCCTGTCTGCTACTTGAGAGACTCCCGGATGTTAAGTGTGTAAACATGCCGGTGGCGGACTAAGATGGACTGTGTGAACTGTGGTTTATGAAGTGTAATAAACTGCAGCATTAAGAAATACCGGAAGGACATTGCTGGTGTGCTTTGATTTACCCGGTGCAGCGAGTATTCCCCATTATGATGACTAGTGCTGCCTTACATATGGTGGAGAATGCGGGCAACTGCAGCCCGGTTGCTAGCGGCAACGACAACCCGGTTGCTAGCGGCAACGACAGCCCGGTTGCTCAGGGCAACGGCACAGGACGAGTGTAGATTAAAGCATCTGGCTGCAACTCGGTGGGGTTGCGAAGATTGGCGTCGCACTCAAACCTGGTTTGCTGTGGCTCGGCGGGGCTCACGAAGTTTAAAGCATCTGGCTGCAACTCGGCGGGGTTGCGAAGGTTGTCATCGCACTCAAATCCAGTTTTGCTGTGGCTCGGCGGGGCCACGAAAATTTTTCCGGGGAGAGCGGTGTGTGAATAGTGTCCTGAGGAAATGCAGGAGCAGATAAAAATGGCTGTGAAAGGAGCAGCAACTGAGTCTGAAGCTATTGAGCGATTAGAGCGATTAAAGTGCCTGTTAAAACCGGAGCAGGTATTTGAGAAACGTCTACTGGACATGAAACTGGACATGGTGCAGGAACCACAGGAGCCGTGGGCACCTTATAGAATGGTGGCAGTGGACCATTCTATGTACTCTCCGGAGGCGCCAGTGTTGTCCCAGAGTGCCCGGGGAGGTGGTAAGAGCTGTTGTGAACTAAGTCCTAGGACTATTGCTGATTTTTCTTGTAAAAATTCCCCTGCCGGTGTGGTTGTTATAAAAGAGGGCGGAGTCTAAAAAAGGGGCGGTTGTTCAAAACAGCGTGGAGGATAGAAAATAAAAAAAAATGACTGGTGGTGGGTTGGTACCTCCTAAAAATGACAATGTGACCGTTGATAACGGGGTAGCTCCAGTAGAAGGGGGTGACGTCAAAGTGGGAGGTGACCTGTTAGTCCACAACACCATGGGGAGTGACACAGACCCCGTAGCTGACGGTGACACTATGAAAGTAGAAGGAGAGGTCAGTCAGGAGGGGCTAGAAGAGGTGAGAAAGTCCCCATCTCGTAGACGGCGCAAGGGCCACAAAAAGGTTGCTCCTGTAGACTTGGCTGAAAATGAAAATAAAGAGAATGTAGTACTGTGTGCCTTTGCTTCAAGTGTGGATCCTCCATTAGAGGTAGAAGAGGAGGTGACGTTGCCAGTAGCAACCTCCAGTACGGTAGCGAGTCAGAAGGATCTGACAGCCCTGAAAGAGGAGGCGGCCAGTCGTGACCAAGAGCTGGAGCCTATCGGCCAGCAGGGTCAGAGTGACGTGCAGCAATTATGTGAAAACCTGGGGAACGTGTCCTCAGACCAGTTGATCCTGGAGTCTGAACAGCAGAAAATACACCAGCTTATGAGGAACTGGCAGCGAGACATGGAGCAAAGCCACGCGGAAATTAACCAGTGGAAGGAAATGTTCTATGCAATTAAGGAGGACCGCCGCAAAATCAAGGAAGAGGTTTTGCAGTTGAAGCTTGAGAAGGAGGCGCGGCAGGATGGTGTTTCTGGACGCGAACAAATCCTAGAACGACTGCGCAAACAGCTCAACCAGGAGCTGTGTGACTCCAAGAAGGAGTGTGGTGAACGCAGTAGGGAACTGCAACAGAGTAAGAGAGATTATGAGGATCTCCTCAAGGTGAAGAAAAAACTAGAGGAGGATAAGGCGGGTGCAGAGCAAGTGCGCCAAGTGGTTGAGACCACTCTGCAAGACACCCGTGAGGAGAATGATGATCTCCGGGGAAAGACCCTAGATCTGGAAGCTCAGGTGAAGGAGCTGCAGATGTCATGTGATACTCTCCAGAAGGCGGAGACGTACCTTAAGGAAACAGTCAGCAAAATGGAAGCTGAGCGAGAGAGGATGGAGGAGTCCATCGGAAAAGCCACAGACCAGGGCCAGGAGTTGACCGCTGGTGATGGGAGGTATGAAGCAGATACCTCCTCGGGTGATGTGGGCTCGGAGGGTTCGGTGGATGTCGAAGCCGAGATCAAGCAGCTCAAGGAGTTGCTACAAACCCAGTGGACGCAAGAGAAGCGTGAGAGACTGGCTATTGAGAGCCGAGTGGGCGCATTGGAGACGGAGAGGTCTGAGAGAGCTCTGCTGCTGGAAGAGCAGTTGAAGCAGGAAGAGCTTCAGAGAAGGGCCGCTGAGAGGCGAGTGGCGGAGCTAGAGGAAGAAGTTTCCGAGCTCAAAAGTCGCCTGACAAAGTATCACTCAGTGAACGAGGCCTTCTTGGAGAAGGAAAAGGGCGAACACGTTGCACTCAATCCCTTATACCATGAGAAGGTGGACCTGAGGAGAACTAAGAGAGTGTTAACCACAGATAAATATGAGATGGAAGTGGTCAAGACCGAAATTCGTGGAGTTGTAGCTGTGAGTCAACTCAGGGAAAGCATACAGGGTGAAGAAGCTGGAGGTCAGTTGTCCCTGAAACCTGAGTTGGTTGACCGTCTGGAAACCACTGGTGAGACCGAAACGTCTCGGTACAAGTGCCTCGTAGATATACCCGAGGATTTGAGGGAAGAATGCACCAGTGAGTCCGTGCATGAGGAGTTTAAGAAGGCCGTGGGAGCCTGTAAGGTGTACTTGACCTCAGAAGCTAAACAGCTGGTGGTCCTGTCCACGACCGAAGTCACAATGAAGAGGGTGGCTATCCTAAGTGACATGCACTGGCGATGTATTCGCACAAAGCGGTTTCTCCGGTTGAAGACGGAACAAGCCGTTAGACAACTGGAGTTGATGAGGAAAGCTCACAGTATGCGTGAAGAGGTCATCCGGGTGCCTCATGTTCTGGTGAGGAAGCTCGTTGGGAGAAATGGTCGAGCCATGCAGGTGATGGTCAAGAAGTCTGGTGTGGTGAAAGTAAGCAGTCCACGTGATCGTCAGGACTGGATACCAGACGAAGACGGCAAGGTATCATTCTCCGCTGTAGGAACAGAAGAAAGCCTGGGATATATGCGCATGCTGTTGGAGTACCGAGTGACCTATCTGCAAGAGGTAGAACAGTTGAATCTCGCTAGACTGCGAGTGGATAGACAGCATCATCTGAGTAGCAGAAGATGGCAGCCGTCTAGAAATTATGAGACCAGGCAGAGAAAGGGCCCCCTAAATAACAGAACAGCTATAGCTGGAGTTAGGGACCTTTCAAGATGTCCTGAGAGTAGTGGGCGTGGGTTTAGAGATAGTGAGACCTCCAGTAACTCAGGTTTGAGCAGCCCATACAAACGACCCAATAGATGACGGGACATTACGGAGTCGAACCGGACCTTAGATACCAGGGCATGTGAGTCACACCACTGTATGACTGACCGCTGGGAGCGGGGGAGACCTGCAAAGGTTACGACTGACCGCTGGGAGCGAGGGAGGTCTGACAAGATTATGACTGACCGCTGGGAGCGGGGGAGACCTGACAAGGTTACAACTGACCGCTGGGAGCGGGGGAGTTCTGACAATGTTACGACCCGGAAAGGTGACCTGACGAAGTCAGTGACAGTGACAAATGGTAGGTCCCTAGGGAATGGGCTAATGTCATTGACTAATATTCCTGGGGCTGAACAGCGCAATTGACAAGTACATGGTCTCTGTATGAGCTGTGGGATAAGAGGTGATTGTGTACATTATGTGTTCAACCCCACAACTTTGAACAGAGGGGGGGATATGTAATGCGGCGACTTGCTGGTATTACGGTAATGGTCCAGGATGTGTTTTACCTGACCATGTACCTTCCCCCTCTGGTGACTGGTCACATGACTATGACATAGCACAGGTCCTGCGCGCACAGAATGTCTGTCTGATCACATGACTGTGACATCAGCAAGGTCCTGTCAGTATGTGTGTGTGTGTATGGGATGCATATATAAACCCTGCTTGATGGGATACAGGTGTGTTCTGTGAGAGAGGCGTAAGGCCTGTTCCCGTGTGTGTGGGACACCGACCGTGTGAGGCCTAGTGAGGCTGAGTGAAGCCTGGTGCCTGAAAGGCAGAGCCTGGATCCTGTGTGGATGCTAGTGGCCTTGGAAGGCAGAGGCTTGAGTAAGAGTCCTGAAAGGCAGAGCCTGGATCCTGTGTGGATGTCAGTGGCCTTTGAGGGAACGACGGCTGGAGACCCCTACCTGGGAAGCCGCAAAGCCACAGTGGTGGCGGAGTAATGGACTGAGACAGCTAAACCCGGCAAAGGTAATACCCTGTGTTATATGGACATTAATATGGACATTGCTATTTTATTACCTTGCTGAAGGCTGTTACTTGGGCCACTTGGGCCTGTCTGCTACTTGAGAGACTCCCGGATGTTAAGTGTGTAAACATGCCGGTGGCGGACTAAGATGGACTGTGTGAACTGTGGTTTATGAAGTGTAATAAACTGCAGCATTAAGAAATACTGGAAGGACATTGCTGGTGTGCTTTGATTTACCCGGTGCAGCGAGTATTCCCCATTATGATGACTAGTGCTGCCTTACAGGGCCTTGTAGCGTTCTGGATCCTATAAAGATATATGTCTTCTCTCCCTATGTAGTAATGTCCCCCATCCTGGCTCCTTCTTGTAATAATCTCCCACATACTGGGCCTTACGCTATAACATTTTCCCCCACCTGTGCCCCTGTAAGGTAATGTCCCCATTCTGGCATCATTTTCTTCATTCTGGTTTAATGTCCCCATCCTGGTATATTGTCCCCATTCTGATATAATGTCCCTATTTTGGTATAATGTCTCGAACCTGGTATAATATCCCCCATGCTGGTGTAATGCTCCCAATTCTGCTATAATGTCCCCAAAGCTGGTATAATGCCCCACATCCTGGTACAGTATCTCCAGTTCTGGCATAATGTCCCCCATGCTGCTATAATATCCCCCATACTGGTATAATATCATCATTGTGATATAATGTCCCCCATCCTGGTATAACATCATCATTGTGATATACTGTCCCTATTCTGATACAGTGTCACCCATCCAGGTGTGGTGTACCCCATTCTGGTAAAGTGTCCCCAATTCTGGTATAATTTCCCAATTCTGATATAATGTCCACATTCTGATTTAATGTCCCCCTTCCTGGTATATTGTCCCCATTCTGATATACTGTTCCCATTCTGATATAGTGTCCTTCATCTTGGTAAAATGTCCCCATACTAGTATAGTGTCCCCATTCTGGTATAATGTCCCCATCCTGGTATATTGCCCCCCATCCTGATTTAATGACCATCATACTGGTTTAATGTCCCTCGCCCTGGTTTAATGTCCCCCATCCTGATACAATGCACTCCATTCTGTTACAGTGTCTCACATTCTGGCATAATGACCTAATTCTGATATAATGTCCCCATTCTGGTATAATGTGCCCATTCTGGCATAATGTCCCCCATCCTGGTAGTGTATCTACTGAGCTGCCATCCTGGGGATGGGTTATCAATATCAGATCGGTGGGCTCCGACATGCGGCACTGGCTCTACCCATCAGTTGTTTGCAATGCTCAGATGTAAATAGTTTGAAGATCTGAACATCACTGCTCCATTCACTGTACTGTGGGTCCTGCAAGTCAGCTAATATTCATGTAATAGGAGCTGATCTGCAGCAGCAGGTAGCAGCCACTACACAGTGACCAGAGCTGTGATGTTCAGCTCCTCAACAACGTTTACATCTTACCTCTGCCAGAGTTTCAAACAACTCAGTAGTGGAGGTGCCACGTGCCGGACCCCCACAAATCTGATATTAATGAGCTAACCAGGGGATAGGCCATCAATATGTTTGTCCTGGAAATTCCCTTTAAGGCCCACCTGCTCATACTATGTATATAATATATATATATATATATATATATATATATATATATATATATATATATATATATATATGGCAAAGAGTGGGAAGGCTTTAATCACAGGCTCATAAAATGGACAAACAACACAAATATTGGTTCTATCTTTTACACATTTGGGGTAGCCCTTAAGAGGGCTGTTGGGTCAAAGAGAGAGAGAGAGAGAGAGAAAAGAGAGAGGGGAGGGAGAGATACCAGGAGATACCAAGAGAGAGAAAAAAAGAGAGACCCAACCAGTGCAAGGCTAAGCCGGGCAGGCGGCAGCGGCTATTTATACCCACTGCTGATCTCTGATTGGTGGAAAATCTGGGTGTGGCTGCTCTCTGATTGGTGGAAAATCTGGGTGTGGCTGCTCTGTGATTGGTCAGCATTATGACCTCACAGTGGTGATGACTCATACCTCCTGGGTGGTTCTTCTGGGCGGTTCTGTTTTCTGACTGGTGGAAATTCTAATCAGCATTAAGACCTCACAGTGGCCGTGACTCATGTTTTATGGACTGTTCTATCTGGGTGACCTGAAACATGCTGATCTCTGATTGGTGGAAATTCAAGTCATCTTCATGACATCACAATCAGCATGTTATTACTGCTGAGATGTTCAGTTTTTTCCTAAATTTCCTACGTTTTGTCCAAATTTATTAGCACATATATACCACTCATTCCTACAATCAAAGGATCAGGAAACCACTCTGAAATCAATATCCTACAATTTACCCCAACAGCAAAAAAACAACTATACACAAAATACCAAAAGATATATCAGATTATTAATGAGCAAATTAAAGACACAATCACATAAAAATAATTTTTAGAAAGGTGTAGAAAAAATGCTGTAAAGTAAGAACGCTTCAAAAATAGAAATGTTAATGATTTATTTAATCAATTAACAAAATACAAGTGAATGAACAAACGAAAAATCTAGATCCAATCAATATTTGGTGTGACCAACTTTTCACTTTAAAACAGCATCAATTCTTCTAGGTACACCTGCGCAAAGTCAGGGATTTTGTAATAATACAGTCAGGTGTCTGGTCATACACCATGGCTAGACTGAGCAAGAATACACAAGGAAGTTATACTACATCAGCAAGGTCTCTAAGGCACAAATTTCAAAACGGATTGAGGGTTCAAGATGTGTTATTCAAGCACTTATGAAGAAGCACAAGAAAATGTGCAACGTTGAGGTCAGTAGATGCAGTGGTCGGCCAAGGAAACTTAGTGCAGCAGATGTATGACACATTATGGTTACTTTCCTTCAAAAGCGGAAGATGTCCAGCAGTGCCATCAGCTCAGAACTGGCAGCAACCAGTGGGACTCAGCTTCACTCATCTACTTTTCAGAGAAGACTGGCCAGAAGTGATCTTCATAGCAGAATTGTGGCAAAAAAGCCATATCTTCCACATCAAAACAAGGTGAAGTGACTCAACCATGCATTAAAACAGAGGAACCAGGGTGTAGAAAATTGGCAGGATGTGCTCTGGACGGTTGAGTCAAAATGTGAAAAATGTTGTTATTACAGAAGAGATTTTGTTCACTGAAGGGCTGGAGAGCAGTACAATAATGAGTGTCTGTGGGCAATAGTGATGCATAAGCACGGTGGAGGGTCCTGTAAGTTTGGGGCTGCATTTCAGCAAATGGAGGTGGAAATTGGGTCAGAATTATTGGTTCCCTCAATGCTGAGATATAGAGGCAGATACTTATCCATCATGCAATATCATCAAGGAGGTGTCTGATTGGATCCAAATGTTTTCTTCAGCAGAACAACAACCCCAAACGTACAGCCAATGTCATTAAGAATTATCTTCAATGTAAAGAACAAGGAGTCCTGGAAATGATCAGGTCCCACCCAGTGGAGTAACTAGAGTCTGATAGGCCCCCACCTGCATGTTGGTCAGATGTATGGGCCCTTGTAGAGTTCTGGATCCTATAAAGGTATATGTTTTCTTTCCCTATGTAGTAATGTCCCCCATCCTGGCTCCTTCTTGTAATAATCTCCCACATGCTGAGCCTTGTGCTATAACATTTTCCCCCACCTGTGCCCCTGTCTGGTAATGTCCCCATTCTGGCATAATTTCCTTAATTCTGGTTTAATGTCCCCATCCTGGTATAGTGTCCCCATTCTGATATAATGTCCCCATTTTGGTATAATGTCTCTAACCTGGTATAATATCCCCCATGTTGGTGTAATGCTCCCAATTCTGCTATAATGTCCCCAAAGCTGGTATAATGCCCCACATCCTGGTATAGTATCTCCAGTTCTGGCATAATGTCCCCCATGCTGCTATAATATCCCCCATACTGGTATAATATCATCATTGTGATATAATGTCCCCCATCCTGGTATAACATCATCATTGTGATATGATGTCCCCATTCTGATATAGTGTCACCCATCCGGGTATGGTGTACCCCATTCTGGTATAGTGTCACTTATTCTGGTATAATGTCCCCAATTCTGGTATAATTTCCCCATTCTGATATAATGTCCCCATTCTGATTTAATGTTCGCCTTCCTGGTATATTGTCCCCATTCTGATATATTGTCACCATTCTGATATAGTGTCCTTCATCTTGGTAAAATGTCCCCATACTAGTATAGTGTCCCCATTCTGGTATAATGTCCCCATTCTGGTATAATGTCCCCATCCTGGTTTAATGACCATCATACTGGTTTAATGTCCCTCGCCCTGGTTTAATGTCCCCCATCCTGGTACAATGCACTCCATTCTGTTACAGTGTCTCACATTCTGGCATAATGACCTAATTCTGATATAATGTCCCCATTCTGGTATAATGTACCCATTCAGGCATAATGTCCCCCATCCTGGTATGGTATCTACTGAGCTGCCATCCTGGGGATGGGTTATCAATATCAGATCGGTGGGCTCTGACACGCGGCACTGGCTCTACCCATCAGTTGTTTGCAACGCTCAGATGTAAATAGTTTGAAGATCTGAACATCACTGCTCCATTCACTGTACTGTGGGTCCTGCAAGTCAACTAATATTCATGTAATAGGAGCTGATCTGCAGCACCAGGTAGCAGCCACTACACAGTGACCAGAGCTGTGATGTTCAGCTCCTCAACAATGTTTACATCTGACCTCTGCCAGAGTTTCAAACAACTGAGTAGTGGAGGTGCCACGTGCCAGACCCCAACAAATCTGATATTAATGAGCTAACCAGGGGATAGGCCATCAATAGGTTTGTCCTGGAAATTCCCTTTAAGGCCCACCTGCACATACTATGTATATAATATATATATATGGCAAAGAGTGGGAAGAGGTTAATCACAGGCTCATAAAACGGACAAACAACACAAATATTGGTTCTATCTTTTACACATTTGGGGTAGCCCTTAAGAGGGCCGTTGGGTCAAAGAGAGAGAGAGAGAGAAGAGAGAGAGGAGGGGGAGATACCAGGAGATACCAAGAGAGACAAAAAAATAGAGACCCAACTAGTGCAAGGCTAAGCCGGGCAGGCGGCAGCGGCTATTTATACCCACTGCTGATCTCTGATTGGTGGAAAATCTGGGTGTGGCTGCTCTCTGATTGGTGGAAAATCTGGGTGTGGCTCCTCTGTGATTGGTCAGCATTATGACCTCACAGTGGCGATGACTCATACCTCCTGGGTGGTTCTTCTGGGCGGTTCTGTTTTCTTATTGGTGGAAATTCTAATCAGCATTATGACCTCACAGTGGCCGTGATTCATGTTTCATGGACTGTTCTATCTGGGTGACCTGAAACATGCTGATCTCTGATTGGTGGAAATTCAAGTCATCTTCATGACATCACAATCAGCATGTTATTACTGCTGAGATGTTCAGTTTTTTCCTAAATTTCCTTCGTTTTGTCCTAATTTATTAGCACATATATACCACTCATTCCTACAATCAAAGGATCAGGAAACCACTCTGAAATCAATATCTTACAATTTATCCCAACAGCAAAAAAACAACTATACACAAACTACCAAAAGATATATCAGATTATTAATGAGCAAATTAAAGACACAATCATATAAAAATAATTTTTAGAAAGGTGTAGAAAAAATGCTGTAAAGTAAGAACGCTTCAAAAATAGAAATGTTAATGATTTATTTAATCAATTAACAAAATACAAGTGAATGAACAAACGAAAAATCTAGATCCAATCAATATTTGGTGTGACCGACTTTTCACTTCAAAACAGCATCAATTCTTCTAGGTACACCTGCGCAAAATCAGGGATTTTGTAATAATACTGTCAGGTGTCTGGTCATACACCATGGCAAGACTGAGCAAGAATACACAAGGAAGTTATACTACATCAGCAAGGTCTCTAAGGCACAAATTTCAAAGCGGATTGAGGGTTCAAGATGTGTTATTCAAGCACTTATGAAGAAGCACAAGAAAATGTGCAACGTTGAGGTCAGTAGATGCAGTGGTCGGCCAAGGAAACTTAGTGCAGCAGATGTATGACACATTATGGTTGCTTTCCTTCAAAAGCGGAAGATGTCCAGCAGTGCCATCAGCTCAGAACTGGCAGCAACCAGTGGGACTCAGCTTCACTCATCTACTGTTCAGAGAAGACTGGCCAGAAGTGGTCTTCATAGCAGAATTGTGGCAAAAAAGCCATATCTTCCACATCAAAACAAGGCCAAGTGACTCAACTATGCATTAAAATAGAGGAACCAGGGTGTAGAAAATTGGCAGGATGTGCTCTGTACGGTTGAGTCAAAATATGAAAAATGTTTTTATTACAGAAGAGATTTTGTTCACTGAAGGGCTGCAGAGCAGTAGAATAATGAGTGTCTGTGGGCAATAGTGATGCATAAGCACGGTGGAGGGTCCTGTAAGTTTGGGGCTGCATTTCAGCAAATGGAGGTGGAAATTGGGTCAGAATTATTGGTTCCCTCAATGCTGAGATATAGAGGCAGATACTTATCCATCATGCAATATCATCAGGGAGGTGTCGGATTGGATCCAAATGTTTTCTTCAGCAGAACAACAACCCCAAACGTACAGCCAATGTCATTAAGGATTATCTTCAATGTAAAGAACAAGGAGTCCTGGAAATGATCTGGTCCCACCTAGTGGAGTAACTAGAGTCTGATAGGCCCCCACCTGCATGTTGGTCAGATGTATGGGCCCTTGTAGCGTTCTGGATCCTATAAAGATATATGTGTTCTCTCTCTATGTAGTAATGTCCCCCATCCTTGCTCCTTCTTGTAATAATCTCCCACATGCTGGGCCTTGTGCTATAACATTTTCCCCCACCTATGCCCCGGTCTGGTAATGTCCCCATTCTGGCATCATTTCCTTCATTCTGGTTTAATGTCCCCATTCTGATATAATGTCCCCATTTTAGTATAATGTCTCTAACCTGGTATAATATCCCCCATGCTGGTGTAATGCTCCCAATTCTGCTATAATGTCCCCAAAGCTGGTATAATGCCCCACATCCTGGTATAGTATCTCCAGTTCTGGCATAATGACCCCCATGCTGCTATAATATCCCCCATACTGGTATAATATCATCATTGTGATATATTGTCCCCCCATCCTGGTATAACATCATCATTGTGATATAATGTCCCCATTCTGATATAGTGTCACCCATCCGGGTATGGTGTACCCCATTCTGGTATAGTGTTCCTTATTCTGGCATAATGTCCCCAATTCTGGTATAATTTCCCCATTCTGATATAATGTCCCCATTTTGATTTAATGTCCTCCTTCCTGGTATATTGTCCCCATTCTGATATATTGTCCCCATTCGGATATAGTGTCCTTCATCTTGGTAAAATGTCCCCATACTAGTATAGTGTCCCTATTCTGGTATAATGTCCCCATCCTGGTATAATGCCCCCCATCCTGGTTGAATGACCATCATACTGGTTTAAAGTCCCTCGCCCTGGTTTAATGTCCCCCATCCTGGTACAATGCACTCCATTCTGTTACAGTGTCTCACATTCTGGCATAATGACCTAATTCTGATATAATGTCCCCATTCTGGTATAATGTAACCATTCTGGCATAATGTCCCCCATCCTGGCATGGTATCTACTGAGCTGCCATCCTGGGAATGGGTTATCAATATCAGTATATTGGTATATTGGTATTTTGGTATATTGTCGATATTCTGATATTGTAACGGGTCTGGGAGGTGGAACCTCTGAGCTATTATACAAAGGGGCAGTCTTTGTAAGGAGGCAGGTAGCTCCCAGGGAAGGCGGGAAGGTAGACACGGCAGGTGACAAGAACAGTCTCAGGGTAGAAGGACAGAACGGACACGGCAAGTGATGGGAACAGTCTCTTGACAGGCGGGTGGTCACGGCAAGTGACAGCAGAACCTCCAGGTAGGCTAGAAGGCAGGTAACAGGTGAGCGCTCCCAGGTGAGCGGGCAAGAGTCTCTGGACAGGCAGGTGGTCACAGCAAGTGACGGCTGAGCCTCCAGGTAGGCTAGCAGGCAGGTAGCAGGTGGGCACTCCCAGGTGAGCGGGCAAGAGTCTCTGGACAGGCAGGTGGTCACAGCAAGTGACGGCTGAGCCTCCAGGTAGGCTAGCAGGCAGGTAGCAGGTGGGCGCTCCCAGGTGAGCGGGCAAGAGTCTCTGGACAGGCAGGTGGTCACAGCAAGTGACGGCTAAGCCTCCAGGTAGGCTAGCAGGCGGGAAGCAGGTGAGCGCTCCCAGGTGAGTGGGTAAGAGTCTCACGGCTGGCTGGCAGGTGGTCACGGCAAGTGACAGCAGAGCCTCCAGGTAGGCTAGCAGGCAAGTAGCAGGTGGGCGCTCCCAGGTGAGCGGGCAGACTGATCCATAGACAGACTGGCAGGTGCTGGTAGGCAGACTGTCGGACCGCAGGAATGCAAGCAGATAGACAGGTATCAGGCAGGAATCAAGCAGGAATCTGGCAGGTAACTGGCTGGTATCTGGTAAAGGGACCTGAGGGCTGAAGCAGAGTTGATAGGCTTTGCAGCAACATTGCTCGGGCACCTCCATTTTGGAGGAGGTGCCTTATATATGGTGAGATCCTCCGACCATTGGCCGGGAACTCCTTAGGACGGCGCGCGCGGCCCCTTTAAGAGAGGGGGAGCGCGCGCGCTCCCTAAGCACAGTGGCCGGGAAGCAGCGCACGCTGCCAGCAGAGCGGGAGGAAGACGCCGGGCACGGAGCAGAGAGGTGAGGGGAACGGCGTACCTGCCTAGCAGGAGGCAGGGATGCCGACGCTACAGTACCCCCCCCTTTAGGCCCCCCCTTTTTTAGGCCAGAGAGAAATTTATCAAGGATGAGAGGGGCATGGATGTTCTCCCGGGGCTCCCATGTTCTCTCCTCAGGACCAAACCCTTTCCAATCCACTAGAAAAAAGGTCTTTCCTCTTACCCTTTTGGTGGCTATAATGTTCTCTACCTCAAACTTGTCTTCAGCGGAAACAGGAGCAGGAGGCGTACCTGTCGACTTGGAAAAAGAGTTAAGTACCACGGGTTTGAGTAGAGATACATGGAAGGAGTTAGGGATCCGCAAGTTGGCCGGAAGTTTCAATTTATAGGCCACCGGGTTGATTTGCTTGATAACTTCCAGTGGGCCGATGAACCGAGGCCCTAACTTGTAAGAAGGAATCTTGAGCCGGACATATTTGGACGAGAGCCAGACTTTATCTCCAGGACGGAATTGCGGTGGATCCAGACGTCTTTTGTCAGCCTGTTTTTTCATCCGCTCGGAAGACTGAAGAAGTGCGAATCTGGTACTCTCCCAAATGGAGGAAAATTCGCTAACAAAAGATTCCGCAGTCGGGTTGTCCACCGAGGTGGAGACGGGAAACGGGATCCGAGGATGCTGACCGTAGACTCCAAAAAACGGAGATTTGGAGAAAGATTCGCTCTCGTGATTATTGTAGGAAAATTCGGCCCACGGTAAAAGATCCACCCAGTCGGAATGGTGAGCATTAATAAAGTGCCGGAGGTAACTGGTTAAATTTTGGTTGATCCGTTCTACTTGACCGTTGGACTGTGGGTGATAAGCAGAAGAAAAGTCCAAGGTGACTCCCAGCAATTTACACATGGCTCGCCAAAAGCGAGAGGTGAACTGAACCCCTCGGTCGGATACAATGTGGAGAGGAAGACCATGAAGACGGAAAATATGATGTATAAAGTCTTTAGCCAACTCGGATGCAAACGGGAGACCCGGCAGGGGAACGAAGTGAGCCATCTTAGAAAAGCGGTCAGCGACCACCCAAATGACCGTACAACCGGCAGAGACAGGGAGGTCCGTTATAAAGTCCATAGATATATGTTGCCACGGGGCAGCAGGTACAGGAAGAGGAAGGAGGCGGCCGGCTGGCAGGTGTCTCGGAACTTTGTTGCAGGCGCAGGACACACAGGCAGAAACAAAATCTATTACGTCCTTGTGCAGGGTAGGCCACCAGTAATGCCGGGTAATAAGCTGGAGGGTCTTCTTCTGACCAGCGTGGCTAGCTAGATTAGATGAGTGTCCCCAGTGTAGGACCTTCTCATGATCAGATACTGTTACGAACGTCTTTCCGGGTGGAAGACGATTTAGATTCACGGGGGCCACCTGCATTACTCTGGCGGGGTCGATGATGTGCTTAGGCTCCTCCTCAAGATCAGAGACCAAAAAGGATCGGGACAAGGCATCAGCTTTGATGTTTTTGTCTGCCGGGCGAAAATGAAGAATGAAATCAAAGCGGGCAAAGAACAAGGACCACCAGGCTTGGCGCGGGATAAGTCTCTGGGCGCTCTGGAGGTAAGCTAAGTTCTTGTGGTCCGTGTAAATAATTACCGGGTGAAGAGCCCCCTCGAGCAGGTAACGCCACTCCTCCAGTGCCAGCTTAATGGCCAATAATTCTCGGTCTCCTATGGAATAATTGCGCTCAGAAGAGGAGAAGAGTTTGGAGAAGAAGCCGCAGGTTACCATTCTTCCGGAAGACGACTTTTGGGTAAGTACCGCTCCGGCTCCGGAAGAGGAAGCGTCAACCTCTAGGAAGAATTGTTTGTTGCCGTCCGGGCGATGCAGCACAGAAGCGGAGGAGAAAGCTTGTTTTAAGGAAAGGAAGGCCTCCTCTGCTTCGGGCGGCCATTCTCTGGGATTAGCGCCGTTATGGGTGAGCACAGAGATAGGGGCAGTCCGGGAAGAGAAGTGCGGAATGAAGAGGCGGTAGTAGTTGGCGAAGCCCAGGAACCGCTGAATAGCCTTCAACCCCTCTGGTCGGGGCCACTTCTGGATGGCAGACAGTTTCTCAGGATCCATTCGTAGGCCGGTCTGAGAGATTATGTAGCCCAGAAACGGAAGCGAGGTCTGCTCAAAGAGGCACTTCTCATATTTAGCGTAGAGGTGGTTCTGCCTGAGCCTGAGCAGGACCTGACGAACGTCCCTCCGGTGAGTGAGAAGATCCGGAGAGAAGACCAAGATGTCGTCCAGGTACACCACCACGCAGGAGTAGAGAAGGTCACGGAAAATGTCATTGACCAACTCTTGAAAGACGGCGGGAGCGTTACAGAGACCGAAGGGCATTACAAGGTATTCATAGTGGCCGTCCCGGGTGTTGAATGCCGTCTTCCATTCATCCCCCTGACGGATACGGACCAGATTATACGCCCCACGGAGGTCCAGTTTGGTGAAGATTCTAGTCCTCCTCAGACGGTCAAATAATTCAGGAATGAGCGGAAGGGGGTATTTATTTTTCACTGTGATCTGGTTAAGGCCTCTATAGTCTATACAGGGACGGAGTGAGCCGTCCTTCTTTTTGACGAAGAAGAAGCCTGCTCCCGCTGGGGAGGTAGATTTCCAGATAAATCCCCGGGCCAGATTCTCCTCAATATATTCAGACATGGACCGGGTCTCAGCAGCGGACAAAGGGTAAATACGCCTACGGGGAGGAGTAGCGCCGGGCATCAGGTCGATTGGGCAGTCGTATGGTCTATGAGGGGGTAATGTCTCTGCTTCTCTTTTATTAAAGACGTCTGCAAAAGACCAATAGGAAACCGGTAAGCCGGATAGATTGGCTGGGGTAGGAGAAGGACGAGCAGGATGAATGGGAACTAAACAAGTCTTATGGCAGTCCTGTCCCCAGCGAAGAACTTCTCCGGTCTGCCAATCAAGCACAGGTGCATGTCTCTGGAGCCAAGGTAGGCCTAGCAAGAGGGCGTGAGAGAGTCCAGGCAGAACATGGAAGAAGATGCTCTCAGAGTGCAGCATTCCCACCTGCAGAGTTATGGATTCGGTGATGAGTTGGATGGGATGTGGTAAGAGGCCCCCATCCACGGCGGCGACAGATAAGGGTACAGCCAGAGGTTTGGTGGGAATGCGGTATTTCTCTACCAGGGACTGAGAAATGAGATTTCCGGCAGCTCCAGAGTCAAGTTGAGCCAGTTCAAAATAACGGTTCTTCCCGCAGATGATAGAGACCGACAGCATCAGAGATGGAGAGGGTTTACTTTTGTCTAGGGCGACATCTCTGAGCGATCCTAGACACAGGCGTTTCCCGACCTCTCCGGGCAGGAACGGATCCGGTGCTCCTTACTGCCACAGTAGAAGCAGCTCCCCTCGGCACGGCGTAATTCTTGATGGGTCTTGACCATCTTGGTCTGGTCGACCTGCATAGGCTCGGGTGAGTGCGCCTGGGGAGTAACGGAGGAAGTGACGGGTCTCTGGAAGGTAGGGGCAAGGCGTGGAAACCTCCTCTCACGGGTGGCCTCTTTGGAGCGCTCCTGGAACCGGATGTCAATCCGGGTGGCAAGTGTAATTAAGTCGTCGAGAGTGGTAGGAATGTCCCGACCGGCGAGTTCATCTATAATACGGCCGGACAGACCCTCCCAGAAGACGGACACCAGGGCGTCGTTATCCCAGGCAAGCTCCGAAGCAAGGGTACGGAACCGTATGGCATATTGGCCCACGGTGAGACTTCCTTGGCGGAGGCGTAGCAGAACTGAGGCGGATGAGGTCTTCCGTCCTGGTTCGTCGAAGACTTTCCGGAAAGCCGTGAGAAAGGCTGGCAGGTTGGACACCAGGGGGTCTCCTCTCTCCCATAGAGGATTTAGCCAAGCCAGCGCCTCCCCCGTGAGATGGGACTACTTTGGCTCAGTCGGTGGAAAACTGGTGTGCCAACAGTTAGAAGTGCAGAGTGCACTGGTTAATGAAGCCCCGTGCCTGACCGGGATCTCCGCCAAAACGAGGCGGGGCGGAGAGGCGGGGACCGGGAAGAGATGCCATGGTATTGATGGGCAGCGACGCTGCCGGGGTAGGAGTCGTGCGACTGGAAGCAGGTCCCAAAGAGGTAGTCAGTGTGTCCAGGCGGGAGATAACACTACGCAGGTGGCTCAGGATGGACTCCTGTTGGGACCTCTGACTGGACAGTTCATGGCATAGGTCCGAGAGCGAGGGAGTTTGGGTGCCACCAGGTTCCATGGCCCGAGCAAACTGTAACGGGTCTGGGAGGTGGAACCTTTGAGCTATTATACAAAGGAGCAGTCTTTGTAAGGAGGCAGGTGGCTCCCAGGGAAGGCGGGAAGGTAGACACGGCAGGTGACAAGAACAGTCTCAGGGTAGAAGGACAGAACGGACACGGCAAGTGACGGGAACAGTCTCTTGACAGGCGGGTGGTCACGGCAAGTGACAGCAGAACCTCCAGGTAGGCTAGCAGGCAGGTAACAGGTGAGCGCTCCCAGGTGAGCAGGCAAGAGTCTCTGGACAGGCAGGTGGTCACAGCAAGTGACGGCTAAGCCTCCAGGTAGGCTAGCAGGCGGGTAGCAGGTGAGCGCTCCCAGGTGAGCGGGCAAGAGTCTCTGGACAGGCAGGTGGTCACAGCAAGTGACGGCAGAGCCTCCAGGTAGGCTAGCAGGCAGGTAGCAGGTGGGCGCTCCCAGGTGAGCGGGCAAGAGTCTCTGGACAGGCAGGTGGTCACAGCAAGTGACGGCTGAGCCTCCAGGTAGGCTAGCAGGCAGGTAGCAGGTGGGCGCTCCCAGGTGAGCGGGCAAGAGTCTCTGGACAGGCAGGTGGTCACAGCAAGTGACGGCTAAGCCTCCAGGTAGGCTAGCAGGCGGGAAGCAGGTGAGCGCTCCCAGGTGAGCGGGTAAGAGTCTCACGGCTGGCTGGCAGGTGGTCACGGCAAGTGACGGCAGAGCCTCCAGGTAGGCTAGCAGGCAGGGAGCAGGTGGGCGCTCCCAGATGAGCGGGCAGACTGATCCATAGACAGACTGGCAGGTGCTGGTAGGCAGACTGTCGGACCGCAGGAATGCAAGCAGATAGACAGGTATCAGGCAGGAATCAAGCAGGAATCTGGCAGGTAACTGGCTGGTATCTGGTAACGGGACCTGAGGGATGAAGCAGAGTTGATAGGCTTTGCAACAACATTGCTTGGGCACCTCCATTTTGGAGGAGGTGCCTTATATATTGTAACGGGTCTGGGAGGCGGAACCTCTGAGCAACTATACAAGGGGGCGGTCCTTGTAAGGAAGCGGGTGGCTCCCAGGGAAGACGGGCAGGTAGTCACGGCAAGTGACAGGGACAGTCTCTGGGTAGAAGGGCAGGTAGTCACGGCAAGTGATAGGGACAGTCTCTGGGTAGACTAGCAGACAGGTAGCAGGTGGACGCTCCCAGGTGAGCGGGCAAGAGTCTCTGGACGGGCAGGTGGTCACAGCAAGTGACGGCAGAGCCTCCAGGTAGGCTAGCAGGCAGGTAGCAGGTGAGCGCTCCCAGGTGAGCGGGAAAGAGTCTCTGGACAGGCAGGTGGTCACGGCAAGTGACGGCAGAGCCTCCAGGTAGGCTAGCAGGCAGGTAGCAGGTGAGCGCTAACAGGTGAGCGGGAAAGAGTCTCTGGACAGGCAGGTGGTCACGGCAAGTGACGGCAGAGCCTCCAGGTAGGCTAGCAGGCAGGTAGCAGGTGAGCGCTCCCAGGTGAGCGGGCAAGAGTCTCTGGACTGGCAGGTGGTCACGGCAAGTGACGGCAGAGCCTCCAGGTAGGCTAGCAGGCAGGTAGCAGGTGAGCGCTCCCAGGTGAGCGGGAAAGAGTCTCTGGACTGGCAGGTGGTCACGGCAAGTGACGGCAGAGCCTCCAGGTAGGCTAGCAGGCAGGTAGCAGGTGAGCGCTCCCAGGTGAGCGGGCAGGCTGGTCCATAGACAGACTGACAGGTGTCGGAAGGCAGACCGTCGGACCGCAGGCTTGCAAGCAGGTAAGCGGATATCAGGCAGGTATCAAGCAAGAATCTGGCAGGTGACTGGCAGGTAACTGTTAACGGGACCTGAGGGCTGAAGCAGAGTGAAGGCTTTGCAACAACATTGCTCAGGCACCTCCATTTTGGAGGAGGTACCTTATATATGGTGAGGTCCTCCGGCCATTGGCCGGGGACTCCTTAGGATGGCGCGTGCGGCCCCTTTAAGAGAGGGGGAGCGCGCGCGCGCCCTAAGCACAGTGGCCGGGAAGCAGCGCGCGCTGCCAGCAGAGCGGGAGGAGGACGCCGGGCACGGAGCGGAGAGGTGAGGGGAACAGCGTCCCTGCCTAGCAGGAGGCAGGGATGCCGACGCTACATATATGGTGAGATCCTCCGGCCATTGGACGGGGACTCCTTAGGACGGCGCGCGCGGCCCCTTTAAGAGAGGGGGAGCGCGCGCGCCCTAAGCACAGTGGCTGGGAAGCAGCGCACGCTGCCAGAAGAGCGGGAGGAAGACGCCGGGCACGGAGCGGAGAGGTGAGGGGAACGGCGTCCCTGCCTAGCAGGAGGCAGGGACGCCGACGCTACAGATATATTGTCCCCATTCTGATATAGTGTCCTTCATCTTGGTAAAATGTCCCCATACTAGTATAGTGTCCCCATTCTGGTATAATGTCCCCATCCTGGTATAATGCCCCCCATCCTGGTTTAATGACCATCATACTGGTTTAATGTCCCTCGCCCTGGTTTAATGTCCCCCATCCTGGTACAATGCACTCCATTCTGTTACAGTGTCTCACATTCTGGCATAACGACCTAATTCTGATATAATGTCCCCATTCTGGTATAATGTAACCATTCTGGCATAATGTCCCCCATCCTGGTATGGTATCTATTGAGCTGCCATCCTGGGGATGGGTTATCAATATCAGATCGGTGGGCTCCGACACGCGGCACTGGCTCTACCCATCAGTTGTTTGCAACGCTCAGATGTAAATAGTTTGACGATCTGAACATCACTGCTCCATTCACTGTACTGTGGGTCCTGCAAGTCAGCTACTATTCATGTAATAGGAGCTGATCTGCAGCACCAGGTAGCTGCCACTACACAGTGACCAGAGCTGTGATGTTCAGCTCCACAACAATGTTTACATCTGACCTCTGCCAGAGTTTCAAACAACTGAGTAGTGGGGGTGCCACGTGCCGGACCCCCACAAATCTAATATTAATGAGCTAACCAGGGGATAGGCCATAAATATGTTTGTCCTGGAAATTCCCTTTAAAAGGGATTGTGTAATCGTACAAAACTAGCAAAAATGTAAAGCGCCTGGAAAACAAGGAACTTGCAATTTACCTCTTAGTAAAATCCTATGCTTTCTCAAGAACAGAGGAATTTTAATTTCATATTTTTTTTAATCAAAAAAAAACTGTTGCAGGCTGCTGTAATCACAGGACACAAGCAAACAGCATGGCATTTCCTATCAGCAGGGAGGAAGTAAAGGGCGACAGCAATGAAAGTCTCCTCCTACTCCGCTCCATATTGAAATGAATATTGTGCATCCTACAAATGAGATGCATACAGCAAACAATTGATTTTCCATACATAGGTTTTGAGTTGACCACTGGATATACACATGTGTATCACTAATTACCAGAACTGGAAATCGAAAAAAAAGAAGAGCAAGTTTGGGGTGAATCCTGCCTTCAGTACTGCACAGTCGCTCAGAGGGATCGGTACTAGGAACAGCAGGAGTGCCGGCGATGGTCACAGATTTACCTGCTGCGGGACTGAAGGAGTCTGATCGTGCTCGTGTAGTGAGCTGGCAGGCTCTGGCTGTTCGGTGATTACAGAAGTGATTACACAGGATGATGTTGCCACCTTGTGGCCAGAGGTTGCACCTGCGTGGGGTGTGATGACAGAGCAAAAGACTGAGCCTCCTGTGTCCGGCCCTAGAGAGTCACGTGACCAAAGTGGGAAGCAGAAAAAAAGCGCGCGAGGAGTTTGCTGTGGGCTGTGAAAAGAGCCAGGACGGTGTGCAGGCCCTCATGCGTGGCGCAGGAGAGACTCTCAACGGGATTTCTTTTACCTGACACCATATCCTCGGAGCCTTCCCCAGCTTCTTCACTGCTGAGGGATACTGCTATTACACTCCCTGCTACTGGAGTGTGGACTACATAAGGGATCCACCAAAGCTGCTATCCGGATCAGAGAGACTGTAAGCGGGTCCTCTGGCGAGAGGCCAAAGTATTCCCTCCTTTCAGCGTAATTTGTTGTTCCTGTTTTTTTTCCGGCTGGGACGCCCTCCTGCAAAGACAGACAGGCCTGCGACGGGGGACACATCCTTCTGGAGTAAAGGACTGGTAACGTGTGAGTAGGGACAGTGAGGGTCAGCTTATCAGTACAAGTTATTACTGTGCATATTTACGGTTGTCATTTATTGTTTTTTTTTTTTTTCTTTGCTGTATTAAAAATGTATACGAGTAAAGATACGGTTATCAAGATGGAGTCTGTGTGTGGGGATCTTGCTGGACCAGATTATAGATACCAATGCGCGGCCTTGCCCGCGGTCACTTCATCTGGCGTAGTCGGCAGGATCTGTGACCAACAGGATTCCCACCCAGGCCATGTGTACAGTCAGAAACCCCCGCCGGTGTCTATTGTGAATCAGGTCAGGAAATTTGGCGGACGAAACTACCCTGTACCAGAGTGGGCGGAACAGGTCCGGATACTGGGGGAAATGTATAATATTGACCCTAAGACCTTGGCAGAAATGGCGGTACTGACGCTAGAGGGGGAGGCATGGACGACAGTCAGACTGGAGACGGTCAGGGGCCAGCGTACAGTAGATGATTTGGTGCGGGTGCTGGAGAACACCTATGGGCCGACCACATACCAGGGAACACTGCGACACATGTTCTTTAGACGGACGCAGCTTGAATGGGAGGATATTCCCCAATATGCGAACGCCCTTCAGGTACTCCTTGAACAAACCTGTGGAAAAGGGGAGCAACTAGCTGGTATGGCTTCTCGTGACCTGGTACTGAGAGACCAATTTGTAATAGGACTGAGAGACCAGTATCTTAACCGCACGTTACAGGACTTGATCCGGATGTTGCCGGCTCTTACTTTTGCTGAAGTCAAACAGGAAGCCATAGAACGTTCAAGGGGACCCGTCATGGATGTGGGGATTCAAGGTGCTGCGTGCAGATCCATATCTGACATTAAAAATCCGAACAGTGACACGGAAGACCTGAAACAGATGGTAGCAGACTTACAGAGACAGATATTACAGTTAACATTAGACCGACAGGGAGACCAGCGAAGACAGCCTAGTCGTCCCGTGGGACAGTGTTGGTCATGCGGTGATCCTCGCCATAGGGCAAATCGTTGTCCTCAACACTTCCCTCCGCAACAACCTCCGTCGCACCAACGAACAAACCCTCAGTCACCCCAGCGAAGGGAATTTCGATCAGACCAGCGAATTGAACCCC
The DNA here is from genome assembly GCF_046119375.1 of Phyllobates terribilis. Taxonomy (NCBI): domain Eukaryota; kingdom Metazoa; phylum Chordata; class Amphibia; order Anura; family Dendrobatidae; genus Phyllobates; species Phyllobates terribilis. The sequence continues at coordinate 292,743 of NW_027363258.1, forward strand.
AGCCATATCCACAAGCAGAGCTACCACGCCGGGCCTCACCACAATGGCCGCCGTTAAACTAGACACCCCTGCAGCTGAGGCTCGCGCAGCAGGGGAGGCCAAGGAGAGGGGTGTGGAAAAACAGAGCCGATGGCGGGGTGCTCTTGCCTCGAATAGCCCGACACTTGACGTTGTCCTGGAGGGAATTGCCGTACAGGGACTGATGGACACTGGGTCACAAGTGACCACGATCTCTGAACAGTTTTACGAAAATTACCTCAAACCAAGAACTGCTCGTGACCCAGACACCGCCATTAAGATTATTGCGGCTAATAATCTACCCATTCCAGTGACCGGAGTTGCTTGGATGGACACAAAGGCCTGCGGACAGGACTTAGGGAAACGAGGGATTGTCATCGTCAAGGAAGGTTTCGGCTCCGAGACCCCAGTGATAGTTGGAATGAACATTTTGAAAGACCTGGATCTTATGCTGTTGACAAGAAAAGGACCCAAATACTGGCAGAAAGTCACCAAACATAAGCCTACTCGTCTGGCGTTCCAGCGCATAATCCGGACCGTTGGACTTCAACAGATGGCAGAGGAACAACTACCCCTAGCCGCCATTACGGTGCCACGCCGTACCCGGATTACTTTGCCCGCTGAAAAAGAGACAGTCATTTCCTTACCCCTTAACACCCACCGACAACTTGAGGGGGTTGAAGTGTTGATCGAGCCGAGGACCCCAAGTGGGGGTAAGCTAAACCCACTAGTTGCTCGCACTCTAGCCGTTGTGAGGAACGGGAGAGTCCCTGTCAGGCTAAACAACACCGCAGACGTAGGCCTAGCCCTTGAAGCCGGCACTCAACTTGCCCGGGTATATGCTCTACCCACGGAAGTGAATCCCATTGGACCCCTAGAATTCACCCCGTCTACAGAAGGCGACAGGACGGTAACCGTCTCAGCCATAAACGCTCAAGTAGACGATGAAGACATTGGGCGAAAACTACTGGAAAAAGTGCAGCTAGACACGTCTCAGTACACCAAACAAGAAGTGTCTCAAGTGGAGTAACTCCTGCGGGAACACCAAGACTCCTTTGCAAAGCATGACACAGACTTTGGGTGTACCACCAGTATCCAGCACGAGATACCCACGGGCGATACCCCCCCTATCCGTGAGAGGTACCGGCAGATACCACCTCAGCAATACCAGGAGGTGAAAAGCCTGTTAGAATCCATGCTACGCGCCGGAGTGGTACGTGAAAGCCAGAGCCCGTGGGCTGCCCCCGTGGTGATAGTCAAAAAGAAAGATGGTTCCCTAAGGTTTTGCGTGGACTACCGTAGGCTGAACGCTTGCACTATCCGGGACTCATATCCACTTCCCCGGATCGAAGAGTCACTGACCGCCCTGAAGAAGGCCAAATATTTTTCGTCCCTAGACCTGGCCAGTGGATATTGGCAGGTTCCAATGAGCGAGAAGGACAGGGAAAAGACCGCCTTCATCCTTCCCATGGGCCTGTATGAGTTCGACCGGATGCCGTTCGGCTTGAATAACGCACCGGGGACCTTTCAGAGACTAATGGAACGCTGTCTGGGAGACTTTAACTTTGAGTTTACGCTGATATACCTTGACGACATCGTGGTATACTCCGCCACCTTTGCAGATCATCTTCACAAGCTTGGCCAAGTGTTCCAGCGCTTGAGGCGACACGGCTTGAAGTTGAAGCCCAGCAAGTGCCTTCTGTTCCAACAGGAAATCGACTACTTGGGTCACCGGATCTCGGCCGAAGGCGTCCAGCCCTCTCCGGAGAAGATAGCAGCCGTTCAAGAGTGGCCGCAGCCAACTACCGTCAAGGAAGTCCGGGCTTTTCTGGGGCTAGCAGGCTACTACCGTCGGTTTGTCAAGGACTTTGCTCGGCTTGCTGAACCATTGCATGAGGTTCTCCGAGGTACCGCGAACAGCCCCAGAGGACGACGCATCAGTTGGGGGCCTGACCGAGAAAAATCCTTTCAGGCACTTAAGGCTGCTCTAACATCACCCCCTGTTCTGGCGTATGCAGACTACACATTACCGTTTCAGTTGCACACCGACGCCAGCCTTCAAGGTCTAGGGGCGGTCCTCTCTCAAGTTCAAGATAATAAAGAACGCGTGATAGCCTATGCCAGTAGGTCTCTCCGTGACACCGAAAAGAATCCCGTCAACTACAGCTCCTTCCGCTTGGAACTCCTGGCTCTGACTTGGGCTATGACGGAGAAATTTGCTGGCTATCTGACAGGAGCGGAAGTGCTGGTCATGATGGACAACAATCCTCTTGCCCACCTAGAGAATGCCAAACTAGGGGCAATGGAACAGCGCTGGATGGCCAGGCTCTCTAGATTCCAGTACAAAATTAAATACAGAGCGGGGAATGAGAATCAGAATGCTGACAGCCTGTCTAGAGTGACATCATCCCCGCCAGTGGGGGACCGGGATGAAGAGTTGGAGGAAGATGAGATGCCTGACTTTGCCCGGCTCGCAAAGCAAATAGAAGATAACTGCCAGTATGCTGTAGGAGGGATTGAAGCCGTAGTGGGATCTCCCCTGTCCCAGCAAGAATGGGCCAAGCTTCAAGATCGAGATCCCGAGCACGTCTTACTGAAACAGTATGTGAATAAACAAGAGAAACCGCCCTCCGAAGTGCGAGCCCGACTATCGACCGGAGCCTTGGCTCTGCTTGCCCAGTGGGATCGGCTGATCGTGAAAGATGGAGTCCTGTGTCGCAGGGCCCTTTTATCCCATATGCTGGAGGAGTGTTTGCAGATTGTCGTCCCAGTGCAGTTGGCCCATGAGATGGTGGGCGAAGCTCACAGAAGGAACGGCCACTTCGGCATAGACAAGACCCTCCGGTGGACCCAGCAGTTCATTTTTTGTCCGGGGCTCCGTAAATTGGTTGAAAACGTCTGTCAAGCATGCCGTACCTGTGAATTCCACAAGTCCGCGGAGCAGCGTGCCCCCGTCCAGACTATTAAGATGTCGAGGCCCCTCGAGCTGTTGATGGTGGACTATCTATTGATCGGAACGGCGAATAGTGGCTACCAGTACTGTCTGGTGATGGTGGACCACTTCACAAAATTCGCTGTCGCTGTTGCTACGAAGGATCAGACTGCTGAATCAGCTGCACAGGCTATCTGTCAGCAATTCGTTCGGGTCTACGGGTGTCCGGAGCGGCTACACTCTGATCAGGGGGCTTGTTTCGAAGGGCGAGTCATTGAAGAACTCCAACGGATGTATGGAATCAAAAAGTCCAGGACCACCCCTTACCATCCACAAGGGAATGGCGCGTGTGAACGCTTTAACCGGACCCTCTTACAACTGATCCGGACTTTGGCTGAAGACAAAAAGCCCGACTGGCCTCGATTCCTCCCGGAACTGCTGTGGGCCTATAATAATCAGGTCCATTCCGTCACCGGATACACCCCATACACCCTTCTCTTTGGCCGTCCAGGCAAAGACATCCATGAGTTGCAACTGTCTAGCTCCGAAGAAGATACCTGTGGTACCTATCCTTCCTGGCTACAAACACACCGCCAGAGAATGGAGACTGTCTACCGGCTAGTAGGCCGACAAATTCAGGATCAAGTGCACGCTGACCCACTTCCGGTACAAGAAGACCCACTGAATGTAGGTCAACTGGTCCTAGTCTGAATAAAGAAGCCGCAAGGGAAACTCCGGCCCAAGTGGGAGACCGAAGTCTATCGAGTAATTGGACAGCCGTACCCCGGTGGCCCCGTCTATCGAGTGCAGGGCGAAGACAGCGGCAGCATCCGAACTTTGCACCGTAATATGTTGCGCCCCTGCCGTTCCCAGCCTGACTCCCCTACTGTGATACCTAGAGAGATGGATATCACTAATACTGTCGGAGACACTGACCCCGGGGATGTAGAGACTGAACGCATGCCTACCCCTGTCCGTCCGACTGACGCACTTGAACCAATTACCTCCTCTACTGACATGTTGACTGGGAAAGAGAGTGGGGTGACTGATAGGAGAGAGGGGATCCAACCCGTTAGGCGGACAACGAGGACCACTGCAGGGGTACCTCCAGGACAGTCCTACAGAGACCAATATGTGTGGCCCTCTTCCCAGCCGCCCCCTGACACATCCACAGCCATCGCCGCCCTGGAGCCGGTCGTTGACAGGGACTGCCAACCTTTGAGTGGGGGGGCGTGTAGTGAGCTGGCAGGCTCTGGCTGTTCGATGATTACAGAAGTGATTACACAGGATGATGTTGCCACCTTGTGGCCAGAGGTTGCACCTGCGCGGGGTGTGATGACTGAGCCTCCTGTGTCCGGCCCTAGAGAGTCACGTGACCAAAGTGGGAAGCAGAAAAAAAGCGCGCGAGGAGTTTGCTGTGGGCTGTGAAAAGAGCCAGGACGGTGTGCAGGCCCTCATGCGTGGCGCAGGAGAGACTCTCAACGGGATTTCTTTTACCTGACACCATATCCTCGGAGCCTTCCCCAGCTTCTTCACTGCTGAGGGATACTGCTATTACACTCCCTGCTACTGGAGTGTGGACTACATAAGGGATCCACCAAAGCTGCTATCCGGATCAGAGAGACTGTAAGCGGGTCCTCTGGCGAGAGGCCGAAGTATTCCCTCCTTTCAGCGTAATTTGTTGTTCCTGTTTTTTTTTCTCTGGCTGGGACGCCCTCCTGCAAAGACAGACAGGCCTGCGACGGGGGACACATCCTTCTGGAGTAAAGGACTGGTAACGTGTGAGTAGGGACAGTGAGGGTCAGCTTATCAGTACAAGTTATTACTGTGCATATTTACTGTTGTCATTTATTGTTTTTTGTTTTTTTCTTTGCTGTATTAAAAATGTATACGAGTAAAGATACGGTTATCAAGATGGAGTCTGTGTGTGGGGATCTTGCTGGGCCAGATTATAGATACCAATGCGCGGCCTTGCCCGCGGTCACTTCACTCGGCTCGAAGCTTTTTACCTTGTTTACGACAGGAATAATTGAAAGCTGTACTTCAAAGGCGAGGAAGAAGTTTGCCACCGTCTGCGCTTGAATACCCTTAAGGGGGGGAAAAAAAATATACATATACACAAATACTGAAACATCTAAATGCATTAGAACATCAAACCCGGTGAACCGGTAAATGACTTGTCCTCCAGGGATACAGGCTACTGTCATTCAGTAATTATTTAATAGGAATTTTACATTTTATGTGATCACCACGCTAGAATGTAAATGGAGAAAAACACAACACAACTCCTCACCATATGAAGATATTTTGTGTTATAGAACAGGATTTCTGTGGAATAACAAGACTGATTTACTATGTATGCACCATAGCCTTCATTTGATGTCACTTACTTAGCACCAACACCTTGCCCCAACTCTGCAATCCCCAATATCAGTCCATGACCTCAATGGGGTCACTATAAAATTCTAAAGAGGACTGGTCATGTCTCTATTAGAAAATAGACAAACTTAGGATAAAAACAATATGAACATATACCCTGCTATAAGTAAGTAAAAAGCAATAGGAAATATATATAATATAGGGTACTTAGCAAACATGTTGTTTGATTAAAAAAAAAGCCATCCCACCAGCACCAAGGTGTACCCAGTCAGTTATGTGAACTATATAATAAAATACACTTTAGTACAATATTAGTATCTTGTCCCTTTAAATCTGCAGCTACTTCTTTCACCATGGTAACTGCATTCATACTTGGCCAATAGGATTGCTCGGTTTGAATTTGAAGGAAAAAAAAAAGTCCTATATGGTCAGTTTGTTCCATCTCATCTGAGTGTGAAGACAGACACCTGCGATCAGCGAGATTATAGGTATAAGACGTGATATAATATAACGGACGGAGCCACATCCCATCGCACGCACTCAGCGACCACAACTGACAGGAATCAGCACATTTATCAGAGGAGAAGTCATTATTCCCCAACACATGATAAGTGACAACTTCTAGATCTGCTGGGAACCCAACTAATCCCTGCTAGACCCTCCCCGGACCACCGCTCCATTCATTCTCTATGCAGGAGAAAGCTGAGTACAGCGCCCCCCATAGAGAATGAACGGACCGGCGGTTGAACATTTGCACTTCGCTCACTTCTATCTATAAGTGCTGTTCTGCTGATTGGGTCATAGCGGCCAAACCCACCGATCTAAGAGTCATCACCTATCCAGAGATCAGTGAGAACTTGTTCCAACTAGACATCCCCTTTAATTGAAGAGATCACATATCTAACAGCCAATCCTATTCATTCCCAATCTTCCCTGTGCCCAGTAATGCCCCTGGGTATATCGCCAATATGAGCCAATCACCAAACCCTCTGCTGACTGTTCCCCATGTTTTATAGATTTTGGATACGTTTCTACAAGAGAAGATATCAGCGGCCTCCATGGGGATGGGTTACTCTGCCAGCGATGGAGCAGGTAGTATCCACCAGCCGGTGATATCTCACCTTCCTCCATATTCTGCTGTTACATGCGTTTCTTCAGCTTTACCCCTTCCCAACATAACCAACTGATGGTTTTTTTCTGTTTTTTCCTTCGCTTTTTCCAAGGGCTATAACTTTTTCATGTCTGTCCACATAGTGTGAGGTCTTGTTATTTTGCAGGACGAGCGGTACTTATAAATCACACCATTCATTTACCACATAGTACTAGAAAACGGGAAAAAACATTCCAAGTGCAGTAAAAGTGCGAGGAAAAAAAAGCCTGACACTGTTTTTCTGGGAACGGTTTTAACGGCGTACATAGTGTGGTGAAAATGACCTGGTAATAGGATCCTACTCCTCAGTGTGATTACAGCAAGACCAAACTTCTCCAATAGTTTTGGCAAAAGAAAAAAACTTTTTTTTATGGTGTCACCATTTTTTCTGAGACCCGTAACATTTTTGTTTTTCGGGTTGATGGAGCTGTGTGGGGGCTTATTTTTTGAAGGGCAAGAGGACTTTATTGATAACATTTTGGGACACATATGACATGGTCATCGCTTCTTACAGGATTTTCTGTAGTATTGTGGCGAACGAAAAAAATGCAATTTTGGCTTTTTGAATTTTTTTCTGTGTTCACTGATCGTTTGTTTTTTATATTTGGATAGATTGTATTTCTCTGAAAGAGACCATACCACAAATGTGTATATTTTTATTATCTTTATTTTTAGTGGGAGGTGAGTTGAACGTGTGGAGTTTTAATATTTTAAACTTTTTTTTTTTTTAATTTTCACTGCATTTGTATACATTATCTGATTGCTTGTGCTATATACAGCGATACCACAGTAATGCTCCATATAGCAAAATCACGGTCTTCTTTACAGCCCAAACGAAGCTTTATGATGACAGGCACGGAGGCTTCAGCAGACCCCCGGATGTCATAGCAGTCCATCTGCGCCCTGTGATCGCGTCACAGGAGCGCCGGTGGGCGCATGGAACAATGCATCCCAATGCCGGCGCGCTGTTAATGCTGCTGTTAGAGATTGACAGCAGCACTGAACAGGTTAACAGTGGTGGGCAGATCTTCGCTCCACTCGCAGCTCTTAGAGGCAGGTCCTGGTTGTTTGTCACAGCCATTATCTGCCATGTACGGGGCGAGCTGACCTGACTTATACCAGACATGTACGGCAGATGTTGGTAAGGAGTTAAAGCGGTTGTCCAGCTTTTGGGCCTTTTTTTTTACTTTAATGCAAGTATTTGGGGCTAAAATTGATTTCCGTTATTGAGTTTCATTAAAAATGTTGCCTTCTGTAGCATCTGTGCTGCACTGTCTATTGCTGGCTGCAAAATTAGCTAACTGAGAATCTATCAGTGAGCTCCTTAGTCTTAAGGGAGAGTTTGTAGATCTTTCATCTGTTTTTTTTTCCTGAGTGCCTTTTAGCTGATCTATGCCCAAAGAAAACACAAAACTTGAATGTGCAGGGAAACAATAAGCCTGTAATAGCCGGTGAAAAACACTTAATGAAACCTAAATGTAAAAAATTACTTTTAGTAGTAAATACATGGACATGAGAAAATACACACTGCTCAAAAAAATAAAGGGAACACTTAAACAACAGAATATAACTCCAAGTAAATCAAACTTCTGTGAAATCAAACTGTCCACTTAGGAAGCAACACTGATTGACAATCAATTTCACATGCTGTTGTGCAAATGGAAGACAATAGATGGAAATTATTGGCAATTATCAAGACACACTCAATAAAGGAGTGGTTCTGCAGGTGGGGACCACAGACTACATCTCAGTACCAGTGCTTTCTGGCTGATGTTTTGGTCACTTTTGAATGTTGGTTGTGCTTTCACACTCGTGGTAGCATGAGACGGACTCTACAACCCACAGAAGTTGCTCAGGTAGTGCAGCTCATCCAGGATGGCACATCAATGCGAGCTGTGGCAAGAAGGTTTGCTGCATCTGTTAGCGTAGTGTCCAGAGGCTGGAGGCGCTACCAGGAGACATGCCAGTACACCAGGAGACGTGGAGGGGGGCATAGGAGGGCAACAACCCAGCAGCAGGACCCCTACTTCCGCCTTTGTGCAAGGAGCAACAGGAGGAGCACTTCCAGAGCCATGCAAAATGACCTCCAGCAGGCCACAAATGTGCATGTGTCTGCGCAAACGGTTAGAAACCGACTCCATGAGAGTGGGATGAGGGCCAGACGTCCACAGATGGGGATTGTGCCAAATGCCAGACCTCATGTGGCTGGAGTGTGTCAGCAGTTCCTGCAAGATGAAGGCATTGAAGCTATGGACTGGCCCACCCGTTCCCCAGACCTGAATCCCATTGAGCACATCTGGGACGTCATCTCTCACTCCATCCACCAATGTCATGTTGCACCACAGACTGTCCAGGAGTTGGCGGATGCATTAGTCCTGGTCTGGGAGGAGATCCCACAGGAGACCATCCGCAACCTCATCAGGAGCATGTCCAGGCGTTGTAGGGAGGTCATACAGGCACGTGGAGGCCACACACAATACTGAGCCTCATTTTGACTTGTTTTAATGACATTACATCAAAGTTGGATCAGCCTGTAGTGTGTTTTTCCACTTTAATTTTGGGGGTGACTCCGAATCCAGGCCTCCATTGATTAATAAATTTGATTTCCATTGATGATTTTTGTGTGATTTTGTTGTCAACACATTCAACTTTGTACAGAACAAAGTATTCAATGAGAATATTTCATTCATTCAGATCTAGGATGTGTTATTTGAGTGTTCCCTTTATTTTTTTGAGCAGTGTATATATATATATATTATAAACAATTACTGCAGCTTTAATGCTATTCATTACGTCTCAGGAGGAGGACGGAAGAGGAAGAGGCGGAGGACGGAAGAGACGGAGGACGGAAGAGGCGGAGGACGGAAGAGGAGGAGGACAGAAGAGGTGGAGGACAGAAGAGGAGGAGGACGGAAAAGGAGGAGGACGGAAGAGGAGGAGGATGGAAGAGGAGGAGGATGGAAGAGGCGGAGGACGGAAGAGGCGGAGGACGAAAGAGGCGGAGGACGGAAGAGGCGGAGGACAGAAGAGGCGGAGGACGGAAGAGGCGGAGGACGGAAGAGGCGGAGGACGGAAGAGGATGAGGATGGAAGATGAGGAGGACGGAAGAGGAGGAGGACGTAAGAGGAGGAGGACGTAAGAGGAAGAGGACGGAAGAGGAGGAGGACGGAAGAGGCGGAGGACAGAAAAGGCGGAGGTCGGAAGAGGCGGAGGACAGAAGAGGCGGAGGACGGAAGAGGCGGAGGACAGAAGAGGAGGAGAACGGAAGAGAAGGAGGACGGAAGAGGAGGAGGACGGAAGAGGAGGAGGACCGAAGACGAGGAGGACGTAAGAGGAAGAGGACGGAAGAGGAGGAGGACGGAAGTGGAGGAGGATGGAAGAGGAGGAGGACAGAATAGGAAGAGGAGGACAGAACTGCACCTTAAGATCCCTAGGGGGAAAGGGATGGTAGTAATATAGTGGTAGTATATCCGTATTAGTGTAATATGAGTAATAATACTAGTGATAATAGTAAGAAAGTAATAAAATAACAGTAGTAATAGTAGTAGGTAGAATAGCAGTGTGATCCAGGGTCCTAGGACTGATCGCCTTTTCTCGGGGTCAAGAAGGAATTTTTCCCCTGTGACACAAATTGGCTGAAGGTGTCCTGGGGTTTTTGCCTTCTTCTGGATCAACACTGTAGGTATAGGGCAGTATTAGTAGTGATAGGAAAGAATAATAATACTGTAATAAGATAGCACAATGTAATAATAACCATATCAAATAGATTTATAAATACAAATTAAAATAACTCCAGTAGTACAATAATTAGTGTAATATTATATAACTTGTAACAACATTATTAGGTTTGATCCAGGGTCCTAGGACTGATCGCCTTTTCCCGGGGTCAAGAAGGAATTTTTCCCCTGTGACACAAATTGGCTGAAGGTGTCCTGGGGTTTTTGCCTTCTTCTGGATCAACAGCTTTAGGCATAGGGATTTTAGTAATACCATTATTAGAATCACAAGAATAATAAAAAAAATTAGAATTACATTTTTTTAATTAGTTTTATAACAGTTACAATTAATTGTGCAAAGTGGCTTCGGAGAGAAGTGGCAGTTATTTCAGAGGCAGTTAGTCAGGGCAGGAGTCAGGTAACCCACACTTTGACCACTTAGTCTCTTTTAACTATGTTTCTGTTAGCTCTCACTTTTTCCTCTATAGTCCTCCACTTTCTAATAACCCCCCAAATCCCTACACCAAGTAAGAAACTCTTCATCTCTCCCTCTATTCTCCCCATTCATCTCACCTCCTCCTCCAAATTATTCCTCAGCATTCAATCCTGGATCTCCAAACACAGACAGCCACCTCATGCTCTCTCTTGCTCCCACCTGCTAACACTTTCTCTGCTCCTCCTCACTGCTGGAGATATCTCTCCAAATCCTGGTCCTCCTCGCCATATCCCCACAGTCACTTCTACCTCCTATCCACGACCTTCCTCAAACTGTCGCAACCCTTCTAACCTCATACCCATCCAACTAATACCCACCTCCTCAGCTATACTAACAGGAGCTCTATGGAACGCTCGCTCTGTCTGCAACAAACTTTCCTTCATCCACGATCTTTTCATTACAAACAAACTCTCCTTCCTCGCCATCACTGAAACCTGGCTCACCCCCTCTGACACAGCCTCCCCAGCTGCCCTTTCATATGGCGGATTCCACCTTTCCCACACCCCCCGCCCCAATGGCAAACATGGTGGAGGCGTAGGTTTCCTCCTATCGGAACTCTGCGCTTTCACCAAAATCCCACTGCCACCCTCCGTTACACTCCCCTCTTTTGAGGTGCACTGTGTGCGCATCTATTCCCCCTCCAACCTCCAACTGGCCGTCGTTTACCGACCCCCAGGGCAAGCCACCACCTTCTTAGACCATTTCACTACCTGGCTGCTTCACTTCCTTTCCACTGACATCCCCACTATCATAATGGGTGACTTCAACATCCCCATTGACACTCCCCACTCGTCTGTCTCTAAGCTCCTATCCCTCACCTCCTCCTTTGGACTCACTCAATGGTCTTCCACACCCACCCACAAAGATGGCCACACACTGGACCTCATCTTCACCCGCCTCTGTTCCCTATCTAACCTCTCTAACTCACCACTCCCTCTCTCTGACCATAACCTCCTCACATTCTCTACCCTCTCCTCTCCGGGTGCACAATCCCCACTCCACAAACTCACACACCCTCGCAGAAATCTCAAACACCTTGACCTACACTCTCTCTCTGAATCCCTCCTTCCTCTCACAGACATAAATTCCTTGCACGATGCAGACGTTGCTGCTGCTTCATATAACACCACAATAGCTGCAGCTCTAGACTCGATCGCCCCTCTCACACACACCACACCTCGCACATTCAACAGGCAACCCTGGCACACTAAACTTACCAAAGAACTGCGCCGGGCCTCCAGGGTTGCGGAGCGGAGATGGAAAAGGTCTCACTCCATCGAGCACTTCATCGCATTCAAGCAATCCCTCACTAATTTCAAGTCCGCACTCACTACAGCAAAACAAACCTACTTCTCATCTCTCATATCCTCCCTATCTCACAACCCTAAACAGCTATTTAACACTTTCAACTCTCTCCTTCGTCCCCCAGCACCTCCTCCCTCTTCTCTCATCTCAGCCGACGACTTTGCCTCATTCTTCAAACAGAAGATTGACACCATCAGACAAAACTTTGGCCTAAAGTCCACACAACCCCTCCTCATATCTACTCAACCATCCTCCTCCAAACCCCACTTCTCCACCATTACAGAAGGTCAAGTCTCCTCTTTACTCTCCAAATCACACCTCACCACCTGCGAACTTGACCCAATCCCATCCCACCTCATCACTAACCTCACCTCAGTCTTCATCCCAACCCTAACCCACCTCTTCAATCTATCACTAACAACCGGAGTCTTCCCCTCATGTTTCAAACATGCCGCAATCACACCCATCCTCAAAAAGCCCTCCCTTGACCCTTCCTCTCTGACCAGCTACCGCCCCATATCACTTCTCCCCTTTGCCTCAAAACTTCTAGAACAACATGTCCACCTTGAACTGTCCTCCCACCTCTCCTCCTGCTCCCTCTTCGACCGTCTACAATCTGGCTTCCGACCGCATCACTCGACTGAAACTGCCCTGACCAAAGTCACAAACGACCTACTAAATGCCAAATCCAAGCGACACTACTCCATCCTCCTCCTTCTGGACCTGTCATCTGCCTTTGACACAGTGGACCATTCCCTCTTACTCCAGATTCTCTCATCTCTTGGCATCACGGACTTGGCTCTATCTTGGATCTCCTCATACTTAACAGACAGGACATTCAGCGTCTCCCACTCACGCACCACCTCCTCATCTCGCCCCCTATCTGTCGGTGTCCCCCAAGGTTCAGTTCTAGGACCCCTGCTCTTCTCCATCTACACCTTCGGCCTGGGACAGCTCATAGAGTCTCACGGCTTTCAGTATCACCTCTATGCTGACGACACACAGATCTACCTCTCTGGACCCGATATCTCCTCCCTACTAACCAGAATCCCACAATGTCTGTCCGCCATCTCATCCTTCTTCTCCGACAGGTTTCTAAAACTCAACATGGATAAAACAGAGTTCATCATCTTTCCACCCTCTCATTCACATCCCCCATCCGACCTATCCATCAACGTCAATGGCTGTTCACTCTCCCCAGTCCCACAAGCTCGCTGCCTTGGGGTAACCCTGGACTCTGATCTCTCCTTCAAGCCACATATTCAAGCCCTTTCCACCTCCTGCCGACTCCAACTCAAAAACATCTCCCGGATCCGTGCATTCCTCAGCAAAGACTCTGAAAAAACACTAGTGCATGCCCTCATCATATCCCGCCTCGACTACTGCAACCTCCTGCTCCGTGGCATCCCTTCCAACACTCTTGCACCTCTCCAATCTATCCTAAACTCTGCTGCTCGACTAATCCACCTGTCCCCCCGCTATTCCCCGGCCTCTCCTCTCTGTCAATCCCTTCACTGGCTCCCTATTGCCCAGAGAATTCAGTTCAAAACTCTAACCATGGCATACAAAGCCATCCACAACCTGTCTCCCCCATACATCTGTGACCTAGTCTCCCGGTACTTACCTGCACGCAACCTCCGATCCTCACAAGATCTCCTGCTCTACTCCCCTCTTATCTCCTCCTCCCACACTCGTATACAAGATTTCTCCCGTGCTTCCCCCCTACTCTGGAACTCTCTACCCCAACATATCAGACTCTCGCCGACCGTGGAAACCTTCAAAAGGAACCTGAAGACCCACCTCTTCCGACAAGCCTACAACCTGCAGTAAACACCACTGCACGACCAGCTCTACCCTCACCTACTGTATCCTCACCCATCCCTCGTAGACTGTGAGCCCTCGCGGGCAGGGTCCTCGCTCCTCCTGTACCAGTCGCTGACTCGTTTTGTTAAGATTATGTAAATGCTTTTGTTATGTATATCCCTATCACATGTAAAGCGCCATGGAATAAATGGCGCTATAATAATAAATAATAATAAATAATAATAATAATAATAATTGCATTAATGCAATAATAATAAATAGTAAAAATGGTGGTAATAATAATAATACAAAAAACTAGTCCCAGTTAGTAAGTTAGTGTAATGTTAGTGTAGGGACCCATCTGAAGAGGTCGCCTTGACGTTGGCAGATGGGCTCGCACAATTTGCTCAAAATGTGCGCTAAGAACCTCATATTTCTATGTACAGGAGATCTAGCAGTAATACCATTCAAGAGATAGATATCTGTGTACACACATTTTGTTATATACTTTTGTGCAGCACACAGGGCAGGTATACAGGTACAGTGCGAGAGTGTTACAGTGATATTATAACTCGGCCTTAAGGATAAAATGCTGATAACTACAGATTCTGGAAACACATCCGAAACTAGACCTTGTAAGTGTAGCATCGGCGTCTCTGCCCCTTGCTAGGCAGAGACGCCTTCCCTCTCACCTCCCCTCTCCTGGCGCGACGTCCTCCAGCGCTTCTCTCCCCACTGCTGCCAGCGTGCGCTCTTTCCCCGGCAGTGTGCTTAGGGCGCGCGCGCGTGCTCCCCCTCTCTTAAAGGGACCGCACGTGCCGTCCTAAGGAGTCCCCGGCCAATTTGCGGAGGACCTCCCATATATAAGGCACCTTCTCCAAAATGGAGGTGCCCGAGCAAAGTTTTTGCAAAGCATACTCACCTCTGCTTCAGCCCTAAGGTCCCGTTTCCAGCCTGACTACCAGTCCTGTCTGCCTGCGTGTCTTCCCTTCAGCACGACAGTCTGTCTCCTGCATCCGCCAGTCTGTTTATGGGCAAATCCACCTGCGGACCAGGAAGCACCTGCCAGTTACCTGCCTGCTACCTGCCGTACATGCTAGCCCGCTCACCTGGGAGCGCTCACCTGCTACCCGCCTGCTAGCCTACCTGGAGGCTCCGCCGTCACTTGCCGTGACCACCTGCCTGTCAGCCAAGAGACTCTTACCTGCTCTGCCATCACTTGCTGTGACCACCTGCCTGCCAGCCAAGAGACTCTTACCCGCTCAGCCGTCACTTGCCATGACCACCTGCCTGCCAGCCAAGAGACTCTTACCCGCTCAGCCGTCACTTGCCGTGGCCACCTGTTACCTGCCAGCTACCTGCCTCGTCTGTCTGCCGGCTCACCTAGGAGCGCCCACCAGTTACCCGCCAGGTACCCGCCTCGTCTGTCTGCCCGCTCACCTGGGAGAACCTGCCTGTTTCCTGCCAGCCTGCCTGGAGACCCGGCCGTCACTTGCTGTGACCACCTTCCTGGTAAACCTAAAGACTGCTACTTGCCCTGCTTCCTCGAACTGTGACCACCTGTCTGCTACCAGAGACTTCCGCCTGCTTGCCGTGTCCATCCGCCATACCGGTCAGTCCCAGCCATCTGACCCGTGGGAGCCACCGTTTGCTTCCGTGCGACCTGGGTCGGTTTGGGTGGATACTTAGTCACGCTCCTCTGGGTCCCTCCTTGCACCTCGGCACAGAGGTTTCACCACCCAGACCCGTAACAGTAAGTAACTGGTTCCCAGCTAGTGGTAAATATGTACAGGGCAGTCCGGTACCAAGACCTGCTCTATAGGACACATTATCATCAGGCAGGTCCTGTCAGGGCTCTTACAAGATCTGCGGCAGAAGTGTGGCTGTATAACACAGTCCTGCTCCTGCCTCAGCTCCCCACAGTGGAGCCAACCTTGATCCTGGCAGCTTAAGGACTTGTGGAGGATGAAGATTAAGATGGCACACCTAAGGATGAGGAACTACCAGCAAGCAAAAAAGAAAAGAGCACCCAGAAACACCCAGAAGCGACAAGAAAAAGGACAGCCAAGAAGGGAAGAAGAGTGGTGGTGGTGGGAGACTCACTACTGAAAGGAACAGAAGCAGCTATCTGCAGACCGGACATAACCGCAAGAGAAGTATGCTGCCTCCCAGGGGCTAAGATCAAGGATGTTACCGATAGGATACCGAAGCTCATCAGTTCCAAGGATGTCCACCCATTTCTTCTGATACATGTTGGCACCAATGACACGGCAAAGAAGGACCTACCGACAATCTGCAAGGACTTTGAAGCATTGGGGAAGAAAGTAAAAGAACTGGATGCGCAGGTAGTTTTTTCTTCTATCCTTCCAGTAGACGGGCATGGCGTCAGGAGATGGAACAGGATCCTTGATGTGAACAACTGGCTGAGACGATGGTGCAGACAACAAGGATTTGGATTCCTGGACCACGGTGTGAATTACCTCTATGACGGACTGCTTGCCAGAGACGGACTACACCTCAACAAACCCGGGAAACACACATTCGCCAGGAGACTCGCAACACTCATCAGGAGGGCGTTAAACTAGAAGAAGAGGGGATGGGAAGAAAAACGCCGGACACGAACATGCAACCAGAGAACATACTAATGAAAGATATGAAGTGCGACAAAGAAGTTCCAAGACAAGATACTTGGAAAGGAGGTAAGAAAATTTCTAATACAATCCACAGGGAGAAGATTGGAAGAAAACAAAATCGTGTCAACTGCGTGCTAGCAAATGCCAGAAGCCTGACAAACAAGATGGATGAACTGGAAGCAGAAATATCTACAGGTAATTATAACATAGTGGGAATAACCGAGACATGGTTAGATGAAAGCTATGACTGGGCAGTTAACTTACAGGGTTACAGTCTGTTTAGAAGGGATCGAAGAAATCGGAAAGGGGGTGGAGTCTGTCTATATGTAAAGACGAGTCTAAAGCCTACAATACGGGAGGATGTATGGGAGGGAAATGAGGAGGTCGAGTCCTTATGGGTGGAGATACATGGGGCAAAAAACAATAATAAAATTATCATAGAAGTCTGTTATAAACCACCAAATATAGCAGAAGCCACGGAAAGTCTATTAATGAGACAAATAGACGAAGTAGCAAAAAATAACGAGGTGATTATTATGGGGGACTTCAACTACCCCGATATAGACTGGGAAACCGAAAGCTGTAGATTTCAGAAGGGAAACAGGTTTCTGTCAATTATCAAAGACAATTATTTGTCACAACTTGTGCAGGAACCAACTAGAGGGACGGCCCTTTTAGACTTAATATTAACTAACAGGCCAGACAGAATAACTGAGGTGCAGGTCGGGGGGCACCTAGGAAATAGTGACCACAACATTATACAATTCCACATGTGCTTCAGTAGGGTGCCCAGCAAGGGACTCACAAAAACACTGAACTTTAGGAGGGCAAAGTTTGATCAGCTAAGAGATGCCCTTCACCTTATAGACTGGGATAGTATCTTCAGTAATAGGAGCACGGATAGAAAATGGGAAATTTTCAAAACAGTCCTACATAGTCACTGTAGAAGGTACATACCTTATGGGAATAAAAGGGCTAGGAATAGGAGGAAGCCAATGTGGCTAAATAAGGAAGTCAAGAGGGCAATGAAAAACAAAAAAAGGGCTTTCGGTAAACTTAAACAAGAAGGCAGCGAGGAAGCGCTAATATCTTATAGTGAAAAAAACAAAATCTGTAAGAAACAAATAAGAATAGCAAAAGAGGAGACAGAGAGACTAATTGCCAAGGAAAGTAAAACGAATCCCAAACTGTTCTTTAAGTATATAAACAGTAAAAGGATTAAAACTGATGGAGTTGGCCCATTGAAAAATAACCTGGGTAAAATCATAGAGGCCGATGAGGGTAAAGCAAACCTACTCAATAGCTTCTTCTCCACTGTTTTCACAAAAGAAAACAATTTATCGGAGGAAATGCAGAGTGATAAAGTAAACCCTCCGCTAAATATCACCCACCTAACCCAGGAGGAAATTCAGAAACGCCTAAATAATATCAAAATAGACAAGTCACCAGGCCCAGATGACATACACCCCCGGGTACTAAAAGAATTAAGTAATGTGATAGACAGGCCGCTGTATCTTATATTCAAGCACTCTTTATGGACAGGGACTGTCCCACTAGACTGGCGCCAAGCAAATGTGGTACCAATATTGAAAAAGGGGTCTAAAAGTGACCCTGGGAACTATAGACCAGTCAGCTTAACGTCTGTTGTGGGTAACTTGTTTGAAGGATTTCTTAGAGATGCTATTGTAGAATATCTTAATGATAATAACTGTCTAACTCCATATCAACATGGATTCATGAGGGATCGCTCCTGCCAAACAAACCTGATGGCCTTCTACGAGGAGGTGAGCTCACAGCTGGACCGGGGAGAGTCAGTGGATGTTGTATACCTTGACTTCTCCAAAGCGTTTGATACCGTGCCACACAAAAGGTTGGTATGTAAAATGAGAATGCTTGGTCTGGGGGATAATGTGTGCAGGTGGGTAAATAGCTGGCTGAGTGAAAGAAAGCAGAGGGTGGTTATCAATGGAGTAAGCTCAGGGTGTGTCAGGGTTACTAGCGGGGAGCCTCAAGGGTCTGTCTTGGGCCCTATATTATTTAATATATTTATTAATGATCTAGTGGAACGGTTGCATAGTAAAATAGCAATATTTGCAGATGATACTAAACTTTGTAAAGTAGTTAATACAGATGAGGATAGGGCACAGCTACAGGAGGATTTAGATAAATTGGGGAGTTGGGCCAAAAAATGGCAGATGGGGTTCAATGCCGATAAATGTAAGGTCATGCACATGGGAAAGAAAAGCAGCAGTCACCCATACATATTTAATGGGAAACCATTGGGGAAATCTGACATGGAGAAGGACCTGGGCGTCTTGGTTAACAGCAAATTAAATTGGAGTGCCCAGTGTCAGGCAGCAGCTGTGAAGGCAAATAGAGTCATGGCATGCATCAGAAGAGGAATAGGGGCATATGATGAGAACATTGTTCTTCCTCTGTATAAAGCGCTGGTAAGGTCGCACTTAGAATATTGTGCACAGTTCTGTGCTCAGGAAAGACATATTGGAGCTAGAGAGGGTACAAAGGAGGGCGACTAAGGTAATAAAGGGAATGGAGGGACTAAAATACCCAGAGAGGTTGTCAAAATTAGGCCTATTTACGTTGGAAAAGAGAAGGCTTAGGGGAGACCTCATAAACATGTATAAATACATCAGAGGGCAGTACAGAGATCTCTCCCATGACCTGTTTATACCAAGGATGGTGACAAAGACGAGGGGGCACACTATGCGTCTGGAGGAAAGGAGGTTCCTGCACCAGCATAGAAGGGGATTCTTTACAGTCAGAGCCGTGAGACTCTGGAACTCTCTGGGAGAGGAAGTGGTGATGTCCAACTCACTTAATGAGTTCAAGAGAGGCCTGGACGCCTTTCTTGAGAACAATAAAATTACATCTTATGCTTAGTGATAGTTAATTAATCCAGGGATTTAATCTGACTGCCAGATTGGAGTCGGGAAGTGAATTTTTCCTCAATGATGTAAATTGGTCTATACCGCATGGTTTTTGTTTTTTTTTTGTTTTTTTTTGCCTTCCCCTGGATAAACGCTGCGGAATAGCTGCAGTGCACAAGAAATAGGCTGAACTGGATGGACGCTTGTCTTTTTTCGGCCTTATAAACTATGTAGCTATGTAGGATGGATTAAATGCCTGCAAAATCTTCATAGAAAATACAGGAATTGTTGCTGATTCTGTGGTCAAACTTACAGAATTCATCCTCACCCACAATTACTTTGAATTTGATACCAATATATAACTACAGGAAACTGGTACAGCGATGGGATGTAAAATGGATCCACAGTACGCAAATCTTTTCATGGCCAAGCTTGAAAGTGACATTTTGTCCTCATGCCCCATCAGGCCTCTGGCCTACTATCGTTTCATTGCCAATATTTTAATCATCTGGACGGGGTCTGAGCAACAGCTGAAGACGTTCCATGAACACTTTAATCGATTTCATCCCACCATCAACCTAACACTCAACTACTCCTGTACTGAAATTAACTTTTTGGAGACCATCATCAAGCTACAGAACAATGAAATAGAGACATCCTTGTACAGGAAACCAATCAACCGTCCTACATACCTTAAATTATTTACAGACAAGCCGTCAAATACAATCGGATATGTTCCAACCCTATGGATAGAGACAAACACCTTCTTGGTCTCAGACCTTTTTGAATCAGGGCTACCATCCAAGAACAATTGAGAACCAGATTACAAGAGCCACCAGAATAGCAAGGAATCACCTCCTACATTACAAAACCAAAGAAGAAAGCAACCGGGTGCCTCTAGTAGTCATCTACAATTCAAATCTGGAGGCGCTAAGGAGAGCTTCACGGAAACTACAACCCTTACTACAAAAAGATGCCCGATTACAATCCATATTTCCAGACCCCCCACTTCTGTGTTTCAGACAGCCCCCAAATCTAAGAAGCATCATTGTCAGAAGCTTTCTGTCATCTCCTCCAGCTACAGGTACCTTTCCTTGCAACCAGAAAAAATGTAAAACCTGTCCGTTTATAATGACCACAGACAAGATGATAATACCCAACTCACATCAGGACTATAAGATCCCAGGTACGTTCAAGCTGTATCACATCTAACGTAGTGTACTTAATTATATGTACCAAATGTCCAGCTGGGGGTCTTTATGTAGGGGAGACAGGGCAAAAACTTAGGACAAGAATGAATCATCATCGCCACACAATAAAAGAAAAAAGAATAGATCTACCTGCAGCCAAGCATTTTTGTTCCCCTGATCATAGCATAAAAGACATGAAATTACTGGTATTAAAAGGTCATTTCAAATCTCAAAGAGAAAGAAGAATCTCAGAATATAAACTAATGGTGACCTTTAACACTTTCAGAGCAGGAATGAATGTGTCGCATGGATTTATGTCATTCTACATCAACTAAGGAATGTGCCCCTCAGACTTGTGAGGCCATGATAACACTGGACCTAGTCACAGGACAATAAAACCTTCACACTCCTTATCTATTAACTGCTAAAATATTTGTAGCCAGAACTGTTTATCTCTCCCATAATAACTCTGCTTTCCGTCACCTGTTGCATCTATTGCATTATTTCTGTGTCTTATTGTGAATAAATATGTGACTCTTCAGATTTTGTGGTATACTAGCCTGATGAAGAGACCTGAGTAGTCTCGAAAGCTTGCAATTTGTTACTATCTTTTCAGTTAGCCATTAAAAGGAATCAACCACTGAGGACTCTCAAATCAAAGCATTATCAAATAAATTTCTGATGTTTTATTTTTGCGCATATTTCTATTCTGTGTCTATAATTTGATTTTAATATTGCAGCTGTGGGATTATATTTATTGTTGAAGTGGTATGCAGTGACTTACCTGGGACACTTGTGTTAATTGCTATATTCTAACTGAGACAAAACCGTGTATGAATAAAGGATATTTATTACACACAAGTCTACAGTTCATATACTGCTAATCACGACACTAACACAGTGCACACTAATAACAATAGCAGACAGTACTAATATACGATTAATTCCCAATTACCTAATTATACTTCCCACCCACTTGAGCTAAAAACATACATACATTAATACTAATATCCCACCCGTCTATCACTACACTATCCCTATGGAGAAAAAGGGGTTACAAGCAGTGATCAGTAGACACTCAGCCAGATGTCCTCATCATGGTGTCCATCGAGTTTTACCTGAAGTGGCTTTTGTGATGTCTTTGTGTTCGTTTTTTGCGGCGGTTTCACTGCAAAATCAGTTTATATATAAAATAGTGGCGACTTCCAAGCAGAAGCTTCTAGAAGAAAAGACCAATTGCTTCTTTTAGCCGCTTCACAGCTTTTGAAGCCTGAAGAAGTTAAAAGAAGTGACAACAACGGATCATATGCACAGCAAGTCCTTTTGACTTTTCAGTACATATGTTCATTCTTTTTGACGTTTGTACAACTTTTATTTTAGAATAGACATTTATCATCAATCCACCTGCTCTGAGCACAATGTTATGGAGTTCCCAGTATGCATACCATGCAAATAAGGTGAAAGACACGGAATTAATATAATTGGTATAACATTTTTTAATGTATATATATATATATATATATATATATATATATATATATATATATATATATATATAAATAAGGTCATGTGACCTAAACGTTGGCCCATTGCACACAGACGTTTGCTGATGATTGTTGTAATAAACTTCTAACTTTCGGCTTATATTGGAGAGCCTGGTTTCCTCTCTATCTACTTTCCAGAGCGTCCTCAAAATCCCCTCACAGAAAAGAGAGAAGGGGGTTCATCCGAAAATCATCATGTGCAGGAGCAGGTTTCTTCTTCAGCGTCTCAATAATATCACAGAAAGAAGACCGCTATTTCATTGATCCTCATCTGAGAACTCAGTACTGGTACGATGTTTCCCAAAGCTGATGGTAAACTAAAGAAAAGACAGAACAGAAGTAAAGGTGAATTATTTTTTTTTACCAATTGAAATGAATGCAGATGTAATCTATATGTTCTCTCTTACCTGGGCTGACGTACAAGATGGACTCTTCTAGTGTCACTGCCAAACTCTTAACTTCTTCCTTGAACATTTAAGATGTTCCACTGAATTTTAGAAGGAAGCAGTGTTTGCGACACAGGGGGCACCGAAGGTTGGAGTTGAGCCAGGTAGAGATGCAACCCTGATGGAAACAATGATTGCATGGTAGCACTGTGACTCCCTCTCCGGTCTCATAATCCGTCATGCAGATGACACACGACTCCTCCTGAGATGTTACAGCTCTTGTTGGGAGGTTCCTAATTTGCTGAGCTCGCCAAGTCTGCTGCCTTTCCTGCAGATTATATTGTGCAGGTGGTGATGGTGGCCGCATCTGTGGCGGAGGCGTCATCGCTCCCATTCCCTGCTGCTGAAAGATGATGTTGAACAGACGGTTTGCCTGCAGTAATTGTACAGGAGATCCACTTGCAGCTGGAGACTCCCTGAGTCTGCGGCTGGGCAGAACGGGAAATGGCCGTCTGAATTCAAACTCAGTGGCGGTGTCTGAGGATCCACTGTCATCCCTTCTGCTCTCTGATGTTTCTCTGGAGGGCTCTGCAGGGACGGGTCTAAGCGGAGAGCGGCTTCTTTCCCTGCTCTCTTGTCCTCTTTGCCGGAGAGGAGTTCTGGCTTCTCTGCCTCTCGCAGTGACAGCAGTGGCGTCTGTTCTGTGTCCACCAGTAGTAATTAGTCTTCTCTGATCCCTTTGAGAAGATCTCAATTGATGGACAATCATAGCCTGACCTATAAAGAAATAAAATGTACTATAAATATGCAAAAGTTTATAAAAAACACTTTTGAACCAAAGAGAAATAACCTGCTGTTGATTTGGAGTTTAGGGAGAGGAGCAAAAATTGATTAATGTTTGGGCTAAATAGACCTACTCAGTGGATCCCCTCTCTGCAGACATCACAGAGCAGGGGTGGAACCAGACTGCGACTAACACAGCCCCCAAGGACTATGAATGGGAAGGTGGAGGATGCACTGAGTGTACAGAAACCGCTTACCCCAGGGAAATCTCCTCCCTGAAAAGATCCTATAAGGTGGGAATATTCTCTCACTTACCCTGATTTTCTGGTCGGCTCATCCAAGTCTCGTTGTCAGCAATAAGTTGATGCAGCTCCATGGAAGTCATGGTTCAGTTTCCCGGGGCTGAGATGGTAGAGTGATAGAAAATGAGAACTATGTTCTCTGATGGCACGGATGTTATGGTGCCAAAATATCAATAAGAAGCTGTAGAAGTAAAGCACTAGATGTATGAAACAAACTAGCTCGCACTTCCAAAACCACGGTAGAGTCTCAGCGAAAACTTCAACTCTGAAAATGGCGCTGATGTCACTGAGTGCATAGATTGTATAACCTCACAGCATTCTATGTCACTGTGACATCACATGTGAGAGCAACAACGCGCTGTCATGATGGCTGACTGTCCAATCTGTTATATACATATTATAAAATGTTATATTATTATATATTATAATACACATTGTAAAAAAATATTATATTATATTATTATTAACCATCTAACACTCTTAAGGTGTGTATATGTGTCTAAAGCATAGGAGATATATATATACATCTTATGTATATCAGATGCCTTGGAATAATAATCTCATACTCACCTTTCAGACCCCCAGTACTGCTGCTGTCAGTGTCCCCGCCGACCTCCTGGCTTCTCCTTCCCGCAGGGGCCATTGGGTGACCACTGCAGCTAATCAGTTAATACATATTTCCCATTCATATGTTTAATGTGATGTAAAATAAACACTTTTAGAAAAGAAAACAGATAAATAATATTTTCATAATACGGCATGTACTAAGGTGGATACTCATGGTATGATATGCAGAGAGAGGAATACTGGGAGGACACTGAACATGTTAGTCCACCTGCTTAACCCTCAGGATAATTCTTATCAGGTCATATAGGGGTGTACATAGAAATCCACAGACCCCATAGCAAAGATCCGAAATGGGACCTCTTAATGGCCCCTGGCTGCCATTAAGTAACCCAGTGGTGGTCACAGAGACCCCCTGTCTAACTGCTTAGATACCATAGTTGCTGGTCACTATGGAAGCTAAGGGGTTAAACTGATGTAATCAGAGCTAACTTGAATTGCAGCAATTACAAATGGCTGTCTGCTGTGTAAAACAGCCGGCACCCACTGGGTATGGAGTGGGCTCAGCATGTGAGTTTGCCCCTTATACACCATCATAACTTATGCTGTATATATACGATATAAGCAGGGGATGGGGCTATTCGGCACTAGGCTCCTCCTGTTCATGGGCTCCATAGCGGTCATGTGGCCTGCCAAAATTGGGTGTATGCTACTGAGGTCATACATATAATATGGAAAAAAAAAATCATACAAGGTAAAAAATTGAAATTCATATCAGAAATAGTCCAGTTCTTTAGTGCCCATTCACATTAAAGGAAAATCATCTGAATTGATTGAATTTTGTGGGACAGGCCCATTATCCTCCCATGGAAAGCACATGCATGCTCGGCTGAATCAGGCATACATGAGTATAGGAGCAGTGAGGGAGAGAAGAGAGGAAGGGAGAAGACGGTGATTGGTGAGTATCTTAATCTGCCTACATCACATAGATATTTAGGATGGATTAGGGAAACGTTAGCTTGGAGCGCTTCTTTCTCCAATAAGTTTTATTGATTTTTATAAACAAAGAAAAATATACAAACAATGAACAGAGAACGCAAAAGTGTAGACAAATTATAGATGAAAGTTACCATAAAAGTGAGTGATGAAAATGTTCAGCATGTGAAAAAGTGGAAATAATAGGAGTGGTAGAGATGCGGAGATGGTTGGGACTGCTTGCCTCCCATGTAGACAGATTTTGATAAGGCATATGGGGCTCTATTACCCTAATTGAGATCTCAAGTAGGGGAATGACACCTTTGCTCTCACCCAGGTTCACCTGTCATGCCAGGTGTTGGTGCAAAACAGAGGGAAAAGGGAAAGGGAGCCCAGACACTAGGGAAAGGGGGAAGTGGAGACCTCATGGTCTGGTCTAGCGTCACCCTGTCTCAACTACCGTCCCTATAATGCCTCTTCAGCAATCGCCGCACGCGTGCCTTGCCCTACTTTCCCTGGCGTATGGCTATGGCTAGGGATGGAAGGAGATGAGCATTAGTCAACCTCCACTAAATACTATAGACAACAAGGGAAGACAAAACAGGGGGAAATTACTTAGCTTTAGATGACTCCAAATATGCACACGGCCTCAAACTCCAGAGAGGACGAAGAACTGCTCCTGCTTAGCCTCACAAGTAGAAATGAATATAGCCAGCGACTTCCTCTCAGACACACCAGGTATATATACACCCAGGCAAGAGAGATAATTAGCAAGAGAGAGGTAGCCGCTCGGTTCTAAAGACAGCCTCTTATTTAAGAAGCTGTCTGCAATGCCAAACGTAGAGATCTCCTGCAACCCACTGCAGGGCAACTGTCTGTCACCTCTGACACACCCGTGACATCACCAGAGGGAAACAGTTGATAACATAATTGAGAGAATAGAGGAACAGGAGGTAGGATTGATGTATTCAGACTGAAGAGTCCACCTGGCGAAACCAAATTTAGCAAAAACATTTTCAAACTGCATCCATCTGTGAGATTAATTTGATAAGGATTGGATTACTGCTATGCAAGAGCTAGGTGTGAGAACCTGTCCAGTTCAGATTTATGTGAATGATAAAAATGGTAGAAATGTTTCTTAAAGGGAACTTTCACCCCCTGTGAGATTTGAGACCTCTAATATGGGCATACAGGTTATAGAAAAATAAATCTATACATACCTGTATGGCCCATAGTAGAGTTCTGAATGCAGAGAAATGTAGTTTTATAAAATCTGTTTTCACATGCTTGGCGTCCCCCGGAAGGAAAGAAATCCCCGCCTATATCTTTAGTTAGCCCAGAAATCCCCGCCTATCTGCTTATTTAGCATGTTCCCCCATCCCCTGCGCGTCACAGGGCCCTGTGACGTGCACTGGTGTAACTCATTTCCCGCGCATGCGCAATGCGACGCTCACATCAGGAGCATTTTGTTTCTCCCGGCCCCGTTTGTCTCTGCACTATTCCATAGTGTTCTAAATATGGACACACAGACCAAATACTGATGTCACACTGATCCAAAATGCTGATGACACTGGAACTATTATTGTCCACTTAAACGTTTAAACATGGACTTGTGAATGAAAAATATCAGATAATATAGCTGAGAGTTTCTCATTAATCATATACCAAGAGATCTGTCCTTTTCACTTCCTAGAAATCAGGTACTGGTTTTCTCCAGGCTAAGGCATCTGTGTTGATTAGTGATGAGCGAGCATACTCGCAAGTACTCGGTACTCGCCTGAGCATCTCAGTACTCGAGATGCTCGAAGCTCGCCGAGTACTTCCGGGATGCTCGGGCGGATGCTGGGGTCTCCTCTCTGCATGTTTGCCGCTGTTTAGAGCACCATTCAACATGCAGGAATTGTCTGCCACACACTGCAATGCTGCAGCCATGTTAGTTGTGGCATTACAGTGATTGGCTGGCTGCACAGCCTCATCAGGTCTATACCAGACCTAGCGCCGCCGTGCTGATCAGTCCACTCTGCAATCAGACAGTGTAGGGAGAGGTGCTGCTGAGCTAGGGAGAGATTTGGTTGTTTATTAGTTAGTGTAGGTATTCCACAAGATTCTCTACACATATTCATCTCAACTAACAGTCCTTCTGAGGACTAATCCAGCTGGAGAGATACCAGTGCTAGGCAGGCAGGCAGGGTATATAGCAGACTGCAGTGCATATAGCAAGAGGGTCCATTTCAGTTCTGTCTGCTGGTGCTTTTACAGATATTATATTTGTAGAAATAGCCCCACGTATCAGGGGCCAGGAATATTTTTTTTTATTTTTATCTGATTGTTTGCTTAAGGCTGTGTGCCCACGATGCGTTTTTTAAGTGTTTCCGCAGGGCAAAAATGCTGCAGAAATGCTTAAAAAACGCATTGTAGAAGGCCTGCCATGTTGCCTAATGATAATCTGCATGAGCTTTGCACATGCGGCAGAAATTTCCGCTGCGGATTATCATGGCGGAAAAAAACGCAGCACTACCAATTATTTTGCGGAAGCTCTGCATTTTCGCTGCCATTGACTGGCATTGGAACACTTGGATTCCGCATCACTGGATCTGTACATGCGGAATCCAAGCGTTTCAATGTGCGGATGGTACCCGGGTCTGGATGAGAGGAGACTCTCCTCCGGACCCGGGAACCATAGAAACTGTAAAAAAAAGAATAAAATAAAAAATAAATATGATACTTACCTTCTGATGGCCCCCGGTGTGCTTGTCTTCGCTTGCCGGCAGATCGCGGTGGACGGAAGGACCTGCGCTGACGTCATTTAGTCATGTGATGGCAGGTCCTTCAGTGTACCGCGAGCTGCCGGCAAGCCAGGACGGAGCGAATAAAGACTGCGCGGGCCATCAGAAGGTAAGCATATATTTATTTTTTAATTTTTTACCATTCTTTAAGGTCACACTATATAAATCCATGACGTTTGCCTGGATTTATATAGTGTGACCAAGTTGTCAAGCACTTTCCAAGTGATGCTAAAATCGCTTGGAAAGCGCTTGTCTACCCGCATGCGGAAATGCATGTGAAGAACGCTTCACATCCGGTTGTCCCTGGCAGGAAAAACGCATGCACAATCCGCATGCTTTTTTTCTGCCAGGGAGCTGCAGAAATGCTCAGGAAAAAATCCAGAGCATTTCTGCATCATGGGCACATAGCCTAAAAACCATGCCAGAGAACACAGTTTTTCTTCGCCATTTGCTTGTTGGCACTGCATAATACAGCCAGGTCCTTTCCATATTACAGCGCTAAAAATCCATCTATTGAAAACTGTGGTTTGCCCGTCACACGGATCACATATAATTGCCCTCAACAATGCAGTTACTGGGAAAGTCCACCTAACCACGGACACGTGGACAAGTGCTTGTGGGCAGGGACGATACATCTCTCTGACGGCACACTGCGTTAACATTGTGGAAGTCGGAACCCAGTCGGACCTTGGGATGGAACACATCCTGCCGATTCTGAGGATTGCGGGCCCTAGGTCAATCGGGGTTGCCCCCACAGTCTACAGCTCCTGCACCTCATCTTCCTCAGCCTCCTCCTCCTCTTCAGCCTCCATCTCCGAAATAACCACATCAGTCACAAGCTGGAATCACTGCAGCACTGCCTCAGCCAAGCGGCAACAGGCTGTGCTGAAGCTAATATGCTTAGGTGACAAACCGCACAATGCTGAAGAGTTGTGGACAGCTCTGAAAGAACAGGCAGATCTGTTGCTGACACCGCTGAACCTACAGCCAGGCATGGTCGTGTGTAACAATGGCAGGAACCTGGTGGCGGCTCTGAGGCGAGGCGAGCTCACACATATACCATGCCTCGCCCATGTGCTTAACCTCGTGGTTCAGCGGTTTCTCAAAACCTACCCGGAGTTGCCTCATCTGCTTGTCAAAGTACCCCGCCTGTGTGCCCATTTTAGAAAGTGAGCTACAGCTTCCGCCGCCCTCGCCATGCTTCAGCATCATTTGCTGTTGTGTGATGTCCCCACGCATTGGAATTTTACACTGCAGATGTTGGGAAGGATTTGTGAGCAGAAGGGGGCAGTTGTTGACTACCACCATCAACAAGGCCATCGGTATTCAGTTCAGACTCCACACATAAGAAATCAGGAGTGGACATGGATGTCAGACATATGTACCATCCTCCAAAACTTTGAGGACACCTCCAAGATGGTGAGTGGTGATGATGCCATAATAAGCGTCACAATCCCGCTTCTCTGTCTTCTGAAACGCTCACTGCTAACAATCAAAGAGGATGCATTGCAGGAGGAGCACGATGAGATGGAGCAAGAAACCATACAGAGTGATTCCTCACAGCCCAGCCTCGTTTCATCCCAACGTGGATTGGGTGACAATGAGGAAGAGGAGGAGGAGGAGGAAGAACAGGAGCTAGTTTCATGCACTATAGACGGTGCTACCTGCACAAATGTCATACCATATGTTCAGCATGGATGGCCTGAGAACAGGGAGGAGGAGGAGGAGAGAATGGTCAGTTGTCCTCTTGGTGAGGACACGGAAGTCTTTCCTGTTAGCAGCCTGGCACGCATGGCTGAGTTTATGTTACGCTGCCTTTCCCGTGACCCTTGCGTTCTCAAAATTTTGGGAGACAGTCATTACTGGTTGATGACACTTCTAGACCCACACTACAAGGAGAACTTTCTATCTCTTATTCCTGAGGCGGACAGGTCTACAAAGATGGGGCAGTACCAAAAAGCCCTTGTTACGAAACTATTAAAAAAATTCCCATCTGAAAACGCTGGTGGCAGAGGTCACAGTTCGTTGGACAACCAAGGAGTACAGGCAAGAGGGACACAAATCCAATCCAGCAGAGGCAGGGGAACACTGTCAAAGTTCTGGGAGAGTTTTCTCAGCCCCTCCCATCGCACAGGCCCTGAGGCACGGGGTACTCTCACAAGGAGTGCAAAGTTTGGGAAGATGCTGAGGGAGTACCTTGCCGACCATACCAACATCCTCCGTGATTCCTCTGTGCCTTATAATTATTGGGTATCCAAGCTAGAGACGTGGAATGAACTGTCTCTCTATACCTTGGAGGTCCTGGCCTGCCCTGCCGCTAGCGTTTTGCCAGGGCTGGATTGGGCCAGACTTGTCAACACCACTGAATGATAGCAGTGTAACATAAACTCAAATCCAGTTTCTTTTTTGTGAAGTGTATTCCCATGCACCTTTTCACACCCACACATGGGTATATGTTTCCTGATTTTGGCTATTTGCTCTTGTCCTCCTCCTTCTCCTCATCCTCATCCTCCACCACCATATCACCAGGGTGACATGGTCTGTGATGCAACACCCACATATTTTTTTTAAAGGGTGTTTATGATGCCAGTAAAAAAAAAATTTTATACAGTATGTTCATGTATACCCCCAGGGGTAAATGTTTGTCAGCCCATACACTTAGTGCATGGGCGTTACAAGTATAGGAGACCCGCTCCTTTCTAATGGTAAACATTTTTTTATGAGGTCCTCCTCCACGTCTTTTCCAAGGTGCATTGGAATGCCTCCCAATTTTTGGCAACACTATGGGAGACCCACTTCCCAATAATGGGAACATTTTTTTCATGAGGTCCTTTGTCTCTTCCAAGGGGCTTTGGAGTGCCTCCCAATTTTTGGCAGGCCTTGCATTCACTACATAGGCCAACACTATGGGAGACCCACTTCCCAATAATGGGATCATTTTTTCATGAGGTCCTTTGTCTCTTCCAAGGGGCTTTGGAGTGCCTCCCAATTTTTGGCAGGCCTTGCATTCACTACATAGGCCAACTCTATGGGAGACCCACTTCCCAATAATGGGAACATTTTTTCATGAGTGACCTGGGAGTCAGAAATGCTTCCAGGGGTCTTCCCCATGCTGTTCCCATGTCATTTGAGCTCTGTTCCCATTGATTTGGGCAATTTTTAAGCCCTGTGCAGACCGCCGGGGGGAGCCGCCTGAAAAATGATCGAGTTTCCCATAGACTTACATTGGGCTCGTTGCTCAGGTCGAGCACCTGAGTATTCCACTGTGCTCGACCCGAGCAACGAGCACCCGAGCATTTTAGTGCTCGCCCAACACTAGTGTTGATGTGTTGATGGGCATGGGGGACATGGGAGACATAAATGGACTACTATCTAAGGTGTATAGGCACAAGGCACCTTAGGAGTTAAGGTTAAAGATGTTACAACATATTACATGAAATGTTACATTTTTTGCTGATCACTAATAGTTCACATGAAGCTAAAATCTTCAGTCTTAACTTTTTCTTAAGGCATTATTGTAAAGTCTATGAGAAGATATGATGGGTTCAAAGAACTTCTGGAATTTTAACAAATGCAGAAGACAATTTTTGAGATGGGGATGAATAAATAAATAACACATCACCAATTATAAGAAGAGATCCTACTTTTTGGGGGTCGTGTTTTACTATAATCAATTGTCTATTACATCTGGAATGGAAGTTGTGCCTTGATTTTGTCAGAGATAATCTGGGGAGGCAAAACCATGGGGGGTCACACAAACCTCCACTTTTGGTACCCTGACTGCTGTTAGGTGCTGTGATGAAATCCTTGGAGCCATTGTCAGACAATACACCGGTGCAGTGGCCCTGGGTTTCTCCTGGTACAAGACAATATCCATCCTCATGTGATCAGACTGTGGAGACAGTACCTGGATGAGGAAGACATTTATGCCTTTGACTGGCCCTCATGTTTCCCAGAGCTGAATCCTTTTGAGATCCGGTGGTTTGTTCTGTATCAGGCATCCAACAAAGTCAAGTAACATTACAAACTATGCAGGAGCTCACCGATGCCCTGATAACCCAGAATACCGCCCGTT
Source organism: Phyllobates terribilis (assembly GCF_046119375.1). Lineage (NCBI taxonomy): Eukaryota > Metazoa > Chordata > Amphibia > Anura > Dendrobatidae > Phyllobates > Phyllobates terribilis. The sequence continues at coordinate 324,668 of NW_027363258.1, forward strand.
GTCTCATCAGGAGCATGCCCAGACATTGTCAGGAGTGCTACAGACACGTGGGGTCATACTTTTATTTTTCACGTCACTGTAATTACATCTATACCATCCTTTGTTATTATTCTCTACGTTAAAAGATATCATAAGCAGAAAATGGGAAGATAAACAGCAAAACAAATAATTATTAAAACAAATCCAATGGAAATATTTATTTTTTATTTATTTAATTTTTAGTTCTTCAAACTCGAATTGTCTTCTTTCTTTTCTCACTTTATGCAGAGAAGTTTTGCTACAAGAAGCAGACGTTCCACGGGTAAGTCCTTACTGATACAACGCTGTTACAATGCCTTATACCAATGTTCCCAGCCGGCAGCTCTCTGCTGGCGTCTGAACTGCAACTCCTAGAATGGCATAAATAGCCATAGATTGGGCAAAACTGCCCGACACATCCACTGGTAAAACTCCAGAATAGTAATTTACAGGACTGACCGGAATGAAACAAGGATACTGATAGATGATGATGAATGGGTGAAGCTGCAGAAGAGACGATGTAGGACGGGGCGTTGCTTTGCCCGCTGTCAAGTTCTTCAAAAGTTGAACCATTTCGTCTCCAGATATGTTACTCCAGTTCCTGTAGTCCTTGACTGGAGTAACACTTCTGAAGGGGCACACGTAGACGCACACCACTCATCAGATATGCCAAGTTCATTAAGTGTTGTGCGCCTCTTAATGAAAAGCATTCATGAATAAGATTTGCCGATTTCTTTAAGACTGGGGCCTGAAAAAGCACTCACAAAATGATTAAAATCATTTTCCTAGTCATTTCTATGAATAGAATATTTATGCGCCTAAAGTGGCATAATTCTTGATGAATTTGCCCGTCAGGCTTCCACAAGCACAGTAGTGCCTTAGTTTTGCAACTTTTGGTGGATCCAGCCAGGAGTGGAGTAAAAATGCTAAAATTCGCAACATTTTTGTGCTACTTTGAATTGCGACCAAAATTTTGCAACGTTTCAAAGTGTTGAACACTAGAAAACTGTTGAAAACAACTTGATGAGTCGGGCCCTATATCTCCAGCAGTGGCAGTAAATAAATGGAGCAATGAATGGAGTAATGAAGCTTGTGCAAGACTATATCCCTCCATTCAAATGGAACAGAAAAAAGCACAGAGGCGCTCTATGTGTGAACCAGCTTGAAGGTCCAGAAATCCAGCGTTCTGGAATTGCTCACCTGGGATACTTGTGCTGACCATGCACAACACTCCATGAAATGTGAACTGAAAACACTCAAAGCTGCGGCACCGACCTCCTGTCCCAATTGCCAGAGAAGGAAGCAAAGGATAATCCAGGAAGGAGGAAGAAATGCAGTTTCTCCAGGCGCTGCCACAAAGGATGACGAGCCAGATGGTAAGTAAGGTTTTTCTATTGTTTTGTAATGGTAACAAGACTACACATTTCTGGGATGATTCAATTCAAATGGGACACTATAGAGCCCCATGTTTTAAACTGTGGAGGTCCCAGTGTGGGATACCCAGTGGTCAGCAAGTATTTACTTTTTCGGTGAAAGGTGATAACTTGCAACCTTTGTAGCATATCTTTAAATGATTATTCTCATTTCTTCTTCAGAAGCGCGCTGCTCCCCTGTCTTCCTACTTCCTGCTCGGCAGGGCAAAGTGCGCTCCGGACTGACTGACATTTTGGAGAAGCATCATAGATGCGCAATTGGCCCAAACTTAGTTCCCATGCCGCTATATGAAGCATCGGAGGATCACAGAAGTACTCAAGCTGGTTGGATTCACTCATCTGGCCAACTTCAGAGCAGCACTTGTAAGCTCTACAGCAAAGAGCTTGTAACTGTTGCGCTTCTCGCCTTGGAGAATGACCACCGAAATGAAATGGAAAAGACAGAAAATCATCTTTCCAGGTAATGCACTAATGTATGTTTTTCTTTATATTAAGCCATGTTTCCACATATTCAATATAATAAAATCTCATTCTCCCTCTATGAATGTTCATGTGCAGGAAAAAAACTGAGTAAAACTCTCTTCTTTATTAATTCCGGCATCTTTTTGACTTGCTACATATGAAAATAGTAGAAGATAAATATATAAGACTAATGCAGAAGACGACAGTCCAATGGGAACAGATATTGTGCCTTTATAGAAACAAATGTGCGGCCTTTGCAGTTGTCACCAAATTGATGCAATGTATCCTTATTCATAAAACAAAGATGTCTCTGCCGGGTTCTCAAAATACTATTTATTGATTTATATAGCTCTGTTTCTAACAATCCAAGCAATACAATAACTGCAAATATACATCGAGTGAAATAAGTATTGAACGTTTCACCAATGCTCTACATAAATATGTTTTGAATGGTGCTATTGACATGAAATTCTCACCAGATTTCAGTAAAAACCCATCCAATCCACACAGGCAAAGAAATGAAACCATAAATGTCCATAAATGAAATCATGTGTAATAATGAAGATGACACAGGGAAAAAGTATTGAACAAGCTTCCTGAAATGTATTTAATACTTCATACAAAAGCCTTTGGTGGTGATGACAGCTTTAAGACGCCTCCCGTATGGAGAAACTAGTCGCATGCATTGCTCAGGAGTGATTTTGGCCAATTGTTCTACACAAGCACTCTTCAAATCCTGAAGGTTCGGTGGGCTCCTTCTATGAATTTTAAACTTTAGCTCCTTCTATAAATTATGCAATTTTTACCAAATGTGGCAATACACCATATGTGGTTGTACACTAGAGTTTGAGCACACGGCAGGGATCGGATGAGTAGAAGCGCAACTTGGGTTTTAGAATGCAGATTCTGTTTGAATAGATTGAGGGTGCCATTAGCCGAGCCCCTGAGGTGTCAGATCAGCAGAAACCCCCACAAGTGACCCCATATTGGAAACTTTACTGCTTAAGGAATTCATCAAGGGGTGTAGTGAGTATTTTGAACCTACAGATGCCTCACAGAATATTATAACATTGGAATGTCGAAATTTCACATTTTAGTTGTTAAAATGTAATTTTTTTTTATTAGCTACAAATGTGTCAGTTCCATGAGGGTTAGTAGGTGAAATTGGACCCCAAAATTTATTCTGCAATTTCTTCCGAATATGGTGATGCTCTATATGTTGTCAGAAACTACTGTTTAGCCTCACGTCATGGCTGAGAAGGAAGGAGCGCTATTTGGATTTGAACCACAGATTTTGCTACAATAATTTTCGGGCAACATTTGCAGAGCCGTTAAGGTGCCGGAACAGCAGCAAACCTCCACAAGTGACCCCATTGCAGAATTTGGACCTCTCAATGAATTCATCTACGGCTCAAGTGACTATTTTGTAACATCCACGCCATAGTTTTTTGGGGGGAGAATTGCAAATATGCCAGCTCAGTGCCCACACATTGTGCCCAGTTTGTGTTTCTGGGGAAAACCCGTAAAATGTTAAGTGCGCTCTTCCAGCTACAATAATGCCAAAAATGTAGCCTCTTACTGTAGTTTAGGCACAGTGGGGCTCAGAAGGAGGGGGTATTTGGGAGCGTATATTTCACTGTATTTTATTTGAGGGGTGGGAGCCATGTTGCTTTTCCAGAGTCTTTGTTCTACTAGTAACATGGGAACCCTCTACATTTCCAGTGACAGATGGCAGATCTGAGTGGGGGCTGGTTTTGTGTGGGAAAAGTTAGGGTTTTTTTGGTAACATTTTGGAGTACAAAATATTTTTTGATCACTTTCAGTATGGTGGGCTCACATTCTTGTGTTCTACACTGAGCATTTATAACAGGGTTTCAGAGTAAATCTCACAAAAATGCGATTCAAACGAAATCCCCAGAGGAACCATCCATCATAATGAGGCAGATGAAGACACTTTGGACTCTGTTTGTCGTCTATTCCGGTGGTATCCATCTTTTTTGGCGTGCACAAAACTGTGGTCGCCCACACTTGTGCGCTAAAAAGATGCATAAAATAATGTGACACCACTGTAACAGACACCAGAGTCCAAAGTGCCTCCATCTGCCTCTTTATAGTGAGTGGTTCCATTGGGAGTTTTGTTTGAATCGTGTCTTGTCTGAATTGCGTTTTCTCTGATTTACATAGAAACTCCAATGTAAGAGCTCAACAGAGAGCGCAGGATAAATGTGAATCGAGCCATATTCCAATTTTTGGGATGTAGAATGAACAAATAGACAGTAGTACAAGAACAGTTTTTATTTTTATTTTTGCGCCGCTCATCGTGCGGTATAAATTAATCTACGGGTCAGTGCAATTACAGCGATACCAGATTTATATAGTTTTTTATGTTTTGCTGCTGTCATGCAGTAAAAATGATTGTTTATAAAAAAATAGTTGTTTTTTTGTCGCCATATTGTGAGAGCTATAATTTCTTTATCTTTTGACGAACAGAGCTGTATGAGGGCTTATTTTTCACAACGAGTTGAAGATTTTTTTGGTACCATTTTGGTTTACATAACAATTTTGATTGCTTTTTACTAAGATTTTTCAGACACAGAATGAACAAAAAACAGCAATTCAGCTATTGTTTTTATACTGTACATTCTTTTGCACCGTTCACCATGTGGTAAAAGTGATAAGACTGATTTATTCTTCTGGTCTGTATGACTGTATGATTACAGTGATATCAGATTCATATGACCCCCTGATTCATTTGCTGTTTTGGGGTAACTTTGTTTCTCCTATTATCCTTTGTCCATCTCTTCTGAAGGGTATTATATAGACCTGTTTACCTATCAAAATATATTTGTTTAATTCACCTTATGGACATCTATGGCATACAGTATATGTTCCATATGCATTTCATGTTCCTTTTGATCAGGGATATTCACTCAGTATACATATTTTTGTACTGTTTGTACCTTTCTCTACGTGACCCCAGGTGTTCATGTCACTTATATTGATTGTCTATCATTATTGCTTGGGGATATTTTAGCACACTTTTTATTGTTCTTTTTTTTAATAATTTGTGGAATATTTATCATCCCCCACACATTTTTGGTACACCAGTGCACTTATTTTGCACGTATTCATTGTTAGTGCTTATGGCATTTATGTTCAATATTATTGCTATTATTATTATTGTAACAGGTTAACCCTTTTTATTATTCTCTTTTTTATGTATCTCTTAGTACACTAGTGCACTTGCTTCGCACTTATTCACCCACAGTGCTTATGGTATTATGTCTAACATCATTGCTGTCATTAGTAATAGGTTATTTCATCCATCCTCTCTCTTGTAGCTTCTAATTCCATCTGACTTATATACCAGGTTCAAGCGTTTATTAGGATTACTATGTATTATGTATTACCTTTTCCACCTCCTTTACCCACGATGTGATATGAGTCCTGTCCAATAGCGATCCGGGCTCCCCCATCTTTTGTACACCTAGCGGTATTTGCTAGCCGCACACTTTACTTACTTCCTTTCCTTGGGCTTGTGCGCATGCGCATTCATGGCACTCAGTGTCTTCCGGCCTTGCGCACTCGGAACAGTGTGCGTGCCACGTATGCATTCCAAGCGCACAATCCTGAAGTCACCTTTTACATCTATGAGTTACTGAGGAACGCTTCATGTGCCGCCTTCCACCCATGGCAACAATTGGATATAAGGCTAAAAACTTTGATTAATGTCTGTATATATAAGGAACACTGTCCCCTCCCTAGTTAACGCCCCTTGGAAGAAGCACTGGCGAAACGGCATTGTCGGGGGTCCATCCACATGTAGATCTGCCTACTAACAGTAAGTTCTAAGTGACAACTCCTTTCAAATCAGTACTACCGGGATTCAAAGCCTCCAAGCATTGCACTGTGCACTTTACGACGGGCTAGTCCCTATAATCTGTGTTTTATTTGATTCATGTTTACTGTTTTATGCCAATAGACTTCTCCATGGAAAACCTTGATTTATTAGGTTTCTTTTCTCCAGCACAATGCACCTTAGACGTGGGGTTATATATCTGCGTGGTTTAATTAGTGATCACCTGGAGTCATAGCTTATTTTCAAATAGCATTAGGCTCATCTATATGTGGATTGGTTAACGGTTTCCCTTCCCTGCTATGTTTATATGTTGTTTTATTGATTTTAGCATTATCAAATTAATAGAATAGAGTGTGTTCTTAAACCACTGGTAAAGATTACACCCAGCTACATTCAGGACACAACAGACCTACTGAATAAACTAGCAGCAATAGGTCCTCTACCAGAAGGAACCATCCTGGCCACCATGGATGAGGAATCTTTGTATTCTAACATCCCACATCAGGATGGATTAAATGCCTGCAAAATCTTCATAGAAAATACAGGAATTGTTGCTGATTCTGTGGTCAAACTTACAGAATTCATCCTCACCCACAATTACATTGAATTTGATAACAACATATATCTACAGGAAACTGGTACAGCGATGGGAAGTAAAATGGATCCACAGTACGCAAATCTTTTCATGGCCAAGCTTGAAAGTGACTTTTTGTCCTCATGCCCCATCAAGCCTCTGGCCTACTATCGTTTCATTGACGATATTTTAATCATCTGGACGGGGTCTGAGCAACAGCTGAAGACGTTCCATGAACACTTTAATCGATTTCATCCCACCATCAACCTAACACTCAACTACTCCTGTACTGAAATTAACTTTTTGGACACCATCATCAAGCTACAGAACAATGAAATAGAGACATCCTTGTACAGGAAACCAATCGACCGTCCTACATACCTTAAATTGTTTACAGACAAGCCGTCAGATACAATCGGATATGTTCCAACCCTATGGATAGAGACAAACACCTTCTTGGTCTCAGACCTTTTTGAATCAGGGCTACCATCCAAGAACAATTGAGAACCAGATTACAAGAGCCACCAGAATACCAAGGAATCACCTCCTACATTACAAAACCAAACAAGAAAGCAACCGGGTGCCTCTAGTAGTCATCAACAATTCAAATCTGGAGGCGCTAAGTAGAGCTAAACGGAAACTACAACCCTTACTACAAAAAGATGCCCGATTACAATCCATATTTCCAGACCCCCCACTTCTGTGATTCAGGCAGCCCCCAAATCTAAGAAGCATCATTGTCAGAAGCTTTCTGTCATCTCCTCCAGCTACAGGTACCTTTCCTTGCAACCAGAAAAAATGTAAAACCTGTCCGTTTATAATGACCACAGACAAGATGATGATACCCAACTCACATCAGGACTATAAGATCCCAGGTACGTTCAGCTGTATCACATCTAACGTAGTGTACTTAATTATATGTACCAAATGTCCAGCTGGGGGTCTTTATGTAGGGGAAACAGGGCAAAAACTTAGGACAAGAATGAATCATCATCGCCACACAATAAAAGAAAAAAGAATAGATCTACCTGTAGCCAAGCATTTTTGTTCCCCTTATCATAGCATAAAAGACATGAAATTACTGGTATTAAAAGGTCATTTCAAATCTCAAAGAGAAAGAAGAATCTCAGAATATAAACTAATGGTGACCTTTAACACTTTCAGAGCAGGAATGAATGTGTCGCATGGATTTATGTCATTTTACATCAACTAAGGATTGTGACCCTCAGACTTGTGAGGCCATCATAACACTAGACCTAGTCACAGGACAATAAAACCTTCACACTCCTTATCTATTAACTGCTAAAATATTTATAGCCAGAACTGTTTATCTCTCCCATAATAACTATGCTTTCCGTCACCTGTCGCATCTATTGCATTATTTCTGTGTCTTATTGTGAATAAATATGTGACTCTTCAGATTTTGTGGTATACTAGCCTGATGAAGAGACCTGAGTAGTCTCAAAAGCTTGCAATTTGTTACTATCTTTTCAGTTAGCCATTAAAAGGAATCAACCACTGAAGACTCTCAAATCAAAGCATTATCAAATAAATTTCTGATGTTTTATTTCTGCGCATATTTCTATTCTGTGTCTATAATTTGATTTTAATATTGCAGCTGTGGGATTATATTTATTGTTGAAGTGGTATACAGTGACTTACCTGGGACACTTGTGTTAATTGCTATATTCTAACTGAGACAAAACCGTGTATGAATAAAGGATATTTATTACACACAAGTCTACAGTTCATATACTACTAATCACCACACTAACACAGTGCACACTAATAACAATAGCAGACAGTACTAATATACGATTAATTCCCAATTACCTAATTATACTTCCCACCCACTTGAGCTAAAAACATACATACATTAATACTAATATCCCACCCGTCTATCACTACACTATCCCTATGGAGAAAAAGGGGTTACAAGCAGTGATCAGTAGACACTCAGCCAGATATCATCATCATGGTGTCCATCGAGTTTTACCTGAAGTGTCTTTTGTAGAGATGAGCGTTGTTTTACTCGAACTGTTCGCCAATCTCAAATTCGAGCTGTTTTGGGCGGTGTTCGAGCCGTTCGGCGAACACGAACGATTTGAGAAAAATTCGGCTGTTCGAGGTTATGTTCGATAACTGTTCGTGCACCAAAATCATAACTGGATTTTTTCTCAGTAATGATGAAAATTAATGTTAATACGCAGTTTGAGTGTACAGCGGGGTGCGGGGAGGGGCAGGGGATGGATCTCTGCAGGAATAATGAAGATCTCCATCTTTTTTTCTCTTTCCCGCATTTACAGTGGGGAGGTGCAATCTGTCAGCCTATCAGCAGCGCACACACGGAGCGAAGTGCTTTTTTCACACAAGCAAGGGCATGTGTCATTGGCAGTGTATGTCACATGTCCTTGCCCTATAAGACCAAGCCATTTTCCCCGTCGCCACCATTTTCTCACTGCTGCAGCTGCGTGTTAGACGGCACCGCTGTTGCTGTGTGCGCTATACCTTGTTAATTTCAAGCCAATTTTCGCACAAATCTACAGATAGCTTGGGAGTAGGGAATAGTTGTGATTGCAGTCCTTTTAAGGACTAGGTTACAGCATTTCCTACGACTTTTATCAGGCTGGTCTGTGCTCTTAAATAGATAGATTGTGGGAGTAAAGACTAATTGTAATTGCAGTCCTTTTCAGGACTAGGTTACATCAGTTCCTATCAGTTTTTGCCAGGCAGGTCTGTGCCAGTGCTGTGCAAGTTTTTTTCACAGCATTTGGCTGAATCTAGCAAAGCTAATCCTTTTTGGCCTATTGCAGAGTGTGTTAGTCAGTGGAGTAGCCTATCTGTGTTGCAAGATATACCACCTGTGTATAGAATACCAATTTTTTTACTGCACCTAGTGAAGTAAAATCTTTTGGGCATAGCATCATTCTATTAGTCCATCTATACTGACCTCCATCAGGTTGCAAATTGAATATAATTTTTTTCTGCATCTACCTCTGAAAAAATATTTGGGCTTCTAGCAGTGTGTGGGACTTGTTCTATTAGTCCATCTATACTGACCTCCATCAGGTTGCAAACTGAATATAATTTTTTTCTGCATCTAGCTCTGAAAAAATATTTGGCCTTCTAGCAGTGTGTGGGAATTTCTCTATTAGTCCATCTATACTGACCTCCATCAGGTTGCAAACTGAATATATTTTTTTTCTGCATCTACCTCTGAAAAAATATTGGGCTTCTAGCTGTGTGTGGGACTTGTTCTATTAATCCATCTATACAGACCTCCATCAGGTTGCAAACTGAATATAATTATTTTCTGCATCTACCTCTGAAAAAATATTTGGGCTTCTAGCAGTGTGTGGGACTTGTTCTATTAGTCCATCTATACTGACCTCCATCAGGTTGCAAACTGAATATATTTTTTTCTGCATCTACCTCTGAAAAAATATTGGGCTTCTAGCTGTGTGTGGGACTTGTTCTATTAATCCATCTATACAGACCTCCATCAGGTTGCAAACTGAATATAATTTTTTTCTGCATCTACCTCTGAAAAAATATTTGGGCTTCTAGCTGTGTGTGGGACTTGTTCTATTAGTCCATCTATACTGACCTCCATCAGGCTGCAAACTGAAAATAATTTTTTGTCTGCATCTAGCTCTGAAAAAATATTTGGCCTTCTAGCAGTGTGTGGGACTTTCTCTATTAGTCCATCTATACTGACCTCCATCAGGTTGCAAATTAAAAATAATTTTTATCTACATCTACCTCTGAAAAAATATTTGGGCTTCTAGCTGTGTGTGGGACTTGTTCTATTAGTCCATCTATACTGACCTCCATCAGGTTGCAAATTAAAAATAATTTTTATCTGCATCCAGCTCTGAAAAAATATTTGGCCTTCTAGCAGTGTGTGGGACTTTCTCTATTAGTCCATCTATACTGACCTCCATCAGGTTGCAAATTAAAAATAATTTTTATCTGCATCCAGCTCTGAAAAAATATTTGGCCTTCTAGCAGTGTGTGGGACTTTCTCTATTAGTCCATCTATACTGACCTCCATCAGGTTGCAAATTAAAAATAATTTTTTGTCTGCATCTAGCTCTGAAAAAATATTTGGCCTTTTAGCAGTGTGTGGGACTTTCTCTATTAGTCCATCTATACTGACCTCCATCAGGTTGCAAACTGAATATATATTTTTTCTGCATCTACCTCTGAAAAAATATTGGGCTTCTAGCTGTGTGTGGGACTTGTTCTATTAATCCATCTATACAGACCTCCATCAGGTTGCAAACTGAATATAATTTTTTTCTGCATCTACATCTGAAAAAATATTTGGGCTTCTAGCTGTGTGTGGGACTTGTTCTATTAGTACATCTATACTGACCTCCATCAGGTTGCAAACTGAAAATAATTTTTTGTCTGCATCTAGCTCTGAAAAAATATTTGGCCTTCTAGCAGTGTGTGGGACTTTCTCTATTAGTCCATCTATACTTACCTCCATCAGGTTGCAACTTAAAAATAATTTTTATCTGCATCCAGCTCTGAAAAAATATTTGGCCTTCTAGCAGTGTGTGGGACTTTCTCTATTAGTCCATCTATACTGACCTCCATCAGGTTGCAAATTAAAAATAATTTTTTGTCTGCATCTAGCTCTGAAAAAATATTTGGCCTTCTAGCAGTGTGTGGGACTTTCTCTATTAGTCCATCTATACTGACCTCCATCAGGTTGCAAACTGAATATATTTTTTTTCTGCATCTACCTGTGAAAAAATATTGGGCTTCTAGCTGTGTGTGGGACTTGGTCTATTAATCCATCTATACAGACCTCCATCAGGTTGCAAACTGAATATAATTTTTTTCTGCATCTACCTCTGAAAAAATATTTGGGCTTCTAGCTGTGTGTGGGACTTGTTCTATTAGTCCATCTATACTGACCTCCATCAGGTTGCAAATTAAAATGAATTTTTATCTGCATTCAGCTCTGAAAAAAATATTTGGCCTTCTAGCAGTGTGTGGGACTTTCTCTATTAGTCCATCTATACTGACCTCCATCAGGTTGCAAATTAAAAATAATTTTTATCTGCATCTACCTCTGAAAAAATATTTGGGCTTCTAGCTGTGTGTGGGACTTGTTCTATTAGTCCATCTATACTGACCTCCATCAGGTTGCAAACTGAATATAATTTTTTTCTGCATCTAGCTCTGAAAAAATATTTGGCCTTCTAGCAGTGTGTGGGACTTTCTCTATTAGTCCATCTATACTGACCTCCATCAGGATGCAAATTAAAAATAATTTTTATCTGCATCCAGCTCTGAAAAAATATTTGGCCTTCTAGCAGTGTGTGGGAATTTCTCTATTAGTCCATCTATACTGACCTCCATCAGGTTTCAAATTAAAAATAATTTTTTGTCTTCATCTAGCTCTGAAAAAATATTTGGCCTTCTAGCAGTGTGTGGGACTTTCTCTATTAGTCCATCTATACTGACCTCCATCAGGTTGCAAACTGAATATATTTTTTTTCTGCATCTACCTGTGAAAAAATATTTGGGCTTCTAGCTGTGTGTGGGACTTTCTCTATTAGTCCATCTATACTGACCTCCATCAGGTTGCAAATTGAATATTATTTTTTCTGCATGTAACCCAGCCAATAGTTTTGGCCTAATACCAAAGTTTGGCCACTCAGCTCTGCTCGGTTCCCATCCATTGTTTTTTTGTGCAAACAACTCCAGAGTTGTGAATTAGTTAACCACCAAAATGAGTGGAAAAAGGCCTGCTGCTGGTGGAAAGGGGAATAGGCGTGTTGGGAAGGGGAAAAAAGGTTGTGTCCGTGGGGTAGGTGTTAAAGCAACAGTAACATCTGCAGAAGAAAGACCATCTTCCAGCCAAACTAAAATGTCTACTTCTTTTAGCGGACAATGTGATAAGATCCCTTTCTTACGGCCACGCCAATCGCTACAAATTCCAGATGAGGCACAAAAACAGCAGGTGCTTCAACGGATATCAAGTGCTCCTTTAAGTGGGCTCTCCTCCACATCAACTTCAACATCACAAATACTCCAGTCCTCAAAGGTGTCACCCCAATCGCACTTGCTTCCTCACAGCTCCCAAATCTCCAGCTGCCCGTCTGAGTATGAGGTAGAACAGATGGTTGAGTCTGCAGAGCTGTTTACTCATACTATAGCCTGGGAATCAGAGGTCGACTCCAGCGCTTCTGTGAATCCAGACGAGGAAATGATCTGCACTGATGCCCAGAATCTTTATGAATCGGATCCAGGACCAGACGCAGAAGGTTCTGACCATAATGTAGACCCTCATTCCCAAACTGTAACTCCTGTTGGTGGAGACAATGAGGAAGACGATGATGAGACTCAAATACCTGATTGGAGCGACAACTTTAGTTTTTTGTCAGGGCAGGAACAGGTTGGCTCTGAGGACGACGGGTGTGATAACGCACAGGGTGATGATGATGAGGTTGGAGATCCCACTTACTGTCAACCCACAGTCAGCCAAGAGATGAGGTCAGCAGAGGAGGTGGAGGAAGATGCTAGTGATGACGAGGTCAGGTTGCGCCTTCCTGGACAGAGACGTAGTACTGGAAGCACGTCAACAACTGCATCCTCAAACACAACTCTGCCTCTCACCACAAGTCGTGGTGGCTCTTCAGGTCGCATGGGTGCTAAGCCTTGCATAGCCTGGGCATTTTTTCAGATCGATAAAGATGACCCAACTCGTGTTATCTGTAACATTTGTCAGCAAAAGCTAAGTAGAGGCCAAAATATACATAGTTTGAGTACTTCATGCATGAACCGGCACATGGACATGAAGCATAAGTTGCAGTGGGAAGCTCAGTGTGCTACAATGCGGCCTAGCCGGCCGGGCCAACCACCGTCTGCCATATCTTGTGCATCCGCGGCCTCTTCATCCTCTGTGACATGGGGGATAGCAGTCACACCTGTTTTGGGGCGCAGACCTGCCACCTCTTTACCCGCAACAGCCAGCGTGATTGGCAGGTCATCATTTTCTTTGGAGGTGGTAACACCAGCTGGTGTTGAGCGCTGTCCGACATCGATAGCACCACCTTTGGATCAAGGTAACCTAACATGTCCGCCTGCATCTTCCTCACAGACCGGCAGTTTGCCGGGGACACCCTTATCAACCCCGTCTAAGCACAATAGCCAGCCCTCGGTCCCTCAGATGTGGACAAGTAAAAGACCATTTCCTCCTAGCCATGAGAAAGCTAAGAGGTTGAATTTCACCATCTGCAAGCTCTTGGCTACAGAAATGCTGCCTTTCCGCCTGGTGGACACAGAGGATTTTCGAGACCTTATGTCCGTCGCAGTTCCCCAGTACCAGATGCCCAGTCGGCACTACTTCTCAAAGAAAGGTGTGCCTGCGCTCCACCAGCATGTCGCACACAACATCACCGCTTCTTTGAGAAACTCTGTGTGTGACAGGGTGCATTTCACCACAGACACTTGGACGAGTAGGCATGGACAGGGGTGTTACATGTCGCTGACTGGGCACTGGGTAACTATGGTGACAGCAGGACAAGGGGCTGCTCTCCAAGTCTTGCCGTCCCCACGAGTTGTGCGTCAATCCTCTTTATGTCAAAGTTCCTCCACTGCTTCTGCCTCCTCAACCTCCTCTCGGTCTTCCACCTGCACCCAAAGCCTGTCTGGTCATGCCACAAGCTTTCTAACTGCGCAGAAGGGATCCTGCACACCTCCTTACTATGCTGGCAGTAGGGCTCAACGTCATCAGGTGGTTTTTACTTTGAAATGTCTGGGAAATGTGAGTCACACAGCTGAGGAGTTGTGGTCAGCTCTGGAGAACCAATTTCATGAATGGTTGTCTCCACTGGACCTGAAACCAGGGAAGGCCGTGTGCGACAATGCTGCAAACCTGGGTGCGGCCCTTCGCCGGGGCAATGTCACACACGTGCCTTGTATGGCTCACGTGTTGAACCTGGTTGTCCAGCAATTTTTAGCCCACTATTCCAGACTAGATGGCCTTCTGCAGAGGGCACGGTCGCTGTGTGCTCACTTCCGCCGTTCGCATCCCGCAGCTCAGCGACTTACATCTCTACAGAAGTCGTTCGGCCTACCACTTCACCGGCTAAAATGCGATGTGCCTACCCGGTGGAATTCAACTCTGCACATGTTGCAGCGACTGTGGCAGCACTGACAAGCCCTGGTGCAATACGTTCTGACGTATAGCCTGGGCCAACGAGATTCAGAGGTGGGGCAAATCACGCTGGAGGAGTGGTCTCAGATCAGGGACCTATGCACCCTTCTGCACAGTTTTGAAATGGCGACGAAGATGTTTAGTGCTGACGATGCCATTATCAGCATGACTATTCCGGTGATTTACATGCTGGAGCACATGTTAAACAGAATTCGGAGTCAGGTGGTGGCACAAGAGGAGGTGGAGGAAGTAGAGGAGGAGGAGTTGTATGCGGAAGGGCTAACATCTGCAAGGTCCAGACGGTCGGCAGCACCAAGGCGGCAGCCATGTGAGGGTGGGGGAGATGGTTTTACCAGGGCGCATGGTAGCAGCCAAACTAGTGAGGAAGGTGCAGGAGCCCAGGAAGAAGTGGAGGACGAACTGATGGAAGACTCATCAGATGAGGGAGACCTTGATCACATTTCTGTTGTGCGAGGTTGGGGGGAGAGGACAGAGGAAGGAAGCATGATTGTTACTTCGCCACCAACACAACAGGGACTTGGTGCTCCTGGATGCGCAACACACATGAGTGCCTTCTTGCTGCACTACCTGCAACATGACCCTCGAATTGTGAGAATTAGAAATAATCCTGACTACTGGGTTGCCACACTGTTAGATCCCCGGTACAAAAGTAAATTTGCAGAAATTATTCCTGCCATAGAAAGGGATGCACGCATGCAGGAGTATCAGCAGAGACTGTTGCAGAATCTTACATGTGCTTTTCCACAAAATACCAGTGGTGCACGTAGTGAATCTCACAGTTCCAACTTGCCAACCGTGGGACTGTCAAGTTTTCAGCACTCAAACCGTAACAGAACCACAGTATCTGCTGGTAACATCAATTTTGCGGAATCATTTCACCACTTTTTTAGCCCATCCTTTGCAAGGCCACCGGAGACAAGAAGTCTGACACATAGTCAACGCCTAGAGACAATGGTACAGGAGTATCTCCAAGTAAACATTGAAGCCATGACTGTGTCACTGGACCCTTGCTCTTTTTGGGCTTCCAATCTGGATAAATGGCCGGAGCTAGCCACTTACGCCTTGGAGATCTTGTCATGCCCCGCAGCCAGCGTTCTGTCTGAACGTGTGTTCAGCGCTGCTGGTGGTGTGCTGACAGATAAGCGCACGCGGCTCTCCACTGATAATGTAGACAGACTCACGTTCATAAAGATGAACAAATCATGGATCCGAAACGACTTTTCTACCCCTGTGTCATCCTGGGGAGAGTAAAAGCTTGATGATTGGTTAAAATCACCCTACCAACCGTTTTAAGCTTTCAAATTACTAATCATGTTTATCTGTATCTTGACTGGAAAATAATTTGGGCTTTGTAGCAGTGTGCAGCACTGATCCTATTAGCCCATCTATACTAAAGCTTCACCAGATTTAAAATTAATAATCATGTTTATCTGTATCTTGACTGGAAAATAATTTGGGCTTTGTAGCAGTGTGCAGCACTGATCCTATTAGGCCATCTATACTAAGCTCCACCAGATTTAAAATTAATAATAATTTTTAGCTGCATCTAGCCCGGAAAATAATTTTGGGGCTCCGAGATGCGCAAGACACATAAGTGCCTTCTTGCTGCACTACCTGCAACATGACCCTCATATTGTCAGAATTCGAAGTAATCATGACTACTGGGTTGCCACACTCTTAGATCCCCCAAACTTTTCGATCAACCTTTTCATTTTAATAAAGACCAAAAAAATGGTCATTTTTGAAATTATAAGCATTAGCAGGTTATTAGAAACTGAAATCAAACAGTTTTCAACTCAAAACTTTATTCTAGGTGATGTTACATTTTCACATAGGACTAGAGATGAGCGTTGTTCTACTCGAACTGTTCGCCAATCTCAAATTCGAGCTGTTTTGGGCGGTGTTCGAGCCGTTCGGCGAACACGAATAATTTGAGAAAAATTCGGCTGTTCGAGGTTATGTTCGATAACTGTTCGTGCACCAAAATCATAACTGGATTTTTTCTCAGTAATGATGAAAATTAATGTTAATACGCAGTTTGAGTGTACAGCGGGGTGGGGGGAGGGGCAGGGGATAGATCTCTGCAGGAACAATGAAGATCTCCATTTTTTTTTCTCTTTCCCGCATTTACAGTGGGGAGGTGCAATCTGTCAGCCTATCAGCAGCGCACACACGGAGCGAAGTGCTTTTTTTCACACAAGCAAGGGCATGTGTCATTGGCAGTGTATGTCACATGTCCTTGCCCTATAAGACCAAGCCATTTTCCCCGTCGCCACCATTTTCTCACTGCTGCAGCTGCGTGTTAGACGGCACCGCTGTTGCTGTGTGCGCTATACCTTGTTAATTTCAAGCCAATTTTCGCACAAATCTACAGATAGCTTGGGAGTAGGGAATAGTTGTGATTGCAGTCCTTTTAAGGACTAGGTTACAGCATTTCCTATGACTTTTATCAGGCAGGTCTGTGCTCTTAAATAGATAGGTTGTGGGAGTAAAGACTAATTGTAATTGGAGTCCTTTTCAGGACTAGGTTACATCAGTTCCTATCAGTTTTTGCCAGGCAGGTCTGTGCCAGTGCTGTGCAAGTTTTTTTCACAGCATTTGGCTGAATCTAGCAAAGCTAATCCTTTTTGGCCTATTGCAGAGTGTGTTAGTCAGTGGAGTAGCCTATCTGTGTTGCAAGATATACCACCTGTGTATAGAATACCAATTTTTTTACTGCACCTAGTGAAGTAAAATCTTTTGGGCATAGCATCATTCTATTAGTCCATCTATACTGACCTCCATCAGGTTGCAAATTGAATATAATTTTTTTCTGCATCTAGCTCTGAAAAAATATTGGGCTTCTAGCTGTGTGTGGGACTTGTTCTATTAGTCCATCTATACTGACCTCCATCAGGTTGCAAACTGAATATATTTTTTTCTGCATCTACCTCTGAAAAAATATTGGGCTTCTAGCTGTGTGTGGGACTTGTTCTATTAATCCATCTATACAGACCTCCATCAGGTTGCAAACTGAATATATTTTTTTCTGCATCTACCTCTGAAAAAATATTGGGCTTCTAGCTGTGTGTGGGACTTGTTGTATTAGTCCATCTATACTGACCTCCATCAGGTTGCAAATTAAAAATAATTTTTATCTGCATCTACAGTACCTCTGAAAAAATATTTGGGCTTCTAGCTGTGTGTGGGACTTGTTCTATTAGTCCATCTATACTGACCTCCATCAGGTTGCAAATTGAATATAATTTTTATCTGCATCTAGCTCTGAAAAAATATTTGGCCTTCTAGCAGTGTGTGGAACTTTCTCTATTAGTCCATCTATACTGACCTCCATCAGGTTGCAAATTAAAAATAATTTTTATCTGCATATACCTCTGAAAAAATATTGGGCTTCTAGCTGTGTGTGGGACTTGTTCTATTAATCCATCTATACAGACCTCCATCAGGTTGCAAACTGAATATATTTTTTTCTGCATCTACCTCTGAAAAAATATGTGGCCTTCTAGCAGTGTGTGGGACTTTCTCTATTAGTCCATCTATACTGACCTCCATCAGGTTGCAAATTCAAAATAATTTTTTGTCTGCATCTAGCTCTGAAAAAATATTGGGCTTCTAGCTGTGTGTGGGACTTGTTGTATTAGTCCATCTATACTGACCTCCATCAGGTTGCAAACTGAATATATTTTTTTCTGCATCTACCTCTGAAAAAATATTGGGCTTCTAGCTGTGTGTGGGACTTGTTCTATTAATCTATCTATACTGACCTCCATCAGGTTGCAAACTGAATATATTTTTTTCTGCATCTACCTCTGAAAAAATATTGGGCTTCTAGCAGTGTGTGGGACTTTCTCTATTAGTCCATCTATACTGACCTCCATCAGGTTGCAAATTCAAAATAATTTTTTGTCTGCATCTAGCTCTGAAAAAATATTGGGCTTCTAGCTGTGTGTGGGACTTGTTGTATTAGTCCATCTATACTGACCTCCATCAGGTTGCGAATTAAAAATAATTTTTATCTGCATCTACAGTACCTCTGAAAAAATATTTGGGCTTCTAGCTGTGTGTGGGACTTGTTCTATTAGTCCATCTATACTGACCTCCATCAGGTTGCAAATTGAATATAATTTTTATCTGCATCTAGCTCTGAAAAAATATTTGGCCTTCTAGCAGTGTGTGGGACTTTCTCTATTAGTCCATCTATACTGACCTCCATCAGGTTGCAAATTGAATATAATTTTTATCTGCATCTAGCTCTGAAAAAATATTTGGCCTTCGAGCAGTGTGTGGGACTTTCTCTATTAGTCCATCTATAGTGACCTCCATCAGGTTGCAAATTAAAAATAATTTTTATCTGCATCTACCTCTGAAAAAATATTTGGGCTTCTAGCAGTGTGTGGGACTCATTGTATTAGGCCATCTATACCAAGCTCCACCAGCTTTGAAATTAATAATAATTTTTAGCTGCATCTAGCCCTGAAAATAATTTTTCCCAATAGTGGTAGCAATAGAAATATGGGGCGCGCGCCTGGCTAACAAAAATATACGCTTCATAACACAAAACACCAGCCTAGCGCACTGCATTAATAAGATGGCATCATCGTCTCTCCCAGTGCTAGGCCTACTACGCAGGCTAGTATTCCTGTGCCTAAAACACAATGTATGGGTCCGCGCTAGCCACTATGCTGAGGGGTATAAAGCTGCTGCTAACGCTTTATAACAATTCAATTGGCAGATTCTCACAGAGCTCTTCCACAACGCCCACCCATCGGGCAACAGTTGCCCACCCTCCCTATGGGATCTAGTGGCGAATAGTTGATGCCATTAATCAGAGCGTCAGTTGCCCCGTCAACGTGGCAAGCATACGGTAAGGCATGGGAAGAGTGGACACGAGTAGTAGCAGGCAGACGGGTTGACCAATGTGAACAAGCCAGATCACAAGTCACCATAGAATTTCTCCACCAGCTAATGATGAGGGGCATATCAGGGGCGTCAGCGCAGCGGTGTCTGACCGGAGTAGCATTTCACTTCCAACTACTGAATTGGGGAGATGTGACAAAGATTCATCATCAGACAACCCATAAAAGGGTGGAAAAGGGGTCAGCCAAGTCAGGAATGTAGACGTCCCGTCCCGTGTCACTAAAACTGATTTCTCACATCTTATCCCTAACACCATTAACATGACACTCACAATTTGAAGCAACACTAATGTCTACTGCATTTGTGATCGCCTTCTTCGGGGCGCTATGTATAAGCGAATGAGTCCCTCAATCCAAAATTACCACCAGTGGACGCTTATTACACCAGGAAGTAGTCATAGCCAATAATGCAATACGTGTACGCATACACCAATCGAAAACGGTTCCAGCGGGCAGGGGTACTTGGGTACTTCTACAACCCACAAACGGTACACTGAGTCGGGTAACAATAGTAAAAACATATCTAACCATCAGATTACAAAGTAATTTCTTCGTATCACACATTGATGGAACGCCATTATCAAGATACCTGTTCCAAGCTATATTTAATAAATGCATAACATCGGCAGGGAACCACCCCAAAGATTACGGGACACACTCATTCCGCATAGGTGCGGCCACGGAAGCAGCAAGAGCAGGACTGTCAGAAACGGAAGTTCAGAGGATAGGGAGATGGCGATCCACGTGTTTGGCGAGATACATAAGACCGGACTTGTTATCCTAACGTGGTTTGTTTCTTTTACAGGTGACGCTAAGCCAACAGTGTGAGTGATAGGCCACTCGTATATATATTGGGCACAAAAAAGGGCGAAAGTCCACCCAGGCGGGAGGAAATTAGAGTTTCATAACACATATTTCAACTGGAGAGGTATTAGAGGCCTGCTATGGCCACAGGTACTAATGGAGGTAATCAAGGTAGGGAGAGAGGCAAGAGGTCCGGTCATCTTAGTTATACAGGCCGGGGGAAACAACCTAGGTCATCACAAGAGCGCATAACTAATGGCAATAATGAAACTAGACACTGAGCGCTTCAGAGAATTTTTCACAAAATTAGCTATAGTATGGTCAGAGATTGTGCCGATAGCGGTATGGCAAGGTGCACGAGACATCACGGCCATCGAATGGACAAGGCGGGTAATAAATATTCGGATGGCAAAATTTAGAAGAGACAGAGGTGTTGTAGTGATACGACACCGACAACTGGAAGGAGATAAAGCAGGCCTCATACGGCCCGACGGTGTTCACTTAATAGATATTGGACTGGACATATTCCTGTCAGGACTCCAGGACGGAGTGGAACAAGCGTTAAGAGTGATGGGTGGGGGTCAGAGTCCTGCATACGAGTACGCTGGATCCTCCGTGGCCTGGAAATAGAAAGGACATGTTGGAGAGTTACACTTGTTGGCCAACTTGCCGGAGTGGGGACCCAGGGCATGCTGCAACAAGCTGAATTATTTTAGAAATAAAATGCCTTTCTAATGGAATGAGTATAAAGAGTTAATAAAGCTGTGACCGATCCTCACCCATCCAGTTGTAAGAGTTACATTATTGGGTTGTCCATGAAAGGGGGGCGGTAGGGGGGCTGAGCATCTGGGTTTGGTTGGGGGTCCCCACAGTCTGCCTAGGCTAGATTAATTTAAAAATTCTTATTAGATACACAGGCGGTGCAGCTTGCTTCGCAGCTGGGCTACTACGCCCAAAGTATTGCCTAGGCTAGATGCAGTTAAAAATTCTACGCTGACTAGCAGACACTGAAGATTTGGAGCAGACCTCTGAGTAAACAGCTCTTCAGACTCAACCATCTGTGTTACCCCAAGCCATAGTGTATGTAGTTTCTTACAGTTAAAAGGGGGGGGGTGCGACCCAACCCACCTGGAATTGACGATGCCAACGTCACGTAAGACACAGCAAGGGGACTCCCAAAATTGTGGCACAGACACCACTTAACCCTAGAACGCATACCTGTGGCCTTGCAGGCCCGCCCAGTTAATTGTTTTCTATTTTCTGCAAGATTGCTTTAGTTAGAATTTTGAAACTCTAGGTATTCTTCATGTATATAGTTGTTTGTCATTTGAGTTTGAGTTATTCCATGTTATTTGCACACGGGCCTAAAGGGCCCCAGGTATGTGAAAGTGTAGATTTTTATGGTCATGCGTTCTAGGGTTAAGTGGCATCAATTGCCCCACTGTTGCTTAAAACGGTTGGTGAGGTGATTTTACCAAATCCCCAAGCTTTTAGTCTCCCAAGGATGACACAGGGGTAGAAATGTCCTTGCGAATCCATGATTTGATCATCTTTATGAACGTGAGTCTGTCTACATTCTCAGTGGACAGCCGCGTGCGCTTATCTGTCAGCACACCACCAGCAGCGCTGAACACACGTTCAGAGAGAACGCTGGCTGCATGGCATGACAAGATCTCCAAGGCGTGAGTGGCGAGCTCCGGCGATTTTTCAAGACTGGAATACCAAAATGAGCAAGGGTCCAGTGACACAGTCATGGCTTCGATGTTCACTTGGAGATTCTCCTGTACCATCCTCTCTAGGCATTGACTATGTGTCAGACTTCTTGTCTCCTGTGGCCTTGCAAAGGATGGTCTAAAAAAGTGGTGAAACGATTCCACAAAATTGCTGTTACCAGCAGATACTGTGTTACTGTTACTGTTTGAGTGATGAAGACTCGACAGTCCCACCGTTGGCAAGTTAGAACTGTGAGATTCACTACGTGCACCACTGGTGTTTTGTGGAAAAGCACATGTAAGATTCTGCAACAGATACTCCTGCATTCGTCAATACCTTTTTATGGCAGGAATTATTTTGGCAAATATACTTTTGTACCGGGGATCTAAGAGTGTGGCAACCCAGTAGTCGGGATTACTTCGAATTCTGACAATCCGGGGGTCATGTTGCAGGTAGTGCAGCAAGAAGGCACTCATGTGTCTTGCGCATCCAGAAGGACCAAGTCCTTGTTGTGTTGGTAGCGAGGTAAGAATCATGCTTCCTTCCTCTGCCCTCTCCCTCCAACCTCGCACAACAGAAATGTGATCAAGGTCTCCCTCATCTGATGAGTCTTCCATGCCCATTGCCAGTTCGTCCTCCACTTCTTCCTCGGCTCCTGCACCTTCCTCAACAGTTTGGCTGCTACCATGCGCCCTGGTTAATCCCTCTCCCCCACACTCCCATGCCTGCCGCCTTGGTGCTGCCAACCGTCTGGACCTTGGAGATGTTATCCCTTCCGCATACGACTCCTCCTCTACTTCCTCCACCTCCTCTTGTCCCACCACCTGACTCCGAATTCTGTTTAACATGTGCTCCAGCATATAAATCACCGTAATAGTCATGCTGATAATGGCATCGTCAGCACTAAACATCTTCGTCGCCATTTCAAGACTGTGCAGAAGGGTGCATAGGTCCCTGATCTGAGACCACTCCTCCAGCGTGATTTGCCCCACCTCTGGATCTCGTTGGCCCAGGCTATACGTCAGAACGTATTGCACCAGGGCTTGTCAGTGCTGCCACAGTCGCTGCAACATGTGCAGAGTTGAATTCCACCGTGTCGGCACATCACATTTAAGCCGGTGAACTGGCAGGCCCAACGACTTCTGTAGAGATGTAAGTCGTTGAACTGCGGGATGCGAACGGCGGAAGTGAGCACACAGCGACCGTGCACTCTGCAGAAGGCCATCTAGTCCGGGATAGTGGGCTAAAAATTGCTGGACAACCAGGTTCAACACGTGAGCCATACAAGGCACGTGTGTGACATTGCCCCGGCGAAGTGCCACACCCAGGTTTGCAGCATTGTCGCACATGGCCTTCCCTGGTTGCAGGTCCAGTGGAGACAACCTTTCATGAAACTGGGTCTCCAGAGCTGACCAAAACTCCTCAGCTGTGTGACTCACATTTCCCAGACATTTCAAAGTAAACACTGATGCGTTGAGCCCTGCTGCCAGCATAGTAAGGAGGTGTGCAGGATTCCTTCTGCGCAGTTAGAAAGCAGGTGGCATTACCAGACAGGCTTTGGGTGCAGGTGGAGGACCGAGAGGAGGTTGAGGAGGCAGAAGCAGTGGAGGAAGTTCGAGATAAAGAGGATTAACACACAACTCGTGGGGACGGTAAGACTTGGACAGCAGCCCCTTGTCCTGCTGTCACCATAGTTACCCAGTGCCCAGTCAGCGACATGTAACGCCCCTGTCCATGCCTTCTCGTCCAAGTGTCTGTGGTGAAGTGCACCCTGTCACACACAGAGTTTCTCAAAGAAGCGGTGATGTTGTGTGCGACATGCTAGTGGAGCGCAGGCACACCTTTCTTTGAGAAGTAGTGCCGACTGGGCATCTGGTACTGGGGCACTGTGACGGACATAAGGTCTTGAAAATCCTCTGTGTCCTCCAGGTGGAAAGGCAGCATTTCTGTAGCCAAGAGCTTGCAGATGGTGAAATTCAACCTCTTAGCTTTCTCATGGCTAGGAGGAAATGGTCTTTTACTTTTCCACATCTGAGGGACCGAGGGCTGGCTGTTGTGCTTAGACGGTGTTGAGTAGGGTGTCCCCGGCAACTGCCGGTCTGTGAGGAAGATGCAGGCGGACATGTTAGGTTGCCTTGATCCAAAGGTGGTGCTCTCGATGTCGGAGAGCGCTCATCACTAGCAGGTGTTTCCACTTCCCAATGAACTGACGACCTGCCAATCACACTGGCTGTTGCGGGTAAAGAGGTGGCAGGTCTGCGTCCAAAAACATGTGTGACTGCTGTCCCCCCAGTCACAGAGGATGAAGAGGCTGCGGATGCACAAGATGGGGCAGACGGTGGTTGGCCCAGCCGGCTAGGCCGCATTGTAGCACAGTGAGCTTCCCACTGCAACTTATGCTTCATATTCATGTGACGGTACATGCATGAAGTACTCAAACTATGTATTTTTTGGCCTCTACTTAGCTTTTGCTGACAAATATTACAGATAACACGAGTTGGGTCATCCTTATCGATCTGAATAAATGCCCAGGCTATGCAAGGCTTAGAGCCCATGTGACCTGAAGAGCCACTACGACTTGTGGTCAGAGGCAGAGTTGTGGTTGAGGATGCAGTTGTTGACGTGCTTCCAGTACTCCGTCTCTGTTCAGGAAGGCGCAACCTAACCTCGTCGTCAATAGCATCTGTGATGCCCCGCTGCGCTTGGTATCACAGATCCTACAAGAGTGCATTGATGGAATCCTCCACAAGAGGCCCCCATAAACATTCACACATCTCCACCTTCCACCTCAGACCAGCAGAGGGAGCCCGTTAGGGATATAAATAGGGAAGGTGGAGCTAGGCAGTTCAGTTCCTCTGAAGAGTTCCTGCAGTAGAGAAGCCTAAGAGAGGTCAGTCTGCAGTGGAGTTCAGTCTAGTCTAGAGAACGCAGTTAATAGTTCAGCAGTGGAGCACGAGGCTCCTGCTTGCTAGATTCAGGGAGCCCAGATAGAGCTTAAGGTGTGCCGCTGCCGTAAGATCAGTGCAGCGCGGCAAGCTGCCGTTAGTGTGTATAGCCTAGTGAGGGCCCGAGTAGGCCGAAGGCGAGTGGCGAGTTAGTACATAAGGGGCAGAGGAGCTTAACCAGCTCACCCCGAAGCATTTACCGGACACAGGATCCGAGCTTACCGGTACCTCTATGACCCAGTAAGGCATAACCGGAATCCCTGGAGAACTACAAGTCCCAGGATCGCTAAGGTGCTGATATGTAACAGAGCCAGGAGACGCTTAGGCCCCGCATACTGGGAGCGTGAACTCCAAGAGAAGGCCCTACCACAAGGTCAGCCAGCGCAGGACAGAGACAAAGTTAGGCCTAGCTCCAGGCAGGTCAGAAACTTACTACGCAGAGGCAAGAAACAGGAGGCCCTACACCCGCTCATTGGGGAGGATCCTGATATGCACCCTTCACCCTACAGTGCTCCGGGATGTGCCTGAATTTCCACCAGTAAAAGGTACTGAAGTGACTACCGTGTCCGTTCCCGTTCTTGCTCTGACCCAGCTGGGTCTTGCCTGTCCTGCATTCCCCTTGCATACGCTGCCCTGAGACCTAGCTCCACCTGTGGGGAGCTATACCATCGAGCTGCCTTATCACCGGCCTCAGTGGACTGCTGCAGCGCTGGTGCTTGTCACCAGATACCACAGGTGGCGTCATGAACTCTTATAAAATTAACAATTATCCACCCTTTTAAAGAGAGACCCCAGGGTACGGGCCAGGGAGCCGACCACCGCGACATCCCCAAGGCCAGGCAAATGCCCGGGTACCGAGTCATCCCCATCCCCAGGGCTAGTCACATCCTCCTCCACCTCCTCTGCTGACCTTATCGACTGTCTGACTGTGGGTTGACAGTAAGTGGGATCTCCAACCTCGTCATCATCACCCTGTGTGTTATCACACCCGTCGCCCTCAGAGCCAACCTCTTCCTGCCCTGACCGAAAAGTCAAGTTGTCGCTCCAATCAGGTATTTGAGTCTCATCATCGTCTTCATCATTGTCTCCACCAACAGGAGTTACAGTTTGGGAACAAGGGTCTACATTATGCTCAGAACCTTCTTCATCTGGTCCTGGATCCAACTTATAAAGATTCTGGGCATCGGATCAGATCATTTCCTCATCTGGATTAACAGAAGCTCTGGAGCAGACCTCCGTTTCCCAGGCTATAGTATGAGTAAACAGCTGGGCAGACTCAGCCATCTGTGTTACCCCATACTCAGACTGGCAGCTGGAGACTTGGGAGCTGTGAGGAAGCAAGTGCGATTGGGGTGACACCTCTGAGGACTGGAGTATTTGTGATGTTGAAATTGAGGTGATGGAGAGCCCACTTGAAGGAGCACTTGATATCCGTTGAAGCACCTGCTGTTTTTGTGCCTCATCTAGAATTTGTAGCGATGGGCGTGTCCGTAAGAATGGGATCTTATCACATTGTCCACGAAAAGAAGTCGACATCTTAGTTTGGCTGGAAGATGGTCTTTCTTCTGCAGATGTTACTCCCCCCCCCACCGTGGGGGGCCTCGACCCACCGGCGGACAGGCACCAGTATTGGGATAGGGGGGCTGGCCGTCAGGGTCCACCGCGGCTCTGGCACAAACCCGGCGACACAGAGGTGGCACAGGCAGGAACGGACTGGCCGTGTCGGCTTCTCACTTTTTGGATTTTAGAAGGGCATGACATGCCTATATCTGTGTCTCCCCCTCCTTTTACTCCTCCACCTCTTTTCTTTTCGCATGACTATATGTACTTGTCACTTTTCCATGTGTTAGTTGTGTCTTCTGAGCAGTTTGTCAGCTTTTAGACACCTTTGAAGGTGTTTTCTATGTGTTTCTATGTGTTTTTGTTTGCCTGCCATTGGTTTTAACGGTGTTCGAAGGTGTTCGACGAACAGTTCGACGAACAGTTCGGCGAACACACGGGTGTTCGACGAACCGAACCGAACTCGAACACTACGGGGGTGGCTCAACACTACATAGGACCCCTTGTTCGAAAGGAGCTTCTGAACTCTCTTGTCCATTGAATTTGTCAGGTTTTGGATGGTTTCTGCTTCAATTGTTTTGCATGAGGACAGAATACCCTCCCAGAGCTGTTGCTTAGATGTGAACTGCCTCCCGCCATCATAGACACTCCTTTTGATGATGCTCCAGAGGTTCTGAATGGGGTAGAGGTCAGGGGAGCATGGGGATCACACCATAAGTTTGTCCCCTTTTATGCCCATATCAGCCAGAGATGCAGATGTTTTATGTGCAGCATGAGATGGTGCATTATCATGCAAAAAAATGATCTTGCTGTGAAATACATGGTTCTTCTTCTTGAACCATGGCAGGAAGTGCTGTTTGAGAAAATCCACATACATTATGGAGTTCATCTTTAGCGCCTTCAGGGATCCTAAAGGGGCCGACAATCTCTCTCCCCATGATTCCAGCCCAAAACATTACTCCACCTCCTCCTTGTTGGCGCTGTAGCCGTGTTTGCGTGGGGTGTCCATCAACCAGCCATCCTCCACTCCATCCATCTGGACCATCGAGTGCTGCACGGCACTCATCCGTGAACAAAACAGTTTTGAAATCAGTCTTCATGTAATGTTTGGCCCACTGGAGCCGTTTCTGCTTGTGTGAAGTGGATAGAGGAGGTCGACAGGATGGCATATGCACAGCTGCAAACCTCTGAAGGACCCTGCATCTTGTTGTTCGGGGGACGTTGGAGGCACCAGCAGCTTCTAAAACTTGTCTGCTGCTATGACAAGGCTTTTTTGCCGCTGCTCTTTTAACCTGACGTAATTGCCTGTAGGAAAGAGTCCTCAATTTGCCCTTATCAGCACGCACGCGTGTGTACTGTAAATCAGCTACATACTTCTTGATTGCCAAGACACTTCATCCTGATCATCGCACAATGTTGATTGTAGTCATGCCTTGACCTAAACACTCCACAATTTGTTGCTTCTCAGCAGCCGACACATCCTTTTTCTTTCCCATTTTGGCAGAAAATGTAGGCTGCTTAATAATGTGAGACAGCCTTCTTAAGTAGTCTTGCCTTTCATTGGACACACCTGCCAAACTAATTAGCACAGGTGTCTGCAATTGCTTACAGTGATATAAAGAGCCCTGACACACATCACCATCAATGAGTTTAACTGACAAACAAACAAATTCTTCCCTTATCACTCCTAAACACTTTTTGCATAATAATTTGGAACACAGTGTACATGTGCTTTTCCACAAAACACCAGTGGTTCACGTAGTGAATCTTACAGTTCTAACTTGCCAACCGTGGTCTGTATGGAGTTGTTCAATAAAGGGCCCAAAATTAAGATAACATAGATGGGAGAGGTCTCTATGAATAGGAATTCCTAAGTATTTGATACCCTGTGAGGGCCAGGCAAAGGGAAAGTTGGACTGGATGGAATCCTATATGGATTTGGGGAGGGAGACATCGAGGGCCTCAGACTTCGCTGCATTGATTTTAAACTTTGACCATGTAACAAAGTGATCTATTTCAGCCATAACAGCATGGATGGATATATGTGATTGAGTGATATATACTAGTACATCATCAGCAAATAGAGGGCACTTGTACTCGGTGCCTCCCACCTCAATCCACCTAATATTGGGGTTATGGCGAATTGATGAGAGCAGGTGCTCCGTCACTAGGATGTGTAAGAGAGGGGACAGAGGACATCCCTGCCTTGTCCCATTGGTGATTGTGAAAGGTGATGAAAATGTTCTGATGCACCCCCTGGGCCTTGGGACACCCGGAGCCGGACCCTTTTTGGTGGATGCTGGTGGTTGTAGTCTTCGTGGCGGCGACCCGGTTCCGTGGCTCAGGGTGGTCAAACCAGTGGCGGAACTATTTATGTGGTTTTGATGTTTAAATGTCTGACTACGCCACCCGTGGATTGCGGTCAGAGTGAACCGCCGCTGCAGGGCAGACCGCTGAGGCTGGTGTTGTGGGTGCAGCACAGCGTAGCATAACTCCCCACGGGAGGAGTATAGCCTCAGGGCAGTGTATGCGGAGGATGGGGGTGATGGTGCAGGGCAGCAGCAGTAATGACACGGAGTCAGTGATGCAGTCCAGGGCCTTTACTCACAGTTCTTATTATCCAGACCACGTCTGCAGGTAACGGCTGCCCACGTCGTACTGTGCTCACCAGATGAGGGTTCAGACAACTCCCAGATAACTTTGGAGCGCTTCACAGGACCCCCTTTGTGTGTCCTTTGTCTGGCCTTTCTTACCAACCCTTCTGTCCGGCTGCCTCGGGCCTCCTCTTGGTAAACTTGGCGCCAGTTTCCCTGACCCTATGTGCTGCCCTCCTAGCGGGTGTAGCGAGGGGCTGCGCCACATAAAATGTCACAGCCTCCGGATTCTAGCTGAGGGTCGTTTCCTGCCTCCACTAGTTTCGGGGACCGGTCTCCCCCTTTGGCCTGACCCCTCCATGCAGGTGGATTCGGGTGTGCGGTGGCGACTCGCCCGTCCGCACCCCTGGGATCCCTTCGTTCCTCGTTCCTGGAGCCTTCTCCGCTCCTCTTCCTTCCTTCTCCCTCTTCCAGGCCTGGGCCTCTGTTACTAGGCCCGCCTCCGGAGCAGAGCTCATGCAGAGCCCCTGCTCCCTGCCACTTCTGCTCAGACTTCTCTGCACTGAACTAAGATGGTGCCCACCTTTTATACTCCCTTCTCAATGCACCCAGGAACTGCTTCCTCCCTGCTCCTGCACTACAGGGTTCCCCTTCCTCAGTGTTCCCTCCCCCCACTCCAGCCAGGGACAGGGACTGTCGTGCCCATCTCAGGGGCATATTGGTCGCCCTGCCCCACGGCAATGTGGTGTAATGCATGCAGGTGTCGGGTCCTGATCCACACTCCATCCTTACCTGAGAGTGAGATATCACACATCTGGGTGAGGTGTAATACCTCTGTAGCAACCGAGCCCTCAGGGTGCTACAGTTCCTTTTATCTTCAGCCTAGGTGACGTATTGCGATACAGGGCCGTGATTTTGGCTATAAAGGGTCCCCTAGACCCCTACCCCAAGCTTTTTAAGAGAATCATATATGGCGTGCCAGGAGACTCTATGGAATGCTTTCTCAGCATCCAACGAGAGTATCTAATTACAAATTTTTAACTGCATCTAGCCCAGGAAATACTTTGTGCCTAGTAGCAGTGTCTGCTAGTCAGCGGATTATCCCGGCTGTTAAGCAAGCTACACCACCTGTAGTTTGGACACTTAATTTTTTCAAAGGAAATGCTTCGGGACCACGGGATACTCAGTGAAGAGCATCAGGAGGCACCCCAAGGCATAGGGGCTGGGACTGGCAGTAGGATGCCTTGCGGTGGACAGCCGAGCTCGATCTTATAAAAGCTTTTTAACTGCAGCAGCTTTAGTGGACGCTACTGGAGCTGGAATTACGCGGCTGCTGGCATGAGACTTGCCCTCCAATAGATCCTTGTAAATGGATTTAAAGTGTATTCATTCAAATTAGAGAGACAATTTAAATTAAAAAGCTTAAAGCTGCCTTCACCACAGGGGGGCTCGCTCGACCCACCAGCGGACAGGCACCAGTATTGGGAGAGGGGGGCTGGCCGTCAGGGTTCACCGCGGCTCTGGCACAAACCCGGCGACACGGAGGTGGCACGGGCAGGAGCGGACTGAACGTGTCGGCTTCTCACTTTTCGGATTTTAGAAGGGCATGACATGCCTATATCTGTGTCTCCCCCTCCTTTTACTCCTCCACCTCTTTTCTTTTCTCATGACTATATGTACTTGTCACTTTTCCATGTGTTAGTTGTGTCTTCTGAGCAGTTTGTCAGCTTTTGGACACCTTTGAAGGTGTTTTCTATGTGTTTCTATGTGTTTTTGTTTGCCTGCCATTGGTTTTAACGGTGTTCGAAGGTGTTCGACGAACAGTTCGACGAACAGTTCGGCGAACACACGGGTGTTCGACGAACCGAACCGAACTCGAACACTACGGGGGTGGCTCAACACTAGTCTTTTGCGATGTCTTTGTGTTCGTTTTTTTGCGGCGGTTTCACTGCGAAATCAGTTTATATATAAAATAGTAGCGGCTTCCAAGCAGAAGCTTCTAGAAGAAAAGACCAATCGCTTCTTTTAGCCGCTTCAAAGCTTTTGAAACCTGAAGAAGTTAAAAGAAGTGACAACAGACGGATCATATGCACAGCAAGTCCTTTTGACTTTTCAGTACATATGTTCATTCTTTTTGACGTTTGTACAGCTTTTTTTTTTTAGAATAGACATTTATCATCAATCCACCTGCTCTGAGCACAATGTTATGGAGTTCCCAGTATGCATACCATGCAAATAAGGTGAATGACACAGAATCAATATAATTGGTATAACATTTTTTAATGTAATTATATATATATATATATATATATATATATATATATATATATATATATAATAAGGTCATGTGACCTAAACGTTGGCCCATTGCACACAGACGTTTGCTGATGATTGTTGTAATAAACTTCTAACTTTCGGCTTATATTGGAGAGCCTGGTTTCCTCTCTATCTCTACTTTCCAGAGCGTCCTCAAAATCTCCTCACAGAAAAGAGAGAAGGGGGTTCATCCGAAAATCGTCATGTGCAGGAGCAGTTTCTTCTTCAGAGTCTCAATAATATCACAGAAAGAAGACCGCTATTTCATTGATCCTCATCTGAGAACTCAGTACTGGTACGATGTTTCCCAAAGCTGATGGTAAACTAAAGAAAAGACAGAACAGAAGTAAAGGTGAATTATTTTTTTTAGCATTTGAAATGAATGCAGATGTAATCTATATGTTCTCTCTTACCTGGGCTGACGTACAAGATGGACTCTTCTAGTGTCACTGCCAAACTCTTAACTTCTTCCTTGAACATTTAAGATGTTCCACTGAATTTTAGAAGGAAGCAGTGTTTGCGACACAGGGGGCACCAAAGGTTGGAGTTGAGCCAGGTAGAGATGCAACCCTGATGGAAACAATGATTGCATGGTAGCACTGTGACTTCCTCTCCGGTCTCATAATCCGTCATGCAGATGACACACGACTCCTCCTGAGATGTTACAGCTCTTGTTGGGAGGTTCCTAATTTGCTGAGCTCGCCAAGTCTGCTGCCTTTCCTGCAGATTATATTGTGCAGGTGGTGATGGTGGCCGCATCTGTGGCGGAGGCGTCATCACTCCCATTCCCTGCTGCTGAAAGATGATGTTGAACAGACGGTTTGCCTGCAGTAATTGTACAGGAGATCCACTTGCAGCTGGAGACTCCCTGAGTCTGCGGCTGGGCAGAACGGGAAATGGCCGTCTGAATTCAAACTCAGTGGCGGTGTCTGAGGATCCACTGTCATCCCTTCTGCTCTCTGATGTTTCTCTGGAGGGCTCTGCAGGGACTGGTCTAAGCGGAGAGCGGCTTCTTTCCCTGCTCTCTTGTCCTCTTTGCCGGAGAGGAGTTCTGGCTTCTCTGCCTCTCGCAGTGACAGCAGTGGCGTCTGTTCTGTGTCCACCAGTAGTAATTGGTCTTCTCTGATCCCTTTGAGAAGATCTCAATTGATGGACAATCATAGCCTGACCTATAAAGAAATAAAATGTACTATAAATATGCAAAAGTTTATAAAAAAAACACTTTTGAACCAAAGAGAAATAACCTGCTGTTGATTTGGAGTTTAGGGAGAGGAGCAAAAATTGATTAATGTTTGGGCTAAATAAACCTGCTCAATGGATCCCCTCTCTGCAGACATCACAGAGCAGGGGTGGAACCAGACTGCGACTAACACAGCCCCCAAGGACTATGAATGGGAAGGTGGAGGATGCACTGAGTGTACTGAAACCGCTTACCCCAGGGAAATCTCCTCCCAGAAAAGATCCTATAAGGTGGGAATATTCTCTCACTTACCCTGATTTTCAGGTCGGCTCATCCAAGTCTCGTTGTCAGCAATAAGCTGATGCAGCTCCCTGGAAGTCATGGTTCAGTTTCCCGGGGCTGAGATGGTAGAGTGATAGAAAATGAGAACTAAGTTCTCTGATGGCACGGATGTTATGGTGCCAAAATATCAATAAGAAGCTGTAGAAGTAAAGCACTAGATGTATGAAACAAACTAGCTCGCACTTCCAAAACCACGGTAGAGTCTCAGCGAAAACTTCAACTCTGAAAATGGCGCTGATGTCACCGAGTGCATAGATTGTATAACCTCACAGCATTCTATGTCACTGTGACATCACATGTGAGACCAACAACGCGCTGTCATGATGGCCGACTGTCCAATCTGTTATATACATATTATAAAATGTTATATTATTATATATTATAATACACATTGTAAAAAAATATTATATTATATTATTATTAACCATCTAACACTCTTAAGGTGTGTATATGTGTCTAAAGCATAGGAGATATATATATACATCTTATGTATATCAGATGCCTTGGAATAATAATCCTATACTCACCTTTCAGACCCCCAGTACTGCTGCTGTCAGTGTCCCCGCCGACCTCCTGGCTTCTCCTTCCCGCAGGGGCCATTGGGTGACCACTGCAGCTAATCAGTTAATACATATTTCCCATTCATATGTTTAATGTGATGTAAAATAAACACTTTTAGAAAAGAAAACAGATAAATTAGATTTTCAAAATACGGCATGTACTAAGGTGGATACTCATGGTATGATATGCAGAGAGAGGAATACTGGGAGGACACAGAACGTTAGTCCACCTGTTTAACCCTCAGGATAATTCTTATCAGGTCATAGAGGGGTGTACATAGAAATCCACAGACCCCATAGCAAAGATCCGAAATGGGACCTCTTAATAGCCCCTGGCTGCCATTAAGCAACCCAGTGGTGGTCACAAAGACCCCCTGTTTAAACTGCTTAGATGCCATAGTTGCTGGTCACTATGGAAGATAAGGGGTTAATCTGATGTAATCACAGCTAACTTGAATTGCAGCAATTACAAATGGCTGTCTGCTGTGTAAAACAGCCGGCACCCACTGGGTATGGAGTGGGCTGAGCATGTGAGTTTGCCCCTTATACACCATCATAACTTATGCTGTATATATACGATATAAACAGGGGATGGGGCTATTCGGCACTAGGATCCTCCTGTTCATGGGCTCCATAGCGGTCATGTGGCCTGCCAAAATTGGCTGTATGCTACTGAGGTCATACATATAATATGGAAAAAAAAAATCATACAAGGTAAATAATTGAAATTCATATCAGAAATAGTCCAGTTCTTTAGTGCCCATTCACATTAAAGGAAAATCATCTGAATTGATTGAATTTTGTGGGACAGGTCCATAATCCTCCCATGGAAAGGACATGCATGCTCGGCTGAATGAGGCATACATGAGTATAGGAGCAGTGAGGGAGAGAAGAGAGGAAGGGAGAAGACGGTGATTGGTGAGTATCTTAATCTGCCTCCATCACATAGATATTTAGGATGGATTAGGGAATCGTTAGCTTGGAGCGCTTCTTTCTCCAATAAGTTTTATTGATTTTTATAAACAAAGAAAAATATACAAACAATGAACAGAGAACTAGTGTTGAGCCACCCCCGTATTGTTCGAGTTCGGTTCGGTTCGTCGAACAGCCGTGTGTTCGCCGAACTGTTCGTCGAACTGTTCGTCGAACACCTTCGAACACCGTTAAAACCAATGGCAGGCAAACAAAAACACATAGAAACACATAGAAAACACCTTCAAAGGTGTCCAAAAGCTGACAAACTGCTCAGAAGACATAACTAACACATGGAAAAGTGACAAGTACATATAGTCATGCGAAAATAAAAGAGGTGGAGGAGTAAAAGGAGGGGGAGACACAGATATAGGCATGTCATGCCCTTCTAAAATCCAAAAAGTGAGAAGCCGACACGGCCAGTCCGCTCCTGCCCGTGCCACCTCCGTGTCGCCGGGTTTGTGCCAGAGCCGCGGTGAACCCTGACGGCCAGCCCCCCTATCCCAATACTGGTGCCTGTCCGCTGGTGGGTCGAGCGAGCCCCCCTGTGGTGGAGGCAGCTCTAAGCTTTTTAATTTAAATTGTCTCTCTAATTTGAATGAATACACTTTAAATCCATTTACAAGGATCTATTGGAGGGCAAGTCTCATGCCAGCAGCCGCGGTAATTCCAGCTCCAGTAGCGTCCACTAAAGCTTCTGCAGTTAAAAAGCTTTTATAAGGATCGAGCTCGGCTGTCCACCGCAAGGCATCCTACTGCCAGTCCCAGCCCCTATGCCTTGGGGTGCCTCCTGATGCTCTTCACTAAGTATCCCATGGTCCCGAAGCATTTCCTTTGAAAAAATTAAGTGTCTAAACTACAGGTGGTGTAGCTTGCTTAACAGCCGGGATAATCTGCTGACTAGCAGACACTGCTACTAGGCACAAAGTATTTCCTGGGCTAGATGCAGTTAAAAATTTGTAATTAGATACTCTCGTTGGATGCTGAGAAAGCATTCCATAGAGTCTCCTGGCACGCCATATATGATTCTCTTAAAGAGCTTGGGGTAGGGGTCTAGGGGACCCTTTTATAGCCAAAATCACGGCCCTGTATCGCAATACGTCACCTAGGCTGGAAATAAATGGAACTGTAGCACCCTGAGGGCTCGGTTGCTACAGACGTATTGCACCTCACCCAGAGGTGTGATATCTCACTCTCAGGTAAGGATGGAGTGTGGATCAGGACCCGACACCTGCATGCATTACACCACATTGCCGTGGGGCAGGGCGACCAATATGCCCCTGAGATGGGCACGACAGTCCCTGTCCCTGGCTGGAGTGGGGGGAGGGAACACTGAGGAAGGGGAACCCTGTAGTGCAGGAGCAGGGAGGAAGCAGTTCCTGGGTGCATTGAGAAGGGAGTATAAAAGGTGGGCACCATCTTAGTTCAGTGCAGAGAAGTCTGAGCAGAAGTGGCAGGGAGCAGGGGCTCTGCATGAGCTCTGCTCCGGAGGCGGGCCTAGTAACAGAGGCCCAGGCCTGCAAGAGGGAGAAGGAAGGAAGAGGAGCGGAGAAGGCTCCAGGAACGAGGAATGAAGGGATCCCAGGGGTGCGGACGGGGGAGTCGCCACCGCACGCCCGAATCCACCTGCGTGGACGGGTCAGGCCAAAGGGGGAGACCGGTCCCCGAACTAGTGGAGGCAGGAAACGACCCTCAGCTAGAAACCGGAGGCTCTGACATTTTATGTGGCGCAGCCCCTTGCTCCACCCGCTAGGAAGGCACCACATAGGGTCAGGGAAACTGGCGCCAAGTTTACCAAGAGGAGGCCCGAGGCAGCCGGACAGAAGTGTTGGTAAGAAAGGCCAGACAAAGGACACACAAAGGGGGTCCTGTGAAGCGCTCCAAAGTTATCTGGGAGTTGTCTGAGCCCCTCACCTGGTGAGCACAGTACGACGTGGGCAGCCGTTACCTGCAGACGTGGTCTGGATAATAAGAACTGTGAGTAAAGGCCCTGAACTGCATCACTGACTCCGTGTCGTTACTGCTGCTGCCCTGCACCATCACCCCCATCCTCCGCATTCACTGCCCTGAGGCTATACTCCTCCCGTGGGGAGTTATGCTACGCTCTGCTGCACCCACAACACCAGCCTTAGCGGTCTGCCCTGTAGCGGCGGTTCACTCTGACCGCAATCCACGGGTGGCGTAGTCGGACATTTAAACATCAAAACCACATAAATAGTTCCGCCACTGGTTTGACCGCCCTGAGCCACGGAACCGGATCGCCGCCACGAAGACTACAACCACCAGCATCCACCAAAAAGGGTCCGGCTCCGGGTGTCCCAAGGCCCAGGGGGTGCGTCAGAACATTTTCATCACCTTTCACAATCACCAATGGGACAAGGCAGGGATGTCCTCTGTCCCCTCTCTTATACATCCTAGTGACGGAGCACCTGCTCTCATCAATTCGCCATAACCCCAATATTAGGTGGATTGAGGTGGGAGGCACCGAGTACAAGTGCTCTCTATTTGCTGATGATGTCCTAGTATATATCACTCAATCACATATATCCATCCCTGCTGTTATGGCTGAAATAGATCACTTTGTTACATGGTAAAATTTTAAAATCAATGCAGCGAAGTCTGAGGCCCTCGATGTCTCCCTCCCTAAATCCATATAGGATTCCATCCAGTCCAACTTTCCCTTTGCCTGGCCCTCACAGGGTATCAAATACTTAGGAATTCCTATTCATAGAGACCTCTCCCATCTATGTTATCTTAATTTTGGGCCCTTTATTGAACAATTCCATACAGACCACGGTTGGCAAGTTAGAACTGTAAGATTCACTACGTGAACCACTGGTGTTTTGTGGAAAAGCACATGTACACCGCGTTCCAAATTATTATGCAAAAGGTGTTTAGGAGTGATAAGGGAAGAATTTGTTTGTTTGTCAGTTAAACTCATTGATGGTGATGTGTGTCAGGGCTCTTTATATCACTGTAAGCAATTGCAGACACCTGTGCTAATTAGTTTGCAGGTGTGTCCAATGAAAGGCAAGACTACTTAAGAAGGCTCTCTCACATTATTAAGCAGCCTACATTTTCTGCCAAAATGGGAAAGAAAAAGGATGTGTCGGCTGCTGAGAAGCAACAAATTGTGGAGTGTTTAGGTCAAGGCATGACTACAATCAACATTGTGCGATGATCAGGATGAAGTGTCTTGGCAATCAAGAAGTATGTAGCTGATTCACAGTACACACGTGTGCGTGCTGATAAGGGCAAATTGAGGACTCTTTCCTACAGGCAATTACGTCAGGTTGAAAGAGCAGCGGCAAAAAAGCCTTGTCATAGCAGCAGACAAGTTTTTGAAGCTGCTTGTGCCTCCAACGTCCCCCGAACAACAAGATGCAGGGTCCTTCAGAGGTTTGCAGCTGTGCATACGCCATCCTGTCGACCTCCTCTATCCACTTCACACAAGCAGAAACAGCTCCAGTGGGCCAAACATTACATGAAGACTGATTTCAAAACTGTTTTGTTCACGGATGAGTGCCGTGCAGCGCTCGATGGTCCAGATGAATGGAGTGGAGGATGGCTGGTTGATGGACACCCCACGCAAACACGGCTACAGCGCCAACAAGGAGGAGGTGGAGTAATGTTTTGGGCTGGAATCATGGGGAGAGAGATTGTCGGCCCCTTTAGGATCCCTGAAGGCGCTAAAGATGAACTCCATAATGTATGTGGATTTTCTCAAACAGCACTTCCTGCCATGGTTCAAGAAGAAGAACCGTGTATTTCACAGTAAGATCATTTTTCTGCATGATAATGCACCATCTCATGCTGCACATAAAACATCTGCATCTCTGGCTGATATGGGCATAAAAGGGGACAAACTTATGGTGTGACCCCCATGCTCCCCTGACCTCTACCCCATTCAGAACCTTTGGAGCATCATTAAAAGGAGTGTCTATGATGGCGGGAGGCAGTTCACATCTAAGCAACAGCTCTGGGAGGGTATTCTGTCCTCATGCAAAACAATTGAAGCAGAAACCATCCAAAACCTGACAAATTCAATGGACGAGAGAGTTCAGAAGCTCCTTTCGAACAAGGGGTCCTATGTGAAAATGTAACATCACCTAGAATAAAGTTTTGAGTTGAAAACTGTTTGATTTCAGTTTCTAACAACCTGCTAATGCTTATAATTTCAAAAATGACCATTTTTTTCGTCTTTATTAAAATGAAAAGGTTGATCGAAAAGTTTGGGGGATCTAAGAGTGTGGCAACCCAGTAGTCATGATTACTTCGAATTCTGACAATATGAGGGTCATGCTGCAGGTAGTGCAGCAAGAAGGCACTTATGTGTCTTGCGCATCTTGGAGCCCCAAAATTATTTTCCGGGCTAGATGCAGCTAAAAATTATTTTTAATTTTAAATCTGGTGAAGCTTATTATAGATGGCCTAATAGGATCAGTGCTGCACACTGCTACAAAGCCCAAATTATTTTCCAGTCAAGATACAGATAAACATGATTAGTAATTTGAAAGCTTAAAACGGTTGGTAGGGTGATTTTAACCAATCATCAAGCTTTTACTCTCCCCAGGATGACACAGGGGTAGAAAAGTCGTTTCGGATCCATGATTTGTTCATCTTTATGAACGTGAGTCTGTCTACATTATCAGTGGAGAGCCGCGTGCACTTATCTGTCAGCACACCACCAGCAGCGCTGAACACACGTTCAGACAGAATGCTGGCTGCGGGGCATGACAAGATCTCCAAGGCATAAGTGGCTAGCTCCGGCCATTTATCCAGATTGGAAGCCCAAAAAGAGCAAGGGTCCAGTGACACAGTCGTGGCTTCAATGTTTACTTGGAGATACTCCTGTACCATCGTCTCTAGGCGTTGACTATGTGTCAGACTTCTTGTCTCCTGTGGCCTTGCAAAGGATGGGCTAAAAAAGTGGTGAAATGATTCCGCAAAATTGATGTTACCAGCAGATACTGTGGTTCTGTTACGGTTTGAGTGCTGAACACTTGACGGTCCCACGGTTGGCAAGTTGGAACTGTGAGATTCACTACGTGCACCACTGGTATTTTGTGGAAAAGCACATGTAAGATTCTGCAACAGTCTCTGCTGATACTCCTGCATGCGTGCATCCCTTTCTATGGCAGGAATAATTTCTGCAAATTTACTTTTGTACCGGGGATCTAACAGTGTGGCAACCCAGTAGTCAGGATTATTTCTAATTCTCACAATTCGAGGGTCATGTTGCAGGTAGTGCAGCAAGAAGGCACTCATGTGTGTTGCGCATCCAGGAGCACCAAGTCCCTGTTGTGTTGGTGGCGAGGTAACAATCATGCTTCCTTCCTCTGTCCTCTCCCCCCAACCTCGCACAACAGAAATGTGATCAAGGTCTCCCTCATCTGATGAGTCTTCCATCAGTTCGTCCTCCACTTCTTCCTGGGCTCCTGCACCTTCCTCACTAGTTTGGCTGCTACCATGCGCCCTGGTAAAATCATCTCCCCCACCCTCACATGCCTGCCGCCTTGGTGCTGCCGACCGTCTGGACCTTGCAGATGTTAGCCCTTCCGCATACAACTCCTCCTCCTCTACTTCCTCCACCTCCTCTTGTGCCACCACCTGACTCCGAATTCTGTTTAACATGTGCTCCAGCATGTAAATCACCGGCATAGTCATGCTGATAATGGCATCGTCAGCACTAAACATCTTCGTCGCCATTTCAAAACTGTGCAGAAGGGTGCATAGGTCCCTGATCTGAGACCACTCCTCCAGCGTGATTTGCCCCACCTCTGAATCTCGTTGGCCCAGGCTATACGTCAGAACGTATTGCACCAGGGCTTGTCGGTGCTGCCACAGTCGCTGCAACATGTGCAGAGTTGAATTCCACCGGGTAGGCATGTAGCACCCTGAGGATTCGGCTGCTACAGGGGTATTGCACCTCAACCCAGAGGTGTGATATTCCACTCCCGGGTAAGGAAGGAGTGTGGAACTGAGCTCGGTAGGCTGCATGCACTACACACATCCCATTTCCGAGGAGCAGACCGACGGTACTCCCACTTAGAAATGTGCAGGTACGACCGAGTCTGTTCCTGGCTGGAGTGGGAGGGGGGTGGTACATCCCAAGTAGTGTAGGGGCAGATAGGGGGAGCAGCCTGGGTAAAGTTAGGAGCTCATTGGGTGCTGGTCACCTGAGCTCACACATAGAGGGTGTATATAAGGTGGGCACCAACTAAGAACAGGGTCAGATGCAGAGAACAAGTCAGCGAGCAGAGGAGAAGAGAGACCCAGAGTGAGAGAGGAGAAGAAAGAGAGACCCAGAGGGGGAAACAGCAGAAAAGGACTCCAAGATCCCAACTTAAATCCCCGGGTGAAGAGTCGGCATCAGGGTACCGGAACCCAAGCTGGTGGGGGTAAAAACATTCCCCAGCCAGAGACCGGAGACCGTGGGCAGCGTTTGCCACGGTCACCCACCACATCCACCCCGAAGGCACACCACATGAAGGGTCAGGGAACCCAAGGCCAAGGGTGTCCCAACAGAAGGCCCGAGGGAGCCGGACCTAGGTGGATCACTGGTGGGGACGGCCAGAGAACGGGACAGAAGGAGAGCTCAGGGCCACGCTCCGGACTTGTTTGGGGGTTGGCTGGATCCAGGACCTGGTGGACGCAGCACGGCTCGGGTGGTCACTCGAAGCTGGAGTGACCAGTACAACATCTGCAGTAAGTAAACACCCTTAACTGCACAACCCGACTCTGTCTTCATTGCCGTCTGCACTGCACCACCACAACCCCCATCCTCTGCACCTGTCCCCTCTGAGGCTATACCCCTCCCGTTGGGGGTTATCCCACCAAGCTGCGCACCCACCATCAGCCTCAGCGGACCCTGCTGCAGCGGCGGCCACAGTGACCGCATCACAACGGGTGGCGTAGTCGACACAAAAGAACTCTTAATAACATCTGTAGGACTGCCACATAACACTGAGTTTGACGCCCTGGGCACGGGCCGGGTCACAGCCGCTCGGAGACTACAACCCCCCATCTGATCCGGTGCCGGGTATTCCCCTCAAAAAGGAATATGTCCCAGGGGGCGCGTCAGGCACATCGCATTTTAGCCGGTGAAGTGGCAGGCCCAACGACTTCTGTAGAGATGTAAGTCGCTGAGCTGCGGGATGCGAACGGCGGAAGTGAGCACACAGCGACCGTGCCCTCTGCAGAAGGCCATCTAGTCTGGGATAGTGGGCTAAAAATTGCTGGACAACCAGGTTCAACACGTGAGCCATACAAGGCACGTGTGTGACATTGCCCCGGCGAAGGGCCGCACCCAGGTTTGCAGTATTGTCGCACACGGCCTTCCCTGGTTTCAGGTCCAGTGGAGACAACCATTCATGAAATTGGTTCTCCAGAGCTGACCACAACTCCTCAGCTGTGTGACTCACATTTCCCAGACATTTCAATGTAAAAACCGCCTGATGACGTTGAGCCCTACTGCCAGCATAGTAAGGAGGTGTGCAGGATCCCTTCTGCGCAGTTAGAAAGCTTGTGGCATGACCAGACAGGCTTTGGGTGCAGGTGGAAGACCGAGAGGAGGTTGAGGAGGCAGAAGCAGTGGAGGAACTTTGACATAAAGAGGATTGACGCACAACTCGTGGGGACGGCAATACTTGGACAGCAGCCCCTTGTCCTGCTGTCACCATAGTTACCCAGTGCCCAGTCAGCGACATGTAACGCCCCTGTCCATGCCTACTTGTCCAAGTGTCTGTGGTGAAATGCACCCTGTCACACACAGAGTTTCTCAAAGAAGCGGTGATGTTGTGTGCGACATGCTGGTGGAGCGCAGGCACACCTTTCTTTGAGAAGTAGTGCCGACTGGGCATCTGGTACTGGGGCACTGCGACGGACATAAGGTCTCGAAAATCCTCTGTGTCCACCAGGCGGAAAGGCAGCATTTCTGTAGCCAAGAGCTTGCAGATGGTGAAATTCAACCTCTTAGCTTTCTCATGGCTAGGAGGAAATGGTCTTTTACTTGTCCACATCTGAGGGACCGAGGGCTGGCTATTGTGCTTAGACGGGGTTGATAAGGGTGTCCCCGGCAAACTGCCGGTCTGTGAGGAAGATGCAGGCGGACATGTTAGGTTGCCTTGATCCAAAGGTGGTGCTATCGATGTCGGACAGCGCTCAAGACCAGCTGGTGTTACCACCTCCAAAGAAAATGATGACCTGCCAATAACGCTGGCTGTTGCGGGTAAAGAGGTGGCAGGTCTGCGCCCCAAAACAGGTGTGACTGCTGTCCCCCCAGTCACAGAGGATGAAGAGGCCGCGGATGCACAAGATATGGCAGACGGTGGTTGGCCCGGCCGGCTAGGCCGCATTGTAGCACACTGAGCTTCCCACTGCAACTTATGCTTCATGTCCATGTGCCGGTTCATGCATGAAGTACTCAAACTATGTATTTTTTGGCCTCTACTTAG
The DNA here is from genome assembly GCF_046119375.1 of Phyllobates terribilis. Taxonomy (NCBI): domain Eukaryota; kingdom Metazoa; phylum Chordata; class Amphibia; order Anura; family Dendrobatidae; genus Phyllobates; species Phyllobates terribilis. The sequence continues at coordinate 367,572 of NW_027363258.1, forward strand.
CTTTTGCTGACAAATGTTACAGATAACACGAGTTGGGTCATCTTTATCGATCTGAAAAAATGCCCAGGCTATGCAAGGCTTAGCACCCATGCGACCTGAAGAGCCACCACGACTTGTGGTGAGAGGCAGAGTTGTGTTTGAGGATGCAGTTGTTGACGTGCTTCCAGTACTACGTCTCTGTCCAGGAAGGCGCAACCTGACCTCGTCGTCACTAGCATCTTCCTCCACCTCCTCTGCTGACCTCATCTCTTGGCTGACTGTGGGTTGACAGTAAGTGGGATCTCCGACCTCATCATCATCACCCTGTGCGTTATCACACCCGTCGTCCTCAGAGCCAACCTGTTCCTGCCCTGACAAAAAACTAAAGTTGTCGCTCCAATCAGGTATTTGAGTCTTATCATCGTCTTCCTCATTGTCTCCACCAACAGGAGTTACAGTTTGGGAATGAGGGTCTACATTATGGTCAGAACCTTCTGCGTCTGGTCCTGGATCCGACTCATAAAGATTCTGGGCATCAGTGCAGATCATTTCCTCGTCTGGATTCACAGAAGCGCTGGAGTCGACCTCTGATTCCCAGGCTATAGTATGAGTAAACAGCTCTGCAGACTCAACCATCTGTTCTACCTCATACTCAGACGGGCAGCTGGAGATTTGAGAGCTGTGAGGAAGCAAGTGCGATTTGGGTGACACCTTTGAGGACTGGAGTATTTGTGATGTTGAAGTTGATGTGGAGGAGAGCCCACTTAAAGGAGCACTTGATATCCGTTGAAGCACCTGCTGTTTTTGTGCCTCATCTGGAATTTGTAGCGATTGGCGTGGCCGTAAGAAAGGGATCTTATCACATTGTCCGCTAAAAGAAGTAGACATTTTAGTTTGGCTGGAAGATGGTCTTTCTTCTGCACCTACCCCACGGACACAACCTTTTTTCCCCTTCCCAACACGCCTATTCCCCTTTCCACCAGCAGCAGGCCTTTTTCCACTCATTTTGGTGGTTAACTAATTCACAACTCTGGAGTTGTTTGCACAAAAAAACAATGGATGGTAACCGAGCAGAGCTGAGTGGCCAAACTGTGGTATTAGGCCAAAACTATTGGCTGGGTTAGATGCAGAAAAAAATTATTTTTAATTTGCAACCTGATGGAGGTCAGTATAGATGGACTAATAGACCAAGTCCCACACACCGCTAGAAGCCCAAATATTTTTTCAGAGCTAGATGCAGAAAATTTTTTTATTCAATTTGCAACCTGATGGAGGTCAGTATAGATGGACTAATAGACCAAGTCCCACACACTGCTAGAAGCCCAAATTTTTTTTCAGAGCTAGATGCAGAAAAAAATTATTTTTAATTTGCAACCTGATGGAGGTCAGTATAGATGGACTAATAGACCAAGTCCCACACACCGCTAGAAGCCCAAATATTTTTTCAGAGCTAGATGCAGAAAATTTTTTTATTCAATTTGCAACCTGATGGAGGTCAGTATAGATGGACTAATAGACCAAGTCCCACACACTGCTAGAAGCCCAAATATTTTTTCAGAGCTAGATGCAGAAAAAAAATATTTTTAATTTGCAACCTGATGGAGGTCAGTATAGATGGACTAATAGACCAAGTCCCACACACTGCTAGAAGCCCAAATATTTTTTCAGAGCTAGATGCAGAAAAAAATTATTTTTAATTTGCAACCTGATGGAGGTCAGTATAGATGGACTAATAGACCAAGTCCCACACACTGCTAGAAGCCCAAATATTTTTTCAGAGCTAGATGCAGAAAAAAATTATTTTTAATTTGCAACCTGATGGAGGTCAGTATAGATGGACTAATAGAACAAGTCCCACGCGCTGCTAGAAGCCCAAATATTTTTTCAGAGATAAATGAAGAAAAAAATTATTTTTAATTTGCAACCTGATGGAGGTCAGTATAGATGGACTAATAGACCAAGTCCCACACACTGCTAGAAGCCCAAATATTTTTTCAGAGCTAGATGCAGAAAAAAATAATTTTTAATTTGCAACCTGATGGAGGTCAGTATAGATGGACTAATAGACCAAGTCCCACACACCGCTAGAAGCCCAAATATTTTTTCAGAGCTAGATGCAGAAAAAAATTATATTCAATTTGCAACCTGCTGGAGGTCAGTATAGAAGGACTAATAGAACAAGTCCCACACACTGCTAGAAGCCCAAATATTTTTTCAGAGCTAAATGAAGAAAAAAATTATTTTTAATTTGCAACCTGATGGAGGTCAGTATAGATGGACTAATAGACCAAGTCCCACACACTGCTAGAAGCCCAAATATTTTTTCAGAGCTAGATGCAGAAAAAAATTATATTCAGTTTGCAACCTGATGGAGGTCAGTATAGATGGACTAATAGAATGATGCTATGCCCAAAAGATTTTACTTCACTAGGTGCAGTAAAAAAATTGGTATTCTATACACAGGTGGTATATCTTGCAACACAGATAGGCTACTCCACTGACTAACACACTCTGCAATAGGCCAAAAAGGATTAGCTTTGCTAGATTCAGCCAAATGCTGTGAAAAAAACTTGCACAGCACTGGCACAGACCTGCCTGGCAAAAACTGATAGGAACTGATGTAACCTAGTCCTGAAAAGGACTCCAATTACATTTAGTCTTTACTCCCACAATCTATCTATTTAAGAGCACAGACCTGCTTGATAAAAGTCGTAGGAAATGCTGTAACCTAGTCCTTAAAAGGACTGCAATCACAACTATTCCCTACTCCCAAGCTATCTGTATATTTGTGCGAAAATTGGCTTGAAATTAACAAGGTATAGCGCACACAGCAACAGCGGTGCCGTCTAACACGCAGCTGCAGCAGTGAGAAAATGGTGGCGACGGGGAAAATGGCTTGGTCTTATAGGGCAAGGACATGTGACATACACTGCCAATCACACATGCCCTTGCTTGTGTGAAAAAAAGCACTTTGCTCCGTGTGAGCGCTGCTGATAGGCTGACAGATTGCACCTCCCCACTGCAAATGCGGGAAAGAGAAAAAAAAATGGAGATCTTCATTGTTCCTGCAGAGATCCATCCCCTGCCCCTCCCCCCGCCCCGCTGTTCACTCAAACTGCGTATTAACATTAATTTTCATCATTACTGAGAAAAAATCCAGTTATGATTTTGGTGCACGAACATTTATCGAACATAACCTCGAACAGCCGAATTTTTCTCAAATTGTTCGTGTTCGCCGACCGGCTCGAACACCGCCCAAAACAGCTCGAATTTGAGATTGGCGAACAGTTCGAGTAGAACAACGCTCATCTCTACAGAGAACGCAAAAGTGTAGACAAATTATAGATGAAAGTTACCATAAAAGTGAGTGATGAAAATGTTCAGCATGTGAAAAAGTGGAAATAATAGGAGTGGTAGAGATGCGGAGACGGTTGGGACTGCTTGCCTCCCATGTAGACAGATTTTGATAAGGCATATGGGGCTCTATTACCCTAATCAAGATCTCAAGTAGGGGAATGACACCTTTGCTCTCACCCAGGTTCACCTGTCATGCCAGGTGTTGGTGCAAAACAGAGGGAAAAGGGAAAGGGAGCCCAGACACTAGGGAAAGGGGGAAGTGGAGACCTCATGGTCTGGTCTAGCGTCACCCTGTCTCAACTACCGTCCCTATAATGCCTCTTCAGCAATCGCCGCACGCGTGCCTTGCCCTACTTTCCCTGGCGTATGGCTATGGCTAGGGATGGAAGGAGATGAGCATTAGTCAACCTCTACTAAATACTATAGACAACAAGGGAAGACAAAACAGGGGGAAATTACTTAGCTTTAGATGACTCCAAATATGCACACGGCCTCAAACTCCAGAGAGGACGAAGAACTGCTCCTGCTTAGCCTCACAAGTAGAAATAAATATAGCCAGCGACTTCCTCTCAGACACACCAGGTATATATACACCCAGGCCAGAGAGATAATTAGCAAGAGAGAGGTAGCCGCTCGGTTCTAAAGACAGCCTCTTATTTAAGAAGCTGTCTGCAATGCCAAACGTAGAGATCTCCTGCAACCCACTGCAGGGCGACTGTCTGTCACCTCTGACACAGCCGTGACATCACCAGAGGGAAACAGTTGATAACATAATTGAGAGAATAGAGGAACAGGAGGTAGGATTGATGTATTCAGACTGAAGAGTCCACCTGGCGAAACCAAATTTAGCAAAAACATTTTCAAACTGCATCCATCTGTGAGATTCATTTGATAAGGATTGGATTACTGCTATGCAAGAGCTAGGTGTGAGAACCTGTCCAGTTCAGATTTATGTGAATGATAAAAATGGTAGAAATGTTTCTTAAAGGGAACTTTCACCCCCTGTGAGATTTGAGACCTCTAATATGGGCATACAGGTTATAGAAAAATAAATCTATACATACCTGTATGGCCCATAGTAGAGTTCTGAATGCAGAGAAATGTAGTTTTATAAAATCTGTTTTCACATGCTTGGCGTCCCCCGGAAGGCAAGAAATCCCCGCCTATATCTTTAGTTAGCCCAGAAATCCCCGCCTATCTGCTTATTTAGCATGTTCCCCCATCCCCTGCGCGTCACAGGGCCCTGTGACGTGCACTGGTGTAACTCATTTCCTGCGCATGCGCAATGCGACGCTCACATCAGGAGCATTTTGTTTCTCCCGGCCCCGTTTGTCTCTGCCCTATTCCATAGTGTCTAAATATGGACACACAGACCAAATACTGATGTCACACTGATGCAAAATGCTGATGACACTGGAACTATTATTGTCCACTTAAACGTTTAAACATGGACTTGTGAATGAAAAATATCAGATAATATAGCTGAGAGTTTCTCATTAATCGTATACCAAGAGATCTGTCCTTTTCACTTCCTAGAAATCAGGTACTGGTTTTCTCCAGGCTAAGGCATCTGTGCTGGTTAGTGATGAGCGAGCATACTCGCAAGTACTTGGTACTCGCCTGAGCATCTCAGTACTCGAGATGCTCGAAGCTCGCCGAGTACTTCCGGGATGCTCGGGCGGATGCTGGGGTCCCCTCTCTGCATGTTTGGCGCTCTTTAGAGCGCCATTCAACATGCAGGAATTGTCTGCCACACACTGCAATGCTGCAGCCATGTTAGTTGTGGCATTACACTGATTGGCTGGCCGCATAGCCTCATCAGGTCTATACCAGACCTAGCGCCGCCGTGCTCATCAGTCTACTCTGCAATCAGATAGTGTAGGGAGAGGTGCTGCTGAGCTAGGGAGAGATTTGGTTGTTTATTAGTTAGTGTAGGTATTCCACAAGATTCTCTACACATATTCATCTGAACTAACAGTCCTTCTGAGGACTAATCCAGCTGCAGAGATACCAGTGCTAGACAGGCAGGCAGGGTATATAGCAGACTGCAGTGCATATAGCAAGAGGATCCATTTCAGTTCTGTCTGCTGGTGCTTTTACAGATATTATATTTGTAGAAATAGCCCCACGTATCAGGGGCCAGGAATATTTTTTTTTATCTTTATCTGATTGTTTGCTTAAGGCTGTGTGCCCACGATGTGTTTTTTATGTGTTTCCGCAGGGCAAAAATGCTGCAGAAATGCTTAAAAAACGCATGGTAGAAGGCCTGCCATGTTCCCTAATGATAATCTGCATGTGCTTTGCACATGCTGCGGAAATTTCTGCTGCGGGTTATCATTGCGGAAAAAACGCAGCACTACCAATTATTTTGCGGAAGCGCTGCGTTTTCGCTGCCATTGACTGGCATTGGAACCCTTGGATTCCGCATCACTGGATCTGTACATGCGGAATCCAAGCGTTTCAAAGTGCGGATGGTACCCGGGTCTGGATGAGAGGAGACTCTCATCCGGACCCGGGTACCATAGAAACTGTAAAAAAAAGAATAAAATCAAAAATAAATATGATACTTACCTTCTTATGGCCCCTGGTGTGCTTGTCTTCGCTTGCCGGCAGATCGCGGTGGACAGAAGGACCTGCACTGACGTCATTTAGTCTTGTGACGGCAGGTCCTTCAGTCTACCGCGAGCTGCCGGCAAGCCAGGACGGAGCGAATAAAGACTGCGCTGGCCATCAGAAGGTAAGTATATATATATTTTTTTCTTTTTTACCATTCTTTAAGGTCACACTATATAAATCCATGACGTTTGCTTGGATTTATATAGTGTGACCAAGTTGTCAAGCACTTTCCAAGTGATGCTAAAATCGCTTGGAAAGCGCTTGTCAACCCACATGCTGAAATGCATGTGAAGAACGCTTCACATCCGCTTGTCCCTGGCAGGAAAAACGCATGTACAATCCGCATGCGTTTTTTCTGCCAGGGAGATGCAGAAATGCTCAGGAAAAAATCCGGAGCATTTCTGCATCGTGGGCACATAGCCTAAAAACCAATCCAGAGAACACCGTTTTTCTGCGCCATTTGCTTGTTGGCACTGCAGAATACAGCCAGGTCCTTTCCATATTACAGCGCTAAAAATCCAGCTATTGAAAACTGTGGTTTGTCTGTCACATGGATCACATATAATTGCCCTCAACAAAGCAGTTACTGGGAAAGCCCACCTAACCACGGACACGTGGACAAGTGCTTGTGGGCAGGGATGATACAGCTCTCTGACGGCACACTGGGTTAACATAGTGGAAGCCGGGACCCAGTCGGACCTTGGGACGGAACACATCCTGCCGATGCCGAGGATTGCGGGCCCTAGATCAATCAGGGTTGCCCCCACAGTCTACAGCTCCTGCACCTCATCTTCCTCAGCCTCCTCCTCCTCTTCAGCCTCCATCTCCGAAATGACCACATCAGTCACAAGCTGGAAGCACTGCAGCACTGCCTCAGCCAAGCGGCAACAGGCTGTGCTGAAGCTAATATGCTTAGGTGACAAACGTGGAATGAACTGGCTCTCTACACCTTTGAGGTCCTGGCCTGCCCTGCCGCTAGCGTTTTGTCAGGGCTGGATTGGGCCAGACTTCTCAACACCACTGAATGATAGCAGTGTAACATAAACTCAAATCCAGTTTCTTTTTTGTGAGGTGTATTCCTATGCACCTTTTCACACCCAGACATGGGTATATGCATCCTGATTTTGGCTATTTGCTCTTGTCCTCCTCCTTCTCCTCATCCTCATCCTCCACCACCATATCACCTGGGTGACGTGGTCTGTGATGCAACACCCACATATTTTTTTTTAAAGGGTGTTTATGATGCCTGTAAAAAATTTTTTTTTATACAGTATGTTCATGTATACCCCCAGGGGTAAATGTTTGTCAGCCCATACACTTAGTGCATGGGCGTTACATGTATAGGAGACCCGCTCCTTTCTAATGGTAAACATTTTTTTATGAGGTCCTCCTCCACGTCTTTTCCAAGGGGCATTGGAATGCCTCCCAATTTTTGGCAACCCTTGCATTCATTGCATAGGTCAACACTATGGGAGACCCACTTCCTAATAATGGGAACATTTTTTCATGAGGCCCTCTACGTCATTTCCAAGGGGCATTGGAGTGCCTCCAAATTTTTGGCAGCCCTTGCATTCACTGCATAGGCCAACACTATGGGAGTCCCACTTACTAATAATGGGAACATTGTTTTCAGGAAGCCATCTGACCTCCACCTCTCTTGTACGGGGCATTGGAGTGCCTCCAAATTGTTGGCATCCCTTGCATTCACTTCATAGGCAAACACAATAGGAGACCCACTTCTTAATAATGGGAACATTTTTTTTCAGGAGGCCCTCCTCTACGTCTCTTCCAAGGGGCATTGGAGTAGGTCCAAATTTTTGGCAGCCCTTGCATTTACTGCATACGCAATAACAGTATAGGAGACCCACTCTTTAGTAATGGGAACAACAAAGCATAGCCAGCCGCTGGCCCTTTAAGAATAGTAAAGGCCGCCTGATGGCCCTATAAAAATAGGCTTTGTGACTTTCAGAGTCCCTCCTTTATAAATGAAGCAGGATGTGTCTGATCATTTCTCACACACCACATGGCCAGATAAGGTTGTAAAATGTTAAAATGACATTGCCTGGTGAATGCATTTGTCACGGTTGAAAGCAATGCAAAAGTGCAAAAATGCATCAAAAACGCTACGTGTGAACATAGCCCAAGGTGTGGAGGAGTATTTTTGTTTTTGGTTATGTATTTTGCCTTATATACAAGTCATTACCCTGGAAAGGATGTTCCTTTACATATTTCCCAGGAAAATCCATTTTGGTTTCATTTTTGTATGTTTTATTGTGAGTCCGTAAAAGTGGCGTAATACCTCTGACAACATTGTTCACAGCAGTGACCTGGGAGTCAGAAATGCTTCCAGGGGTCTTCCCCATGCTGTTCCCATGTCATTTGAGCACTGTTCCCATCGATTTGGGCAATTTTTAAGCCCTGTGCAGACCGCCGGGGGGAGCCACCTGAATAATGATTGAGATTCTCGTAGACTTACAGTACATTGGTCTCGTTGCTCGGGTCGAGCACCCGAGTATTCCACTGTGCTCGACCCGAGCAACGAGCCCCCGAGCATTTTAGTGCTCGCCCATCACTAGTGTTGATGTGTTGATGGGCATGGGGGACATGGGAGACATAACTGGACAGCTGTCTAAGGTGTATAGGCACAAGGCAGTTTAGGAGTTAAGGATAAAGATGTTACAAGATATTACATGAAATGTTACATTTTTTGCTGATCACTAATGGTTCACATAAACCTAAAATCTTCAGTCTTAACTTTTTCTTAAGACATTATTGTAAAGTCTATGAGAAGATATGATGGGTTCAAAGAACTTCTGGAATTTTAACAAATGCAGAAGACAATTTTTGAGATGGGTATGGATAAATAAATAACATATCACCAATTATAAGAAGAGATCCTACTTTTTGGGGGTCGTGTTTTACTATAATCAATTGTCTATTGCATCTCGAATGGAAGTTGTTCCTTGATTTTGTCAGAGATAATCTGGGGAGGCAAAACCATGGGGGGTCACACAAACCTCCACTTTTGGTACCCTGACTGCTGTTAGGTGCTGTGATGAAATCCTTGGAGCCATTGTCAGACAATACACCGGTGCAGTGGCCCTGGGTTTCTCCTGGTACAAGACAATATCCATCCTCATGTGATCAGACTGTGGAGACAGTACCTGGATGAGGAAGACATTTATGCCTTTGACTGGCCCTCATGTTTCCCAGACCTGAATCCTTTTGAGATCCGGTGGTTTGTTCTGTATCAGGCATCCAACAAAGTCAAGTAACATTACAAACTATGCAGGAGCTCACCGATGCCCTGATAACCCAGAATACCGTCCATTGTCTCATCAGGAGCATGCCCAGACATTGTCAGGAGTGCTACAGACACGTGGGGTCATACTTTTATTTTTCACGTCACTGTAAATACTTCTATACCATCCTTTGTTATTATTCTGTACGTCAAAAGATATCATAAGCAGAGAATGGGAAGATAAACAGCAAAACAAATAATTATTAAAACAAATCCAATGGAAATATTTATTTTTTATTTATTTAATTTTTAGTTCTTCAAACTCGAATTGTCTTCTTTCTTTTCTCACTTTATGCAGAGAAGTTTTGCTACAAGAAGCAGACGTTCCACGGGTAAGTCCTTACTGATACAACGCTGTTACAATGCCTTATACCAATGTTCCCAGCCGGCAGCTCTCTGCTGGCGTCAGAACTGCAACTCCTAGAATGGCATAAATAGCCATAGATTGGGCAAAACTGGCCGACACATCCACTGGTAAAACTCCAGAATAGTAATTTACAGGACTGACCGGAATGAAACAATGATACTGATAGATGATGATGAATGGGTGAAGCTGCAGAAGAGACGATGTAGGACGGGGCGTTGCTTTGCCCGCTGTCAAGTTCTTCAAAAGTTGAACCATTTCGTCTCCAGATATGTTACTCCAGTTCCTGTAGTCCTTGACTGGGGTAACACTTCTGAAGGGGCACACGTACACGCACACCACTCATCAGATATGCCAAGTTCATTAAGTGTTGTGCGCCTCTTAATGAAAAGCATTCATGAATAAGATTTGCCGATTTCTTTAAGACTGGGGCCTGAAAAAGCACTCACAAAATGATTAAAATCATTTTCCTAGTCATTTCTATGGATAGAATATTTATGCACCTAAAGTGGCATAATTCTTGATGAATTTGCCCGTCAGGCTTCCACAAGCACAGTAGTGCCTTAGTTTTGCAACTTTTGGTGGATCCAGCCAGGAGTGGAGTAAAAGTGCTAAAATTCGCAACATTTTTGTGCTACTTTGAATTGCGACCAAAATTTTGCAACGTTTCAAAGTGTTGAACACTAGAAAACTGTTGAAAACAACTTGATGAGTCGGGCCCTATATCTCCAGCAGTGGCAGTAAATAAATGGAGCAATGAATGGAGTAATGAAGCTTGTGCAAAACTATATCCCTTCATTCAAATGGAACAGAAAAAAACACAGAGGCGCTCCATGTGTGAACCAGCTTGGAGGTCCAGAAATCCAGCGTTCTGGAATTGCTCACCTGGGATACTTGTGCTAACCATGTGTGAAGCCCAGCTGTGCTTGGTATCACAAATCCTAGAAGGGTGTATTGATGGATTCCTCCTCAAGAGGCCCCCATAACCATTCACACATCTCCACCTTCCACCTCAGACCACGAGAGGGAGCCCGTTAGCGATATAAAAGGAAAGGTGGAGCTAGGCAGCAGTTAGTTGGAGTCAGAGTCTAGTTCAGTCTGGTTTAGCCGTGAGTCCAGTACGGCCTGAGAGGAGTTACCTCAGAGGACAAAAGCCTGTTCCAGCTCCTGCAATTGCTAGCCTGCAGTGGAGCTTATCCAGATCAAGACTCCATGTAGCTCAGAGAGGTGAGCTTCAGGTGTGCCAGCGCCATAAGATCGGTGAAGCGCGGCAAGCTGCCATTAGTGTGAGTAGCCTAGAGAGGGCCCGAATAGGCCGAAAGAGAGTAGAGAGTTAGTTCATAGGGGGCAGAGGAGCTTAACTAGCTCACCCCGAAGAAGCAGTTACCGGACACCGGGTCCGAAGCTTACCGGGATCTCCATGACCCAGTAAGATAAACCGGAATCCCTGGAGAACTACAAGTCCCATGCTGATTCGTACCAGAGCCAGGAGACCCATAGGCCCCGTAGGTCGGGAGCGTGCACTCCAAGAGAAGGCCCTACCACAAGGACAGCCAGCGCAGGACAGAGACAAAGTTAGGCCTTGCTCCAGGCAGGTCAGAAACTTACTACGCAGAGTCAAGAAGCAGGAGGCCCAAAACCCGCTCATTGGGGAGGATCCGGACATACACCCTTCACCCTACAGTGCTCCGGGGAGTGCCTGAATTTCCATCAGTAAAAGGTACTGAAGTGACTATTGTGTCTGTCCCTGTTCTTGCTCCGACTCGGCTGAGTCTCCTTGTCCTGCATACCCCGTCCGTACCCTGCCCTGAGGCCTAGCTCCACCTGTGGGGAGCCATTCCATCCAGCTGCCTTATCACTGGCCTCAGTGGACTGCGCAGCGCTGGTGAATATCATCAGAAACCATAGGTGGCGTCACGAACTTTTATAAACTTGATATCTATCAACGCCTTTTTAAAGAGAGACCCCAGAATACGGGCCCGGAAGCCGACCACCGCGACCTCCTTAAGGCTAAAGGCCCGGGTAACCGAGTCATCCCCCATGCCCTGGGCTAGTCACATGCACAACACTGCATGAAATGTGAACTGAAAACACTCAAAGCTGCGGCACCGACCTCCTGTCCCAATTGCCAGAGAAGGAAGCAAAGGATAATCCAGGAAGGAGGAAGAAATGCAGTTTCTCCAGGCGCTGCCACACAGGATGACGAGACAGATGGTAAGTAAGATTTTTCTATTGTTTTGTAATGGTAACAAGACTACACATTTCTGGGATGATTCAATTCAAATGGGACACTCTAGAGCCCCATGTTTTAAACTGTGGAGGTCCCAGTGTGGGATACCCAGTGGTCAGCAAGTATTTACTTTTTCGGTCGAAAGGTGATAACTTGCAACCTTTGTAGCATATCTTTAAATGATTATTCTCATTTCTTCTTCAGAAGCGCGCTGCTCCCCTGTCTTCCTACTTCCTGCTCGGCAGGGCAAAGTGCGCTCCGGACTGACTGACATTTTGGAGAAGCATCATAGATGCGCAATTGGCCCAAACTTAGTTCCCATGCCGCTATATGAAGCATCGGAGGATCACAGAAGTACTCAAGCTGGTTGGATTCACTCATCTGGCCAACTTCAGAGCAGCACTTGTAAGCTCTACAGCAAAGAGCTTGTAACTGTTGCGCTTCTCGCCTTGGAGAATGACCACCGAAATGAAATGGAAAAGACAGAAAATCATCTTTCCAGGTAATGCACTAATGTATGTTTTTCTTTATATTAAGCCATGTTTCCACATATTCAATATAATAAAATCTCATTCTCCCTCTATGAACGTTCATGTGCAGGAAAAAAACTGAGTAAAACTCTCTTCTTTATTAATTCCGGCATCTTTTTGACTTGCTACATATGAAAATAGTAGAAGATAAATATATAAGACTAATGCAGAAGACGACAGTCCAATGGGAACAGATATTGAGCCTTTATAGAAACAAATGTGGGGCCTTTGCAGTTGTCACCAAATTGATGCAATGTATCCTTATTAATAAAACAAAGATGTCTCTGCCGGGTTCTCAAAATACTATTTATTGATTTATATAGCTCTGTTTCTAACAATCCAAGCAATACAATAACTGCAAATATACAGCGAGTGAAATAAGTATTGAACGTTTCACCAATGTTCTACATAAATATGTTTTGAATGGTGCTATTGACATGAAATTCTCACCAGATTTCAGTAAAGACCTCATCCAATCTACACAGGCAAAGAAATGAAACCATAAATGTCCATAAATGAAATCATGTGTAATAATGAAGATGACACAGGGAAAAAGTATTGAACAAGCTTCCTGAAATGTATTTAATACTTCATACAAAAGCCTTTGGTGGTGATGACAGCTTTAAGACGCCTCCCGTATGGAGAAACTAGTCGCATGCATTGCTCAGGAGTGATTTTGGCCAATTGTTCTACACAAGCACTCTTCAAATCCTGAAGGTTCGGTGGGCTCCTTCTATGAATTTTGAACTTTAGTTCCTTCTATAAATTATGCAATTTTTACCAAATGTGGCAATACACCATATGTGGTTGTACACTAGAGTTTGAGCACACGGCAGGGATCGGATGAGTAGAAGCGCCACTTGGGTTTTAGAATGCAGATTCTGTTTGAATAGATTGAGGGTGCCATTAGCCGAGCCCCTGAGGTGTCAGATCAGCGGAAACCCCCACAAGTGAACCCATATTGGAAACTTTACTGCTTAAGGAATTCATCAAGGGGTGTAGTGAGTATTTTGAACCTACAGATGCCTCACAGAATATTATAACATTGGAATGTGGAAATTTCACATTTTAGTTGTTAAAATGTAATTTTTTTTTATTAGCTACAAATGTGTCAGTTACATGAGGGTTAGTAGGTGAAACTGGACCCCAAAATTTATTCTGCAATTTCTCCCGAATATGGTAATGCTCTATATGTTGTCAGAAACTACTGTTTAGCCTCACGTCATGGCTGAGAAGGAAGGAGCGCTATTTGGATTTGAACCACAGATTTTGCTAGAACAATTTTCGGGCAACATTTGCAGAGCCGTTAAGGTGCCAGAACAGCAGAAAACCTCCAAAAGAGACCCCATTGCAGAATTTGGACCTCTCAATGAATTCATCTACGGCTCAAGTGACTATTTTGTAACATCCACGCCATAGTTTTTTGGGGGGAGAATTGCAACTATGCCAGCTCAGTGCCCACACATTGTGCCCAGTTGGTGTTTCTGGGGAAAACCCGTAAAATGTTAAGTGCGCTCTTCCCGCTACAATAATGCCAAAAATGTAGCCTCTTACTGTAGTTTAGGCACAGTGGGGCTCAGAATGAGGGGGTATTTGGGAGCGTATATTTCACTGTATTTTATTTGAGGGGTGGGAGCCATGTTGCTTTTCCAGAGTCTTTCTTCTACCAGTAACATGGGAACCTTCTACATTTCCAGTGACAGATGGCAGATCTGAGTGGGGGCAGGTTTTGTGCAGGAAAAGTTAGGGTTTTTTTGGTAACATTTTGGAGTACAAAATATTTTTTGATCACTTTCAGTATGGTGGGATCACATTCTTGTGTTCTACGCTGAGCATTTATAACACGGTTTCTGAGTAAATCTCACAAAAATGCGATTCAAACGAAATCCCCAGAGGAACCATCCATCATAATGAGGCAGATGGAGACACTTTGGACTCTGTTTGCCGTCTATTCCGGTGGTATCCATCTTTTTTGGCGTGCACAAAACTGTGGTCGCCCACACTTGTGCGCTAAAAAGATGCATAAAATAATGTGACACCACTGTAACAGACACCAGAGTCCAAAGTGTCTCCATCTGCCTCTTTATAGTGAGTGGTTCCATTGGGAGTTTTGTCTGAATCGTGTTTTGTCTGAATCGCGTTTTCTCTGATTTACATAGAAACTCCAATGTAAGCGCTCAACAGAGAGCGCAGGATAAATGTGAATCGAGCCATATTCCAATTTTTGGGATGTAGAATGAACAAATAGACAGTAGTACAAGAACAGTTTTTATTTTTATTTTTGCGCTGCTCATCGTGCGGTATAAATTAATCTACGGGTCAGTGCAATTACAGCGATACCAGATTTATATAGTTTTTTATGTTTTGCTGCTGTCACGCAGTAAAAATGATTGTTTATAAAAAAAATTTTTTTTTTGTCGCCATATTGTGAGAGCTATAAATTCTTTATCTTTTGACGAACAGAGCTGTATGAGGGCTTATTTTTCACAACGAGTTGAAGATTTTTTTGGTACCATTTTGGTTTACATAACAATTTTTGATTGCTTTTTACTAAGATTTTTCAGACACAGAATGAATAAAAAACAGCAATTCAGCTATTGTTTTTATACTGTACATTCTTTTGCACCGTTCACCATGCGGTAAAAGTGATAAGACTGATTTATTCTTCTGGCCTGTATGACTGTATGATTACAGTGATATCAGATTCATATGACCCCCTGATTCATTTGCTGTTTTGGGGTAACTTTGTTTCTCCTATTTTCCCTTGTCCATCTCTTCTTAAGGGTATTATATAGACCTGTTTACCTATCAAAATATATTTGTTTAATTCACCTAATGGACATCTATGGCATACAGTATATGTTCCATATGCATTTCATGTCCCTTTTGATCAGGGATATTCACTGAGTATACATATTTTTGTACGGTTTGTACCTTTCTCTACGTGACCCCAGGTGTTCATGTCACTTATATTGATTGTCTATCATTATTGCTGGGGGATATTTTTAGCACACTTTTTATTATTATATTTTTTAATAATTTGTGGAATATTTATTATCCCCCATACATTTTTTGGTACACCAGTGCACTTATTTTGCACGTATTCATTGTTAGTGCTTATGGCATTTATGTTCAATATTATTGCTATTATTATTGTAACAGGTTAACCCTTTTTATTTTTCACTTTTTTATGTATCTCTTAGTACACTAGTGCACTTGCTCCGCACTTATTCACCCACAGTGCTTATGGTATTATGTCTAACATCATTGCTGTCATTAGTAATAGGTTATTTCATCCATCCTCTCTCTTGTAGCTTCTAATTCCATCTGACTTATATACCAGGTGCAAGCGTTTATTAGGATTACTATGTATTATGTATTACCTTTTCCACCTCCTTTACCCACAATGTGATATGAGTCCTGTCCAATAGCGATCCGGGCTCCCCCATCTTTTGTACACCTAGCGGTATTTGCTAGCCGCACACTTTACTTACTTCCTTTCCTTGGGCTTGTGCGCATGCGCATTCATGGCACTCAGTGTCTTCCGGCCTTGCGCACTCGGAACAGTGTGCATGCCACGTGTGCGTTCCAAGCGCACAATCCTGAAGTCACCTTTTACATCTATGAGTTACTGAGGAATGCTTCATGTGCCGCCTTCCACCCATGGCAATAATTGGATATAAGGCTAAAAACTTTGATTAATAGCTGTATATATAAGGAACACTGTCCCCTCCCTAGTTAACGCCCCTTGGAAGATGCACTGGCGAAACGGCGTTGTCGGGGGTGCATATGTGGCACCCCAGGGGTCTGGTTTCCACAGTAATGTAATGTTATGTCTGAGAGCAGGTGGGAGGTCCTTTGGTCAGGGATCCTGTGCATGCCACACCTCCTGCCCAGTCTTGGGAGGGGAAGAACTTCCCCTATAAAAACCCGGGGCTGAAGCAGGGTTAGGAGTCAAGGAGAGTAGAGACAAGAAACAGTCATAGGAAGAAACAGCAGAAGCTCAGTGGGAGCAATACTACTACGAGTCAGGGGCTGGCAGCTGCAGAGCTCGCCCTGACTGAGAAGCTTTCTTACCGGACCCGGCGTCCAAGGCTGTGGGGACTAACTCTTACCCAGCAGCAGAAGCCGACCGGCAGGGGATTTCAGGTCCTCAGGCCCAGAAACCCGAAGGCACGGTCACACGCGTGGGACCAGCACTGCCATCGTGGAGCGGAAGCCGTTAGAAGGCCCCGAGTCACCGGCCATACGGGTGAGCACCACACGGTACACTCAGGGACGTGGGCTACTTATATCCGCTTCTAGCAAGGTAGCCAGAAGAGTACAGTCAGTTTGGGAGGCCTACAACTCCGCCTGGCCAGGGGAGATCCCATCTGCTCAAGGACTGACCAGGCCCCGTTCGCTAGCAAGTACTCCGGGAGGGTCTATCGTTGTTACCAGTAAAGACCCTGAATTACACCGCACCGTCTCTGAGTGGTTCCTGCTACCCCCATCTTCCACGTCGGCTGCCCTGAGGCCATACCCCTCCCGTTGGGGGTTATACTATCACGCTGCACAATTCTACACCGGCCTCAGCGGTCTGCCCTGCAGCGGCAGTTCCATAGCTGCAAATCAACGGGTGGCGTAGTCGACACTCAAATAACATCTATCAAGACTGTCACAAACACAGAGTTTCACTCCCTGGGCATGGACCGGGTCCCCGCCACTCGGAGACTACAACCCTCATCTGATCCGGTTCCGGGTAAGCCCCGTGCGCGAGACGCTGCGCGACACAGCAGGCCCAGGGGCGCGTCACATACACATGTAGATCTGACTACTAACAGTAAGTTCTAAGTGACAACTCCTTTCAAATCAGTACTACCGGGATTCAAAGCCTCCAAGCATTGCACTATGCACTTTACGACGGGCTAGTCCCTATAATCTGTGTTTTATTTGATTCATGTTTACTGTTTTATGCCAATAGACTTCTCCATGGAAAACCTTGATTTATTAGGCTTCTTTTCTCCAGCACAATGCACCTTAGACGTGGGGTTATATATCTGCGTGGTTTAATTAGTGATCACCTGGAGTCATAGCTTATTTTCAAATAGCATTAGGCTCATCTGTATGTGGATTGGTTAACGGTTTCCCTTCCCTGCTATGTTTATATGTTGTTTTATTGATTTTAGCATTATCAAATTAATAGAATAGAGTGTGTTCTTAAACCACTGGTAAAGATTACACCCAGCTACATTCAGGACACAACAGACCTACTGAATAAACTAGCAGCAATATGTCCTCTACCAGAAGGAGCCATCCTGGCCACCATGGATGAGGAATCTTTGTATTCTAACATCCCACATCAGGCCTGCAAAATCTTCATAGAAAATACAGGAATTGTTGCTGATTCTGTGGTCAAACTTACAGAATTCATCCTCACCCACAATTACATTGAATTTGATAACAACATATATCTACAGGAAACTGGTACAGCGATGGGAAGTAAAATGGATCCACAGTACGCAAATCTTTTCATGGCCAAGCTTGAAAGTGACTTTTTGTCCTCATGCCCCATCAGGCCTCTGGCCTACTATCGTTTCATTGACGATATTTTAATCATCTGGACGGGGTCTGAGCAACAGCTGAAGACGTTCCATGAACACTTTAATCGATTTCATCCCACCATCAACCTAACACTCAACTACTCCTGTACTGAAATTAACTTTTTGGACACCATCATCAAGCTACAGAACAATGAAATAGAGACATCCTTGTACAGGAAACCAATCGACCGTCCTACATACCTTAAATTGTTTACAGACAAGCCGTCAGATACAATCGGATATGTTCCAACCCTATGGATAGAGACAAACACCTTCTTGGTCTCAGACCTTTTGAATCAGGGCCACCATCCAAGAACAATTGAGAACCAGATTACAAGAGCCACCAGAATACCAAGGAATCACCTCCTACATTACAAAACCAAACAAGAAAGCAACCGGGTGCCTCTAGTAGTCATCAACAATTCAAATCTGGAGGCGCTAAGGAGAGCTACACAGAAACTACAACCCTTACTACAAAAAGATGCCCGATTACAATCCATATTTCCAGACCCCCCACTTCTGTGTTTCAGGCAGCCCCCAAATCTAAGAAGCATCATTGTCAGAAGCTTTCTGTCATCTCCTCCAGCTACAGGTACCTTTCCTTGCAACCAGAAAAAATGTAAAACCTGTCCGTTTATAATGACCACAGACAAGATGATAATACCCAACTCACATCAGGACTATAAGATCCCAGGTACGTTCAGATGTATCACATCTAACGTAGTGTACTTAATTATATGTACCAAATGTCCAGCTGGGGGTCTTTATGTAGGGGAGACAGGGCAAAAACTTAGGACAAGAATGAATCATCATCGCCACACAATAAAAGAAAAAAGAATAGATCTACCTGTAGCCAAGCATTTTTGTTCCCCTGATCATAGCATAAAAGACATGAAATTACTGGTATTAAAAGGTCATTTCAAATCTCAAAGAGAAAGAAGAATCTCAGAATATAAACTAATGGTGACCTTTAACACTTTCAGAGCAGGAATGAATGTGTCGCATGGATTTATGTCATTTTACATCAACTAAGGAATGTGCCCCTCAGACTTGTGAGTCCATCATAACACTAGACCTAGTCACAGGGCAATAAAACCTTCACACTCCTTATCTATTAACTGCTAAAATATTTATAGCCAGAACTGTTTATCTCTCCCATAATAACTCTGCTTTCCGTCACCTGTTGCATCTATTGCATTATTTCTGTGTCTTATTGTGAATAAATATGTGACTCTTCACATTTTGTGGTATACTAGCCTGATGAAGAGACCTGAGTAGTCTCAAAAGCTTGCAATTTGTTACTATCTTTTCAGTTAGCCATTAAAAGGAATCAACCACTGAAGACTCTCAAATCAAAGCATTATCAAATACATTTCTGATGTTTTATTTCTGCGCATATTTCTATTCTGTGTCTATAATTTGATTTTAATATTGCAGCTGTGGGATTATATTTATTGTTGAAGTGGTATGCAGTGACTTACCTGGGACACTTGTGTTAATTGCTATATTCTAACTGAGACAAAACCATGTATGAATAAAGGATATTTATTACACACAAGTCTACAGTTCATATACTACTAATCACCACACTAACACAGTACACACTAATAACAATAGCAGACAGTACTAATATACGATTAATTCCCAATTACCTAATTATACTTCCCACCCACTTGAGCTAAAAACATACTTACATTAATACTAATATCCCACCCGTCTATCACTACACTATCCCTATGGAGAAAAAGGGGTTACAAGCAGTGATCAGTAGACACTCAGCCAGATGTCCTCATCATGGTGTCCATCGAGTTTTACCTGAAGTGTCTTTTGCGATGTCTTTGTGTTCGTTTTTTGCTGCGTTTTCACTGCGAAATCAGTTTATATATAAAATAGTGGCGACTTCCAAGCAGAAGCTTCTAGAAGAAAAGACCAATCGCTTCTTTTAGCCTCTTCATAGCTTTTGAAGCCTGAAGAAGTTAAAAGAAGTGACAACAGACGGATCATATGCACAGCAAGTCCCTTTGACATTTCAGTACATATGTTCATTCTTTTTGACGTTTGCACAGCTTTTTTTTTTTAGAATAGACATTTATCATCAATCCACCTGCTCTGAGCACAATGTTATGGAGTTCCCAGTATGCATACCATGCAAATAAGGTGAAAGACACAGAATCAATATAATTGGTATAACATTTTTTAATGTATATATATATATATATATATATATTATGAACAAGGTCATGTGACCTAAACGTTGGCCCATTGCACACAGACGTTTGCTGATGATTGTTGTAATAAACTTCTAACTTTCGGCTTATATTGGAGAGCCTGGTTTCCTCTCTATCTACTTTCCAGAACGTCCTCAAAATCCCCTCACAGAAAAGAGAGAAGGGGGTTCATCCGAAAATCGTCATGTGCAGGAGCAGGTTTCTTCTTCAGAGTCTCAATAATATCACAGAAAGAAGACCGCTATTTCATTGATCCTCATCTGAGAACTCAGTACTGGTCCGATGTTTCCCAAAGCTGATGGTAAACTAAAGAAAAGACAGAACAGAAGTAAAGGTGAATTATTTTTTTTACCAATTGTAATGAATGCAGATGTAATCTATATGTTCTCTCTTACCTGGGCTGACGTACAAGATGGACTCTTCTAGTGTCACTGCCAAACTCTTAACTTCTTCCTTGAACATTTAAGATGTTCCACTGAATTTTAGAAGGAAGCAGTGTTTGCGACACAGGGGGCACCGAAGGTTGGAGTTGAGCCAGGTAGAGATGCAACCCTGATGGAAACAATGATTGCATGGTAGCACTGTGACTTCCTCTCCGGTCTCATAATCCGTCATGCAGATGACACACGACTCCTCCTGAGATGTTACAGTTCTTGTTGGGAGGTTCCTAATTTGCTGAGCTCGCCAAGTCTGCTGCCTTTCCTGCAGATTATATTGTGCAGGTGGTGATGGTGGCCGCATCTGTGGCGGAGGCGTCATCACTCCCATTCTCTGCTGCTGAAAGATGATGTTGAACAGACGGTTTGCCTGCAGTAATTGTACAGGAGATCCACTTGCAGCTGGAGACTCCCTGAGTCTGTGGCTCGGCAGAATGGGAAATGGCCGTCTGAATTCAAACTCAGTGGCGGTGTCTGAGGATCCACTGTCATCCCTTCTGCTCTCTGATGTTTCTCTGGAGGGCTCTGCAGGGACTGGTCTAAGCGGAGAGCGGCTTCTTTCCCTGCTCTCTTGTCCTCTTTGCCGGAGAGGAGTTCTGGCTTCTCTGCCTCTCGCAGTGACAGCAGTGGCGTCTGTTCTGTGTCCACCAGTAGTAATTGGTCTTCTCTGATCCCTTTGAGAAGATCTCAATTGATGGACAATCATAGCCTGACCTATAAAGAAATAAAATGTACTATAAATATGCAAATGTTTATAAAAAAACACTTTCGAGCCAAATGGAGTGAACCTGCTGTTGCTTTGGGGTTTAGGGAGAGGAGAAAAAATTTATTAATGTTTGGGCTAAATAGACCTACTCAGTGGATCCCCTCTCTACAGACATCACAGAGCAGGGGTGGAACCAGACTGCGACTAACACAGCCCCCAAGGACTATGAATGGGAAGGTGGAGGATGCACTGAGTGTACTGAAACCGCTTACCCCAGGGAAATCTCCTCCCAGAAAAGATCCTATAAGGTGGAAATATTCTCTCACTTACCCTGATTTTCTGGTCGGCTCATCCAAGTCTCGTTGTCAGCAATAAGCTGATGCAGCTCCCTGGAAGTCATGGTTCAGTTTCCCGGGGCTGAGATGGTAGAGTGATAGAAAATGAGAACTAAGTTCTCTGCTGGCACGGATGTTATGGTGCCAAAATATCAATAAGAAGCTGTAGAAGTAAAGCACTAGATGTATGAAACAAACTAGCTCGCACTTCCAAAACCACGGTAGAGTCTCAGCGAAAACTTCAACTCTGAAAATGGCGCTGATGTCACCGAGTGCATAGATTGTATAACCTCACAGCATTCTATGTCACTGTGACATCACATGTGAGACCAACAACGCGCTGTCATGATGGCTGACTGTCCAATCTGTTATATACATATTATAAAATGTTATATTATTATATATTATAATACACATTGTGAAAAAAATATTATATCATATTATTTTTAACCATCTAACACTCTTAAGGTGTGTATATGTGTCTAAAGCATAGGAGATATATATATACATCTTATGTATATCAGATGCCTTGGAATAATAATCTCATACTTACCTTCCAGACCCCCAGAACTGCTGCAGTCAGTGTCCCCGCCGACCTCCGGGCTTCTCCTTCCCGCAGGGGCCATTGGGTGACCACTGCAGCCAATCAGTTAATACATATTTCCCATTCATATGTTTCATGTTGATGTAAATTAAACACTTTTAGAAAAGAAAACAGATAAATAAGATTTTCAGAATACGGCATGTACTAAGGTGGATACTCATGGTATGATATGCAGAGAGAGGAATACTGGGAGGGCACAGAACATGTTAGTCCACCTGCTTAACCCTCAGGATTATTCTTATCAGGTCATAGAGGGGTGTACATAGAAATCCACAGACCCCATAGCAAAGATCCGAAATGGGACCTCTTATTGGCCCCTGGCTGCCATTAAGCAACCCAGTGATGGTCACAGAGACCCCCTGTCTAGCTGCTTAGCTACCATAATTGCTGGTGTGACGCTCGCAGCCCTGCCCTGGGAAGATGGTGGGGGTACTCGGAACCGGGTCAGATGTTTGGGGATGCAGTCGTGGACCGGACCTGTCCCGTGCCCAGGGTCACATTAAAAATTATGTTAGGGCATTCAGGCTTGAGTGGTTTTAACGACAACGCCACCTGCGGTGTCTGGTGATGAACCACCAGCGCTGCTAGCAGTCCTCTGAGGCTGGATGTAGTAGCAGCAGGCGATGTTATAACTCCCCACAGGCGGAGCTGTGCCTCAGGGCAGATGGGACAGGAGGATGGGGTGAGTAGTCCTGGGTCACTTAGGTGCTGTGTAGTGCAGTGTGGGAATAATGAGTCCGGAGGCCATAGGGATAGTCTTCCAGGGTTTTTACTCACAGTTGTTTTAGCTCAGCCGCAAGGCTTCTCCCTGCTCCTCACGGATCACTGCGGTCACCAGGGATGAGGGCTCAGCGCACCCAGGTGCTTCAGGTGCCTGGATCAGGACCCTCAGAGTGTTCCTAACTGTCCCCTTTGAACCTCTCCTGTCCGTGTGTGTGCAAAGGCTGGGTCTCCCTCTGGACTATGCACAGATATAGGGTAAGGCGGCAATTCCGATCCGCCCGTCACCTGACGGGATCCACTGTAACCTACAGGGCTTCTCTGACAGAGACGTGAAGTGGCAAAGTCAGATGTCGGGGGCCGGTACCCCTCTTGCAGCAGGAGTCCCTCTGGCAGGGCCAGAATGGAGAGCACAGGTGGCATACGCCGCTCCGTCCGTGCTCCCTGGGATCCTTTTGCTATGGAGCTCTAATCCTGAACTCCGGGCCTTTTTGGTGATGGTCCCTGACCAGGTGGAGACATAGGTTAACTCCAACCTGCCCCGCGCCCCAAGGCCAGGGCACGAGGGCCGTGTCCCCATCCACTGCAGGTCCACACAGGATCCACGTTCAGTGTTGAAGTTCACAATCCAAGGACCTTCAACCCAAAATGGCTGAGTATTAAGTATGAAATTATGTGTGCAAGCTAAAAGTGTGTTCTACACCCTCCACCCACTACATGGTTCCCCTAACTTTTGGTTTCCCCCACTCGTGATCCTGCTGAGGCAGCACTATGGTGCATACTTGCCTCCCATAGGTCAGGAGTGTGTAGTGTTGAATGTAGATTCAGGGTCCTGACTAGTACACCTTCCTTACCTGGGTGAGGAGACACTACACCTGCTGACAGGCTGCAGTATCCCCCCTTGTGGCGACCGAACCCTCAGGGGCGCCACACTGGTCACTATGGAAGCTAAGGGGTTAAACAGCTGCAATCAGAGCTAGCTTGAATTGCAGCAATTACGAGTGGCTGTCTGCTGTGTAAAACAGCCGGCACCCACTGGGTATGGAGTGGGCTCAGCATGTGAGTCTACTCCTTATAAGCCATCATAACTTATAATGTACATATACGGTATAAGCATTCGGCACTAGGCTCCTCCTGTTCATGGGCCCCATAGCGGTCATGTGGTCCAGCTCTTTAGTGCCCATTCACATTAAAGGAAAATCATCTGAATTGACTGAATTTTGTGGGACAGGCCCATTATCCTCCCATGGAAAGCACATGCATGCTCGGCTGAATCAGGCATACATGAGTATAGGAGCAGTGAGGGAGAGAAGAGAGGAAGGGAGAAGACGGTGATTGGTGAGTATCTTAATCTGCCTCCATCACATAGATATTTAGGATGGATTAGGGAAACGTTAGCTTGGAGCGCTTCTTTCTCCAATAAGTTTTTATTGATTTTTCTAAACAAAGAAAAATATACAAACAATGAACAGAGAACGCAAAAGTGTAGACAAATTATAGATGAAAGTTACCATAAAAGTGAGTGATGAAAACATCCAGCATGTGAAAAAGTGGAAATAATAGGAGGGGGAGAGATGCGGAGAAGATGGGGATAGGACATTACAGCATAATAATAGGGACCACTAGGGGGGGGGACCACAGGGACCAGTCCTGATGAACCATGACTATTGAATGGATATTGGTAGTGAGAACACTTTCATGGTGAAAATGGGAGTTCAGTATCTTATAGAAGGTTTACAAAACTTTTTCAGACGTATCCTCAATAAGGAGGTAATGGTGGAAGGGTGAAAGAGGGGATGTGTGTTGATAATAGAAGGCCAATAAGATGTGTCTGATCTGCAAGTATTGATAGAAAGATCCACGTTGGCGCTATTACTTTTTAATAATTGTGTCTAACTAAAGAAACAAGGAATCCTTGCTAATATCTGCCAAGTCCTCAGACTGCTTACCTCCCATGTAGACAGAATTGATAAGGGATATGGGGCTCTAATTCTCTATTTGAGATCTCACATAGAGGACACATTTCCCAGGTTCTCCAAAGGGAAACAGTAGATAACATAATTGGGAGTATAGGGGAACAGGAGGTAGGTTTGATGTATTCAGACTGAAGAGTTCGCCTGGCGGAACCAAATTTAGCAAAAAAGTTTTCAAACTGCATCCATCTGTGAGATTCAATTTGATAAGGATTGGATTATTGCTAGGCAAGAAAGGGCTAGGTGTGAGAACCTGTCCAGTTCAGATTCATGTGAATGATAAAGATGGTAGAAATGTTTCTTAATAATCATGTGAGAAGCTGATAGTATAATCCCCAAGTATGGAATGACTTCTTCCGACCACCTAAATAGGAAAAGCGATTCAAGTTTCAATTTATTATGAGCCTGAACATTGATAGGGAGAATTAAAGGGGTTGTCCAGTACTTTATATTACCCCCGCAATGTATCCTCCCGGGGCGCCTAAGGATATTTGTAATTACCTTACACTGCAGATACTGCCTGTGAGCGGCGCTATCACTGGCTGCTCACAGGCATCACGTGACCCCCGGCTGTAGCTGACTCTGACATCCGCTGACGTCATGACAAGTGCTGGCAGCAGCCGGGGGTCTCTGTCCTCTGCGTTCCACGGTGGATGCCAGGCTGTGGGCGGGGTTACTCCCCCGCGTCAGACCCGGCATCCACCGCGCTCTGCCTCTCCCCATTCATTGGGAAAGCGCACGTTGGATGCTGGGTGTGATGGGGGGGTAACCCAGCCCACAACCCAGCAGCCACCGTGGGGACCCCAGCGCTAAGTCACGCCTCATTTGTCGTGACGCCATCATAGGGTCACGTGATGCTTGTGAGCGGCCAAGGATAGCCCCGCTCACAGGCAGAAACAGCAACGTAAGGTATTTACAAAAATCCTTAGGGGCCCCGGGGGGATTCATTGGGGGGGGGGGTAATATAAAGTACTGGACAACTTTTTTAAGGCCTTGTGGAATTTTTTTTCTTTTAAACTGTAAATTTTTGTTAAAGTTTCAGAAGATAAGCGATGCAATAGTATTTAAAAAAAAATTCATACAAATGTTTGACTTATATAAAATATAGAGATGAAAATAGTGAGGAAAACAATAAGGGGGAAGAAAGAGGGGAAGGAAGAGATAGGTGCCTGAGAGGGAGTCAGATCATATACAAGAGGTAGTATTTGTTAAAGTAGAGGTGGTGTGGAAAATGGAGTGTGGTTGCCATAGTGTGCCCAATGTGACGATGTTGTCTCAAATTTGCAATAAGTTTATTGTCAAATCTCATCGGACATTTATTCACATTAGTGTACACCCCTATAATACTATACATTAATAAGGAAAAGAGGAGAGGAGGGGAATAAAGTTTGTGAATAAAATGTAACTTTTATTGTTTTGTATAAAATAGGATTATATATTAAAGTATCATACACCCAGATAAGGGTATATTTTTGATCACTGCTGTATAAATGTTATGGTATACCGGATTTTTCAGACCATAAGACGCACTTTTTCCTCCCCAAATTTGGGAGGAAAATGGGGGGTGCATCTTATGGTCCGAACGCAACTTACCGGTGGTGGTGGAGCAGGATCGCAGGGCAGCGGTGGAAGAAGAGGTGAGGCGGGCCGGTATCTGGCTGGGGGCCGGGCCTGGCCGGGTACCGGGGCCAGTGTATTTCTGTGAGCGGAGTTTGCAGAGCAGAGGGAGCGGCTTCCGGTGGCTGCGGCCATGTTCCTGAAGCTGTGCTCTACAGGAAAATGGCCACACCCCAGGTACCAGGCCACCAGCACCCCAGGTACTAGGCACCAGTCCACCAGCACCCAGGTACCAGGTCACCAGCACCCTGGCCCCCAGCATCCCAGCGCCAGGCACAAGCACCAGGCCCCCAGCACCCCAGATACCAGGGCACCAGGCCCCCAGGTACCAGGGAACCAAGCCCCGAGCGCCAGGCCCCCAGCCACCAGGTACCAGCATTCCTCCACTTCCGCCGGCTTCCTGAACGACCCTGCCTTCTGTGACCCCAGCTCCACCGGCCCCCCAAGGTAAGATACCTATTCAGACTATTAGACAGACCCCCATCTTATAAAAAATATATTTTTTCATATTTTCCACCCTAAAATTTGGGGTGCGTCTTATAGTCCGAAAAATACGGTAAATAAAACAGCTGTGACACAATAAAGTCACGGTTGTTGTGACAAGATGTAAATATATAAATCAATGTAAATTGTCAATTGTACATTGTCAAAATTGGCAATCTTGTGTTGATCACAAGCGGAAAGGTCACCATATAATTTTTAAGGTTTATTGCCATTTAGTTTATAAAATGAAATGTCAGCAAAAGATTATAGAAAAGCGATGACGGCATGAAGAGATATTTCTTTATCTGTGGAGTAGATAATTAAGTCATCAGCTTACAATCCAATAACATGTTTTAAAGTTACCAACGCTAAGACCAGAAATGTCTGAAATGGAACGAATGGACTCTGCCAGGTGCTCCATAATTAATGCAAAAATTATTGGGGTTGACCTGGCTGGTTCCATTCGAGCTTTTCAAGTTGGATGATAAGGAACTGGAAGAAAGAACCATGGCGTTGGGGTTGGAATATAGGGATGTTATAAACGATTTGATAAAGCCAGTCAAACCAAATTTGATGAGTACTTTGTCTAAGTAGCCCAGTAAACCGTAACAAAGGCTTTTTCGGCATTAGGGATAGGAATACTGCCTTTATCATGGGGGTCTGCTGCATCCTGTTAGTGCATTGGTATTCTGACCTGGTGTTGGTAAGGCTGTTTCTTTTTCTGTGATAGAACTTGATGTAACTATTTAGTGAGCAATTTAGAAAAAAATATTCAGATCCCAGTTTAGAAAGGCTATTGGCCTAAAGTTCCCAGGGGTGACTACAGGGTTAACTGGTTTCTCTGATGCTGCTAGTAGAGATAGCTTTTCCTCTGCAGCATCGAAAGAGTGCACGGAGGCTGAATCTGGTGTAATCCAGTAATACGGCCAGCTTCAGAGCAGCGCTCACAAGCTCTATAGCAGATCTTGCCTAGGTGGCCAGTACTTTGGGCAATGAGCTGTAAACTATGGAATTAAAAATCCCAATAATAAAGTTGCATGTTTTTATAAGTACTTTAGAATTTTATGAGGGAGTCCTGTTAAATAGAGAAGTGGGTTGCTTCTTGGTATGACTGGACAATACTCATTAGTTAAAAGATGGCTAAACCCGCAAATTATATCTATTATATTGGGGGACTCCTGGGCTTTAACGTAACAGGCTAAGTCAGGGGATAAAAGGATCAGATGGTTGGAATATAATTGCCCAATACTTTAGTTCTGTGGGAAGATAACCCGCTGCCACATGATTCTGCAGGGACTTACTCTACTCAAGTCAAGAAGAGCACAGGAACTCATGGCCTAGCCAAATGTTCCTGCTTTTGGGGGTGTCAGGATCAGTGTGTTAAGCCAACAGTTATCTAAGGTGCATGGCCAGATTACCGTAGGTTTTGGAAGGAGTCAGTAATATCGGGGATTGTTAAGCTTTAAGTATAGATAGAATTCCTCCTTAATGACCGCTGTTTAATAATTTAACTGTTGCCTCTTTATGGTAGCGCATTAAAAAAATATGTGCTGCAAAATGATAGCACACAGGCTGCTATTAACAGCGCTGGGCATAAAGCCCAATAGAATTGGTCTCCGATCAGTTAACCCCGTAGATGACTATGTGTGGGCTAATAGTTTGCCTGTCAGTGTAAAGTATTCTGAAGCATTATAGAAGCGATCAAATGATCACCTCCCGTTTGCACGACATTAAGCTACAAGCTAGATCACCAGCTATGGATGGTCCATTGAATTCACTATGCTGCTCTTAAAGGCTATCTTGATGCAGAGCAAAACTGCACTAGAGGCTGGAATGGAGACCTATTCTCTTCAACAATGAGTCTCGCTTTTGTCGTAGACACAATGATAGCTGTAGATTTGTCTGGAAACCATGTGGGTGATGGCATGAAGATGTCCTACTGTCACGAGTGTGTCAGGGTTGACTAACAGTCTTGCGGTGTCCAGCGGTAGAAGGTTGCTGCGTTTGGCTTTACAAACATCTCCATGATCTTTTTACTATACCTTTCTCTTTAGGACCCAGCAGTGACCCTCACCTTGCTTGGGGATTATACTTTTCCCTTTAGGACCCTGCTTTATCCTCACCTTTCTGCTGTTTGTTTCCTCAAATACTCTCAGATTCTCAGAGAGTTGCTGGTGATAGCATGTTATACCTATTCAGGTATCCCCATTCCCAGCGTGACACCTATTACCGGGAATATGGTGTGCGGTGGGATAACGTATGATAGGTGGACCATTCTAGACTTCACTCCAGGTGCACTAACATTTCATCATTACATTGATTTGATGGTGGAACCAGTGCTACGACCATTTCTCCAACGTGTGCAAGTGGCCGATTTTCAACACAACAATGCGAGGCCATATATTGCTCAAGCTATTGGAAGCAGCCTGCCTGGCCTCAACATGCTATAATGGCCTGCAGCATTTCCAGACTTGTTTCCCATCAAACACATCTGGGATATAATTGTCAGCAGTTGCAATAAGAGCTGTCAGTAGTCGATCCTACAATTTCCATAACTCCATAAATTTTCCTTCTTGATGTTGCATTTTCAGTTTTGAGAAGTGCAACAGTGAGTATTTATAAGTGTGTATGTAGTATATAGTGTAGACAATAGTGTGTATTTATAAGTGTGTATGTAGTATATAGTGTAGACAATAGTGTGTATTTATAAGTGTGTATGTAGTATATAGTGTAGACAATAGTGTGTATTTATAAGTGTGTATGTAGTATATAGTGTAGACAATAGTGTGTATTTATAAGTGTGTATGTAGTATATAGTGTAGACAATAGTGTGTATTTATAAGTGTGTACGTAGTATATAGTGTAGACAATAGTGTGTACATATAAGTGTGTATGTGTTATATAGTGCAGACAATAGTGTGTATTTATAAGTGTGTACGTAGTATATAGTGTAGACAATAGTGTGTATATATAAGTGTGTATGTAGTATATAGTGCAGACAATAGTGTGTACATATAAGTGTATATGTAGTATATAGTGTAGACAATAGTGAGTATATATAAGTGTGTATGTAGTATATAGTGTACACAATAGTGTGTACATATAAGTGTGTATGTAGTATATAGTGTACACAATAGTGAGTATATATGTGCGTATGTGGTATATAGTGTACACAAAAGTGTGTACATATAAGTGTGTATGCAGTATATTGTGTAGACAATAGTGTGTGTATATAAGTGTGCATGTGTAATGCACACGCCCGGGCTGAGCGGCGTGTGCGTGTGATTCCACTGGACCGTGCCGGAGAGTGAATGCCTGGAGGGGCGTAACTAGGTATTCACCCGATCCGACCAGGGTCGCACGACGGCATACGACGCCAGTGCACCAAGGAGGAACCGAGCAGAGGGACCAGGTGGTACTCCAGGACAGACCCCGGACACAGCTGTTGACCCACACAGGGGAATACAGGAACAGACTGGTTAGGCTAGCACACAGAACGGTGGGTATAGGCAGGCACGACTGGTATGCAGGCAGGCGGGTATGCAGGCAGGGGGGTACAAGCAAGCACGGCTAGAGTGCAGACAGGGAGGCGCTAGCAGGTAGGAACACAGGCGGGATAGGACCCAGTACACACTGGGACTCAGGAACAGAACCTCAGACGTGGCGGACAAACACAGCAGAGTGAGGCCGCCCAGAGAGGTGAGCGAGAGCAGGGCAGGACGAGACCGCCAAGAGCGGTGAGTGAGAGTAGAGCAGGACGAGGCCGCCTGGAGCGGTGAGCAAAGGCAGAGCAGGCTAGAACCGCCGGAGCGGTGAGCAAAGGCAGAGCAGGCTAGAACCGCCGGAGCGATGAGCAAAGGCAGGGCAGGCTAGAACCGCCGGAGCGGTGAGCAAAGGCAGAGCAGGCTAGAACCGCCGGAGTGGTGAGCAAAGGCAGAGCAGGCTAGAACCGCCGGAGCGGTGAGCAAGGCAGAGCAGGGGGGACAGGGCTCTGTTCACACGGAACAGACAGGAAGGGAAAGGCAGAACCAGATACCCACAGGGTACTTGCAGTGAAGTAGCGAGTGGACCACAAACTCACAAACGGGAGTACAGTGACAACGAGCAGGAGTTAGGTACGAGTTCAGACTCTGCAGAAAAAGGAAAGGTACGGACATAGAGAAACACGGGAAAAACAGGCTAGAAGAGTATACAGACAAGAACAGACACAGTAGTAAGATACAGGAGCGGGTCTAGGAATGCAGCCCCTAGAAGGCGGGAGGAACAGGCCAGGAGCGTGTTCAGACAGGACAGACTAGATACAGGAGCGGGTCTAGGAATGCAACCCCTAGAAGGCGGGAGGAACAGGCTAGGAGCGTGTTCAGACAGGACAGACAAGATACAGGAGCGGGTCTAGGTATGCGGCCCCTAGAAGGCGAGACGAACAGGCAAGGAGCGTGTTCAGACAGGCCTGGAAATACAGCCTCCAGGATAGGCAGACAAGAGAACACAGAAGGGGACCTGGCACATTCAGAGTGAAAGACCACACTGAATGAAACACAATGCTCAGGCATGGGTTAATTGGAGCAGCTGGGTTAAATACCAGGTGACAGACAGCAATAGGCTGAGGACGCACAAGGGGTGTGCCCGCAGCAGGTACAAAAAGCAGGATGTGATCGGGCGCTGCCCTTAAGCAGCAGACACAGAGGCAAGCAGACAGCATGGAGGTAAGCCAGGCTAGCAGACTGGACTGGAGATCAAGTGCGCGCTCTTGCACAGTGGGAGATGGACCACTATGCAAAGACGCCGCCAGGTATGTTACAGCATGTAATATATATTGTTCATAATAGTGTGTACATATAAGTGTGTATGCAGTATATTGTGTAGACAATAGTGTGTGTGTATATAAGTGTGCATGTAATATATATTGTTCATAATAGTGTGTACATATAAGTGTGTATGCAGTATATTGTGTAGACAATAGTGTGTGTGTATATAAGTGTGCATGTAAAATATATTGTTCATAATAGTGTGTACAGTCATAAAAAGTAAACATAAGTCCATCAAGATGAATATAACCTAAGATGTTGATCCAGCGGAAGACGAAAACCCCAAGAGGCAGATGCTAATTGCCCCATATTATGGAGTAAATTCCTTCCTGACTCAACATACGGCAACCAGTCTTGTCAAAAGGTTTTGAGAATGACACAAATTTAGCTTTTCACAAAGTGCTGTTTCAGTGAGTTTTTTTTTTATTTTTTAGTCAGATGTTTCAATTATCAGCATTTCATAAGTTTTTATTTTTTCTTGACAAAAACATCAAGTTTATGCGAAGACTCAAAAGTTACAGTGTTGTCCCTTATTTTTCAAAACTTCTGTCCTTCACCCTGGCAGCTGGATAAAAGCTTGTGGGCCAAATCCTGACTGATGGCCCATTCTTGTCTAATCAGTGCTCAGAGTTTATCACATTTTCTGTGTTTTTGTTTGTCCTCCCGCCTTTTGAGTATTCACCACAGGTTCTCAGTGAGATTGAGATCTGGGGTGTTTCCTAGCCATGGACCCAGAATTGTAATGTTTTGTTCACCAAACCTCTTAGTTATCACTTTGGCCTTGTGACATGGTCTCCATCATGCTGGAAAAATCGTTGTTCACCAAATTGCTCTTGGGTTATTGGGAGAAATTGCTCTTGGAGGATGTTTAGATCCCATTCTTTATTTATAGCAGTGTTCTCAGGCAAAATTGTGAGTAAGCCCACTCCCTTAGGTGAAAGGTGAAAGGTGAAAGGCAATTCCACACATGAATGGTCTCAGGATGTTTTTCAATTGGCATAACACAGAACGTATGGTAACATTCAACCCCCTTTTCTTCACCAAAAAATCATTCTTCTGGATGTCCCAAACAGTCTGAATGGGACTTCATAAAAGAAAATAACTTTATTCCACTCTTATGTAGTGCAATTCATGTACTTCCTGCAGAATGTCAGTCATACTGGATGCTTTTTTTTTTACAAAGTGGATTCTTTGCTGCCCTTATTGACACCAGGCCTACCTCTAAAATGCTTCACCTCACTGTACGCATAGAAGCACTGACAGCTGCCTGCTACCATTCCTGAGCAAGCTCTGCACTAGTGTTAAACCAATCCCATAGCTGAATCCTCTTTAGGAAAGAGTCCTGGCACTTGCTGGAAAATTTTCAATGCCGTGAAGCTTTTCTCTCAGCTGAGGATCCTCTGTCTTTGAAGTGATTGATTTTCAGTTTTGAGAAGTGTAACAGTGAGTATTTATAAGTGTGTATGTAGTATATAGTGTAGACAATAGTGTGTATTTATAAGTGTGTATGTAGTGTATAGTGTAGACAATAGTGTGTACATATAAGTGTGTATGTAGTATATAGTGTATACAATAGTGTGTATTTATAAGTGTGTATGTAGTATATAGTGTAGACAATAGTGTGTATTTATAAGTGTGCATGTAGTATATAGTGTAGACAATAGTGTGTATTTATAAGTGTGTATGTAGTATAGTGTAGACAATAGTGAGTATATATAAGTGTGTATGTAGTATATAAATTTTCAATGCCGTGATGCTTTTCTCTCAGCTGAGGAACCTCTGTCTTTGAAGTTTTTGACGAATGTTCTTGATAAGTGATTGATTTTCAGTTTTGAGAAGTGTAACAGTGAGTGTATATAAGTGTGTATGTAGTATATAGTGTAGACAATAGTGTGTATATAAGTGTGTATGTAGTATATAGTGTAGACAATAGTGTGTATTTATAAGTGTGTATGTAGTATATAGTGTAGACAATAGTGTGTACATATAAGTGTGTATGTAGTATATAGTGTAGACAATAGTGTGTATTTATAAGTGTGTATGTAGTATATAGTGTAGACAATAGTGTGTATTTATAAGTGTGTATGTAGTATATAGTGTAGACTATAGTGTGTACATATAAGTGTGTATGTAGTATATAATTTTACGATAAGCATGTCCTTGCCTGTAAAGCCGTTCTAATACAAAGGAATGATGACTGCACCTATTTCCTTGGAGGTAACCATGGTTTACAGAAAAAGACAATGATTTCAAGCACCAGCACAATGTGTTGCGGCTGTCTAACAGCCATGAGACATGCAGCCGCGGAGACGCAAACATATTTGACGAGCACGCCGAGAATACTTGGTTAGGTCTCGAGACGTTCGCACATCTCTAGTCGCTATAGTTGTGTTTGTCTGTTGAGAATTATATCTATTGATAACTTAGTTTTAAGCATTTCTTCTTTGATTGTCTTTCATGCATTATTATATACCATGTATGGAATTATGGAGGACTTACTACTAGTGTTGAGCCACCCCCGTAGTGTTCGGGTTCGGTTTGGTTCGTCGAACACCTTAGAACACCGTCGAACACCGTTAAAACCATTGGCAGGCAAACAAAAACACATAGAAACACATAGAAAACACCTTCAAAGGTGTTCAAAAGCTGACAAACTGCTCAGAAGACGCTCTCTTTAAAAAAGCCGGCCGGCAATTCAGCAGCGGCATACACCGGTACCCGACAATTTAAACAAGAAGGAATAGAGCATCACACATAGATTAGATAGATAGAAACATGTCAGTCACATATATAAGAAGTACAGTGACAGTGTTGCTTACTGTACTTGTCATTTAGTGTTAAAGGACTTATTAAAAAAAATAATAGTGTTTTAATGCACCGTCTCTTTAAAAAAGCCGGCCGGCAATTCAGCATCTGTACCCGACAATTTATAACAGACAGAATAGAGCATCACACATAGATTAGATACATAGAAACATGTCAGTCACATATATATGAAGTACAGTGATAGTGTTGGATACTGTACTTGTCATTTAGTGTTAAAATAAAGGATTTATTTTAAAAAAAACTGGCGTGGGGTTCCCCATAATTTTAGTCTCTAGCGGAGGTTAAGCAGACGGCTGGGGCAGATATTTGAAGCCTGGGAAGGGGGTAATACCCACGGAGCTTCCCAGGCTACTAATATCAGCCCCCAGCTGAATACCTAGTCTTTACTAGCTATTAAAATGGGGGACCCCCCAAAAAATGACATGGGGTCCCCCCTATTTTAATAGCTAGCAAAGGCTAGGCAGCCAGCTGGGGGCTGATATTAATAGCCCAGGAAGGATGCCATGAATATTGGCCCCCTCCCAGGCTAGAAACACCAGCCGTCAGCCGCCCCAGAAATGGCGCATCCATACGATGCGCCAATTCTGGCACTTAGCCTCGCTCTTCCCACTGCCCTGTAGCGGTGGCAGTGGGGTAATAGGGCTGGGGTTGATGTCAGCTTATAATGCCAGCTGACATCAAGCCCAGGTTAGTAATGGAGAGGCGTCTATAAGACACCCCCATTACTAACCCCATAGTCAAAGTTAAAAAAAACACAAACACCCAGAATAAAGTCCTTTAATTGAAATTAAGACACAATTCTTTATTGTTCTAAATTAAACCATACTTACCATCACGCCCATTCCAGCTGAAGCCAACGATCCCCTGCAATAAAAGAAAAATAATAAAGCAACATCATCCTTACCTTTCCATGGTTCCCACGACGGCTCCAGCTCTGCTACATTCACATGACAGGCTGGATCGCAGCAGAACGCTGCCATCCAGCTTGCCATGCCGCAGAGACTGAGAAGCGAGGCATGCTTGCGCTCCTCAGTGTCTCGCTGTGACGGCATAAAGATGAGCCGAGGTCATGTCCAATGAACTCAGCTCACCTCATGCACGTCACTGACAGCGTGGGAAAATTCTCAGCGCTCAGCGCTTCAGCAGGAGAATTCTCCCACGCTGGGATGACATTGAGATGACAGGCTGGATCACAGCTGAGCGCTGCCATCCAGCTTGTCATCCTTCAGAAACACTGCAGAGCGCAAGCATGCCTGAATGAATGAATAAAACAAAGAATAATAGCAAGATTGGAATGAAATATGTCAGGGCGTGGGTAGAATATAAGAAAATATAAAATAAGGATGACAGGTACAGATGGAAGAACTACTCTTATATAAATGATCCGCCCAGGGGATTGGGGATGACTACTCGGCACCCGGGCCTTGTTGTTGGTTTTGGTGATGCCGCGGTGGCCGGCTCCCGGGCCCGTACCCTGGGGTCACTCTTAAAAACAAGGAATGGGGGAAAAGGTGTATGGGAAAGGGGAAATTGTTTGTGACGCCACCCATGGTGTCTGGTGAGGATCACCAGCGCTGTAACAGTCCTCTGAGGCCTGTGCTCAGGCAGCTTAGTTGGTGCGGCTCCCCACAGGTGGAGCGGGGCCTCAGGGCAGCGTAGGAGAAGGAATGCGGAATAGAGCGTTGGTGGGTGCAGAGCAGCGGAGGAAAGAACAGACAGAGGCAGTATTTGAAGTCACCCAAGTCTTTACTCACGGTGGTGCTTTCTCAGCTCAGAGCCTTTCTCTGCTGTCACACGGCGAGCTGCGGCCGCCAGGGTGG
The DNA here is from genome assembly GCF_046119375.1 of Phyllobates terribilis. NCBI lineage: Eukaryota > Metazoa > Chordata > Amphibia > Anura > Dendrobatidae > Phyllobates > Phyllobates terribilis. The sequence continues at coordinate 404,088 of NW_027363258.1, forward strand.
GGTTCAGCACACTCCAGGTAGTTCAGGAGCGCTTGACAGGACCCCCTGCTCTAAAGTGTTCCTCTCCTGGTGAACTTCTCCCACCTTGTATCCCCCACTGTGTCCCGTAAGGGTACTGCGATGTCCTTGATGGGTAGCATGTAGCTCCCGGACCGACTGGGTGCCCTTCTTGGTGACTAATGGTGAGAACGTGGAGGCCGGGTCCCTCTGGATGAACTCAGATTAGGGCATATAGGTGGCGACTCCGCTCCGTCCGTATCCCCCTGTGATCCACATAAGCCTCCGGACTTTTCTGACAGAGACGTGAAGTGCAAAGTCAGATAATCAGGGACCGGTGCCTCCTCTTGTGGCAGGGTCTCTCTGGCAGGGCCAGAATAAGCTATGCAGGTGGCGACTCCGCTCTGTCTGCACCCCCTGAGATCCTTTCGCCTGTGGAGCCTATGTCCTCTGCTCCCCTCCTGTGCCTTCTTGGTTTGACTCTGACCGGGGACAAAGCCAGTTATAACTCTGCCCCAATCCCCTGTCTCGAGGCCTGAGGCGGGGAACCGTGGACCCTGAAGCGGCTGCAGCCTTGTGCTGACTTGCTGTCCCAAAGACCCACGACTAAAGACCCGGTTCTTAAAATGGCCTCCAGTTATATATGATTCGATTAAGTGCTAAAGTAAAGTGCTTCCTCACCCTCACTCACTACTTGGTTTCCCCTAACTTTGGTTCCCCCCAACTCCTCCATTCAGGCCCGGGGCAGCACTATGGTGCTTTTTAGGCCCCCTTCAGAACTGGAGTGGTGTAGTGTTGAGTGTGTGGTTGGGGTCCTGTGTGGCACTCAATCCTTACCTTGGAGAGGAGATACCACACCTCATTCTGAGGTGCAGTACCCCTGTGGCGCCACATAAAGACCATCTGGAATATAAGTAAAGTGCTGATGATAGAATAAAATATAAATTCTAAATAAAAAAAAATGTGAAAATGAATATAAATGATTACAAACATAATACAACATAAGACATGCAATGAGTGGTTTAAGACCAAGTGGGTATATGAAGGTGTATACCAAAGGGGGAGGGGTTCTAATGGTTATTAAAGGAGCATGAGATGAATATAAGTGTAGGAGCAATGGAGATAAGAAAGACAAATGCCTTATATATGAAGGTGAAATGGATGGGGATAAAAAAGTGTAAAAATGTGAGAGAAGGTGTGAAAATGTCAATAAAAAATGCATATATGTATGTCTACAAACAAATATATACATAAGCAACTACTAGAATTGTGTATACACAAGAAATACCTGTGGACCCGTGCATATATGCAACGTGCACAATGTGCGAGAAGATGTAAATAAAAATTCATACATGTTGTACATCTATAAACAAATATATAGTATATATAGTACTACTACTATTAGGAATGTGTGTACACAAGAAATACCCGTGGACTCATATGTACATATACAATGTGCACAAACCATATGCATATACAGTTAGGTCCATGTATATTTGGACAGAGACAACATTTTTCTAATTTTGGTTCTAGACATTACCACAATGAATTTTATACAAAACAATTCAGATGCAGTTGAAGTTCAGACTTTCAGCTTTGATTTGAGGGTATCCACATTAAAATTGGATGAAGGGTTTAGGAGTTTCAGCTCCTTAACATGTGCCACCCAGACAAGGCTGAGTTAGAACGTTATGCATTGGAGCTTAAATCTAGATTCCTAAATAGAGGATACAGCCGTTGTTTCATCAAAAAAGCTTTTAATAGAGCAAGACATACTTTACGTCATGAAGCACTGTATTCCATCAGACCAAATATAACTATCAAACAATTGTATTAGATTTAGCACACAGTACCATGGACAAACAAACTTGTTGTGTCAATGTCTGGAGAAATCCTGGCCTATATTGCTTGCTGATCCCATCCTTTCTAAATAAATTAATAAAGGACTTTACTCTGTGTGTGTTTTTTAACTTAAACTTACGGGGCAAGTTATGGCGGCGTCTGATAGACGCCTCTCCATTAATAACCATTTGGCTTGATGTCAGCTGACATTACAAAGCTGACATCAACCCCAATACTATTACCCCAATTGCTACCGCCTATGGCAAGTGGGAAGAGCCGGGCAAAGCGTCAGAATTGGCGCATCTAATGGGGCAGCTGCAGGCTGCTATTTTTAGGCTGTGGAGGGCTAATATCCATGGCTGCTTCCCAGTCTGAGAATATCAGCCCCCAGCTGTCTGGTTTAGCTTGGCTGGTTGTCAAAAAGTGGGACCCCACACTGTTTATTAAATTAATTTATTTAAGTAATTTAAAAAAATGGCGTGGAACCACTCTATTTTTCTATTGCTCTAGCCCACAGCTGTCAGCTTTACCCACGCTAGTTATCAAGACTAAAAGAGACCACGCCATTTTTTTCTTTTATTTATTTATTGCACAGGTGCCGGCTGGTGAATACTCCCATCAGCAGCGCCTGCTCTCTCTGCTTGTGTAGTTTTCTTATTGAATGAATAAATAAATAAAAAATATGGCCTGGGGCTATTATTCTGTGAAGGGGCCAATATCTATAAAGGTTCCCAGCCTCTTAATAACAGCTCACAGCTGTCTGCCTAGCCTTAACTGGTTATTAAACGGGGGGAACACCCCCAAAAAAATTAAGTTGGATACCCCCTTCTTTTAATAACCAGGAAAGGCTAAACACACAGTTGCAGGCAGATTTTAATAAGCTGGGAAGGGGCTATGGATATTGGCCCCCTCCCAGACTATTATCACCAGCACTCAGCCTCCCCAGAAATGGCACATCCATTAGATGCGCCAATTTTGGCGCCTCAGCCAACATACCAGGACAAGTGGGGTAACGGTTTTGGGTTCATGTCAGCTGTGAAGTGTCAGTTGACATCAAGCCCAGGGGTTAGTAATGGAGAGGTGTCTGTCAGACACCCCCATTACTAACCCTGTAGTCAAAAGTAATAAACACACACACACACAGAAAAGTCCTTTAATTGTAAAAAAAACACTCCCTGACCCTCTTTTATCCACTTATTACCATAGAAAAAAATAATAATCCTAAGTGGTCTGCCGTAAAATCCATCCAGCGTCACACGACGATCCCAGACTGCCTCATCCAGATGACATTAGTAATGTGACCGCTCAGCACGACAGCCAGAACACACTGCCAGTAGCATGAGAACGCAGCTGTAGTGACGAGCGATGACGTAATTAAGATTACAGCATGATACGTCTTTTGTCACTTCTTTTAACTGTTTCTGGCTTTAAAAGCTGTGAAGTCGCTAAAAGAAGTGATTGGTCTTTTCTTCTAGCAGCTTCCGCTTGGAAGCCACCACTATTTTGTATATAATTTTTTATACAGTAGTTTTCAAAATAATAGCAGTGCGTTCAAAAGCATGAGTTAAGCACAAAATCTTTATAGTAATTTTTATTTCCATGCATTGGGAACATTGCACAATGTTTCCTAATTCAAAACATGTAGAGAAATATATAACATTTTAACTACCGTATTTTTCAGACTATAAGATGCACTTTTTTTCCTCCAAAACTTTGGAGGAAAGTGGGGGGGTGGGGTGCATCTTATAGTCCGAACATACACTACTGTTCAAAAATTTGGGGTCACCCAGACAATTTTGTGTTTTCCATGAAAACTCATACTTTTATTTATCAAATAGAAAATATAGTCCAGACATTGACAAGGTTAGAAATAATGATTTTTATTGGAAAGAATAATTTTCTCCTTCAAACTTTGCTTTCGTCAAAGAATGCTCCATTTGCAGCAATTACAGCATTGCAGACCTTTGGCATTCTAGCTGTTAATTTGCTGAGGTAATCTTGAGAAATTTCCCCCCATGCTTCCTGAAGCCCCTCGCACAAGTTGGATTGGCTTGATGGGCACTTTTTGCGCACCATACGTTCAAGCTGCTCCCACAACAGCTCAATGGGGCTGAGATCTGGTGACTGCGTTGGCCACTCCATTACAGATAGAATACCAGCTGCCTGCTTCTTCCCTAAATAGTTCATGCATAATTTGGAGGTGTGCTTTGGGTCATCTTCCTGTTGTAGGATGAAATTGGCTCTAATCAAGCGCAGTCCACAGGGTATGGCATGTCATTGCAAAATGGAGTGATAGCCTTCCTTATTCAAAATCCCATTTATCTTGTACAAATCTCACACTTTACCAGCACCAAAGCAACCCCAGACCATCACATTACCTCCACCATGCTTGACAGATGGAGTCAGGCACTCTTTCAGCATCTTTTCAGTTGTTCTGCGTCTCACAAATGTTCTTCTGTGTGATTCAAACACCTCAAACTTTGATTTGTCTGTCCATAAAACTTTTTTCCAATCTTCCTCTGTCCAATGTCTGTGTTCTTTTGCCCATACACTGTGTGCAGAATTATTAGGCAAATGAGTATTTTGATCACATGATACTTTTTATACATGTTGTCCTACTCCAAGCTGCATAGGCTTGAGAGCCAACTACCAATGAAGTAAATCTGGTGATGTGCATCTCTGTAATGAGGAGAGGTGTTGACTAATGACTTCAACACCCTATATAAGGTGTGCTTAATTATTAGGCAACTTCCATTCCTTTGGCAAAATGGGTCAGAAGAGAGATTAGACGGGCTCTGAAAAGTCCAAAATTGTAAGATGTCTTGCAGAGGGATGCAGCAGTCTTGAAATTTCCAAACTTTTGAAGCATGATCACCAAACAATCAATCCTTTCATGGCAAATAGCCAACAGGGTCGCAAGAAGAGTGTTGGCCAAAAAAGGCGCAAAATAACTGCCCATGAATTGAGGAAAATCAAGCGTGAAGCTGCCAAGATGCCACTCGTTTTGCCATATTTCAGAGCTACAACGTTACTGGAGTATCAAAAAGCACAAGGTGTGCGATACTCAGGGACATGGCCAAGGTAAGGAAGGCTGAAAAGCGACCACCTTTGAACAAGAAACATAAGATAAAACGTCAAGAATGGGCCAAGAAATATCTTAAGACTGATTTTTCAAAGGTTTTATGGACTGATGAAATGAGAGTGACTCTTGATGGGCCAGATGGATGGGCCAGAGGCTGGATCAAAGAAAAGGGCAGAGAGCTCCACTCCGACTCAGACGCCAGCAAGGTGGAGGTGGGGTACTGGTATGGGCTGGTATCATCAAAGATGAACTTGTGGGACCTTTTCGGGTTGAGGATGGAGTGAAGCTCAACTCCCAGACCTACTGCCAGTTTCTGGAAGACAACTTCTTCAAGCAGTGGTACAGGAAGAAGTCAGTATCGTTCAAGAAAAACATGATTTTCATGCAGGAAAATGCCCCATCACATGCATCCAACTACTCCACAGCGTGGCTGGCCAGTATAGGTCTAAAAAAAGAAAAAAAATGACATGGCCCCCTTGTTCACCTGATCTGAACCCCATAGAGAACCTGTGGTCCATCATAAAATGTGAGATCTACAGGGAGGGAAAACAGTACACCTCTCGGAACAGTGTCTGGGAGGCTGTGGTGGCTGCTGCACGCAATGTTGATCGAAAACAGATCAAACAACTGACAGAATCTATGTATGGAAGGCTGTTGAGTGTCATCATAAAGAAAGGTGGCTATATTCATCACAAATTTGGGGGTTTTTTGTTTTTGCATGTCAGAAATGTTTTTTTCTAAATTTTGTGCACTGATATTGGTTTACCTGATGAAAATAAACAAGTGAGATGGGATTATAATTGGTTTTTATTAAGTTACCTAATAATTCTGCACAGTAATAGTTACCTGCACAAACAGATATCCTCCTAAAATAGCCAAATCTAAAAAAATAACACTCCAACTTCCAAAAATATTAAGCTTGGATATTTATGAGTCTTTTGGGTTGATTGAGAACATAGTTGTTGATCAATAATAAAAATAATCCTCTAAAATACAACTTGCCTAATAATTCTGCACACAGTGTATTAATATTTTCCTTTTATTAGCCAGTCTCAGATATCGCTTTTTCTTTGCCACTTTGCCCTGAAGGCCAACATCCCAGAGTCGCCTCTTCACTGTAGAGGTTGACACTGGCGTTTTGCGTGTACTATTTAATGAAGCTGCCAGTTGAGGAGCTGTGAGGCATAGATTTCTCAAACTAGAGACTCTAATGTACTTGTCCTGTTGCTCAGTTATGCAGCGGGGCCTCCAACTTCTCTTTCTACTCTGGTTAGAGCATGTTTGTGCTCTCCCTGAAGGGAGTAGTACACACCGCTGTAGGAAATCTTCAGTTTCTTGGCAATTTCTCACATGGAATAGCCTTCATTTCTAAGAACAAGAATAGACTGTCGAGTTTCACATGAAAGTTCTCTTTTTCTGGCCATTTTGAGAGATTCATAGAACAAACAAATGTAATGCACCAGATACTCAACTAGCTCAAAGGAAGGTCAATTTTATAGCTTCTCAAATCAGCCAAACCATTTTCAGCTGGGTTAACATACTTGTGCAAGGGTTTTCTAGGGTTTTCTAAGCATCCATTAGCCTTCTTACACAGTTATCAAACACAATGTACCATTAAAACACTGGAGTGGTGGTTGTTGGAAATGGGCCTCTATACACCTATGTAGATATTGCAATAAAAACAAGATGTTTGCAGCTAGACTAGTCATTTACCACATTATCAATGTATAGAGTGTATTTCTGATTCATTTAATGTTAGATTCATTGAAAAAAATGTGCCTTTCTTTCAAAAATAATGAAATTTCTAAATGACCCCAAACTTTTGAATGGTAGTGTATATACATATGTACTGGTGTGCCCACTGCTAAAGAAAATGAATATTCCCTGCTCCCCACGCCCATGGGCGTGGAAAGCAATGAATATTCATTTTCCTTAATAGCGCGCACACTGTAGCCGCAGCTCGGCTCCTGCTGCGGCCGGCGGTCTGTTTGCCCCCTATTAAAGTCCATGAATATTCGCTACAACCCACTCCCATGGGTTGTAGTGAATATTCATGGTCTTTAATAGCGCTGTGGCTACAGTGTGCACGCTATTGAAGAGAGTGAATGGTCACTCCTCCCCACGCACACACAGTCCCTGTGTGGGGAGCAGTGACTATTCCGGCACAGCACCTCACTGTGTGAGGGCGCATGGTAGGGACACCATGCGCGGCTCACACAGTGAGAGTGTCGGCAGCAGAGTGGGGCGCAGTGCTGGAGGAGAGAGGAGGTGAGTATGATTGTTTCTTTATTTTGTGGGCAGCGTGATAGGTATCAGGGGGTGCTAAGCATACCAGAATCAAGGGGTTCCATGCATACCAGTGTTGCACAGGTTCTGGATCCCCACAGTTGCGGTAGAAACTTCACAGAGCAGATTACATGGGATAACAAGCTTTTACTTCTCAGAACATGAGGTAAAGGAAAAAACGCACAGTCACTCAATACTACATCAGGAAGTAAGTGCAAAACAGAAAATACAAAAGAGACTTTTTTCTTTTTTACAATTCAGTAAACAAGGAAACTGTACACAACATTGCCATCTACTGTCAGATCAGCATAAAGTCCTCCTTCACACAAAGAAGTCCACAACTGTTGCATATACCAACACCCTTTATCAACAGTAAGGACTTATTCAGTCAAACCCAATTTTTTCATTAGTCTCTGATGTCTTTCAGCATTCAATGCCTTTGTGAAAATGTCTACTGTCATATCTTCAGTTGGACAATATTCTAATTTCAGGATTCCTTGTTCCTGATGGTCCCTCAAGAAATGATACTTCACATCAATGTGCTTGGTTCTTGGGTTAACTCTTTCCATCTGAGCAAGAACAAGACATCCCTGATTGTCCTCATTTATTTTTGTTGGTTCCAACTGTGCTTGTTCTATGTCTGTTATCAATTGTCTTAACCATAGAACTTCTTGACTCGCATGTGCAGCTGCAACTTATTCTGCTTCTGTTGTCGACAGCGTTACTATTGATTGTTTTTTACTAGTCCAACTAATTGGTCCACCTGAGAGAAAGAAAAGATAGCCACTGGTACATTTTCTGTCAGTTGGATCTTCAGCCCAATCTGCATCAACGTATCCAGTTAAAATGCATTTATCACTTGTAGGCAGTTTCAGTTTAACGTTGCTGGTTCCTTTCAAATAACGTATTACTCTCTTCACAGCATTCCAATATGCTTTATTTGGCTTGGACACTTTTCTACTCAGAATTCCTACTGCTGCTGCAATGTCTGGCCTTGTAACAGTCGCTAGATACAGTAATTTTCCTATCACCATTCTGTACTCTTCATTATTTGGTAACGCATTTTTCTCACTACTCATCTCTTTAAGAGAATTAGTTTCCATTGGAGACTTTGCTGGTTTTGCATCCTTCAATCCAAATGTGTCGGTTATGTCTTGAATCATGTGATTTTGATTAGGTAGGAAACTTCCATCTTCTTCTCTTTCTATCTGTATTCCTAAGTACTGTTTCACATTTCCCAAGTCTTTGATCTCGAAATGTTGATTCAAGATTTTTAGTATGTCCTCTTTATCCCTTTCTTTTTCAAAACAAACTAAAATGTCATCAACATATATGAGTACATAGATCCATCTGTCCATTAGTCTTTTTGTGTACAGGCAAGGATCAGCTTTGCTTCTTTTAAATTTTTCATTTGTGAGCACCTCCATGATTTTATCATTCCACGCTTTAGCAGCTTGTTTTAAATCGTATACACATTCTGTGATTTGCAAACCATGTTTGGGTTACTTTCATCTTTGAATCCTGGAGGTTGTTTCATGTAAATATCTTCTGTTAAACTTCCATTCAAAAATGCTGTCTTTACATCCAGATGTTTCAGTTCCATTTGTTTCATTGTTGCAACTGCAAACAAAGTTCTTATTGTAGTATGTTTGACAACTGGAGCAAATGTTTCATCATAGTCTTCTCCATATTTTTGAGAATAACCTTTAGCTAAGAGTCTTGCTCGGTATCGTTCAGCTGTGCCATCTGTTTGGTACTTTACTTTAAAAACCCATTGACATCCTATAGCTTTTCTTCCTTCTGGTAATTCTGTTAGTGTCCATGTTTTTGAGTCATGCATGGATTTTATGTCTATATCTGTTGCCTCTATCCATTTATTGGCTTCTTCTTCTTCAGGAAGTCGAGATATGTCTTCCCAAGAGGTAGACTCATAAATTTTACTTGTACTTGCATTATATAAAAGGCGTAATGGTGGTTTTCCTTTGTTTTCTCTTACTGAACATCTTGGATCTGTGTCTGTTTGTAGTTGTTTCTCTTCACTTTCAGTATTCTGTTTTTTATTAATTTCAACTTATTTTTCATCAGATATTCCTTCAGCTATATCATTGCTATTTTTCTCATTTTTTTGTTTCCAGTGAAATCATAGTGTCTTCATTTAAATTCTCAATGAATGTCACACTGTTACTCACCATAACTCTGTCTGTTTTGGGATCTAGGATTCTATATCCTTTGCAATTTTCACTATATCAAACAAATATTCCTTCCATGGACCTATTTTGAAGTTTGGAAGGTTTTCTGTTGGAATGAATACAAAAACTTTACAACCAAAAACTCTTAAATGATTTAAACTTGGTTTCATACCTTTCCACAGTTCATATGTTTTTTTTTCAGTTTTCTAGAAAAAAGTCGGTTCTGTAGAAATGTAGCTGTCATTGCTGCTTCACCCCCAATATTTTTCTGATAGTTTGGAATCTGTCAGCATACACCTTATCATTTCAGTCAGAGTTCTGTTTTTCCTTTCTGCTACTCCATTTTTTCTTAGGTAGTTTTCTATTTGGTGTCCTGTGAATTCACCTCCATTATCACTTCTAATGACAACTGGCTTCCACTGAAATTCATTATTCGACTTTGTCACGTAGTCTACTAGTTTATTGAAAACTTTGCTTTTGATCTTGCTCAAGTATGTGACTGTGTATCTTGAGTAGTCACCTATAAAAGTCACCATATATCTATTGCCTTCTGATGTAGTCACTTTCATGGGTCCACATATGTCAGTATGCACCAAATCAAGTGGTCTTGTGCTTTTAGTTTCACTTTCTTTAGGAATAGATATCCTTGTGGCTTTTGATTTTATACAACATTCATATCTTACGGTAATTGAGCAGTCAGATATCAATAAATCCTTTGTCAATTCTTTCCTTTGTAGCTCCATTATACTTTCAGGATGTCTGTGTCCTAGACGTCTATGCCACATGTGAATAGAATTCTTGTGATCATGTGTACACAAATGCATCTGTTCCTTTAATGTGTCTAGATCATATAATTGTTCGTCTGCCTTCACATTGGTTATTACCTTGTTTCCTGCTAGGATTGTACACTCATCATCTTTGAATTTTACAGTAAGTCCTTTAGCTGTTAAACGTTTTACAGATAACAATCCTCCTTCTTATCCTGGAACATATAACACATCCTGTACAAGTATTTTTGAATCATGCCCAAACTTGTTAGAACAGTTTAGCATTCCTTGTCCAACACCTTCTGCAGTTATTTTGCTTCCATCTGCAAGATAAATGGCTTCCTTCTTATTTAAATTAAGTTCAGTAAAGAATTTTTTATTACTTGTCATGTGACTTGTTGCTCCTGAGTCAATAAACCAACCCAACGATGATTTCTTATCAGTCACTTTAAATATGCCATTCCAATTATTTTCACATGAATCAGAAATTGTGTTTTTCACCTTCTGTGTCTTCTCTTTATGATGTAATTTCTGTTGTTCTGCTTTCCATATAGTACAGTCTTTCTTTAAATTTCCTTTTTTCTTACATCGGAAACATTCTCTTGTCTCTTTATTATAGGGTATTTTTGATTCTGTAGCTTTAAGAGCATTTCCATTTTATTTTTCAGTAGAAGAATCATTTGTTTGTTCTTTCCTTCTTTGATATGCATCTATGAGTCTGGTCTTCACAAACTCTAATGTAATGTCTGTTTCAGGTCTTGTCTCTAGGGCATTTATCAAAGCAGTATATGAATCCGGTAAGCTGCACAATAATATTGCTGCTACATGGCTTTCCTTAATATCTTCACCAATTGATCTCAGCTGTGATATCACTTCCATAATAGAGAATATATGCTTCTGCATGTCATTGTCTGCACTTAGTCTCATTCCGTAAAGCTTTCTTAGCAGAAATAACTTGTGATTTAAGCTGGGTCTTTTATGTAGCTTTCTTAGTGCTTCCCACATTCCCTTTGCTGTATCTTCATCCCTTATGTGGATTAATTGAGCATCATCCACTAACAGGCTGATGGTAGCTCTTGCTTGTTTATTTTTGTTATCCCATGTCTGATTATCCTCATCAGGTCTATCTGTACTGATTCCTTCCCATAAATCATCTTTAGACAATAACATTTCTACTTTGAACTTCCATAACTGATAATTCTCATTATTTAGCTTAGCTACTGTGAGTTTTAGCTCTGTGCAACTTGTCATCTTTAACTTGTCTTACTTGTTTGGAGAGAATTGTACTGAAGAATTCTTCTGAATTCACAAGGGTCTTGCTGAGAGTTACGGTGTCCTGGGTGTCTGGGGTCCTCAGTACCTGGGCCCATAACCTGTTGCATAGCTTCTGGATCCCCACAGTTGCAGTAGAAACTTCACAGAGCAGATTACGTGAGATAACAAGCTTTTACTTTTCAGAACATGAGGTAAAGGTAAAAACGCACAGTCACTCAATACTGCATCAGGAAGTAAGTGCAAAACAGAAAATACAAGAGAGACTTTTTTCTTTTTTACAATACAGTAAACAAGGAAACAACATCGCCATCTACTGTCAAATCAGCATAAAGTCCTCCTTCACACAAGCAAAGAAGTCCACAACTGTTGCATATACCAACAACCAGGAATAGGGGTGCCATGCATATCAGGATCAAGGGGTGCCATGTATACCAGGATGGGGGATAAAGGGGTGCCATGCATACCAGGATCAAGGGGTGCCACGCATACCAGGATCAAGGGGTGTCATGCATACCAGGAACAAGGGGTGCCATGCATACCAGGATGGGGGATCAAGGGGTGCCATGCATGCCAGGATGGGAGATCAAGTGGTGCCATTCATACCAGGGTGGGGGGTCAAGGGGTGCCATGCATACCAGGATGGGGGATTAAGGAATGCCATGCATGACAGGATGGGGGATCAACAGGTGTCATTCATGCCAGGATGGGGGATCAAGGGGTGCCATGCATACCAGGATGGGGGCTTGGGGTGCCATGCATACCAGGATGGGGATGAGGGCCATTTATACCAGGATGGGGATGAGGGCCACGTATACCAGGATGGGGATGAGGGCCATGTATACCAGGATGGGGATGAGGGCCACGTATACCAGGAAGGAGGGGTCATACATACCATGATCGAGGATATTAACAGAAGTGGGGGACATTACCCCAGTACCAGTGTCAGCAGCAGACCCCCTCCCACATAACAGTGCATCATGACCACATTTTTTGCTTACATTTTTTTCTATTTTCCTCCTCTAAAACCTAGGTGCATCTTATGGTCCAGTGCGTCTTATAGTCCAAAAAAGACAGTACTTTACTAATTTACAGTACTTTTTAATAGCAAAAAATGAACATTGGGCTGTTCTAAAAATAGCAGTGTCTACATTTGTCTTTACAAACGCACAATATGTTCTCTTTTGTTTGAGGATTTAGCATTCCTGTGAATCACTAACCTAATATTTAGTTGTATACCCACAGTTTTTTAGAACTGCTTCACATCTATGTTGCTTAGAATCAACCAACTTCCGGCACCTGTCAACTGTTATTGCAGCCTAGGATGCTTTGACTACATCCCGCAATTTTTCGGTATTTGTTGGTTTTGCCTCAGAAATGGCATTTTTGATGTCTCCCCACAAGTGTTCTATCAGATTAAGATCCGAGGATTGGGCTGGCCACTCCATAACCTCAATTTTGTTGGACTGGAACCAAGACTTTGCTTGTTTACTGGTGTGTTTAGGGTCGTTGTCTTGTTGAAACATCCATTTCAAGACCATATCCTCTTCAGCGTAAGGCAACATGATCTCTTCAAACATTTTAATTAGTGATGGGCGAGCACTAAAATGCTCGGGTGCTCATTGCTAGGGTCGAGCAAATTGGAATGCTCGTGTGCTTGACCCGAGCAGCGAGCTCAATGTAAGTCTATGGGAAACTCGAGCATTTTTCCAGCAGCCCCCCCGGCGGTCGGCAGAGGGACTAAAAATTGCAGAAATCGATGGGAACAGTGCTCAAATGACATGGGAACAGCATGGAGAAGACCCCTGGAAGCATTTCTGACTACTAGGTCACTGCTGTGAACAATGTTGTCACAGTATTACGCCACTTTTATGGACTCACAATAAAACATACAAAAACGAAACCAAAATTGATTTTACTGGGAAAAATGTTAAAGGACATCCTTTGCAGGGTAAAGACTTGTATATAAGGCAAAATAAATAACCAAAAACAAAAATACTCAACACACCTTGGGCTGTGTTCACACATAGCATTTTTGATGCGTTTTTGCACTTTTGCTTTCAACCAAGACAAATGCATTCACTGGGAAATGTCATTTTAACATTTTACAACCTTAACTGGCCATGTGGTGTGTGACACATCATCAGCCACATCCTGTTTCATTTATGATGGAGGGACTCTGAAAGTCACAAAGCCTATTTTTATAGGGGCATCAGGCGGCCCTTACTATTCTTAAAGGGCCAGCAGTCGGTCCTCGCTTTTGTTAGAGAGCCATCAGCCGGCTATGCTTTGTTGTTCCCATTATTAACGAGTGGGTCTCCTATACTGTTATTGCGTATGCAGTTACCGCAAGGGCTGCCAAACATTTGGACGCACGTAACCCAATACCCCTTTGAAGAGACATAGAGGAGGGTCTCAGTAAAAAAAATGTTCACATTATAAATGAGCGGGTCTCCTATAGTGGTAATGCCGATGCTGTGACTGCAAGGCCTGACAAAATTTAGGAAAATCCCCACTACCAATTTAAAGACACATAGAGCAGGGCCACAGTAAGGACATGTTCCCATTACAAAGGAGCGCTTGTGCTATACAGTTATAGTTATAGAGTATGCAGTAAGGACAACGGCTGCCAAAAATTTGGAGGCACTACAATTCCCTTTGCAAGACACGTAGAGGAGGTGATATGGTAGATATGGTAGTGAATGATATGGTGATGGAGAATGAGGAGAAGGAGGAGGACAAGAGCAAATAGACAAAATCAGTAAGCGTAAACCCATGTGTGAGTGTGAAGAGGTGCATGGCAATAGACCTTCCAAAAAAAACACTGGATTTGAGTTTATGTTATGCTGCTATCATTCGGTGGTGTTGAGAAGTCTGGCCCAATCCAGCCCTTGTTCATTTTAATAAGAGTCAGTCTGTCAGCAATTTCAGTTGACAGGCGGATGCGTTTATCAGTTATAATTCCACTTAGGGCACTAAAAGCCCGCTCTGACAAAACGCTAGCGGCAGGGCAGGCCAGGACCTCCAAGGCGTAGACAGCCAGTTCATGCCACGTGTCCAGCTTGGATACCCAATAATTATAAGGCACAGAGGAATCATGGAGGACGTTGGTATGGTCGGCAAGGTACTCCCTTAGCATCTTCCCAAACTTTGCGCTCCTTGTGAGATTAACCCGCGCCTCAGGGCCTGTAAGATGGGAGGGTCTGAGAAAACTCTCCCAGAACTTTGACAATGTTCCCCTGCCTCTGCTGGATTGGAGTTATGTCTCTCTCACCTGTACTCCTTGGTTGTCCAACGAACTGTGACCTCTGCCACCAGCGTTTTTAGATTGGAATTTTTTTAATAATTCCGCAACAAGGGCCTTCTGGTACTGCCCCATTTTAGTAGACCTGTCCGCTTCGGGAATAAGAGATAGAAAGTTCTCCTTGTAGCATGGGTCTAGAAGTGTCACCAACCAGTAATGACTATCGCCCAAAATTTTGAGAACATGAGGGTCACGGGAAAGGCAGCGTAACATAAACTCAGCCATGCATGCCAGACTGCTAACAGGCAAGACTTCCGTGTCCTCACCAAAATGACGAGTGACCATGCTCTCCTCCTCCTCCCTGTCCTCAGGCCTCCATGCTGAATAGACAGTATGACATTTGTGCAGGTAGTCCCGTCTATAGCGCATGACACTAGCTCCTATTCTTCCTCCTCCTCTTCCTCATTGTCACCCAATCCACGTTGGGATGAGATGAGGCTGAGCTGTGTGCAATCACCCTATATGGTTCCTTGCTCCATCTCATCATGCTCCGCCTGCAATGCATCCTCTTTGATTTTGAGCAGAGCGTTTCAGAAGACAGAGAAGCGGGATGGTGACGCTAATTATGGCGTCATCGTCGCTCACCATCTTGGTGGAGTCCTTAAATTTTTGCAGGATGGTACATATGTCTGACATCCATGTCCACTCCTGAGGTCTTATGTGTGGAGTCTGAACTGAATACCGATGGCCTTGTTGATGCTGGTAGTCAACAACTTCCCTTGTCTGCTCACAAATCCTTCCCAACATCTGCAATGTAGAGTTCCAATGCGTGGGGACATCACACATCATTCGGTGAGCCGGAAGCTGCAAACTCTGCTGAAAACAGCAAGGGCGGAGGAAGCTGTGGGTGACTTTCTAAAATGGGTACACAGGCGGCGTACTTTGACAAGCAGATCCGGCAGCTCCGAGTATGTTTTGAGAAACCGCTGAACCACGAGGTTAAGCACATGGGCCAGGAATGGTTTGTGTGTGAGCTTGCCTCAACTCAGAGCCGCCACCAGGTTCCAGCCATTGTCACACATGACCATGCATGGCTGTAGGTTCAGCGGTGTCAGCCACAGATCTGCTTGCTATTTCAGAGCTGTCCATAACTTTTCAGCATTGTGCGGTTTGTCACCTAAGCATATTAGCTTCAGCACAGCCTGTTGCCGCTTGGCTGAGGCAGAGCTGCAGTGCTTCCAGCTTGTGACTGATGTGGTCATTTCGGAAATGGAGGCTGAAGAGGAGGAGGATGAGGTGCAGGAATGGTAGACTGTGGGGGCAACCCTGATTGACCTAGGGCCCACAATCCTTGGCATAAGGAGGATGTGTTCCGTCCCAAAGTCCGACTGGGTCCTGGCTTCCGCTATGTTAACCCAGTGTGTCGTCAGCGAGATGTACTGTCCCTGTCCACAAGCACTTGTCCACGTGTCCGTGGTTAGGTGGACTTTCCCAGTAACTGCATTGTTGAGGCCACCGCTAATGTTGTGGGACATGTGCTTGTGTAATGCGGTGACGGCACACCGGGAGAAAGAGTGGCGGCTGGGGACCGAGTACCGAGGGACGGATGCCGCCATCAGGTTGCGGAATGTTTCCGTCTCCACGAGCCGAAAAGGCAACATTTCCAGCGCAAGCAGTCGCGAAATGTGTGAATTTAGTAGTGTGGCCTGTGGGGCAATGACTGCGTATTTGCGCTTATGTTCCAAGGACTGGGGTAGGGACAACTGAACACTGCGTTGGGACAAGGACGTGGACATGCTTGCTGATGGTGCTAGTTGAGAGTGCAATGACAGGTGCAGGGCAGGAGGCATCTTCGCATCCGCCATGGACAGGGGATTGGCTTGCACGCACAATAGTGGAAGAAGCAGTGGTGCCACCCACAGACACTGCTCCTGGACCCTGGGGTTCGGCCCACAAAGTTGGGTGCTTTGCTGCCGTTTGCCTGATCTTGATGGTGGTGGTCAGGCAGGTAGTTTTGCTCTCCCTGCTGATGCTAGCCTGGCAGGTGGTGCAAATGGCCTTTTTGGAGTTATCGTCAGAGTCTTTAAAAAACAACCAGACTCGGGAAGACCTAACAGTTGTACTGGCAACTTCTGTCGTGTTGATGTTACGGAGAATGGTTGCCCCCCTTCTGTCTGCGGCCACCACACTGCTTCTTCCAGCCTGTTGTGCCTCCCTCCCCCTGTGTGCTCCCTTCCCATGCTGTGTGCCTCCCTCCCCCTGTTGGGCCTCCCTCCCCTTGTGTGCTGCTGTCCTCGCTCTGTATGTCCCCCGGCCACGTTGGGTCAGTTACTATATCATCCACCACCTCGTCTTCCACTTCCGCACCCTGGTCCTCCTCTTTCTTCCCACCCCCGCTTTCGTGTGACCGTGGCTGCTCAAATATTTAGGCATCGCTACATGCGATCTCCTCTTGCCCCGCTTCAAGTGGACCAGACGAGAGGCCCAAATCTATAAATGAAAAAGTGAACAGCTCTTTGGAGTGTCCAAGTGTGGGATCAGTTGTCTCCGGCCATTCGGCATGGTGGAAGGAAGAGGATCAAGGTAAGGAATATGCAGTCCAGACTCACGGCTACTGAGACTTGACCGTGTGGAAGACAGGGTGGTGGTGGTGGCTAAGTGACTGGAAGCATTATCTGCTATCCAATAAATAACCTTTTCACACTGCTCTGTGTTCAATAGTGGTGTTCTGCGGTCCCCTATTAATTCGGACAGGAATGTCGAGCATGAAAATGTGGGTGTTTGTTGTGGCACAATTTCAGCTAGCTCACGGCCTCGTCCTCTGCATGCACCATCATCACCATCACGTCCACTTCCCCGTCCCTTACCATGCGCCTTGCCCATTTTAAATGGACAATATTTTCCACGTTCACTACAAATGGCTGGAATTGAACCGCAGTGATATGTGATACGTGTGACGGAAAACCATAGTTTTAAATAGCTGGCCTGTAGGTAACTATTTTTAACAGCGAACTGGTGTCAATAACTTCGCTAACACACTGCAACAAAATTTAAATGGAGGCCAGAAATGGCAGAATTTTGAGCGCACTTATATGTGATCCGTGTGACGGACAAACCACAGATTTAAATAGATGGATTTTTAGCTCTGTAATTTGGAAAGGATCTGGCTGTATTCTGCAGTGCCAACAAGCAAATGGAGCAGAAAAACGGTGTTCTCTGGATTGCTTTTTAAACAAATAATCAGGATTAAGATAAAAAAAAAATATTCCTGGCCCCTGATACCTGGGACTATTTCTAGAAATATCTGTAAAATCACCAGCAGCAGACAGAACTGGAATGGACTCTCTTGCTATATGCACTGCAGTCTGCCACATACACTGCCTGCCTGCCTAGCACTGATATCTATGCAGCTGGATTAGTCCTCAGAAGGACTGTTAGTTGAGATGGATATGTGTATAATATGTTGTGGTATACCTACACTAACTAAGAAACAAGCAAATCTCTCCCTAGCTCAGCAGCACCTTTCCCTACACTGCCTGATTCCGGAGTAGACTGTGATGAGCAGGTCGAATATAGACTTGATGACGCTGTGCGGCCAGCCAATCACTGTAATGCCACAACCAACATGACTAGCATTACAGTGTGTGGCAGACAATCCCTGCATGTTGATTGGCTCTCTAAAGAGCGCCAAACATGCAGGGAGGGGACCCGAGCTCCTGCCGTGCAAACCCGGAAATACTCGGCGAGCTCCAAGCATCTCGAGCAGTGAGATGCTCGGGTGAGTATCGAGCAGAAGCGAGCATGCTCGCTCATCACTAATTTTAATATATGCCAACTGGTCCATGATCCCTGTTATGCGGTAAAACAAGTGTGCCCTGTCAGGTTTAATAAGTGGGATTTCTTGCCTTATAAATGGCGTTGGGACCATCAGTTGTGTTGTGCAGAAGTCTAGTGGATGCACAGCTGATAGTCCTACTTAATAGACTGTTAGAATTTGTATTATTGCAAGAAAAAAGCAGCTAAGTAAAGAAAAATGAGTGGCCATCATTACCTTAAGAAATGAAGGTCAGTCAGTCCAAAAAATTGGGAAAACTTTGAAAGTGTCCCCAAGTGCAGTTGCAAAAACCATCAAGCGCTACAAAGAAACTGGCTCACATGAGGACCGCCCCAGGAAAGGAAGACCAAGAGTCACCTCTGCTTCTGAGGATAAGTTTATCCGAGTCACCAGCCTCAGAAATCGCAGGTTAACAGCAGCTCAGATAGAGACCAGGTCAATGCCACACAGAGTTCTAGCAGCAGACACATCTCTTCAACAACTGTTAAGAGGAGAATTTGTGCAGCAGGCCTTTATGGTAAAATAGCTGCTAGGAAACCACTGCAAAGGACTGGCAACAAGCAGAAGAGACTTGTTTGGGCTAAGGAACACAAGGAATGGACATTAGACCAGTGGAAATCTGTGCTTTGCTCTGATGAGTCCAAATTTGAGATCTTTGGTTCCAACCACCGTGTCTTTGTGCAACGCAGAAAAGATGAACGGATGGACTCTACATACCTGGTTCCTACCGTGAAGCATGGAGGAGGAGGTGTGATGGTGTAGGGGTGCGTTGCTGGTGACACTGTTGGGGATTTATTCAAAATTGAATGCATACTGAACCAGCATCACTACCACAGCATCTTGCAGCGGCATGCTATTCCATCCGGTTTGCGTTTAGTTGGAAAATCATTTATTTTTCAACAGGACAATGACCCCAAACACACCTCCAGGCTGTGTAAGGGCTATTTGACCAAGAAGGAGAGTGATGGGGTGCTACACCAGATGACCTGCCTCCACAGTCACCAGACCTGAACCCAATCGAGATGGTTTGGGGTGAGCTGGACTGCAGAGTGAAGGCAAAACGGCCAACAAGTGCTAAGCATCTCTGGGAACTCCTTCAAGATTGTTGGAAGACCATTTCCGGTGACTACCTCTTGAACTTCATCAAGAGAATGCCAAGAGTGTGCAAAGCAGTCATCAAAGCAAAAAGTGTCTACTTTGAAGAACCTAGAATATAAGACATATTATCAGTTGTTTCACACTTTTTTGTTAAGTATATAATTCCACATGTGTTAATTCATAGTTTTGATACCTTCAGTGTGAATGTACAATTTTCATAGTCATGAAAATACAGAAAAATCTTTAAATGAGAAGGTGTGTCCAAACTTTTGGTCTGTACTGTAGGTCTGACACCATAGTAAGAGAAACGTGCCCATATCATGATACTTGCACCACCATGTTTCAATGTCTTCAGAGTGTACTGTGGCTTGAATGCCGAGTTTGGGGGTCGTCTAACAAACTGTTTGCGGCCCTTGGACCCAAAAATAACAATTTTACATTCAGCAGTCCACAAAGTGTTTCTCTTTAGGCCAGTTGATGTGTTCTTTGGCAAATTGTACCCGCTTCAGTACATGTCTTTTTTTTAACAGTGGGACTTTGCGGGGACTTCTTGCTAAGAGATTAGCTTCACACAGGCATCTTCTAACTGTCACAGTACTCTCAGGTAACTTGAGACTGTTTTTGATCATCCTGGAGCTGATCATTGGCTGAACCTTTGCCATTCTGGATATTCTTTAATCCATTTGAATAGTAGCCTTCCGTTTTCTTCCACGTCTCTCTGGTTTTGTTTTCCATTTTAAAGCATTTTAGCTGAACAGCCGATCATTGTCTGCACTTTTTTATAAGTTTTACCCTTTCCAATCAACTTTTTAATCAAAGTACACTGTTCTTCTGAACAATGTCTCGAACGACCCATATTTCTCAGGCTTTCAAGGAGAAATGCATGTACAACATGTGCTGGCTTCACCCTTAAATAAGGGCCATCTGATTCACACCTGTTTCTTCACAGAATGATTGACCTCGCTAATTGAACTCCACACTGCTATTATTTTGAACAAACCCCCTTTCAATTAATTATTCAAATACACAGACTCAAAAACATACAGATCATGAATGCGGAGTCTAGTGGTTTTCTTAGAATCTACTGCACCAACTGGTAAATTGTTTGACATGTGGTAATATAATTTATATCAAAAACAGTGATTAATCTGGTTAGTCATATTGGACTGCTATTATTTTGAACACTTCTGTATATGTTTTTAATGTATTTTGTGATGTCACAAAAGACGTTTCAGGTAAAACATCACCAGAGTTTTCCTCAAGTATTTTCCTACAGCTTAAACTATGCATGTCTAAAAGATGCCATGTGCACATACCCTGACAGCGAGTTATTAGTAAGGCCTGGGACTTAGTTGCACTAAGTGGTTTGTGAAGAGATCCCACAATACTCCAATACATACTATAGTAAGTCCTCCATAATTCCATACATGGTATATAATAATGCATGAAAGACAATCAAAGAAGAAATGCTTAAAACTAAGTTGTCAATAGATATAATTCTCAACAGACAAACACAACTATAGCGACTAGAGATGCGCGAACGTCTCGAGACCTAACCAAGTATTCTCGGCGTGCTCGTCAAATATGTTTGCGTCTCCGCGGCTGCATGTCTCATGGCTGTTAGACAGCCGCAACACATGATGCTGGTGCTTGAAATCATTGTCTTTTTCTGTAAACCATGGTTACCTCCAAGGAAATAGGTGCAATCATCATTCCTTTGTATTAGAATGGCTTTACAGGCAAGGACATGCTTATCGTAAAATTATATACTACATACACACTTATATGTACACACTATTGTCTACACTATATACTACATACACAATTATAAATACACACTATTGTCTACACTATATACTACATACACACTTATAAATACTCACTGTTACACTTCTCAAAACTGAAAATCAATCACTTATCAAGAACATTCGTCAAAAACTTCAAAGACAGAGGTTCCTCAGCTGAGAGAAAGGCTTCACGGCATTGAAAATTTTCCAGCAAGTGCCAGGACTCTTTCCTAAAGAGGATTCAGCTATGGGATTGGTTTAACACTGGTGCAGAGCTTGCTCAGGAATGGTAGCAGGCAGCTGTCAGTGCTTCTGTGCGTACAGTGAGGTGAAGCATTTTAGAGGTAGGCCTAGTGTCAATAAGGGCAGCAAAGAATCCACTTTGTAAAAAAAAAGCATCCAGTATGACTGACATTCTGCAGGAAGTACAGGAATTGCACTACAGAAGACTGGAGTAAAGTTATTTTCTTTGATGAAGTCCCCTTCAGACTGTTTGGGACATCCAGAAGAATGATTGTTTGGTGAAGAAAAGGGGTTGAATGTTACCATACGTTCTGTGTTATGCCAGCTGAAAAACATCCTGAGACAATTCATGTGTGGAATTGCCTTTCACCTAAGGGAGTGGATTACTCACAATATTGCCTGAGAACACTGCTATAAATAAAGAATGGGATCTAAACATCCTCCAAGAGCAATTTCTCCCAATAACCCAAGAGCAATTTGGTGAACAACGATTTTTCCAGCATGATGGAGACCATGTCACAAGGCCAAAGTGATAACTAAGAGGTTTGGTGAACAAAACATTACAATTTTGGGTCCATGGCTAGGAAACACCCCAGATCTCAATCTCATTGAGAACCTGTGGTGAATACTCAAAAAGCGGAAGGACACAGAAAATGTGATAAACTGTGAGCACTGATTAGACAAGAATGGGCCATCAGTCAGGATTTGGCCCACAAGCTTTTATCCAGTTGCCAGGGTGAAGGACAGAAGTTTTGAAAAATAAGGGACAACACTGTAACTTTTGAGTCTTCGCATAAACTTGATGTTTTTGTCAATAAAAAATAAAAACTTATGAAATGCTGATAATTGAAACATCTGACTAAAAAATATAAAAAAAAACTCACTGAAACAGCAGTTTGTGAAAAGCTAAATTTGTGTCATTCTCAAAACCTTTCGACAAGACTGGTTGCCGTATGTTGAGTCAGGAAGGAATTTTCTCCATAATATGGGGCAATTAGCATCTGCCTCTTGGGGTTTTCGTCTTCCGCTGGATCAACGTCTTAGGTGATATTGATCTTGACGGACTTATGTTTACTTTTTATGACTGTACACACTATTATGAACAATATATATTACATGCACACTTATATACACACACTATTGTCTACACAATATACTGCATACACACTTATATGTACACACTATTGTCTACACTATATACCACATACGCACATATATACTCACTATTGTGTACACTATATACTACATACACTTATATACACACACTATTGTGTACACTATATACTACATACACACTTATATATACACACTATTGTCTACACTATATACTACATACACACTTATATGTACACACTATTGTCTACACTATATACTACATACACACTTATATGTACACACTATTGTCTACACTATATACTACATACACACTTATATGTACACACTATTGTGTACACTATATACTACATACACACTTATATGTACCCACTATTGTGTACACTATATACTACATACACACTTATAAATCCACACTACTGTCTACACTATATTCTACATACACACTTATATATACACACTATTGTCTACACTATATACTACATACACACTTATAAATACACACTATTGTCTACACTTATAAATCCACACTATTGTCTACACTATATACCACATACGCACATATATACTCACTATTGTGTACACTATATACTACATACACACTTATATACACACACTATTGTGTACACTATATACTACATACACACTTATATGTACACACTATTGTCTACACTATATACTACATACACACTTATAAATACACACTATTGTCTACACAATATACTGCATACACACTTATAAATACACACTATTGTATACACTATATACTACATACACACTTATATATACACACTATTGTCTACACTATATACTACATACACACTTATAAATACACACTATTGTCTATACTATATACTACATACACACTTATAAATACACACTATTGTCTACACTATGTACTACATATACACTTATAAATCCACACTACTGTCTACACTATATTCTACATACACACTTATAAATACACACTATTGTCTACACTATATACTACATACACACTTATAAATACACACTATTGTCTACACTATATACCACATATGCACATATATACTCACTATTGTGTACACTATATACTACATACACACTTACATGTACACACTATTGTGTACACTATATACTACATACACACTTATAAATACACACTATTGTCTACACTATATACTACATACACACTTACATGTACACACTATTGTCTACACTATATACTACATACACACTTATAAATACACACTATTGTCTACACTATATACTACATACACACTTGTAAATACACACTATTGTCTACACTATATACCACATACGCACATATATACTCACTATTGTGTACACTATATACTACATACACACTTACATGTACACACTATTGTCTACACTATATACTACATACACACTTATAAATACACACTATTGTCTACACTATATACTACATACACACTTATATGTACACACTATTGTCTACACTATATACTACATACACACTTATAAATACACACTATTGTCTACACTATATACTACATACACACTTATAAATCCACACTACTGTCTACACTATATTCTACATACACACTTATAAATACACACTATTGTGTACACTATATACTACATACACACTTATAAATACACACTATTGTCTACACTATATACTACATATACACTTATAAATACACACTATTGTCTACACTATATACCACATACGCACATATATACTCACTATTGTGTACACTATATACTACATACACACTTACATGTACACACTATTGTCTACACTATATACTACATACACACTTATAAATACACACTATTGTTTACACTATATACTACATACACACTTATAAATACTCACTGTTGCACTTCTCAAAACTGAAAATGCAACATCAAGAAGGAAAAGTTATGGAATTATGGAAATTGTAGGATCGACTACTGACAGCTCTTTTTGCATCTGCTGACAATTATATCCCAGATGTGTTCGATGGGAAACAAGTCTGGAAATGCTGCAGGCCATTATAGCATGTTGAGGCCAGGCAGGCTGCTTCCAATAGCTTGAGCAATATATGGCCTCGCATTGTTGTGTTGAAAATCGGCCACTTGCACACTTTGGAGAAATGGTCGTATCACTGGTTCCACCACCAAATCGATATAATGATGAAATGTTAGTGCACCTGGAGTGAAGTCTAGAATGGTCCACCTATCATACATTATCCCACCGCACACCATATTCCCGGTAATAGGTGTCACGCTGGGAATGGGGAGAACCCAGCGTAAAATGACGGGAAAGGGAAAGAAGCCCTAAATCTAGGGAAGGGGAGAGTGGAGACCCCTAAACAGAACTAATGACAAACCCTAACTGCCCTATCGACCCTAAATAGGTTCGCCGAGCAGGATACCTAGCCCTAGCAGACCCTAAGTCTAGGCCCTAGGAAGGGAGCGGGAGGGATGAGCACTAAGTCGGCCCCACTAAAGACTAAAGAACACACAGGGGATACTCACAGGGGAATACACTTAGCTCCAAGATGACACAGGAGAAAGCATGGCAACAATCCACGAAGAAACTCCAAGGTAATTCTAGTCGACCACTAGAATCCAAAGCCTGAATAGGTATAACATGCTATCACCAGCAACACTCTGAGAATCTGAGTGTATTTGAGGAAACAGAAAGGAAATGCTGACTAACAGCAGAAAGGTGAGGATAAAGCAGGGTCCTAAAGGGAAAGGTATAATCCCCAAGCAAGGTGAGGGTCACTGCTGGGTCCTAAAGAGAAAGGTATAGTAAAAAGATCATGGAGACGTTAGTAAAGCCAAACGCAGCAACCTTCTACCGTTGGACACCGCAAGACTGTTAGTTAACCCTGACACACTCGTGACAGTAGGACATCTTCATGCCATCACCCACATGGTTTCCAGACAAATCTACAGCTATCTCATTGTGTCTACGACAAAAGCGAGACTCATTGTTGAAGAGAATAGGTCTCCATTCCAGCCTCTAGTGCAGTTTTTCTCTGCATCAAGATAGCCTTCAAGAGCGGCGTAGTGAGTTCAATGGACCATCCATAGCTGGTCATCTAGCTTGTAGCTTAATGTCGTGCAAACGGGAGGTGATCATTTGATCGCTTCTATAATGCTTCAGAATACTTTACACTGACAGGCAAACTATTAGCCCACATATAGTCATCTACGGGGTTAACTGATCGGAGACCAATTCTATTGGGCTTTATGCCCAGCGCTGTTAATAGCAGCCTGTGTGCTATCATTTTGCAGCACATATTTTTCTAATGCGCTACCATAAAGAGGCAACAGTTAAATTATTATACAGCGGTCATTAAGGAGGAATTCTATCTATACTTAAAGCTTAACAATCCCCGATATTACTGACTCCTTCCAAAACCTACGGTAATCTGGCCATGCACCTTAGATAACTGTTGGCTTAACACACTGATCCTGACTCCCCCAAAAGCAGGAACATTTGGCTAGGCCGTGAGTTCCTGTGCTCTTCATGACTTGAGTAGAGTAAGTCCCTGCAGAATCATGTGGCAGCGGGTTATCTTCCCACAGAACTAAAGTATTGGGCAATTATATTCCAACCATCTGATCCTTTTATCCCCTGACTTAGCCTGTTACGTTAAAGCCAGGAGTCCCCCAATATAATAGATATAATTTGCGGGTTGAGCCATCTTTTAACTAATGAGTATTGTCCGGTCATACCAAGAAGCAACCCACTTCTCTATTTAACGGGACTCCCTCATAAAATTGTAAAGTACTTATTCAAACATGCAACTTTATTATTGGGATTTTTAATTCTATAGTTTACAGCTCATTGCCCAAAGTACTGGCCACCTAGGCAAGATCAGCTATAGAGCTTGTGAGCACTGCTCTGAAGCTGGCCATATTACTGGATTACACCAGATCCAGCCTCCGTGCACTCTGTCGCTGCTGCAGAGGAAAAGCTACCTCTACTAGCAGCATCAGAGAAACCAGGTAACCCTCTAGTCACACCTGGGAACTTTAGGCCAATAGCCTTTCTAAACTGGGATCTGAATATTTTTTTCTAAATTGTTCACTAAATAGTTCCATCACAGAAAAAGAAACAGCCTTACCAACACCAGGTCAGAATACCAATGCACTAACAGGATGCAGCAGACCCCCATGATAAAGGCAGTATTCCTATCCCTAATGCCGAAAAGGCCTTTGATACGGTTTA
Organism: Phyllobates terribilis; assembly: GCF_046119375.1. Lineage (NCBI taxonomy): Eukaryota > Metazoa > Chordata > Amphibia > Anura > Dendrobatidae > Phyllobates > Phyllobates terribilis. The sequence continues at coordinate 431,038 of NW_027363258.1, forward strand.
CTGGGCTACTTAGACAAAGTACTCATCAAATTTGGTTTGACTGGCTTTATCAAATCGTTTATAACGTCCCTATATTCCAACCCCAACGCCATGGTTCTTTCTTCCATTTCCTTATCATCCAACTTGAAAAGCTCGAATGGAACCAGCCAGGTCAACCCCAATAATTTTTGCGTTAATTATGGAGCACCTGGCAGAGTCCATTCGTCCCAATTCAGACATTTCTGGTCTTAGCGTTGGTAACTTTAAAACATGTTAGCTGATGACTTAATTACAGTTATATGAAAAAGTTTGGGCTCCCCTATTAATCTTAAGCTTAATGTTTTCTTAAAATTGGTGTTTTTGCAACAGCTATTTCAGTTTGATATATGTAATAACTGTTGGACACAGTAATGTTTCTGCCTTGAAATGAGGTTTATTGTACTAACAGAAAATGTGCAATCTGGATTCAAACAAAATTTGACAGGTGCATAAGTATGGGTACCCTTATCATTTTCTTGTTTTAAATACTCCTACCTACTTTTTACTGACTTACTAAAGCACTTTTTTTGGTTTTGTAACCTCATTGAGCTTTGAACTTCATAGCCAGGTGTATGCAATCATGAGAAAAGCTACTTAAAGTGGCCACTTGCAAGTTGTTCTCCTGTTTGAATCTCCTCTGAAGAGTGGCATCATGGGCTCCTCAAAACAACTGTCAAATGATCTGAAAACAAAGATTATTCAACATAGTTGTTCAGGGGAAAGTTACAAAAAGCTGTCTCAGAGATTTAACCTGTCAGTTTCCACTGTGAGGAACATAGTAAGGAAATAGAAGAACACAGGGACAGTTCTTGTTAAGGCCAGAAGTGGCAGGCCAAGAAAAACATCAGAAAGGCAGAGAAGAAGAATGGTGAGATCAGTCAAGGACAATCCTCAGACCACCTCCAGAGAGCTGCAGCATCAACTTGCTGCAGATGGTGTCACTGTGCATCGGTCAACTATACAACGCACTTTGCACAAGGAGAAGCTGTATGGGAGAGTGATGCGAAAGAAGCTGTTTCTGCAAGCACGTCACAAACAGAGTTGGCTGAGGTATGCAAAAGCACATTTGTAGAAGCCAATTTCTTTTTGGAAGAAGGTCCTGTAGACTGATGAAACCAAGATTGAGTTGTTTGGTCATACAAAAAGGCGTTATGCATGGCGGCAAAAAAACACAGCATTCCAAGAAAAACACTTGCTACCCACAGTAAAATTTGGTGGAGGTTCCATCATGCTTTGGGGCTGTGTGGCCAATGCCGGCACCGGGAATCTTGTTAAAGTTGAGGGACGCATGGATTCCACTCAGTATCAGCAGATTCTTGACAATAATGTTCAAGAATCAGTGATAAAGTTGAAGATACGCAGGGGATGGATCTTTCAGCGAGACAATGATCCAAAACACTGCTCCAAATCTACTCATGCATTCATGCAGAGGAACAATTACAAAGTTCTGGAATGGCCATCCCAGTCACCAGACCTGAATATCTTTGAACATCTGTGGGATCATTTGAAGAGGGCTGTCCATGCTCGGCGACCATCAAACTTAACTGAACTGGAATTGTTTTGTAAAGAGGAATGGTCAAAAATACCTTCATCCGGGATCCAGGAACTCATTAAAAGCTTCAGGAAGCGACTAGAGGCTGTTATTTTTGCAAAAGGAGGATCTACTAAATATTAATGTCACTTTTCTGGTGAGGAGCCCATACTTATGCAGCTGTCAAATTTTGTTTGAATGCAGATTGCACATTTTCTGTTAGTACAATAAACCTCATTTCAAGGCAGAAACATTACTGTGTCCAACAGTTATTACATATATCAAACTGAAATAGCTGTTGCAAAAACACCAATTTTTATAAAACATTAAGCTTCAGATTAATAGGGGTGCCCAAACTTTTTCATATAACTGTATCTACTCCACAGATATAGAAATTTCTCTTCATGCCGTCATCTTCTATAATCTTTTGCTGACATTTCATTTTATAAACTAAATGGCAATAAACCTTAAAAATTATATGGTGACCTTTCCGCTTGTGATCAACACAAGATTGCCAATTTTGCCAATGTACAAATGATAATTTACATTGATTTATATATTTACATCTTGTCACAACAACCGTGACTTTATTGGGTCACAGCTGTTTTATTTACCGTATTTTTCGGACTATAAGACGCACCGGGCCATAAGACGCACCCCAAATTTTAGGGTGGAAAATAGGAAAAAAAAATTTTTTATAAGATGGGGGTCCATCTTATAGTCTGAATAGGTATCTTACTTGGGGGGGCGGTGGAGCTGGGGTCACAGAAGGCAGGGTCGTTGAGGAAGCCGGCGGAAGTGGAGGCATGCTGGTACCTGGTGGCTGGGGGCCTGGCGCTGGGGGCTTGGTTCCCTGGTACCTGGGGGCCTGGTGCCCTGGTATCTGGGTTGCTGGGGGCCTGGTGCTGGTGCCTGGTGCTGGGGGCCAGGGTGCTGGTGGCCTGGTACCTGGGGTGCTGGTGGACTGGTGCCTAGTACCTGGAGTGCTGGTGGCCTGGTACCTGGGGTGTGGCCATTTTCCTGTAGAGCACAGCTTCAGGAACATGGCCGCGACCACCGGAAGCCGCTCACTCTGCTCTGCAAACTTTGCTCACAGAAATACACCAGCCCCGGTACCCGGCCAGGCCCAGCCCCCAGCCAAATACCGGCCCGCCTCACCTCTTCTACCGCCGCTGCCCTGCGATCCCGCTCCAGCACCACCGGTAAGTTGTGTTCGGACCATAAGACGCACCCCCCATTTTCCTCCCAAATTTGGGGGGAAAAAAGTGAGTCTTATGGTCTGAAAAATACGGTATACCATAACATTTATACAGCAGTGATCAAAATTATACCCTTATCTGGGTGTATGATACTTTAATATATAATCATATTTTATACAAAACAATAAAAGTTACATTTTATTCACAAACTTTATTCCCCTCCTCTCCTCTTTTCCTTATTAATCTATAGTCTTATAGGGGTGTACACTAATATGAATAAATGTCCGATGAGATTTGACAATAAACTTATTGCAAATTTGAGACAACATCGTCACATTGGGCACACTATGGCAACCACACTCCATTTTCCACACCACCTCTACTTTAACAAATCCTACCTCTTGTATTTGATCTGACTCCCTCTCCGGCACCTATCTCTTCCTTCCCCTCTTTCTTCCTCCTTATTGCTTTCCTCACTATTTTCATCTCTATATTTTATATAAGTCAAACATTTGTATGAATTTTTTTTTAAATACTATTGCATCATTTATCTTTTGAAACTTTAACAAAAATTTACAGTTTAAAAGAAAAAAAATTCCACAAGGCCTTAAAAAAGTTGTCCAGTACTTTATATTACCCCCCCAATGAATCCCCCCAGGGCCCCTAAGGATTTTTGTAAATACCTTACGTTGCTGTTTCTGCCTGTGAGCGGGGCTATCCTTGGCCGCTCACAAGCATCACGTGACCCCATGATGACGTCACGACAAATGAGGCGTGACTTAGCGCTGGGGTCCCCACGGTGGCTGCTGAGTTGTGGGCTGGGTTACCCCCCGCATCACACCCAGCATCCAACGCTTTCCCAATGAATGGGGAATGGCAGAGCGCAGTGGATGCCGGGTGTGACGTGGGGGAGTAACCCCGCCCAAAGCCTGGCATCCACCGTGGAACGCAGAGGACAGAGACCCCCGGCTGCTGCCAGCACTTGTCATGACGTCAGCGGATGTCAGAGTCAGCTACAGCCGGGGGTCACGTGATGCCTGTGAGCAGCCAGTGATAGCGCCGCTCACAGGCAGTATCTGCAGTGTAAGGTAATTACAAATATCCTTAGGCGCCCCAGGGGGATACATTGCGGGGGTAATATAAAGTACTGGACAACCCCTTTAATTCTCCCTATCAATGTTCAGGCTCATAATAAATTGAAACTTGAATCGCTTTTCCTATTTAGGTGGTCGGAAGAAGTCATTCCATACTTGGGGATTATACTATCTGTTTCTCCCATGATTATTAAGAAACATTTCTACCATCTTTATCATTCACATGAATCTGAACTGGACAGGTTCTCACACCTAGCCCTTTCTTGCCTAGCAATAATCCAATCCTTATCAAATTAATCTCACAGATGGATGCAGTTTGAAAACTTTTTTGCTAAATTTGGTTTCGCCAGGCGAACTCTTCAGTCTGAATACATCAATCCTACCTCCTGTTCCCCTATACTCCCAATTATGTTATCTACTGTTTCCCTTTGGAGAACCTGGGAAATGTGTCCTCTATGTGAGATCTCAATTAGAGAATTAGAGCCCCATATCCCTTATCAATTCTGTCTACATGGGAGGTAAGCAGTCTGAGGACTTGGCAGATATTAGCAAGGATTCCTTGTTTCTTTAGTTAGACACAATTATTAAAAAGTAATAGCGCCAACGTGGATCTTTCTATCAATACTTGCAGATCAGACACATCTTATTGGCCTTCTATTATCAACACACATCCCCTCTTTCACCCTTCCACCATTACCTCCTTATTGAGGATACGTCTGAAAAAGTTTTGTAAACCTTCTATAAGATACTGAATTCCCATTTTCACCATGAAAGTGTTCTCACTACCAATATCCATTCAATAGTCATGGTTCATCAGGACTGGTCCCTGTGGTCCCCTCCCCCCAGTGGTCCCTATTATTATGCAGTAATGTCCTATCCCCATCTTCTCCGCATCTCTCCCCCTCCTATTATTTCCACTTTTTCACATGCTGGATGTTTTCATCACTTACTTTTATGGTAACTTTCATCTATAATTTGTCTACACTTTTGCGTTCTCTGTTCATTGTTTGTATATTTTTCTTTGTTTAGAAAAATCAATAAAAACTTATTGGAGAAAGAAGCGCTCCAAGCTAACGTTTCCCTAATCCATCCTAAATATCTATGTGATGGAGGCAGATTAAGATACTCACCAATCACCGTCTTCTCCCTTCCTCTCTTCTCTCCCTCACTGCTCCTATACTCATGTATGCCTGATTCAGCCGAGCATGCATGTGCTTTCCATGGGAGGATAATGGGCCTGTCCCACAAAATTCAGTCAATTCAGATGATTTTCCTTTAATGTGAATGGGCACTAAAGAGCTGGACCACATGACCGCTATGGGGCCCATGAACAGGAGGAGCCTAGTGCCGAATGCTTATACCGTATATGTACATTATAAGTTATGATGGCTTATAAGGAGTAGACTCACATGCTGAGCCCACTCCATATCCAGTGGGTGCCGGCTGTTTTACACAGCAGACAGCCACTCGTAATTGCTGCAATTCAAGCTAGCTCTGATTGCAGCTGTTTACCCCTTAGCTTCCATAGTGACCAGCAATTATGGTAACTAAGCAGCTAGACAGGGGGTCTCTGTGACCACCACTGGGTTGCTTAATGGCAGCCAGGGGCCAATAAGAGGTCCCATTTCGGATCTTTGCTATGGGGTCTGTGGATTTCTATGTACACCCCTATATGACCTGATAAGAATTATCCTGAGGGTTAAGCAGGTGGACTAACATGTTCTGTGTCCTCCCAGTATTCCTCTCTCTGCATATCATACCATGAGTATCCACCTTAGTACATGCCGTATTCTGAAAATCTTATTTATCTGTTTTCTTTTCTAAAAGTGTTTAATTTACATCAACATGAAACATATGAATGGGAAATATGTATTAACTGATTAGCTGCAGTGGTCACACAATGGCCCCTGCGGGAAGGAGAAGCCAGGAGGTCGGCGGGGACACTGACAGCAGCAGTACTGGGGGTCTGAAAGGTAAGTATGAGATTATTATTCCAAGGCATCTGATATTCATAAAATGTATATATATATCTCCTATGCTTTAGACACATATACACACCTTAAGAGTGTTAGATGGTTAATAATAATAATATAATATATATTTTTTCACAATGTGTATTATAATATATAATAATATAACATTTTAGAATATGTATATAACAGATTGGACAGTCGGCCATCATGACAGCGCGTTGTTGGTCTCACATGTGATGTCACAGTGACATAGAATGCTGTGAGGTTATACAATCTATGCACTCGGTGACATCAGCGCCATTTTCAGAGTTGAAGTTTTCGCTGAGACTCTACCTTGGTTTTGGAAGTGCGAGCTAGTTTGTTTCATACATCTAGTGCTTTACTTCTACAGCTTCTTATTGATATTTTGGCACCATAACATCCGTGCCATCAGAGAACTTAGTTCTCATTTTCTATCACTCTACCATCTCAGCCCCGGGAAACTGAACCATGACTTCCAGGGAGCTGCATCAGCTTATTGCTGACAACGAGACTTGGCTGAGCCGACCAGAAAATCAGGGTAAGTGAGAGAATATTCCCACCTTATAGGAGCTTTTCTGGGAGGATATTTCCCTGGGGTAAGCGGTTTCAGTGCACTCAGTGCATCCTCCACCTTCCCATTCATAGTCCTTGGGGGCTGTGTTAGTCGCAGTCTGGTTCCACCCCTGCTCTGTGATGTCTGTAGCGAGGGGATCCACTGAGCAGGTCTATTTAGCCCAAACATTAATCAATTTTTTCTCCTCTCCCTAAACCCTAAAGCAACAGCAGGTTCACTCCGTTTGGTTCGAAAGTTTTTTTTTTTATAAACTTTTGCATATTTCTAGTAAATTGTATTTCTTTATAGGTCAGGCTATGATTGTCCAGCAATTGAGATCTTCTCAAAGGGATCAGAGAAGACCAATTACTACTGGTGGACACAGAACAGACGCCACTGCTGTCACTGCGAGAGGCAGAGAAGCCAGAACTCCTCTCCGGCAAAGAGGACAAGAGAGCAGGGAAAGAAGCCGCTCTCCGCTTAGACCAGTCCCTGCAGAGCCCTCCAGAGAAACATCAGAGAGCAGAAGGGATGACAGTGGATCCTCAGACACCGCCACTGAGTTTGAATTCAGACGGCCATTTCCCGTTCTGCCCAGCCGCAGACTCAGGGAGTCTCCAGCTGCAAGTGGATCTCCTGTACAATTCCTGCAGGCAAACCGTCTGTTCAACATCATCTTTCAGCAGCAGAGAATGGGAGTGATGACGCCTCCGCCACAGATGCGGCCACCATCACCACCTGCACAATATAATCTGCAGGAAAGGCAGCAGACTTGGCGAGCTCAGCAAATTAGGAACCTCCCAACAAGAGCTGTAACATCTCAGGAGGAGTCGTGTGTCATCTGCATGACGGATTATGAGACCGGAGAGGAATTCACAGTGCTACCATGCAATCATTGTTTCCATCAGGGTTGCATCTCTACCTGGCTCAACTCCAACCTTCGGTGCCCCCTGTGTCGCAAACACTGCTTCCTTCTAAAATTCAGTGGAACATCTTAAATGTTCATGGAAGAAGTTAAGAGTTTGGCAGTGACACTAGAAGAGTCCATCTTGTACGTCAGCCCAGGTAAGAGAGAACATATAGATTACATCTGCATTCATTTCAAATGCTAAAAAAAATAATTCACCTTTGCTTCTGTTCTGTCTTTTCTTTAGTTTACCATCAGCTTTGGGAAACATCGGACCAGTACTGAGTTCTCAGATGAGGATCAATGAAATAGCGGTCTTCTTTCTGTGATATTATTGAGACGCTGAAGAAGAAACCTGCTCCTGCACATGATGATTTTCGGATGAACCCCCTTCTCTCTTTTCTGTGAGGGGATTTTGAAGATGCTCTGGAAAGTAGATAGAGAGGAAACCAGGCTCTCCAATATAAGCCGAAAGTTAGAAGTTTATTACAACAATCATCAGCAAACGTCTGTGTGCAATGGGCCAACGTTTAGGTCACATGACCTTGTTCATAATATATATATGTATATACATTAAAAAATGTTATACCAATTATATTGATTCTGTGTCTTTCGCCTTATTTGCATGGTATGCATACTGGGAACTCCATAACATTGTGCTCAGAGCAGGTGGATTGATGATAAATGTCTATTCTAAAAAAAAAAAGCTGTGCAAACGTCAAAAAGAATGAACATATGTACTGAAATGTCAAAGGGACTTGCTGTGCATATGATCCGTCTGTTGTCACTTCTTTTAACTTCTTCAGGCTTCAAAAGCTGTGAAGAGGCTAAAAGAAGCGATTGGTCTTTTCTTCTAGAAGCTTCTGCTTGGAAGTCGCCACTATTTTATATATAAACTGATTTCGCAGTGAAACTGCCGCAAAAAAAATGAACACAAAGACATCACAAAAGTCACTTCAGGTAAAACTCGATGGACACCATGATGAGGATATCTGGCTGAGTGTCTACTGATCACTGCTTGTAACCCCTTTTTCTCCATAGGGATAGTGTAGTGATAGACGGGTGGGATATAAGTATTAATCTATGTATGTTTTTAGCTCAAGTGGGTGGGAAGTATAATTAGGTAATTGGGAATTAATCGTATATTAGTACTGTCTGCTATTGTTATTAGTGTGCACTGTGTTAGTGTGGTGATTAGTAGTATATGAACTGTAGACTTGTGTGTAATAAATATCCTTTATTCATACACGGTTTTGTCTCAGTTAGAATATAGCAATTAACACAAGTGTCCCAGGTAAGTCACTGCATACCACTTCAACAATAAATATAATCCCACAACTGCAATATTAAAATCAAATTATAGACACAGAATAGAAATATGCGCAGAAATAAAACATCAGAAATTTATTTGATAATGCTTTGATTTGAGAGTCCTCAGTGGTTGATTCCTTTTAATGGCTAACTGAAAAGATAGTAACAAACTGCAAGCTTTCGAGACTACTCAGGTCTCTTCATCAGGCTAGTATACCACAAAATCTGAAGAGTCACATATTTATTCACAATAAGACACAGAAATAATGCAATAGATGCAACAGGTGACGGAAAGCAGAGTTATTATGGGAGAGAAAAACAGTTCTGGCTACAAATATTTTAGCAGTTAATAGATAAGGAGTGTGAAGGTTTTATTGTCCTGTGACTAGGTCCAGTGTTATGATGGCCTCACAAGTCTGAGGGGCACATTCCTTAGTTGATGTAGAATGACATAAATCCATGCGACACATTCATTCCTGCTCTGAAAGTGTTAAAGGTCACCATTAGTTTATATTCTGAGATTCTTCTTTCTCTTTGAGATTTGAAATGACCTTTTAATACCAGTAATTTCATGTCTTTTATGCTATGATAAGGGGAACAAAAATGCTTGGCTACAGGTAGATCTATTCTTTTTTCTTTTATTGTGTGGCGATGATGATTCATTCTTGTCCTAAGTTTTTGCCCTGTCTTCCCTACATAAAGACCCCCAGATGGACATTTGGTACATATAATTAAGTACACTACGTTAGATGTGATACAGCTGAACGTACCTGGGATCTTATAGTCCTGATGTGAGTTGGGTATCATCATCTCGTCTGTGGTCATTATAAACGGACAGGTTTTACATTTTTTCTGGTTGCAAGGAAAGGTACCTGTAGCTGGAGGAGATGACAGAAAGCTTCTGACAATGATGCTTCTTAGATTTGGGGGCTGTCTGAAACACAGAAGTGGGGGGTCTGGAAATATGGATTGTAATCGGGCATCTTTTTGTAGTAAGGGTTGTAGTTTCCGTGTAGCTCTCCTTAGCGCCTCCAGATTTGAATTGTTGATGACTACTAGAGGCACCCGGTTGCTTTCTTCTTTGGTTTTGTAATGTAGGAGGTGATTCCTTGGTATTCTGGTGGCTCTTGTAATCTGGTTCTCAATTGTTCTTGGATGGTGGCCCTGATTCAAAAAGGTCTGAGACAAAGAAGGTGTTTGTCTTTATCCATAGGGTTGGAACATATCCGATTGTATCTGACGGCTTGTCTGTAAATAATTTAAGGTATGTAGGACGGTCGATTGGTTTCCTGTACAAGAATGTCTCTATTTCATTGTTCTGTAGCTTGATGATGGTCTCCAAAAAGTTAATTTCAGTACAGGAGTAGTTGAGTGTTAGGTTGATGGTGGGATGAAATCGATTAAAGTATTCATGGAACGTCTTCAGCTGTTGCTCAGACCCCGTCCAGATGATTAAAATATTGGCAATGAAACGATAGTAGGCCAGAGGCCTGATGGGGCATGAGGACAAAAAGTCACTTTCAAGCTTGGCCATGAAAAGATTTGCGTACTGTGGAGCCATTTTACATCCCATCGCTGTACCAGTTTCCTGTAGTTATATGTTGGTATCAAATTCAAAGTAATTGTGGGTGAGGATGAATTCTGTAAGTTTGACCACAGAATCAGCAACAATTCCTGTATTTTCTATGAAGATTTTGCAGGCATTTAATCCATCCTACATAGCTACATAGTTTATAAGGCCGAAAAAAGACAAGCGTCCATCCAGTTCAGCCTATTTCTTGTGCACTGCAGCTATTCCGCAGCGTTTATCCAGGGGAAGGCAAAAAAAAAAAAAAAAAAAACATGCGGTATAGACCAATTTACATCATTGAGGAAAAATTCACTTCCCGACTCCAATCTGGCAGTTAGATTAAATCCCTGGATTAATTAACTATCACTAAGCATAAGATGTAATTTTATTGTTCTCAAGAAAGGCGTCCAGGCCTCTCTTGAACTCATTAAGTGAGTTGGACATCACCACTTCCTCTCCCAGAGAGTTCCAGAGTCTCACGGCTCTGACCGTAAAGAATCCCCTTCTATGCTGGTGCAGGAACCTCCTTTCCTCCAGACGCATTGTGTGCCCCCTCGTCTTTGTCACCATCCTTGGTATAAACAGGTCATGGGAGAGATCTCTGTACTGCCCCCTGATGTATTTATACATGTTTATGAGGTCTCCCCTAAGCCTTCTCTTTTCCAATGTAAATAGGCCTAATTTTGACAACCTCTCTGGGTATTCTAGTCCCTCCATTCCCTTTATTACCTTAGTCGCCCTCCTTTGTACCCTCTCTAGCTCCAATATGTCTTTCCTGAGCACCGGAGCCCAGAACTGTGCACAATATTCTAAGTGCGGCCTTACCAGCGCTTTATACAGAGGAAGAACAATGTTCTCATCATATGCCCCTATTCCTCTTCTGATGCATGCCATGACTCTATTTGCCTTCGCAGCTGCTGCCTGACACTGGGCACTCCAATTTAATTTGCTGTTAACCAAGACGCCCAGGTCCTTCTCCATGTCAGATTTCCCCAACGGTTTCCCATTAAATATGTATGGGTGACTGCTGTTTTTCTTTCCCATGTGCATGACCTTACATTTATCAGCATTGAACCCCATATGCCATTTTTTGGCCCAACTCCCCAATTTATCTAAATCCTCCTGTAGCTGTGCCCTATCCTCATCTGTATTAACTACTTTACAAAGTTTAGTATCATCTGCAAATATTGCTATTTTACTATGCAACCCTTCCACTAGATCATTAATAAATATATTAAATAATATAGGGCCCAAGACAGACCCTTGAGGCACCCCGCTAGTATCCCTGACACACCCTGAGCTTACTCCATTGATAACCACCCTCTGCTTTCTATCACTCAGCCAGCTATTTACCCACTTGCACACAGTATCCCCCAGACCAAGCATTCTCATTTTATATACCAACCTTTTGTGTGGCACGGTATCAAACGCTTTGGAGAAGTCAAGGTATACAACATCCACTGACTCTCCCCGGTCCAGCTGTGAGCTCACCTCCTCGTAGAAGGCAATCAGGTTTGTTTGGCAGGAGCGATCCCTCATGAATCCATGTTGATATGGAGTTAGACAGTTATTATCATTAAGATATTCTACAATAGCATCTCTAAGAAATCCTTCAAACAATTTACCCACAACAGACGTTAAGCTTACTGGTCTATAGTTCCCAGGGTCACTTTTAGACCCCTTTTTGAATATTGGTGCCACATTTGCTTGGCGCCAGTCTAGTGGGACATTCCCTGTCCATAAAGAGTGCTTGAATATAACATACAGCGGTCTGTCTATCACATTACTTAATTCTTTTAGTACCCGGGGGTGTATGCCATCTGGGCCTGGTGACTTGTCTATTTTGATATTATTTAGGCGTTTCTGAACTTCCTCCTGGGTTAGGTGGGTGATATTTAGCGGAGGGTTTACTTTATCACTCTGCATTTCCTCCGATAAATTGTTTTCTTTTGTGAAAACAGTGGAACAGAAGCTATTGAGTAGGTTCGCTTTACCCTCATCGCCCTCTAGGATTTTACCCAGGTTATTTTTCAATGGGCCAACTCCATCAGTTTTAATCCTTTTACTGTTTATGTAGTTAAAGAACAGTTTGGGATTCGTTTTACTTTCCTTGGCAATTAGTCTCTCTGTCTCCTCTTTTGCTATTCTTATTTGTTTCTTACAGATTTTGTTTTTTTCCCTATAAGATATTAGCGCTTCCTCGCTGCCTTCTTGTTTAAGTTTACCGAAAGCCCTTTTTTTGTTTTTCATTGCCCTTTTGACTTCCTTATTTAGCCACATTGGCTTCCTCCTATTCCTAGCCCTTTTATTCCCATAAGGTATGTACCTTCTACAGTGACTATGTAGGACTGTTTTGAAAATATCCCATTTTCTATCCGTGCTCCTATTACTAAAGATACTATCCCAGTCTATAAGGTGAAGGGCATCTCTTAGCTGATCAAACTTTGCCCTCCTGAAGTTCAGTGTTTTTGTGACTCCGTTGCTGGGCACCCTACTGAAGCACATGTGGAATTGTATAATGTTGTGGTCACTATTTCCCAGGTGCCCCCCGACCGGCACCTCAGTTATTCTGTCTGGCCTGTTAGTTAATATTAAGTCTAAAAGGGCCGTCCCTCTAGTTGGTTCCTGCACAAGTTGTGACAAATAATTGTCTTTGATAATTGACAGAAACCTGTTTCCTTTCTGAGATCTACAGCTTTCGGTTTCCCAGTCTATATCGGGGTAGTTGAAGTCCCCCATAATAATCACCTCGTTATTTTTTGCTACTTCGTCTATTTGTCTCATTAATAGACTTTCCGTGGCTTCTGCTATATTTGGTGGTTTATAACAGACTCCTATGATAATTTTATTATTGTTTTTTGCCCCATGTATCTCCACCCATAAGGACTCGACCTCCTCATGTCCCTCCCATACATCCTCCCGTATTGTAGGCTTTAGACACGTCTTTACATATAGACAGACTCCACCCCCTTTCTGACTTATTCGATCCCTTCTAAACAGACTGCAACCCTGTAAGTTAACTGCCCAGTCATAGCTTTCATCTAACCATGTCTCGGTTATTCCCACTATGTCATAGTTACCTGTAGATATTTCTGCTTACAGTTCATCCATCTTGTTTGTCAGGCTTCTGGCATTTGCTAGCACGCAGTTGACACGATTTTGTTTTGTTCCAATCTTCTCCCTGTGGATTGTATTAGAAATTTTCTTACCTCCCTTCCAAGTATCTTGTCTTGGAACTTCTTTGTCGCACTTCATATCTTTCATTAGTATGTTCTCTGGCTTCATGTTCGTGTCCGGCGTTTTTCTTCCCATCCCCTCTTCTTCTAGTTTAACTCCCTCCTGATGAGTGTTGCGAGTCTCCTGGCGAATGTGTGTTTCCCGGGTTTGTTGAGGTGTAGTCCGTCTCTGGCAAGGAGTCCATCATAGAGGTAATTCACACCGTGGTCCAGGAATCCAAATCCTTGTTGTCTGCACCATCGTCTCAGCCAGTTGTTCACATCAAGGATCCTGTTCCATCTCCTGACGCCATGCCCGTCTACTGGAAGGATAGAAGAAAAAACTACCTGCGCATCCAGTTCTTTTAATTTCTTCCCCAATGCTTCAAAGTCCTTGCAGATTGTCGGTAGGTCCTTCTTTGCCGTGTCATTAGTGCCAACATGTATCAGAAGAAATGGGTGGACATCCTTGGAACTGATGAGCTTCGGTATCCTATCGGTAACATCCTTGATCTTAGCCCCTGGGAGGCAGCATACTTCTCTTGCGGTTATGTCCGGTCTGCAGAAAGCTGCTTCTGTTCCTTTCAGTAGTGAGTCTCCCACCACCACCACTCTTCTTCCCTTCTTGGCTGTCCTTTTTCTTGTCGCTTCTGGGTGTTTCTGGGTGCTCTTTTCTTTTTTGCTTGCTGGTAGTTCCTCATCCTTAAGTGTGCCATCTTCATCTTCATCCTCCACAAGTCCTTAAGCTGCCAGGATCAAGGTTGGCTCCACTGTGGGGAGCTGAGGCAGGAGCAGGACTGTGTTATACAGCCACACTTCTGCCGCAGATCTTGTAAGAGCCCTGACAGGACCTGCCTGATGATAATGTGTCCTATAGAGCAGGTCTTGGTACCGGACTGCCCTGTACATATTTACCACTAGCTGGGAACCAGTTACTTACTGTTACGGGTCTGGGTGGTGGAACCTCTGTGCCGAGGTGCAAGGAGGGACCCAGAGGGGCGTGACTAAGTATCCACCCAAACCGACCCTGGTCGCACGGCAGCAAACGACACCGTGACCAGGAAGGATCCGGGCTGAGGGACCAGGTGCTACTCTGGGGACGACCTTGTAAGAGAGCAGGTGGCTCCCACGGGTCAGATGGCTGGGACTGACCGGTATGGCGGATGGACACGGCAAGCAGGCGGAAGTCTCTGGTAGCAGACAGGTGGTCACAGTTCGAGGAAGCAGGGCAAGTAGCAGTCTTTAGGTTTACCAGGAAGGTGGTCACAGCAAGTGACGGCCGGGTCTCCAGGCAGGTTGGCAGGAAACAGGCAGGTGCTCCCAGGTGAGCGGGCAGACAGACGAGGCGGGTACCTGGCGGGTAACTGGTGGGCGCTCCTAGGTGAGCCGGCAGACAGACGAGGCAGGTAGCTGGCAGGTAACAGGTGGCCACGGCAAGTGACGGCTGAGCGGGTAAGAGTCTCTTGGCTGGCAGGCAGGTGGTCACGGCAAGTGACGGCTGAGCGGGTAAGAGTCTCTTGGCTGGCAGGCAGGTGGTCACGGCAAGTGATGGCAGAGCAGGTAAGAGTCTCTTGGCTGACAGGCAGGTGGTCACGGCAAGTGACGGCGGAGCCTCCAGGTAGGCTAGCAGGCGGGTAGCAGGTGAGCGCTCCCAGGTGAGCGGGCTAACAAGTACGGCAGGTAGCAGGCAGGTAACTGGCAGGTGCTTCCTGGTCCGCAGGTGGACTTGCCCATAGACAGACTGGCAGATGCAGGAGACAGACTGTCGGGCTGAAGGGAAGACACGCAGGCAGACAGGACTGGTAGTCAGGCTGGAAACGGGACCTTAGGGCTGAAGCAGAGGTGAGTATGCTTTGCAAAAACTTTGCTCGGGCACCTCCATTTTGGAGAAGGTGCCTTATATATGGGAGGTCCTCCGCAAATTGGCCGGGGACTCCTTAGGACGGCGCGCGCGGTCCCTTTAAGAGAGGGGGAGCACGCGCGCGCGCCCTAAGCACACTGCCAGGGAAAGAGCGCACGCCGGCAGCAGTGGGGAGAGAAGCGCTGGAGGACGCCGCGCCAGGAGTGGGGAGGTGAGAGGGAAGGCGTCTCTGCCTAGCAAGGGGCAGAGACGCCGATGCTACACTTACAAGGTCTAGTTTCGGATGTGTTTCCAGGATCTGTAGTTATCAGCATTTTATCTTTAAGGCCGAGTTATAATATCACTGTAACACTCTCGCCCTGTACCTGTATACCTGCCCTGTGTGCTGCACAAAAGTATATAACAAAATGTGTGTACACAGATATCTATCTCCTGAATGGTATTACTGCTAGATCTCCTGTACATAGAAATATGAGGTTCTTAGCGCACATTTTGAGCAAATTGTGCGAGCCCATCTGCCAACGTCAAGGCGACCTCTTCAGATGGGTCCCTACACTAACATTATACTAACTTACTAACTGGGACTAGTTTTTTGTATTATTATTATTACCACCATTTTTACTATTTATTATTATTGCATTAATGCAATTAATTGTAACTGTTATAAAACTAATTAAAAAAATGTAATTCTAATTTTTTTTTATTATTCTTGTGATTCTAATAATGGTATTACTAAAATCCCTATGCCTAAAGCTGTTGATCCAGAAGAAGGCAAAAACCCCAGGACACCTTCAGCCAATTTGTGTCACAGGGGAAAAATTCCTTCTTGACCCCGGGAAAAGGCGATCAGTCCTAGGACCCTGGATCAAACCTAATAATGTTGTTACAAGTTATATAATATTACACTAATTATTGTACTACTGGAGTTATTTTAATTTGTATTTATAAATCTATTTGATATGGTTATTATTACATTGTGCTATCTTATTACAGTATTATTATTCTTTCCTATCACTACTAATACTGCCCTATACCTACAGTGTTGATCCAGAAGAAGGCAAAAACCCCAGGACACCTTCAGCCAATTTGTGTCACAGGGGAAAAATTCCTTCTTGACCCCGAGAAAAGGCGATCAGTCCTAGGACCCTGGATCACACTGCTATTCTACCTACTACTATTACTACTGTTATTTTATTACTTTCTTACTATTATCACTAGTATTATTACTCATATTACACTAATACGGATATACTACCACTATATTACTACCATCCCTTTCCCCCTAGGGATCTTAAGGTGCAGTTCTGTCCTCCTCTTCCTATTCTGTCCTCCTCCTCTTCCATCCTCCTCCACTTCCGTCCTCCTCCTCTTCCGTCCTCTTCCTCTTACGTCCTCCTCGTCTTCCGTCCTCCTCGTCTTCCGTCCTCCTCCTCTTCCGTCCTCCTTCTCTTCCGTCCTCCTCCTCTTCTGTCCTCCGCCTCTTCCGTCCTCCGCCTCTTCTGTCCTCCGCCTCTTCCGTCCTCCGCCTTTTCTGTCCTCCGCCTCTTCCGTCCTCCTCCTCTTCCGTCCTCTTCCTCTTACGTCCTCCTCCTCTTCCGTCCTCCTCATCTTCCATCCTCCTCCTCTTCCGTCCTCCTTCTCTTCCGTCCTCCGCCTCTTCCGTCCTCCGCTTTTTCTGTCCTCCGCCTCTTCCATCCTCCGCCTCTTCCGTCCTCCGCCTCTTCCGTCCTCCTCCTCTTCCATCCTCCTCCTCTTCCGTCCTCCTCCTTTTCCATCCTCCTCCTCTTCTGTCCTCCTCC
Organism: Phyllobates terribilis; assembly: GCF_046119375.1. Lineage (NCBI taxonomy): Eukaryota > Metazoa > Chordata > Amphibia > Anura > Dendrobatidae > Phyllobates > Phyllobates terribilis. Next base: position 448,090 of record NW_027363258.1, read on the forward strand.
TCTTCCGTCCTCCGCCTCTTCCGTCCTCCGTCTCTTCCGTCCTCCGCCTCTTCCGTCCTCTTCCTCTTCCGTCCTCCTCCTGAGACGTAATAAATAGCATTAAAGCTGCAGTAATTGTTTATAATATATATATATATATATATACACTGCTCAAAAAAATAAAGGGAACACTCAAATAACACATCCTAGATCTGAATGAATGAAATATTCTCATTGAATACTTTGTTCTGTACAAAGTTGAATGTGTTGACAACAAAATCACACAAAAATCATCAATGGAAATCAAATTTATTAATCAATGGAGGCCTGGATTCGGAGTCACCACCAAAATTAAAGTGGAAAAACACACTACAGGCTGATCCAACTTTGATGTAATGTCCTTAAAACAAGTCAAAATGAGGCTCAGTATTGTGTGTGGCCTCCACGTGCCTGTATGACCTCCCAACAACGCCTGGGCATGCTCCTGATGAGGTTGCGGATGGTCTCCTGTGGGATCTCCTCCCAGACCAGGACTAAAGCATCCGCCAACTCCTGGACAGTCTGTGGTGCAACATGACGTTGGTGGATGGAGTGAGACATGACGTCCCAGATGTGCTCAATGGGATTCAGGTCTGGGGAACGGGTGGGCCAGTCCATAGCTTCAATGCCTTCATCTTGCAGGAACTGCTGACACACTCCAGCCACATGAGGTCTGGCATTTGGCACAACCCCCATCTGTGGACGTCTGGCCCTCATCCCACTCTCATGGAGTCGGTTTCTAACCGTTTGTGCAGACACATGCACATTTGTGGCCTGCTGGAGGTCATTTTGCAGGGCTCTGGAAGTGCTCCTCCTGTTCCTCCTTGCACAAAGGCGGAGGTAGGGGTCCTGCTGCTGGGTTGTTGCCCTCCTATGCCCCCCTCCACGTCTCCTGGTGTACTGGCATGTCTCCTGGTAGCGCCTCCAGCCTCTGGACACTACGCTGACAGATGCAGCAAACCTTCTTGCCACAGCTCGCATTGATGTGCCATCCTGGATGAGCTGCACTACCTGAGCAACTTCTGTGGGTTGTAGAGTCCGTCTCATGCTACCACGAGTGTGAAAGCACAACCAACATTCAAAAGTGACCAAAACATCAGCCAGAAAGCATTGGTACTGAGATGTGGTCTGTGGTCCCCACCTGCAGAACCACTCCTTTATTGAGTGTGTCTTGATAATTGCCAATAATTTCCATCTATTGTCTTCCATTTGCACAACAGCATGTGAAATTGATTGTCAATCAGTGTTGCTTCCTAAGTGGACAGTTTGATTTCACAGAAGTTTGATTTACTTGGAGTTATATTCTGTTGTTTAAGTGTTCCCTTTATTTTTTTGAGCAGTGTGTATTTTCTCATGTCCATGTATTTACTACTAAAAGTAATTTTTTACATTTAGGTTTCATTAAGTGTTTTTCACCGGCTATTACAGACTTATTGTTTCCCTGCACATTCAAGTTTTGTGTTTTCTTTGGGCATAGATCAGCTAAAAGGCACTCAGGAAAAAAAAAACAGATGAAAGATCTACAAACTCTCCCTTAAGACTAAGGAGCTCACTGATAGATTCTCGGTTAGCTAATTTTGCAGCCAGCAATAGACAGTGCAGCACAGATGCTACAGAAGGCAACATTTTTAATGAAACTAAATTACAGAAATCAATTTTAGCCCCAAATACTTGCATTAAAGTAAAAAAAATGGCCGTAAAGCAGGACAACCGCTTTAACTCCTTACCAACATCTGCCGTACATGTCTGGTATAAGTCAGTAGCGGGTGTATGGAGCAGAGTCAGCTCGCCCCGTACATGGCAGATAATGGCTGTGACAAACAACCAGGACCTGCCTCTAAGAGCTGCGAGTGGAGCGAAGATCTGCCTACCACTGTTAACCTGTTCAGTGCTGCTGTCAATCTCTAACAGCAGCATTAACAGCGCGCCGGCATTGGGACGCATCGTTCCATGCGCCCACCGGCGCTCCTGTGACGCGATCACAGGGCGCAGATGGACTGCTATGACATCCGGGGGTCTGCTGAAGCCTCCGTGCCTGTCATCATAAAGCTTCATTTGGGCTGTAAAGAAGACCGTGATTTTGCTATATGGAGCATTACTGTGGTATCGCTGTATATAGCACAAGCAATCAGATGATGTATACAAATACAGTGAAAAAAAATATATATATATATATATATATATATATATATATATATATATATGTGTATTTATTAAAACCCCACACATTCACACATTCAACTCACCTCCCACTAAAAATAAAGATAATAAAAATATACACATTTTGTGGTATGGTCTCTTTCAGAGAAATACAATCAATCCAAATATAAAAAACAAACGATCAGTGAACACAGAAAAAAATTCAAAAAGCCAAAATTGCATTTTTTTTGTTCGCCACAATACTACAGAAAATCCTGTAAGAAGCGATGACCATGTCATATGTGTCCCAAAATGTTATTGACGCGCCCTGGGCCTATGTGATGCAGCGTTGCGCACGCAGGGACTACCCGGAGCCGGATCTGATAGGGGTAGTAGTCTCGTGGCGGTGACCCGGTCCGTGACCAAGGAGTCAGACTAAGTGGCGGTATATTAGCAGTAGATGTAGAACGACTACGCCACCCGTTGAATGCAGCTATGGAGCTGCCGCTGCAGGGCAAACCGCTGAGGCCGGTGGGAGGATGGTGCAGCGTGGATGGTATAACCCCCAACGGGAGGGGTATGGCCTCAGGGCAGCCGACGTGGATGATGGGGGTAGCAGGAATCACTCAGAGACGATACGGTGTAGTTCAGGGTCTTTACTGGTGACAAAGATAGACCCTCCCGGAGTACTGGCTAGCGGTCGGGGCCTGGTCAGTCCTTGAGCAGATGGGATCCCCCTTGGCCAGGCGGAGTTGTAGGCCTCCCCAACTAATTGTACTCTTCTGGCTACCTTGCTAGAGGCGGGTAAAGGTAGCCCACGTCCCTGAGTGTACCGTGTGGTGCTCACCCGTATGGCCGGTGACTCGGGGCCTTCTAGTAGCTTCCGCTACACGACGGCGGTGCTGGTCCCACACGTGTGACCGAGCCTTCGGGTTTCTGGGCCAGAGGACCTGAAATCCCCTGCCGGTCGGTTTCTGCTGCTGGGTAGGAGTTAGTCCCCACAGCCTCGGACTCCGGGTCCGGTAAGAAATCTTCAATCAGGGCGAGCTCTACAGCTTCCAGCCCTGATCTCCTCTTAGCACGACTCCCACAGAGCTCCTGATCTTTCTTTCCTATCACTGCTTCTCTTCTTCTCTCTACTCTTCTTCTCTAACCCTGCCTCAGCCCCAGGTTTATATAGGGGAAGTCCTTCCCCTCCCAGGACTGGGCAGGAGGTGTGGCATGCATAGGATTCCTGACCAAGAGACCTCCCACCTGCTCTCAGACATAACACTGCTGTTACTGTGGAAACCAGACCCCTGGGGTGCCACATTCCCCCCTAGTGAAATTTAGTACTCCGGGACTAAACATATTTTAGAAAAACATAACCAATACAAACAGAAACGGTACAATAGAAAAAAAAACATATTAGAATGGTCACGGCGTGTCCGCAACCGGGTGCAGTTTTTGAAGAAAAGCAAGGTGTCCATTTCACCAAAACAGGGAGACGTAACCAGGTAGGGGTCTGTCCTGCCCCGAGTCCTTAACAGTCTTTAGTCCATTCCTAAGTTACGCTCCAACCAATTGTACAAGGATTCCCGGTAAATCCACCAAGGACTCCTAAAAATAACTAGAAACACATAATTATTTACAAGTAACAGAGAGGTGACCACAAATAAAACAATTTAAACACTTCAAATTCTCCAACGTGCGGGTAACTGGCCTTTAGTGGCCCTAGTGGACCTACGGAGCTGACTGTCTGGCCCTGAACTACAGGGTGTAGGAGCTGTCAAGGGTAAACTGGGCAGCTGTCTACAGGCTCTTTGGCTCACTAGGGGTATGGCAGGCTCACTATAAGCAGAGGGTTGATCCTCCTGATCTGCTTGTGTGGAGTCTTCTGCCTCCTGGACTGGCCTATCAGGAGGTCCTGCATAGGAGCTGCCTTTTTGGTGAAACCGGGTATGAACCTTCGGTAGTAGCCTACCAACCCGAGGAACTGCCTCACTTCCTTTACACTGGAGGGGCTTGGCCATTCCTTAATTGCGGTGATCTTATCAGGGTCGGGAGCCACTCCGTCAGCACTCACCACGTGTCCCAGGTACTGCACCTTTGGCTTCAGGAGGTGACACTTGGAGGGTTTCACCTTTAGGCCGTAACTTGCCAGAGCTTCAAACACTTCCGCCAGGTGCTTCAGGTGGTCCTCGTAGGTTTTGGAGTAGACGATGACATCGTCCAGGTATAACAGGACCGTCTCAAAGTTCCAGTGTCCCAGACAGCACTCCATCAATCGCTGGAAGGTTCCTGGTGCGTTGCAGAGTCCAAACGGCATGCAGGTAAACTCACTAAGTCCCATCGGGGTGGTGAATGCGGTCTTTTCCCGATCCGCCTCTGCTACAGGAACCTGCCAGTACCCGCTAGTGAGATCCAAGGTGGAGAAGAAGTTAGCAGATTTTAAAGCAGCCAAAGACTCCTCTATTCTTGGTAAGGGGTACGCATCTTTGTGTGTGATACGGTTTATTTTCCGGTAATCTACACACATTCTCATGGTGTTGTCTTTCTTTTTGACCAAGACTAGTGGAGCTGCCCAGGGGCTACAGCTTTCCCTGATTACCCCAGCCTCCTTCATGTCTCTAAGCATCCCCTTGGCGTGTTGGTAGTGTGCAGGGGGTACGGGTCGATACCTCTCTTTTATGGGAGGATGGTCTCCCGTGGGGATGTGATGTTCTACCCCCTTGACTCGCCCGAAGTCTAACGGGTGTTTACTAAACACTCTCTCGTACTCTTGAACCACCCGGTAGACTCCCTGTTTCTGGTGGGAGGGAGTGGAGTCAGTACCCAAATGTAGTTGCTGACACCAATCCTCCATTTGTTGTTTAGAGCCGTTACCTTCCTCCGGAGAAGATGGAGGCAAGGGTTCTACGGACTGTATAGAATTCTGATTGATGGTATACAATTTGGCTAGCGTGGCATACCGGGGCAGGTACACTTCCCTCTTCTCGATATTTATTATGCGAACGGGCACCCTCCCATGGCGTACATTGACCACCCCCCGTGCTGTCAAAATGGTGGGCCTACTGTCTGAGTAAACTGGTTCTACCATTGCCTGGTAATCTCTACCTCTCAGACCAATAGCCGCCCGGCACCAAATCATCATTTCACTTTTTGGGGGCATGGCAATAGGGAAAGGGTCACACATTCTCACGCTACCAATCTCACCGCCGGAGAGTTCCACCTGTTGCCGTCGCATCAGTGCCCGGATCTCTTTTTGGAGCACTCGCTGCTGGCCGGAGCTGGCGTTCTTGGCAACCTGCTGTAAAATAAAAATCACCTCTGCAAGACAATTTTCAATTACATTAGTTCCTAGAGTTATCTTAGGGTGACTCTCGCGCTTATCAATGTCCACAATGATCAGTCCCTGGGCTGCCAGCTCGACTCTACCGATTTTAATGGTCACCTCTTTAAATCCGATCTATGGCACGGGCTGACCATTGCTGGCGATGATACTCAAGTCGTCGTCAGGGTAGCGGGTTATATCCGAGTCATTCCAGTACTGCTTGAAGAGCACGTACGGGATGGTGGTGACCTGTGACCCAGTGTCCAGTAGGGCACTCATAGGAATGCCATCCAGTACCACAGGCAAGACTGGACGTCCTCCCACATATTTGTCACGCCAGTTTGATGGGCCTGATGATCTTTTTCCTAGGGGTTGGCCCTCTACCCTAGGTTGTGCCAGTTTAAAGGACAGTACCTTGCCATATGTCCGGGTTGATTGCAGCGGCAGATAGGTTGTCCGTCCTCGTTGTATCGGTCGCTGGGTCTTCCTCTGGCCGGTGGGGTCCTCCTTGGTCGGCGCCACGGGATGTCCTCCGGTCCGGATGCCAGCTGGATCTTCCCTGGAGTAGAAACCTGTAAAGACTGCACAGTTCGGGTTAGCGCAGCAACGCTTTTAGCTAGCTCTTGGACCTGATGGTGCAGGTCGGGAGCCGGGTCATTGTTCAAAGCCTGCGCATCAGCTCCCACAGGCCCTGCCGACAAGGGCGCCGCCTCTTGGTGGTAAGTGGTAGTGGGGCGTCTGTGGGTCACAACGCCACCTGGTGCCAGTTCTCGGAGCACCCGGATGGCTCTGTCCTTGAACTGTGCAAATCCCAGATGAGGGTCCTGTAAGGCCATTGCCCGCAACTGGGTTCGGTGGGCATTGCAATATAAACCCTCTATAAATTGTTCAGTCAACAGCCGGTCCTCGTCTCCCACGCCGTCAGGGTCGGTCTGCTTAATGGCTCTCAGGGCCTCTTGTAGGTTTAGTGCATAGTCCCTTATACTCTCTTGTGCTCGCTGCTTGCACCCGTAGAATCTAAGCTTGATCTCGGCTGAGGTGCGGGTATCAAAGGTATCCTTCAGCCGGGTTAGTATCCCTGTGACAGTCCTTCCCCCAGGTGGCCAGGACTTTACCTCCCTTTGGGCTGCCCCAGTTAATTGGGCCACCAGGATGCTCACTTTTTGCTCTTCTGTGTGGGGGTACACCTGGAAGAGGCTATCCAGCTTTTCTCTAAAGTCATGTAGAGTATGTGACTCCCCTGAGTACTGGGGTAGCCAGGCCGCTCCCGGGATATAGGGCATGGTGAAAGGCATGACTGCAGCAGCGGTGGCGCTGGCGGGGGTTGAGGCAGTGAAGCTCTCCTCCGTATCCGACATCTTCCTCCCCACTAGTGGACCGTGGCCTACCTTGCGATGATCCTCTTCCGTAGGCCGCGGCTCCGCAGTGGATCGTCAGGGTTGAGGACCTTCCGTCGCGCTCCTGTGACGTTGGCGTCTGCTGGGCTCCTTCCAGGACCTTACGCAACGTCCGGACATGAGGCGGGGCTTCAGTTCTCGCGTGCTTTCGGAGTCCACGCCCCTCTTCTTCCCGCGCGGCGTCTTCAAGATGGCGTCCAACGGCGGGAAAACTCCACGGATGGCGGGAAGAAGGCAGAAGATGGCGCCGGATGGCGGGAAAACTTCGCGGATGGCGGGAAGAAGGTAGAAGATGGCGCCGGATGGCGGGAATCTTCACCACTGGTAAGTTTGAACAGTCTTTTTCAGGCACGCAGTACCCGGTGGTTGCGGGCACGAGATCCTGCCGACTACGCCAAAAATTGACGCGCCCTGGGCCTATGTGATGCAGCGTTGCGCACGCAGGGACTACCCGGAGCCGGATCTGATAAGGGTAGTAGTCTCGTGGCGGTGACCCGGTCCGTGCCCAGGGAGTCAGACTAAGTGGCGGTATATTAGCAGTAGATGTAGAACGACTACGCCACCCGTTGAATGCAGCTATGGAGCTGCCGCTGCAGGGCAAACCGCTGAGGCCGGTGGGAGGATGGTGCAGCGTGGATGGTATAACCCCCAACGGGAGGGGTATGGCCTCAGGGCAGCCGACGTGGATGATGGGGGTAGCAGGAATCACTCAGAGACGATACGGTGTAGTTCAGGGTCTTTACTGGTGACAAAGATAGACCCTCCCGGAGTACTGGCTAGCGGTCGGGGCCTGGTCAGTCCTTGAGCAGATGGGATCCCCCTTGGCCAGGCGGAGTTGTAGGCCTCACCAACTAATTGTACTCTTCTGGCTACCTTGCTAGAGGCGGGTAAAGGTAGCCCACGTCCCTGAGTGTACCGTGTGGTGCTCACCCGTATGGCCGGTGACTCGGGGCCTTCTAGTAGCTTCCGCTCCACGACGGCGGTGCTGGTCCCACACGTGTGACCGAGCCTTCGGGTTTCTGGGCCAGAGGACCTGAAATCCCCTGCCGGTCGGTTTCTGCTGCTGGGTAGGAGTTAGTCCCCACAGCCTCGGACTCCGGGTCCGGTAAGAAATCTTCAATCAGGGCGAGCTCTACAGCTTCCAGCCCTGATCTCCTCTTAGCACGACTCCCACAGAGCTCCTGATCTTTCTTTCCTATCACTGCTTCTCTTCTTCTCTCTACTCTTCTTCTCTAACCCTGCCTCAGCCCCAGGTTTATATAGGGGAAGTCCTTCCCCTCCCAGGACTGGGCAGGAGGTGTGGCATGCATAGGATTCCTGACCAAGAGATCTCCCACCTGCTCTCAGACATAACACTGCTGTTACTGTGGAAACCAGACCCCTGGGGTGCCACATTATCAATAAAGTCCTCTTGCCCTTCAAAAAATAAGCCCCCACACAGCTCCATCAACCCGAAAAACGAAAATGTTACGGGTCTCAGAAAAAATGGTGACACCATCAAAAAAAAGTTTTTTCTTTTGCCAAAACTCTTGGAGAAGTTTGGTCTTGCTGTAATCACACTGAGGAGTAGGATCCTATTACCAGGTCATTTTTACCACACTATGTACGCCGTTAAAACCCTTCCCAGAAAAACAGGGTCAGGCTTTTTTTTTCGCACTTTTACTGCACTTGGAATGTTTTTCCCGTTTTCTAGTACTATGTGGTAAATGAATGGTGTGATTTATAAGTACCGCTCATCCTACAAAATAACAAGACCTCACACTATGTGGACAGACATGAAAAAGTTATAACCCTTGGAAAAAGCGAAGGAAAAAACAGAAAAAAACATCAATTGGTTCTGTTGGGAAGGGGTAAAGCTGAAGAAACGCATGTAACAGCAGAATATGGAGGAAGGTCAGATATCACAGGCTGGTGGATACTACCTGCTCCATCGCTGGCAGAGTAACCCATCCCCATGGTGGCCGCTGATATCTTCTCTTGTAGAAACGGATCCAAAATCTATAAAACATGGGGAACAGTCAGCAGAGGGTTTGGTGATTGGCTCATATTGGCGATATACTCAGGGGCATTACTGGGCACAGGGAAGATTGGGAATGAATAGCGTATTGACTGTTAGAGATGTGATCTCTTCCATTAAAGGGGATGTCTAGTTGGAACAAGTTATCACTGATCTCTGGATAGGTGATGACCTCTCCCAGTGGGAGCACCTCTTTATTATGTGGTATATATGGAGGATATGATATCATGCAGAGTTCTAGCAGTATTACACTTCGGTCCGTTCTGCGTGCATCTGGACCATTCCCTATGGAGGAGCGGAGCTGGGGATAAATATCAGGATCTCGTCGCTGGATCCATCCAGATGGGAGATGTAACGAGTGCGGCACCCCCCACTGGTGTCTCAGCGTATCATGTGTTGGGGAATAATAACTTATTGTCTGGTAAATGTGCTGATTCCTGTCAGTTGTGGTCGCTGAGTGCGTGTGATGGGATGTGGCTCCGTCCGTTATATTATATCACGTCTTATACCTATAATCTCTCGCTGATCGCAGGTGTCTGTCTTCACACTCAGATGAGATGGAACAAACTGACCATATAGAACTTTTTTTTTTTTTTCCAAATTCAAACCGAGCAATCCTATTGGCTGAGTATGAATGCAGTTACCATGGTGACAGAAGTAGCTGCAGATTTAAAGGGACAAGATACTAATATTGTACTAAAGTGTATTTTATTATATACTTCACATAACTGACTGGGTACACCTTGGTGCTGGTGGGATGGCTTTTTTTAAATCAAAAACCATGGTTACTAAGTACCCTATATTATATACAGTACAGACCAAAAGTTTGGACACACCTTCTCATTTAAAGATTTTTCTGTATTTTCATGACTATGAAAATTGTACATTCACACTGAAGGCATCAAAACTATGAATTAACCCATGTGGAATTATATACTTAACAAAAAAGTGTGAAACAACTGAAAATATGTCTTATATTCTAGGTTCTTCAAAGTAGCCACCTTTTGCTTTGATTACTGCTTGGAACACTCTTGTCATTCTCTTGATGAGCTTCAAGAGGTAGTCACCGGAAATGGTTTTCACTTCACTGGTGTACCCTGTCAGGTTTAATAAGTGGGATTTCTTGCCTTACAAATAGGGTTGGGACCATCTGTTGTGTTGTGCAGAAGTCAGGTGGATACACAGCTGATAGTCCTACTGAATAGACTGTTAGAAGTTGTATTATGGGAAGAAAACAGCTGCTAAGTAAAGAAAAACAAGTAGCCATCATTAATTTAAGAAATGAAGGTCAGTCAGTCCGAAAAATTAGGAAAACTTTGAAAGTGTCCCCAAGTGCAGTGGCAAAAACCATCAAGCGCTACAAAGAAACTGGCTCCCATGAGGACCGCCCCAGGAAAGGAAGACCAAGAGTCACCTCTGCTTCTGAGGATAAGTTTATCTGAGTCACCAGCATCAGAAATCACTGGTTAACAGCAGCTCAGATTAGAGATCAGGTCAATACCACACAGAGTTCTAGCAGCAGACACATCTTTTAAACAACTGTTAAGAGGAGACTTTGTGCAGCAGGCCTTCATGGTAAAATAGCTTCTAGGAAACAACTGCTATGGACAGGCAACAAGCAGAAGAGACTTGTTTGGGCTAAAGAACACAAGGAATGGACATTACACCAGTGGAAATCTGTGCTTTGGTCTGGTGAGTCCATATTTGAGATCTTTGGTTCCAACCACCGTGTCTTTGTGCGACGCAGAAAAGGTGAACAGATGGACTCTACATGCGTGGTTCCCACCGTGAAGCAAGGAGGAGGAGGTGTGATGGTGTGGGGGTGCTTTGTTGGTGACACTGTTGGTGATTTATTCAAAACTGAAGGCATACTGAACCAGCATGGCTACCACAGCAACTTGCAGCGGCATGCTATTCCATCCGGTTTGCATTTAGTGGGACCATCTTTTTTTTTCAACAGGACATTGACCTCAAACACACCTCCAGGCTGTGTGAGGGCTATTTGACCAAGAAGGAGAGTGATGGGGTGCTACGCCAGATGACCTGGCCTCCACAGTCACCAGACCTGAACCCAATCGAGATGGTTTGGGGTGAGCTGGACCGCAGAGTGAAGGCAAAAGGGCCAACAAGTGCTAATCATCTCTGGGAACTCCTTCAAGATTGTTGGAAGACCATTTCCGGTGACTACCTCTTGAAGCTCATTAAGAGAATGCCCAGAGTGTGCAAAGCAGTAATCAAAGCAAAAGGTGGCTACTTTGAAGAACCTAGAACATAAGACATATTTTCTGTTGTTTCACACTTTTTTGTTAAGTATATAATTCCACATGTGTTAATTCATAGTTTTGATGCCTTCAGTGTGAATGTACAATTTTCATAGTCATGGAAATACAGAAAAATCTTTAAATGAGAAGGTGTGTCCAAACTTTTGGTCTGTACTGTATATTCACTATTGCTTTTTACTTACTTATAGCAGGGTATATGCTCATATTGTTTCTATCCTAAGTTTGTCTATTTTCTAATAGAGACATGACCAGTCCTCTTTAGAATTTTATAGTGACCCCATTGAGGTCATGGACTGATATTGGGGATTGCAGAGTTGGGGCAAGGTGACAGGTGACTGTAAGTGACATCAAATGAAGGCTATGGTGCATACATAGTAAATCAGTCGTGTTATTCCACAGAAATGCTGTTCTATAAAACACAAAATATATTCATATGATGAGGAGTTGTGTTGTGTTTTCATCATTTACATTCTAGCGTGGTGATCACATAAAATGTAAAATTCCTATTCAATAATAACTGAATGACAGTAGCCTGTATCCCTGGAGGACAAGTCATTTACCGGTTCACCGGGTTTGATGTTCTAATGCATTTAGATGTTTCAGTATTTGTATATATGTATATATTTTTTTTTCCCCCTTAAGGGTATTCAAGCGCAAACGGTGGCAAACTTCTTCCTGGCCTTTGAAGCACAGCTTTCAATTATTCCTGTCGTAAACAAGGTAAAAAGCTTCGAGCCGAGCACGATCAGACTCCTTCAGTCCCGCAGCAGGTAAATCTGTGAACATCGCCGGCACTCCTGCTGTTCCTAGTACCGATCCCTCTGAGCGGCTGTGCAGTAATGAAGGCAGGATTCACCCCAAACTTGCTCGTCTTTTTTTTCGATTTCCAGTTCTGGTAATTAGTGATACACATGTGTATATCCAGTGGTCAACTCAAAACCTATGTATGGAAAATCAATTGTTTGCTGTATGCATCTCATTTGTAGGATGCACAATATTCATTTCAATATGGAGCGGAGTAGGAGGAGACTTTCATTACTGTTCCCTTTACTTCCTCCCTGCTGATAGGAAATGCCATGCTGTTTGCTTGTGTCCTGTGATTACAGCAGCCTGCAACAGTTTTCAAGCGTGCACTCCCCGGCTCAGGCATCAAGCAGTAAATGATAACATTAAAACGCTGCTACCCCTTTGTTAGTCACTTTTTTATCTTCTTCCCCCTTCTACGAATGCTATAGTCCGTTATTCTAGAACTGCTCTGAAAATGGTTCTCTCTGGAGTGTTGGGATTTGGGTTTAGGGTAGGTTATGGGAATTGAAGTTCAGATACTTTGTTCATATTTTTACTATGGAATTACTATGTCATGTACAGTTATATGAAAAAGTTTGGGCACCCCTATTAATCTTAAGCTTAATGTTTTCTTAAAATTGGTGTTTTTGCAACAGCTATTTCAGTTTGATATATGTAATAACTGTTGGACACAGTAATGTTTCTGCCTTGAAATGAGGTTTATTGTACTAACAGAAAATGTGCAATCTGCATTCAAACAAAATTTGACAGGTGCATAAGTATGGGCACCCTTATCATTTTCTTGTTTTAAATACTCCTACCTACTTTTTTCTGACTTACTAAAGCACTTTTTTTGGTTTTGCAACCTCATTGAGCTTTGAACTTCATAGCCAGGTGTATGCAATCATGAGAAAAGCTACTTAAAGTGGCCACTTGCAAGTTTTTCTCCTGTTTGAATCTCCTCTGAAGAGTGGCATCATGGGCTCCTCAAAACAACTGTCAAATGATCTGAAAACAAAGATTATTCAACATAGTTGTTCAGGGGAAGGATACAAAAAGCTGTCTCAGAGATTTAACCTGTCAGTTTCCACTGTGAGGAACATAGTAAGGAAATGGAAGAACACAGGGACAGTTCTTGTTAAGGCCAGAAGTGGCAGGCCAAGAAAAACATCAGAAAGGCAGAGAAGAAGAATGGTGAGATCAGTCAAGGACAATCCTCAGACCACCTCCAGAGAGCTGCAGCATCAACTTGCTGCAGATGGTGTCACTGTGCATCGGTCAACTATACAACGCACTTTGCACAAGGAGAAGCTGTATGGGAGAGTGATGCGAAAGAAGTCGTTTCTGCAAGCACACCACAAACAGAGTCAGCTGAGGTATGCAAAAGCACATTTGGAGAAGCCAATTTCTTTTTGGAAGAAGGTCCTGTGGACTGATGAAACCAAGATTGAGTTGTTTGGTCATACAAAAAGGCGTTATGCATGGCGGCAAAAAAACACAGCATTCCAAGAAAAACACTTGCTACCCACAGTAAAATTTGGTGGAGGTTCCATCATGCTTTGGGGCTGTGTGGCCAATGCCGGCACCGGGAATCTTGTTAAAGTTGAGGGACGCATGAATTCCACTCAGTATCAGCAGATTCTTGACAATAATGTTCAAGAATCAGTGATAAAGTTGAAGTTACGCATGGGATGGATCTTTCAGCAAGACAATGATCCAAAACACCGCTCCAAATCTACTCAGGCATTCATGCAGAGAAACAATTACAATGTTCTGCAATGGCCATCCCAGTCCCCAGACCTGAATATCATTGAACATCTGTGGGATCATTTGAAGAGGGCTGTCCATGCTCGGCGACCATCAAACTTTACTGAACTGGAATTGTTTTGTAATGAGGAATGGTCAAAAATACCTTCATCCGGGATCCAGGAACTCATTAAAAGCTACAGGAAGCGACTAGAGGCTGTTATTTTTGCAAAAGGAGGATCTACTAAATATTAATGTCACTTTTCTGGTGAGGTGCCCATACTTATGCACCTGTCAAATTTTGTTTGAATGCAGATTGCACATTTTCTGTTAGTACAATAAACCTCATTTCAAGGCAGAAACATTACTGTGTCCAACAGTTATTACATATATCAAACTGAAATAGCTGTTGCAAAAACACCAATTTTTATAAAACATTAAGCTTAAGATTAATAGGGGTGCCCAAACTTTTTCATATAACTGTATGTTATTTGAAAGATGGAATATTTGTAGTTGGAGTTTTTCAATAAAAATTATTTGATTAAAAAAAAATTATGAAATTAAAATTCCTCTGTTCTTGAGAAAGCATAGGATTTTTACTAAGAGGTAAATTGCACGTTCCTTGTTTTCCAGGCACTTTACATTTTTGCTAGTTTTGTACGATTACACAATCCCTTTTATAGGCCAGTGCCAGTTGTACATCTCTCCCTAAACTCTTGTTCACACTATATTTTAAGCCAGTTTTCTTATATGGTTTCTAGATGTTGTCCAGCTTTGATAAATAATTAGTATTTATACTTTTGCTTTTAGACTTGAAGAAAGCAGATCTGGAAAGGGTGGAGAAACAAATTGAGAAGATGTTTGACGTTCCCGCTAGTGACTGTATCCGGGTACGATGCGCTCCAGATCAAAATCATTCCTGTAGGCAAATTTAACTCCGCTGTCTGTACCTTGTCTTTTATTTTTTTCTACAAAATGTGGCTGGAAAAGGGGCAATGTAGCGAGGAATTTACATCAATTTTTGGTGTTAAAAAAAAGCAAAAAACTTTTGTGACGCATCATTTTTGCGCAAAAATGTGCAGCTTCCTATTTTACAGCACTCTTGCAACTTTTAGAAATTGGGCTTGGTAAGCCACACAGGTCTAAGAACGACGGGTGACGTTAAAAGTGGATAAAGATACACGGTTTCTCAGTGGTTAGCATTGTTGTTTTTCAGCACTGGGATCCTGGGTTCAAATCCCACCAAGGACGACATCTGCAAGACGTTTGTATGTTCTCCCTGTGTTTGCGTGGGTTTCCTCCGGGTTCTCCGGTTTCCTCCCACACTCCAAAGACATACTGATAGGGAATGTAGATTGTGAGCCCCGATGGGGACAGTGATGATAATGTCTGTAAAGTGCTGTGAAATTAATGGCGCCATATAAGTGAGTAAAATAAATGAAGATAGATGGAAGTGCTACATAAACATTTATCAAACATCGTGCAACACTTTGATACATTTGGCACAAATAATGGTAACACAACCACAAGCAAAACTGACCTGAGAAAGTCCCTTTATGATACATTTTTCAGAAAGAATTTGAAAGATTTAAAGCGTTAGAAATGAAGAAGATTATCCAATATCACAGAAAAAGGAAAAGTCTCCAGATGTCTTTATGCCGGATGCCGGTCTGTGTCCATACCTAAAGAAGAGCTGCCAAAAGAATGGGGAAGGAATCCTTTAGTAAACATAAATGTCCATTGGGGTTTTAGGTGTTAAAAAAATGATCATATGAAAGATTTTGTGATCTGCGGTTACATGATTGTAATAACAACATTAAAGCCCCATTCAGATGTACAGGTTTTATCCATGAGAAACTGAGCAGAACGATATATAGGTTTGTGGGAGAAGATTCAGTATAAATTGTAATTTATTCATTAGATTTGAGAGTCCTCAGTGGTTGATACCTTTAATGGCTAACTGAAAAGATGGTAACAAATTGCAAGCTTTCCAGACTACTCCGGCTTCTTCATCAGGCAGACCTGAGACCTGAGTAGTCTGGAAAGCCTGCAATTTGTTACCTTTTAATGGCTAATGGAAAAGATGGTATCAACCACTGAGGACTCTCAAATCTAAATACTCTTCTATCTACTGGCTAATACGGTACAAAGATAGATGTTTTTCCTGTATCAATTTATTCAGTGGAATCCTGCTGTTTGTACAGATGAGTCCAGTGGGCGGTCCTACTAGTGATTGACAGCTATCTTTGCCTGCATGGTCATACAGGGAACTGTCAATCACTTAGTAGGACCGCCCACTGGACCAGTGTACATACGGCAGGACTTTTCACTGCATAAAATGCCAGTTTTGCTGACTCTCTTCCCACAGATATGTCTATCAGTCTGATCAACTTCTCTGCTCTACAACACCCCCGTACAGATCTTATACCATTTCAGCATGACAGGTTCCTTTAATCACCTGCAGATGACATAAGTAGCCATGTTCTGTGTGGCTTACGGAGGGGCTTGATTGCTTGTCAGCTTCAAACAGGTTTCATTTCTTCTGATTCGTTGTAGCCGAGTTCTAAACTGTATTAAGAAATTCATTTCTCTGTTTATTTCTATTAGATGTCGGGGAAGCTTGGAACAAATGTGGAAAGTGTTCTTCAAGAAGTTGTCAGGAGGCTTCCACCGAGAGTACGGACTAATGCGGCTCTATCCATCTTCTCTTTATTAAAGGGAACCTGTCACCTTGGAAAATGCTATGTACCTGCAGGTATAGGGTTAATCTGCAGATAAATATTGTTACAATGCTGCCCTGCCGCCTTATTGATAGTGTAGGTACCGGGAGAAAATTAACTTCTTTCCTCCCTGCAGCCGCCGGCCTTCACTCATCGTTGTGCACGGAGCGGCTACAGTCTTGGATCACAGCACCGCTCGCTATATCAGGGGCGACGGCTGTAAACCCGGCCCGGATTTTGATTGACAGCTTGCTCTGCACAGATGCGCTGCAGAACCACTTAGAATCTGAGTGAAGGAGTAGTATGTTCACAGATAGAGAATATGGCTCATCCACGTGCAGATCTGCTCCACGTCCGATTACATATTTGTGGGAGAAACCCTAGTGGCAGCCTCATATTTCTGACATGGATCCTCTAGCACTATTTGTGAAACTGCGGCTCCCAGCATAACTTGATGAGAGACCGTCAGTCTGCTGGGACCTGTAGTTTCACTACAGCAGGAGTGTCACAAGCTGCGGACCTCCGCTCACTCCAGCACTGGTCGGCATTTTCAGCACGTGAACGTCCGCTATGCTTTCCGGAGACACAAGGGTGTAGATAATTTTATCAAATCCTTGACTGTAAGTTTGCTGAACCCTAAGTGGATTATATTGTTCCCACAGTTTCAGTTTTGGACCATTTAAGGGGAATTTAAAGGGTTCTGGCCACTGATTTTCCTTAAAGGGGATCAGTATCCCTGTATGTCTTTGTATATACTTGATAAAGACCTATAACAGGTCGAAACGTTATGTGATGGCGGAATAAACTTTATCTTTTGGAATTCATCACCCCGGACTGAACGCTGTTTACTTACCTTTATCCCCTTTAACAGGATGTCTTATTCTTGTGTTTTAGTCCCAAGATTGAAAAGGGCAGCCCTCTTAAAGCCCTGCTGTTTGACTCCACGTTTGATCACTACAGAGGCGTCGTAGCAGCATCGCCCTGTGTGGAGGTGACGTGTGTAAAGGCAATAAAATCGTGTCTGCCCACTCTGGCAAGTGCTATGAAGTCAATGAGGTTGGCATACTGACCCCAGAGGAAGTGCCAGCCGAAAAACTAAGTTTTTTTTTAATAATTTTATTAGCCTTTCCCTCTGTCTTCACCAATCAGCCCTCTGTATTGATGATCAGATCAAAGATGTAGACAGGGATTGTCTCACGCTGCATCTCCTTCCTGATTGTATCACTGAGAAGACAGAAGCTGCCCCAACCCATTCTCCAAGAAATGCAGAACCCAATGCATCTGCTGTCCGTGATCCGCTTATTGTCAGAGGACATCATTAGGGACTGCATTTTCTCATTGCTTAAGAAATTGTTGGGGGATCCTGCTAATTGCTGAATAATAAAACTGCAGCACCGCTCCATTTAAAGCAGTGTTTCCCAAACTCCAGTCCTCATGGCCCCCAACAGGTCAGGTTTTCAGGATTTCCTCAGTATTACACATGTGATGAAAGTATCATCAAGGAATCAGGAATTCTCTCACCTGTGCAATACTATGGAAATCCTGAAGACATGACCTGTGGGGGGCCGTGAGGACTGGAGTTTGGGAAACACTGATTTTAAAGGGACTGTCAGCACAGAATGACTGTTGAAACCAAGTACAAGCGCTCCGTGGATCACGGCGTGGGCCAATCCTTTATATACACCTTCCCACCTGCTTGTTTTACCTCTGTCTCCTTCTTTCTCTGGTTCTATGAAGCCAGAGCTGTCAATCAAAGAAGAGGAGGGTGTGGATAGAGGGAAAACAAGCAGCCGGGAAGATAGATAGATAGATAGATAGATAGATAGATAGATAGATAGATAGATAACATTGCAATGCAATATATTGGTAAAAGCTAAGCACATATACTAAATGAGAACAGATACTACACTTGATGTTAGCCAAAAGGCCGAGAAGCGATAACCTGAATTCGTTTTGGCCTATGACTGCACCCTGGCTTCAAGAAGGCACCCATTGTAGGGATAGGGACAAAGACTCCCCTTAGGAGGACATGTTGTTCATCAATAGTCACCTTAAAACCCACAACTTTACTGCTTGTTGCAGCTGCAGCCCACACATGCATTTTTAATCTGCATGAGTCTGCCTATTTTCAAACATTCTCCCCTCCCCCCAATGTCCCATGCACCTGCAGACAAGGGGATGGGGAGAGGATAACTAATTAGTGAACAAACAAGCAGCGGTCCACCTTCTTCCTAGTCTGCAGGCTCCCTGCAGACTGTAGCTGACTGCAGCAGCACAGCCAGATAAAGGCCAGGAGCCCATTATGACACGTGCAATGATGTTCCATTCTTCCATTCTTGCATTATTCCATTGTTCCATTGTCCCATTCTCTTGCATTATTCCATTGTTCCATTCACTCATTACATCTATTGCAAGCAATCTATCTGCCTGGGTGAAAACCAATAGGATGCTCTGATTGACAGACATAGGTAGCACTTTAAAACAACATCTCAGACCAAACTTTTTTTTATCTTTTTTTCATCCACAGATAGAAAATTAAAAAAGTCAGTGCTCCACCAGAGGGAGCCAGCATTTCACTAAAGAAATCGTAACGGCCCACACATTTTTTTTAAATGCGTGGTACTCAGCAACACCCAACTGATGGGACAGTTGAATTAAAAGAGTAGCAGCTGATAACAAGGCCACTGACTAGGTATATGGTGTATGTGCAACGGGGTAGCAAAGGACAAATGCATTATTGCAGCTTATCTCAGGAAGGAAGGGGTAGATAGATAGATAGATAACATTACATTACAATACAATATATTGGTAAAAGCAAAGCACATATACTAAATGAGAACAGATACTACACTTGATGTTAGCCAAAAGGCCAAGAAGAGATAACCTGAATTGGTTTTGGCCTATGACTGCACCCTGGCTTCAAGAATGCACCCATTGTAGGGATAGGGACAAAGACTCCCCTTAGGAGGACATGTTGTTCATCAATAGACATCTTAAAACCGACAACTTTACTGCTTGTTGCAGCTGCAGCCCACGCATGCATTTTTAATCTGCATGAGTCTGCCTATTTTCAAACATTCTCCCCTCCCCCCCAATGTCCCATGCACCTGCAGACAAGGGGATGGGGAGAGGATAACTAATTAGTGAACAAACAAGCAGCGGTCGACCTTCTTCCTAGTCTACAGGCTCCCTGCAGACTGTAGCTGACTGCCGAAGCACAGCCAGATAAAGGCTAGGAGCCCATTATGACATGTGCAATGATGTTCCATTCTTCCATTCTAGCATTATTCCATTGTTCCATTGTCCCATTCTCTTGCATTATTCCATTGTTCCATTCACTCATTACATCTATTGCAAGCAATCTATCTGCCTGGGTGAAAACCAATAGGATGCTCTGATTGACAGACATAGGTAGCACTTTAAAACAACATCTCAGACCAAACTTTTTTTTATCTTTTTTTCATCCATAGATAGAAAATTAAAGAAGTCAGTGCTCCACCAGAGGGAGCCAGCATTTCACTAAAGAAATCGCAACGGCCCCACATTTTTTTTAAATGCGTGGTACTCAGCAACACCCACCTGATGGGACAGTTGAATTAAAAGAGTAGCAGCTGATAACAAGGCCACTGACTAGGTATATGGTGTATGTGCAAAGGTGTAGCAAAGGACAAATGCATTATTGCAGCTTATCTCAGAAAGGAAGGGATAGAAAGATAGATAGATTGGATGGATGGATGGATGGATGGATGGATGGAGGGGCATATACACCTACCCAGGATGGATGGATGAATGGAAAAGCATATACACCTACCCAGGATGGATGGATGAATGGAAAAGCATATACATCTACCCAGGATGGATGGCTGGAGGGGCATTTACACCTACCCAGGATGGATGGATGCAGGGGCATAAACACCTACCCAGGATGCATGGATGGACGCATGGGGCTGAAGGGGGGTCAGGATGGACACATGGGGACATGGATGGACGCATGGGGCTGAAGGGGGGTCAGGATGGACACGTGGAGACATGGATGGACGCATGGAGCTGAAGGGGGGGCAGGCTGGACATGTGGGGACATGGATGGACGCATGGGACTGAAGGGGGGGCAGGCTGGACATGTGGGGACCTGGATGGATGCATGGGGCTGAAGGGGGGGCAGGCTGGACACGTGGGTACCTGGATGGATGCATGGGGCTGAAGGGGGGGCAGGCTGGACATGTGGGGACCTGGATGGATGCATGGGGCTGAAGGGGGGGCAGGCTGGACACGTGGGTACCTGGATGGATGCATGGGGCTGAAGGGGGGGCAGGCTGGACACGTGGCGACCTGGATGGACGCATGAGGCTGAAGGGGGGGCAGGCTGGACACGTGGGGACCTGGATGGACGCATGGGGCTGAAGCGGGGCAGGCTGGACACGTGGGGACCTGGATGGACGCATGGGGCTGAAGGGGGGGCAGACTGGACACGTGGGACCTGGATGGACGCATGGGGCTGAAGGGGGGGCAGGCTGGACACGTGGGAACCTGGATGGACGCATGGAGGTGAAGGGGGGCAAGCTGGACACGTGGGGACCTGGATGGACGCATGGAGGTGAAGGGGGGCAAGCTGGACACGTGGGGACCTGGATAGATATATGGGGTGGGGTGGGATGCATATATGGGGGGCTAGGATGGATATATATAAATCAAAACTGTTATATATATATGATATAGATATAGATATATATAGATATATGGGACAGAATGGATATATGAAGGGGGGCAGGCTGGACACATGGAGGCCAGGATGGATATATAGGAGGGGCATGGGTTGCAAAGGATGCTCACCAGAGGGATATATTCCTGAAAAGGAGTCAATCATAATCAGTGTCCCGGGATTACGGCTACAAAAATGAATTAAAGGGTTATTCCCATCTTCATAGATATTGTAAAAACCTGCACTTTTGCAATTTACTGCTTCTTGACATTTGCAGCCGTTCTTGAGATATTAAGACTTTTCTTTTGTTTACAGATCGTTGCCTAGGAGACCGACCACCGCTGCTGTCTCGATAGTAACCACTGTGCTAAAGTTGGCTGGGATTGGGAGGTAACAGCGCGCTCCAGCAAACCTGGCCCAGATTACTGATATATCCATTATATGATGCATCTACCTTAAAAGCCTTGATTTGCTCGGTGATGGCAGAACACATGAGAACTATGCGGCTTTCCTTCTTTTCCTCGTCCACCGAATCCTTATCTTCAGACAGTGTCCGGTGTTGAGCCGCCTTTTTCTTCTCCTCTTCTAACGTCTTATGCTTCTGCTGAAACAGTTTCATCATCTTGTAGACCTCTCGGAAGAATTCATCCACTTCGGCTTCCATGCTTTCTCCGTTCAGGTCAAGGAAAGCGCCGTCGATCCACCTGGAAGCGTGAGATTTTTCAAGACATATTTTGATAAATTTCATGTTTTTAGCTCATCTATTACTGTTTATTCTGCTTTTTTTCTCTTCTACATCTATGGCTATGGTTGTCCCATAAATAATGTTTAATCACCTATCCACAAGGTTGTTGATAAATGTCTGATCACTGGGAGTCCGACTGCTGCAGCCTCCAGCAGTTTTGAAAGCGGTGGTCCTAGATACAGCTTTGTGAATGAAGCATGTGTGCATCTATGGGAGTGATGGCTATGCATGCGCATGACTGCTCCCATAGACATGAATGGAGCACTGGCTATGCATGCGCACGATCACTCCATTCACACAGCAGACTTTGGAACCTCTGTCCTCAGGATTACTGGAGGACCCCTACCGATCATACATTTATCTCCTATTTTGCAGAAGGGATTGTCCGGCCTTGGGGTACAAGTCTACAGTCTATGTAACTGCAGACTTTTAAATTCTTCACTGCGAGGATTTTCCGGTGCCGGGAACGGGCTGTTATGTGACCACAAGTATGTGATTTGCATACTTCAGACCACATTCCGACTAGACGTGTCTGGCTCCACTCAATGTGCCTGCATTGAGCAAGGCCGGATATGTCTAGTTGGGATGTGACCGTATATATGCAAATCACATACTTGCTGTCACACGCCTGTGCTCCCGATGCTGGAGAATCCTTATAACGCGCACAGTACACATGCTGTGAGGATTCACATGACTGCAGTCACATGGAGTGACTGCAGACTTGTGCCCCAAGGCCGGACAGCCCTTTAATAACACATAATCCCCTTGTAATATATGCAAGACTTTTGGCGCTTGGTTATTTCCAGGACCGAAGAACAGTGATGGGGACAGAACGATTGGTTATTAGATATACTTTGTCCCTATAACGTTACAAGGGGCGAAGTGCTGTAGATAAAGATGATTTTTGCTGCCATAAATGATTCGTTCCCAACGAATTAGTGTTTTGCTTGTTCATCGGGTGATTACTGGCACATTTACACGGGCTGATAATTGGGAATGATCATCAGCTTGTTTAAATGCGCCATTTACTCTCCACTTCAGATCACGTCTGGTGTTAATAAATAACGGCATGCCAAGAGTTAACTCAGAATTCCCCAATGGGGTGCACATACTTTTTTTCAGTTTTTTGCCATTTGTAAATCAGTGCAAAAAGTTTCTGGTAAGGTTCGATGTTGACTTTTGAAGAATCCAGCTGAGGGTATGTTGTAAGGTCCCATTTATACAGTGCTTCTTCTTTGTTAATATAAGCCACCGCCTCCTCTGCGTCTGCTATTCGCTTCTGTACAGTCCTCACATCTGTCACTTACTGAAACCAGGCACAATAAACACAGATAAGTAAAGGGTTAACCGGACTGCCTCCATTAAAGAAAATGAGTTAGACATTCACAAGTTACAGTATGAGACTGACTTCTCACCGGTGAACTTTACTTCTCATTTGCAGAATACAGACTCCTATATGCTCCACTTTATAGATAGCTGATGTCAGAGTTGTAACTTTCAGGCCTTTCAGGTCTATTGGACACAAATCGTTTCAGGCCTATTGGACGCAACGCGTTTCAGGCCTACTGGACGCAATGCGTTTCAGGCCTATTGGACGCAACGCATTTCAGGCCTATTGGACGCAATGCATTTCAGGCCTATTGGACGCAATGCATTTCAGGACTATTGGACGCAATGCATTTCAGGCCTATTGGACGCAATGTATTTCAGGCCTATTGGACGCAACGATTTTCAGGCCTATTGGACGCAACGATTTTTAGGCCTATTGGACGCAACGCGTTTCAGGCCTATTGGAACAACTCGTTTCAGGCCTATTGGACGCAATGCGTTTCAGGCCTATTGGACGCAACGTGTTTCAGGCCTATTGGACGCAATGCGTTTCAGGCCTATTGGATGCAACGCGTTTCAGGCCTAGTGGACGCTTTCATACGCCAGTGCTCAGGTGTGACGACTGCCTCTGACCTGCCTTTGTTTGACTGCACTTCAGGTTAAGCACTAGGGACTGCCTCTATAAAGACTGTTCTGGCTGATAATGGTGGTCAGTCGGGTTTATGTTTTTTTCATAGTTTTTTTTTGCATAGCAAAAATAATGCTGCAGTCAAGGGCGTAACTACAGTGCGTGCAGGGGTTGCAGTTGCATCTGGAGCTAAGGGGGGCTCAAAAGGTCTCTTTGACTCATATGAGAAGATCACTACTATTAAAGACCTGCAATAGTTGGGGGCCCTAATGGAGATTTTGCATTGAAGCTTCAGGTTACACTATTGGCTGTAGTCTCAATATTCTTGATTCTTGCCTTTAAAAAGGGATAGAAACCCCCCCAAAAGAAACAACATAAAAAAAGCCTAATGCAACTCCAAACCGGAGTTAGGGAGCATTTTATAACTACTTCCCAGGAACGCTCGTTTAAGGATAATTGTGCAGTATAAATAGGCTGCCAATCACCGACGAATGGCCAAACACTTGATCGTCGGGTGAAATGATCTTTTGTGTTGCACAAAAAAATTATCGTTCACGACAACCATGATGCATTTTGGGTAAAAAGGATCTGTACAAATATGAAAAGAGTCTTAAAGTAATGAAAATAAGAAGAGGGAAAACTATAACACAGCCTGTGACTATCATACCTGCTGCATCATATCCAGCTCAGAGTACTCTGCAAATTCTTCCATCCGACGCAAAAGTTTCTCCAGTTCCAGCATAAGTTTCTCTCTTTTCCCCAGCAGCTCGCCCTCTCCTTTACACTTGGCGTTTTCAATCAGCTTTTAGAAAGGAACAGTTATCAAAAAACGCTCCCAGAGCGCCCCGTTTAATTACCTGGACACTGCAGGGGGCTGCTGCTTCATTGGGGCTGGCACCCGAGACCCCATTTTCAGAAATGAGCCCACATACCTGGACATTTTCATCAAACACTGGGTTGATATTTTTTGGCCACAGTAACACTGTTGAGTTCAGGATGATATCTTCAGGTACAAATAAATGAACATCTAGAAGATAACTCATCCTCCGCTGACACTCCTAAAATTAAAAAAATGAAACTCACTCTGTATTAATGTATCTAGCATCTACAATCACAGGGGTTGCACCAATTATATTTTTTCCAAAAACTTAGGTTATAAAATTATACTGATGCTCCACAACTACAGTTCCCTCCATCAGTTTGTGTTCTTCCTGCTCTATGTGGACATGTGATTTCTGTAGCCAATCACTGGCTGTAGCAGGTTACCACTGTAGTCACTGATAGGCTGCAGCAATCACATGATCATGTTGGGGATCTGATCACTGAAACCTGGAGGGGGACTGGTAAGTATAGCTAGTATGACATGACCTATATATGGAAAAATACATATTAACCAGGACACAAGAAATATCGGAATAATCCTATATATTATGTTTTACACTAATTATACCCAGGGACGTAAGTACAGCAATTCGGGACTTTAGCTCTACCAGGCTTTTATTCTTCGCCTGCTCCACAAGCGCAATCTCCTCTATTACATCTTCATTAGTTTCAGGAGTCTTTAACGCTTGTTCCTTGATTTTCTCAAATTCCATGAAGATCCTAAGCGAAGCAAAGATTATTACATACAGGTGCATCTCACTAAATTAGAATATCATCAAAAAGTTACTTTATTTCAGTTTTCAGTACAAAAATTGAAACTCATATATTATATAGAGTCATTACACACAGAGGGATCTATTTCAAGTGTTTATTTCTTTTAATGTTGATGATTATGGCTTACAGCCGATGAAAACACAACAGTCATTATCTCAGTAAATTAGAATACTTTATAACAACAGATTGAAAAATGTTTTTAAAATCTGAAATGTCTGTTCAGTAAATGCCCTCAATACTTGGTCTGGGATGCTTTTGCATCAATTACTGCATCAATGCGGCAATGTGGCATGGAGGCGATCAGCCTGTGGCCCTGCTGAGGTGTTATGGAAGCCCAGGTTGCTTTGATAGCAGCCTTCAGCTCATCTGCATTGTTGGGTCTGATGTCTCTCATCTTCCTCTTGACAATACCCTATAGATTCTCTATAATAGATTCTCTATGGGGATTAGGTCAGGCGAGTTTTCTGCCAATCAAGCACAGTGATACTGTTGTGTGTAAACCAGGTATTGGTACTTTTGGCAGTGTGGACAGGGGCCAAGTCCTGCTGGAGAATGACATTTCCATCTCCAAAAGCTTGTCAGCAGAGGGAAGCATGAAGTGCTGTAAAATTTCCTGGTAGACGGCTGCGCTGACTTTGGTCTTGATAAAACACAGTGGACCTACACCAGCAGATGACATGGCTCCCCAAACCATCACCGATTGTGGAAACTTCACACTAGACCTCAAGCAGCTTGGATTGTGGCCTCTCCACTCTTCCTCCAGACTCTGGGACCTTGATTTCCAAATGAAAATTGGAACTCTGGGACCTTGTGGAGTGTGTCAATGACTGCCTTCTGGACATCTGTCAAGTCAGCAGTCTTCCCAATGATTGTGGAGCCTACTGAAACAGACTAAGGGACCTTTTTAAAAGCTTAGGAAGCCTTTGCAGGTGTATTTGTTAATTATTTTAATTTACTGAGATAATGACTTTTGTGTTTCCATTGGCTGTAAGCCATAATCAACAACATTAACAGAAATAAACACTTGAAATATATCACTCTGTTTGTAATGACTCTATATGATATATGAATTTAAATTTTTGTACTGAAGAAATGAAAAAAATTAACTTTTTGATGATATTCTAATTTAGTGAGATGCACCTGTATATTATATACTGGAATGTGATGATATTTTATGGTATCATAAGTAAAGTAATGTGAGATTCTTAACTTTTACTGTAGCATCAGCATCTATAACTCACTGTATGAAATCATAGCAGAAGTAGCACTTGACCTTGACCCCAAGGGCCCCTGAACGGCACATGGCAGGTAGAGGCCCATTACAGATTATTTTTTTCTATTGTGAAACCTCCTTGAATCCAGGATTTTACTCACTCTTCATTCTCCAATCTGTGATTTGTCACCAGTCTATCTAGTAATATATTTGCAAAACTTTTTGCTTTGTCAGCCAGGCCTTGCTTTAAGTCATCGCAGTCGAGGTGTACCATGGTGAAGTAAGCGCGGGTGGGCCGTCCCATGATATCTCTGGCCAGGGTGTGAAATTCTTCTATAAACTGGAATACAAATATAAATCAGTCTCGTTTACCCTTGAGATTTCTGATTTGACCCTCAATTATTATCGGACACGTTGTACCCCTCGCTCTGTAGGACTTAGGACAGTATTGATTCTAATGGGAATGGTAAGAAAATGATTCCTGCAACTTAGTCCTCGTTGCTGCGTCCACCCGACTACAGCTGTGATCAGCTTATTGTCCAGGGACCCTTCAAACGAACCGAAGAGGGTCCCCGTAAAGTGAACCTGTCAGGTCCTTCAGGCATGCCAAATTCCTGCATTGACATTCACGGTATATATCTGGCAAAAATGTTTCTACCTTAAAAGACTAAACTTTTTATGTGCCGGCTGTCATATGCAAATTGGGCATGTGAAATTAAGTATTATACACCTGTCTTGGGTATCCGAGCTCTGCTTCCTTCACTTCGGTCTGCTGCCCCGTGTTGTGCTCCACGTCAGGTTTTACAGGTTGTCCTGTGTAGCTCAGTGACATAATCTCCTAAATCCTATTTATGGACCATTAGGACACACACCTGGGTCTTAGGATTGAGTTTTTAGACTTTTGTTTGGTGTGCTCCACCTTCTGCGTTAACTTTCTTCCATTCCTACTGGGTTACGCTACATCCATCCTGCAGCTCCCAAGATTCCTGAGTGCCAATTCCTTGCTGCTCATGTGCCTTCCTGCTTGCCACACCAACACCCGGGGTCCGTGTGCCCACCCAGACCCGAGGCTTAGAAGATCCACCTCGCCAGGTGAGACTAAGATGCCATGATTTGGGTGTGATCACAGCATCTGAGGTCAGATTTGTTTGTGGGAAGTGACGTCCCGCTGGACTAGTCCTAGATAACTTGCATATGATGAACGGCGCATAAGCAGTCGATTTTTACTAGAAACATCAAAGCCAGTGTTGCTGTGCAGGGATGAGTCAATTTAATGATGGTTCGAGATAATATGCAAGAAGGTCCAATATGTAAAAAAAAAAAAAACACATTATGATCACACATACAGTACAGACCAAAAGTTTGGACACACCTTCTCATTTAAAGATTTTTCTGTATTTTCATGACTATGAAAATTGTACATTCACATTGAAGGCATCAAAACTATGAATTACCACATGTGGAATTATATACTTAAAAAAAAGTGTGAAACAACTGAAAATATGTCTTATATTCTAGGTTCTTCAAAGTAGCCACCTTTTGCTTTGATGACTGCTTTGCACACAGTTTCTACTTTCTCCGCGGCTGAACCATCCACCAGCCAGCTGAAGCTTTCAACTATCAAATAATATAACACAGAATTTATAGTTGTATCTAGACTCATCTTAATATCGGGCGGAGAAAACTTTCAAAGAGGATTATACAGCTGATCGGACATGGATTTTTGAAAGCGAGTTCTCTGGCTTCATCAGGTCTAAGAGATCAATTTGATAATCTACATTTATATGGTGAAATCTAGAGACAGATCCTCTTTGAAGTGCTTGTTAGACCAATGATATATAGTATTTCTGCATGATAATGTCTGATAGATGAGGATCACACCTCTGGGAACCCCTAACACTGAGTTCAATGGCTTTTGGAAAGGTATCAGGATCAAAGCGTCCACAGGAATATCACGCTGCAAGCGCCGGCAGGAGATTTCTGATTGTGATTGTTCCATCCCTTTAATACTAGATTCACGTCCAGCTTCCCATATGTTCCATCGCTTTAATACTTACGATTCACGTCCAGCTTACTGTATGTACCATTCTTTTAATTATTCGCGGCCAGCTTACCATATGTACCATCCCTTTAATGACTCACGTCCAGCTTACCCTATGTACCATCCCTGTAATGACTCATGTCCAGCTTACCGTATGTACCATGCCTTTAATGATTCGCAGCCAGCTTACCGTATGTACCATCCCTTTAAAGACTCACGTCCAGCTTACCCTATGTAGCATCCCTTTAATGATTCACGTCCAGCTTACTGTATGTACCATCCCTATAATGATTCACGTCCAGCTTACAGTATGTACCATCCCTTTAATGACTCACGTCAAGCTTACCGTATGTACCATCCCTTTAATGATTCACGTCCAGCTTACCATATGTACCATCCCTTTAATGATTCACGTCCAGCTTACCGTATGTACCATCCCTTTAATTATTCACGTCCAGCTTACCGTATGTATCATCCTTTTAATGATTCACGTCCCGCTTACCGTAGGTTTGGAAATGCCTGAATGGCTGGTGTAGATTGTGGCTGACGGCCTCCTTCAGCTTCAGCGCGGCAGAATCAAAGATGTAATCAGGGAGTTTGGCCTCGATGATCTGAACCGTGTTACTACCAGAAAGCCACGGCTGCACCGTCTGAATATTCTGGACAAAGAAGAACGTTCTATAAAGTGACATGAATACTGCAGAAGTCTCTAATATAAACCCCCTGAACATCCACCTATTTTGATATAAATAAATCAAAAACTCCATACAAAGCTCCATATCCTCAGCATAGACATGAAATAAAAGCTGCCATGCTGTGTATCCTCAGTGGCCACTAAAGGGAGCTTAAAGGGCATCTGTCACCCCAAAAATTCAGATTTAACCACTTATACATTTAAAGCGCACCTGTCAGCAGGATTGAGCTCAGTAAAACACATACATTGTTAGGTGGGTGCCACTACACTGATTAAAATGATAACTTAGTTGATTAAATCCGTCCTGTGGTTCTTGTGTAACATTTACTTTCAGTTTGGAGATAATGATACGCTCGTGCTCCGGGGCGGCCTGTGGGGGGCGCTCTATCTGGTGCTCTGCTTACATATTCATCTGTATGCTCTTATGACAGCTCACTGTGCCTTCACTGACCTGCCTCCTCTTTTACATAATGCATCTAGTAGTGCGGGGCTAGGTAAAATAGGAGGCAGGTCAGTGGACGATCAGTGAGCTGTCATAAGAGCATACACATGAATATGTAAGCAGAGCACCAGATAGAGTGCCCCCACACGCCGCCCCGGAGCATAAGCATATCATTATTTCCAAACTGAAAGTAAAGATTACACAAGAACCACAGGACGAATTTCATCAACTAAGGTATCATTTTACTCTGTGTAATGTCGCCCTCCTGACAGTGTATGTGGTTTACTGAGCACACTCCTGCTGACAGGTGCACTTTAATAGGGGACTGGAGTGGAGAGCCATCCCTTCATTGGGGCCCACTGGAGGATTCTCCATTTCTCCTGTTGGCCAGTCCGAGCCTGTAAAAGTGTTTATGCTACCCAACTCTTCTACTTATAATTCTCATATATTTTTGCAATGTGTATTACAAAGTCAATATACTCGTTGTCCTATCCCTGCATGGGGGCCCACCGGAGGATACTGCTGCGGACGCTCATATACTAGGTGACAGCCAATAGGAATTGTAAATCAGCCAGTACTATATTTTTTTTTTGCTGTGATATTCCAAAATGGTGGCAGCAAATTTCCAATTTTTTTTACTGCAGTTTTTACCTGTGAGCCACACATGTACCTACTATAAAAAGTAAGTTGTCAGCATTGAAAAAAAAATCCTGATACCTGAAGGGTCTTGGAGATCCGAGTTAATATAAATAGTACAACTTCTTCTACGTCCTGGAAGCTTGGATAGAAATCCATTTTCTCGTCATCAAATGTAAGTTGCATTTTGGAGATTGGTAAAAATTGCCCGTCTATCAGGTCAAATAAACGGACAAAAGTTTCTACAGTTTTCTGCAGAAGGTCTCTCACCTGTGGGGGGAGAAATCAGCAAGTATATATTAGTGTTTATAAGGAGAAAAAATACATGACTACGAGAGTGGTGCAGAAAACAGGGAGACGGACTGGGCCATAAGAGAAGAAAGCTGAGTGACAACATTTACTGTGGGTGGGAACTCCTTAATCCCTTCAGGACCGGATCATTTTTTGTTTTGCATTTTTTCCTTTCCGTCTTCAAAAAGCCATACATTTTTCATTTTTCCATTGATATAGCTGCAAGAGGCTATGTAATGTGCTGTAGCTTAAACCCTTCCCAACATATGACATATTGTTATGCCATGTTCCTGTAGATGTGCAAAATTTGGACCTGGGCCCCCACCAGCATGTTGGTCAGATGTATGGGCCCTTATAGCATTCTAGATCCGATAATGATGCGCGTGTTCGCCCTTGCCTTGGATGTTTCCTGTAATAATCTCCCCCATCGTAGCTCTAGCCCCATCCTATAATAATGTCTCTCATTCTAGGCCCCTTCCTGGTATAATGATCCCCTTCCTGCGCCCCTTCCTGTTATAATATCCCCTATCCTGGGCCTCTTCCTGTTATAATATCCACCTTCTGTGTATAATACCCCCCATCCTGAGCCCCTTTCAGCAATAACGTCCCAATCCTGGGCTCCTTCCTGGTATAATGTCCTTGGTCCAGGGCCTCTTACTGTAATAATGTCCCCCATCCTGGCCCCTTCCTGTAACAATGTCCCCTATCCTAGTATAATATCCCACATCCTATAACAATGTCTTCCATCCTGGTATCCTGTCCCCCATCCTAGGCCCCATTCTGGTATAATGACCTCCATCATTGTGCCCTTCCTGGTGTAATGTCCTTCATCCTGGCCCATGTCATGGTATAATGATCCCCATTCTGGTATAATGCTCCCTATCCTGGGCTGCTTCCTTGTACAATGCCCCCCATCCTGAACCCCTGCCTTGTATAATGCTCCCCATCCTTGGCCCCTTCCTTGTAAAATGCTCCCCATCATGCGCCCCTTCCTTGTATAATGCTCCCCATCATGCGCCCCTTCCTTGTATAGTGCTCCCCATCCTGCGCCCCTTCCTTGTGTAATGCTCCCCATCTTGCGCCCCTTCCTTGTATAATGCTCCCCATCTTGCGCCCCTTCCTTGTGTAATGCTCCCCATCCTGCGCGCCTTCCTTGTGTAATGCATCTCATCCTAGGCTACTTCCTTGTATAATGCTCCCCATCTGGCACCCCTGCCTTGTGTAATGCTCCCCATCCTGCGCCCCTTTCTTGTATAATGCTCCCCATCATGCGCCCCTTCCTTGTATAATGCTCCCCATCCTGCGCCCCTTCCTTGTGTAATGCTCCCCATCCTGC
Source organism: Phyllobates terribilis (assembly GCF_046119375.1). Classification (NCBI taxonomy): domain Eukaryota; kingdom Metazoa; phylum Chordata; class Amphibia; order Anura; family Dendrobatidae; genus Phyllobates; species Phyllobates terribilis. The sequence goes on from NW_027363258.1 coordinate 480,218, forward strand.
GCCCCTTCCTTGTATAATGCTCTCCATCTTGCTCCCCTTCCTTGTGTAATGCTCCCTATCCTGCACCCCTTCCTTGTATAATGCTCTTCATCCTAGGCTACTTCCTTGTATAATGCTCCCCATCTTGGGACCCTTCCTTGTCTAATTCTCCCCATCCTGGGACCCTTCCTTGTATAATGCTTCTCATCCTAGGCTACTTCCTTGTATAATGCTCCCCATCCTGGGACCCTTCCTTGTCTAATTCCCCCTATCCTGGGCACCTTCCTTGTATAATGCCTATGGGCCCTTGTAGCATTCTAGATCCGATAATGATGCGCGTGATCGCCCTTGCCTTGGATGTTTCCTGTAATAATCTCCCCCATCGTAGCCCTAGCCCCATCCTATAATAATGTCTCTCATTCTAGGCCCCTTCCTGGTATAATGTTCCCCATCCTGCACCCCTTCCTGTTATAATATCCCCTATCCTGGGCCTCTTCCTGTTATAATATCCCCCTTCTGTGTATAATACCACCCATCCTGAGCCCCCTTTCAGCAATAACGTCCCAATCCTGGGCTCCTTCCTGGTATAATGTCCTTTGTCCTGGGCCTCTTACTGTAATAATGTCCCCCATCCTGGCCCCTTCCTGCAACAATGTCCCCCATCCTGGTATAATGTCCCACATCCTATAACAATGTCCCCCATCCTGGTACAATGTCCCTCATCCTATAACAATGTCTTCCATCCTGGTATCCTGTCCCCCATCCTAGGCCCCATTCTGGTATAATGACCTCCATCCTTGTGCCCTTCCTGGTGTAATGTCCTTCATCCTGGCCCATGTCATGATATAATGACCCCCATTCTGGTATAATGCTCCCTATCCTGGGCCGCTTCCTTGTACAAAGCCCCCCATTCTGAACCCCTGCCTGGTATAATGCTCCCCATCCTTGGCCTCTTCCTTGTAAAATGCTCCCCATCATGCACCCCTTCCTTGTATAATGCTCCCCATCATGCGCCCCTTCCTTGTATAGTGCTCCCCATCCTGCGCCCCTTCCTTGTGTAATGCTCCCCATCTTGCGCCCCTTCCTTGTATAATGCTCCCCATCTTGCGCCCCTTCCTTGTGTAATGCTCCCCATCCTGCGTTCCTTCCTTGTGTAATGCACCTCATCCTAGGCTACTTCCTTGTATAATGCTCCCCATCTTGCACCCCTTCCTTGTGTAATGCTCCCCATCCTGCGCGCCTTCCTTGTGTAATGCTCCCCATCATGCTCCCCTTCCTTGTGTAATGCTCCCCATCCTGCGACCTTTCCTTGTATAATGCTCTCCATCTTGCGCCCCTTCCTTGTGTAATGCTCCTCATCCTAGGCTACTTCCTTGTATAATGTTCCCCATCTTGGGACCCTTCCTTGTCTAATTCTCCCCATCCTGGGACCCTTCCTTGTATAATGCTTCTCATCCTAAGCTACTTCCTTGTATAATGCTCCCCATCCTGGGACCCTTCCTTGTCTAATTCCCCCCCATCCTGGGCACCTTCCTTGTATAATGCTCCCCATCCTGGAACCCTTCCTTGTCTAATTCCCCCCATCCTGGGCCCTTTCCTTGTATAATGCTCCCCATCCTGGGCCCCTTCATTATATAATGCTCCCCATCCTGGGCCCCTTCCTTGTCTAATTCTCCCCACCCTGAGCCCCTTCCTTGTCTAATGCTCCCCATCCTTGGCCCTTTCCTGGTATAATGTTCTGTCGTTCTTTTCCAATACATTAAATAAACAAAAATAAATGATTCTTCTTACCTTCCTCCGCTCCCACGACATGCGGCGCCTTCTTCTGTAGCTGATTTCAGTGTGCCGGTAGAGGCAGCGCATGACGTCACTTCCATGCGTCGCTCGTGACTGGCACACCGACATCAGCTACCGGCCTTTGGCTGGCGGCATGCATTGCAGCTCAGGGACCCGGCATGTTCCTGCGCAGCAATATACTTCAGCCGGATGTGCGTCCTCAGACTGTGGAAGTGCCATACATATATGAGATGGGAATACCACTCTGAGTCTATGTTTGATCCAGAGATACAATAATGAACATGAATCCTTATATATCACGGATCTCGCAGCCGCCTTTACCTGGTTGGACATAAGTGTCGAGACGCAGTTATAAAAGGAATCCAATTTGTCCGCATTAATCAACTGCAGGGCATCTTGATTGGCAAATAGATTGATCACTTTGGGGTACCAAGTGTTCAGCAACTTTTCTTCTGTCTTGGCACAAGCCAAGGATCCGCTGTTCCTCAGGGATTCACATTCTACAGGACCCCTGGACCCGACAAAGAATAAAGCACTTTATCATATTAAACCTGACAGGGCACACCTGTGAGGTGAAGACCATTTCCGGTGACTACCTCTAGAAGCTCATCAAGAGAATGCCAAGAGTGTGCAAAGCAGTCATCAAAGCCAAAGGTGGCTACTCTGAAGAACCTAGAATATAAGACATATTTTCAGTTGTTTCACACTTTTTTGTTAAGTATATAATTCCACATGTGTTAATTCATAGTCATGAAAATACACACTTATACAGTATACATATATATACACCCATATACATTATACATACACATATACAGTATACACATATATACACACACATATACAGTATACATATATATACACCCATATACAGTATACATATATATACACCCATATACATTATACATACACATATACAGTATACATATATATACACACATATACAGTATACATATATATACACACATACAGTATACATATATATACACACATATACAGTATACATATATATACACCCATATACATTATACATACACATATACAGTATACATATATATACACACATATACAGTATACATATATATACACACACATATACAGTATACATATATACACACATATACAGTATACATATATATACACACACATATCCAGTATACATATATATACACCCATATACAGTATACATATATATACACCCATATACATTATACATACACATATACAGTATACATATATACACACATATACAGTATACATATACACATATACAGTATACATATATATACACATATACAGTATACATTATACATACACATATACAGTATACATATATATACACATATACAGTATACATTATACATACACATATACAGTATACATATATATACACATATACAGTATACATTATACATACACATATACAGTATACATATATATACACACATACAGTATACACATATACACACACATATACAGTATACATATATATACACACACATATACAGTATACATATATATACACCCATATACAGTATACATATATATACACCCATATACAGTATACATACACATATACAGTATACATATATATACACCCATATACAGTATACATATATATACACCCATATACAGTATACATATACACATATACAGTATACATATATATACACACACATATACAGTATACATATATATATACACCCATATACAGTATACATATATATACACCCATATACATTATACATACACATATACAGTATACATATATACACACATATACAGTATACATATATATACACATATACAGTATACATTATACATACACATATACAGTATACATATATACACACATATACAGTATACATATATATACACCCATATACAGTATACATATATATACACCCATATACATTATACATACACATATACAGTATACATATATATATACACACATATACAGTATACATATATATACACCCATATACATTATACATACACATATACAGTATACATATATATACACACACATATACAGTATACATATATATACACATATATACAGTATACATATATACACACATATACAGTATACATATATATACAGACATACAGTATAAATATATATACACATATATACAGTATACATATATACACATACAGTATACATATATACACATATACAGTATACATATATACACACACACATATATACAGTATATACATATATACACCCATATACAGTATACATATATATACACACACATATACAGTATACATATAAATACACACATACAGTATACATATATATACACACACATATACAGTATACATATATACACACATATACAGTATACACATATATACACACACATATACAGTATACATATATATACACCCATATACAGTATACATATATATACACCCATATACAGTATACATATATATACACACATATACAGTATACATATATATACACACATACAGTATACATATATACAAACACTTATACAGTATACATATATATACACCCATATACATTATACATACACATATACAGTATACATATATATACACACATATACAGTATACATATATATACACCCATATACAGTATACATATACACATATACAGTATACATATATATACACACACATATACAGTATACATATATATACACCCATATACATTATACATACACATATACAGTATACATATATACACACATATACAGTATACATATATATACACATATACAGTATACATTATACATACACATATACAGTATACATATATATACACACATACAGTATACACATATACACACACATATACAGTATACATATATATACACACACATATACAGTATACATATATATACACCCAAATACAGTATACATATATATACACCCATATACATTATACATACACATATACAGTATACATATATACACACATATACAGTATACATATATATACACATATACAGTATACATTATACATACACATATACAGTATACATATATATACACACACATATACAGTATACATATATATACACCCATATACAGTATACATATATATACACACACATACAGTATACATATATACACATATACAGTATACATATATATACACATATACAGTATACATTATACATACACATATACAGTATACATATATATACACACACATATACAGTATACATATATATACACCCATATACAGTATACATATATATACACACACATACAGTATACATATATATACACCCATATACATTATACATACACATATACAGTATACATATATATACACACATATACAGTATACATATATACATACACATATACAGTATACATATATACACACACATATACAGTATACATATATATACACCCATATACATTATACATACACATATACAGTATACATATATATACACACACATATACAGTATACATATATATACACCCATATACATTATACATACACATATACAGTATACATATATATACACACATATACAGTATACATATATACACCCATAAACAGTATACATTATACACACACATACAGTATACATATATATACACATATATACAGTATACATATATACACACATATACAGTATACATATATATACAGACATACAGTATAAATATATATACACATATATACAGTATACATATATACACATACAGTATACATATATACACATATACAGTATACATATATACACACACACATATATACAGTATATACATATATACACCCATATACAGTATACATATATATACACACACATATACAGTATACATATAAATACACACATACAGTATACATATATATACACACACATATACAGTATACATATATACACACATATACAGTATACACATATACACACATATACAGTATACATATATACACACATATACAGTATACATATATATACACACATACCGTATAAATATATATATACACATATATACAGTATACATATATACACCCATATACAGTATACATATATATACACACACATACAGTATACATATATACACACATATACAGTATACATATATATACACGCATATACAGTATACATATACACACATATACAGTATACATATATATACACACACATATACAGTATACATATATATATACACACATACCGTATAAATATATATATACACATATATACAGTATACATATATACACCCATATACAGTATACATATATATACACACACACATACAGTATACATATACACACACATATACAGTATACATACATACACACATATACAGTATACATATATACACACTTATACAGTATACATATATATACACACATATACAGTATATATATATATACACATATACAGTATACATATATATACACACACACAGTATAAATATATATACACATATATACAGTATACATATATACACCCACTAGATGGTGGCCCGATTCTAATGCATCGGGTATTCTAGAATATGTATGCGGCCGACAGGGCGCAATCAGCAGAGCGGTGTTTAAATTTGGCGCCAAAATCGCTGATTGGTCGAGGCCGGCAACCGTGACCAATCACCAAAGCGGTGTTAAAACTTGACGGCTATATCGCAGATTGGTCACGGCCGGCGGTCGCGACTAATCAGCAGAGCGGGGTTTAAATTTGGCGCCAATAATGCTGATTGGTCGCGGGCAGCGAACACGACCAATCAGCAGAGCGGGGTTTAAATTTGGCGCCAATAATGCTGATTGGTCGCGGGCAGCGAACACGACCAATCAGAAGAGCGGGGTTTAAATTTGGCGCCAATAATGCTGATTGGTCGTGGGCAGCGAACGCGACCAATCAGCAGAGCGGGGTTTAAATTTGGCGCCAATAATGCTGATTGGTTGCGGCCGGCGGTCGCGACCAATCAGCACAGCGTTGTTTAAATTTGGCGCCAATAATGGTGATTGGTCACGGCCGGGACCAATCAGCAGAGCGGTGTTTAAATTTGGCGCCAATAATGCTGATTATTTGCGACCGGTAACCGTGACCAATCAGCATAGCGGTGTTTAAATTTGGCGCCAATATCACTGTATATGTATACTGTATATGTGTGTGTATATATATGTATACTGTATGTGTGTGTATATATATGTATACTGTATGTGTGTATATATATGTATACTGTATATGTGTGTGTATATATATGTATACTGTATGTGTGTATAAATATGTTTACTGTATATGTGTGTGTATATGTATACTGTATATGTGTGTGTATATGTATACTGTATATGGGTGTATATATGTATACTGTATATGTGTGTATATATGTATACTGTATATGTGTGTGTATATGTATACTGTATATGGGTGTGTATATATGTATACTGTATATGTGTGTGTATATGTATACTGTATATGGGTGTGTATATATGTATACTGTATATGTGTGTGTATATGTATACTGTATATGTGTGTATATATGTATACTGTATATGTGTGTGTATATATGTATACTGTATATGTGTATATATGTATACTGTATATGTGTGTATATGTATACTGTATATGGGTGTGTATATATGTATACTGTATATGTGTGTGTATATGTATACTGTATATGGGTGTGTATATATGTATACTGTATATGTGTGTGTGTATGTATACTGTATATGTGTGTGTATATGTATACTGTATATGTGTGTGTATATGTATACTGTATATGTGTGTATATATGTATACTGTATATGTGTGTATATATGTATACTGTATGTGTGTATATATATGTATACTGTATATGTGTGTGTATATGTATACTGTATATGTGTGTGTATATATGTATACTGTATATGTGTGTGTATATGTATACTGTATATGTGTGTGTATATATGTATACTGTATATGTGTATATATGTATACTGTATATGTGTGTATATGTATACTGTATATGGGTGTGTATATATGTATACTGTATATGTGTGTGTATATGTATACTGTATATGGGTGTGTATATATGTATACTGTATATGTGTGTGTATATGTATACTGTATATGTGTGTATATATGTATACTGTATATGTGTGTATATATATGTATACTGTATATGTGTGTATATATATGTATACTGTTTATGGGTGTGTATATGTATACTGTATATGGGTGTATATATGTATACTGTATATGTGTGTGTATATGTATACTGTATATGTGTGTATATATATGTATACTGTTTATGGGTGTGTATATGTATACTGTATATGTGTGTGTATATATATGAATACTGTATATGTGTGTGTATATATATGTATACTGTATATGTGTATATATGTATACTGTATATGTGTGTGTATATATATGTATACTGTATATGTGTGTATATATATATGTATACTGTATATGTATGTATATATGTATACTGTATATGTGTGTATATATATGTATACTGTTTATGGGTGTGTATATGTATACTGTATATGGGTGTATATATGTATACTGTATATGTGTGTGTATATATATGTACACTGTATATGTGTGTATATATGTATACTGTATATGGGTGTATATATATGTATACTGTTTATGGGTGTGTATATGTGTATACTGTATATGTGTGTATATATGTATACTGTATATGTGTGTATATATATGTATACTGTTTATGGGTGTGTATATGTATACTGTATATGTGTGTATATATATGTATACTGTATATGTGTGTATATATATGTATACTGTATATGTGTGTATATATGTATACTGTATATGTGTGTATATATATGTATACTGTTTATGGGTGTATATATATGTATACTGTATATGGGTGTATATATGTATACTGTATATGTGTGTATATATGTATACTGTATATGTGTGTATATATATGTATACTGTTTATGGGTGTATATATGTATACTGTATATGTGTGTATATATATGTATACTGTATATGTGTGTGTGTGTATATATGTATACTGTATATGTGTGTATATATATGTATACTGTATATGTGTGTATATATGTATACTGTATATGTGTATATATGTTTACTGTATATGTGTGTGTATATATATGTATACTGTATATGTGTGTATATATGTATACTGTATATGGGTGTGTATATGTATACTGTATATGTGTGTATATATATATACTGTATATGTGTGTGTGTATATGCTGTATTACTGTATGTGTGTGTATATATGTATACTGTATATGGGTGTGTATATGTATACTGTATATGTGTATATATATGTATACTGTATATGTGTGTATATATATGTAAACTGTATATGTGTGTATATATGTATACTGTATATGTGTGTATATATGTATACTGTATATGTGTGTGTGTATATATACAGTATATGTGTGTGTGTATATGCTGTATTACTGTATATATGCGTGTATATATGTATACTGTATATGGGTGTGTATATGTATACTGTATATGTGTATATATATGTATACTGTATATGTGTGTATATGTATACTGTATATGTGTGTGTATATGTATACTGTATATGTGTATATATGTATACTGTATATGTGTGTATATATATGTATACTGTATATGTGTGTGTATATATGTATACTGTATATGTGTGTGTATATATATATGTATACTGTATATGTGTATATATGTATACTGTATATGGGTGTGTATATGTATACTGTATATGTGTGTGTATATATATATGTATACTGTATGTGTGTGTATATGTATACTGTATATGGGTGTGTATATATATGTATACTGTATATGTGTATATATATATGTATACTGTATATGTGTGTATATATATACAGTATATGTGTGTGTATATGCTGTATTACTGTATATATGCGTGTATATATGTATACTGTATATGTGTGTATATATACGTATACTGTATATGTGTATATATATGTATACTGTATATGTGTGTGTATATATGTATACTGTATATGTGTGTATATGTATACTGTATATGTGTGTATAATGTATACTGTATGTGTGTATATATATGTATACTGTATATGTGTGTGTATATGTATACTGTATATATGCGTGTATATATGTATACTGTATATGGGTGTGTATATGTATACTGTATATATGTGTGTATATATGTATACCGTATGTGTGTATATATGTATACTGTATATGGGTGTGTATATATATGTATACTGTATATGGGTGTGTATATATATATGTATACTGTATGTGTATATATGTATACTGTATATGTGTGTATATATGTGTGTGTATATATATATGTATACTGTATATGTGTGTATATATGAGTGTGTATATATATATGTATACTGTATATGTGTGTATATATATGTATACTGTATATGTGTGTATATATGTATACTGTATATGTGTGTATATGTATACTGTATATGGGTGTATATATGTATACTGTATATGTGTGTGTATATATGTATACTGTATATGTGTATATATGTATACTGTATATGTGAGTATATATGCATACTGTATATGGGTGTATATATGTATACTGTATATGTATGTGTATATATGTATACTGTATATGTGTGTATATGTGTATACTGTATGTGTGTATATATATGTATACTGTATATGTGTGTGTATATATGTATACTGTATATGTGTGTGTATATGTATACTGTATATGTGTGTGTATATGTATACTGTATATGTGTGTGTATATGTATACTGTATATGTGTGTATATATACAGTTATATGAAAAAGTTTGGGCACCCCTATTAATCTTAAGCTTAATGTTTTATAAAAATTGTTTTTGCAACAGCTATTTCAGTTTGATATATGTAATAACTGTTGGACATAGTAATGTTTCTGCCTTGAAATGAGGTTTATTGTACTTACAGAAAATGTGCAATCTGCATTCAAACAAAATTTGACAGGTGCATAAGTATGGGCACCCCACCAGAAAAGTGACATTAATATTTAGTAGATCCTCCTTTTGCAAAAATAACAGCCTCTAGTCGCTTCCTGTAGCTTTTAATGAGTTCCTGGATCCCGGATGAAGGTATTTTTGACCATTCCTCTTTACAAAACAATTCCAGTTCAGTTAAGTTTGATGGTTGCCGAGCATGGACAGCCCTCTTCAAATGATCCCACAGATGTTCAATGATATTCAGGTCTTGTGACTGGGATGGCCATTCCAGAACATTGTAATTGTTCCTCTGCATGAATGCCTGAGTAGATTTGGAGCGGTGTTTTGGATCATTGTCTTGCTGAAAGATCCATCCCCTGCGTAACTTCAACTTTATCACTGATTCTTGAACATTATTGTCAAGAATCTGCTGATACTGAGTGGAATCCATGCGTCCCTCAACTTTAACAAGATTCCCGGTGCCGGCATTGGCCACACAGCCCCAAAGCATGATGGAACCTCCACCAAATTTTACTGTGGGTAGCAAGTGTTTTTCTTGGAATGCTCTGTTTTTTTGCCGCCATGCATAACACCTTTTTGTATGACCAAACAACTCAATATTGGTTTCATCAGTCCACAGGACCTTCTTCCAAAAAGAAATTGGCTTCCCCAAATGTGCTTTTGCATACCTCAGCCGACTCTGTTTGTGGCGTGCTTGCAGAAACGGCTTCTTTCGCATCACTCTCCCATACAGCTTCTCCTTGTGCAAAGTGCGTTGTATAGTTGACCGATGCACAGTGACACCATCTGCAGCAAGTTGATGCTGCTGCTCTATGGAGGTGGTCTGAGGATTGTCCTTGACTGATCTCACCATTCTTCTTCTCTGCCTTTCTGATGTTTTTCTTGGCCTGCCACTTCTGGCCTTAACAAGAACTGTCCCTGTGTTCTTCCATTTCCTTACTATGTTCCTCACAGTGGAAGCTGACAGGTTAAATCTCTGAGACAGCTTTTTGTATCCTTCCCCTGAACAACTATGTTGAATATTCTTTGTTTTCAGATCATTTGACAGTTGTTTTGAGGAGCCCATGATACCACTCTTCAGAGGAGATTCAAACAGGAGAACAACTTGCAAGTGGCCACTTTAAGTAGCTTTTCTCATGATTGCATACACCTGGCTATGAAGTTCAAAGCTCAATGAGGTTACAAAACCAAAAAAAGTGCTTTAGTAAGTCAGTAAAAAGTAGGTAGGAGTATTTAAAACAAGAAAATGATAAGGGTGCCCATACTTATGCACCTGTCAAATTTTGTTTGAATGCAGATTGCACATTTTCTGTTAGTACAATAAACCTCATTTCAAGGCAGAAACATTACTGTGTCCAACAGTTATTACATATATCAAACTGAAATAGCTGCTGCAAAAACACCAATTTTTATAAAACATTAAGCTTAAGATTAATAGGGGTGCCCAAACTTTTTCATATAACTGTATGTATACTGTATATGTGTGTATATATGTGTATACTGTATATGTGTGTATATGTATACTGTATATGTGTGCGTATATATGTATACTGTATATGTGTGTGTATATATATGTATACTGTATATGTGTGTATATGTATACTGTATATGTGTGTATATATATGTATACTGTATATGTGTGTATATATATATGTATACTGTATATGTGTGTGTATATGTATACTGTATATGTGTGTGTATATATGTATACTGTATATGTGTGTATATATGTGTATACTGTATATGTGTGTATATGTATACTGTATATGTGTGTGTATATATGTATACTGTATGTGTGTATATATATGTATACTGTATATGTGTGCGTATATATGTATACTGTATATGTGTATACTGTATGTGTATATATGTATACTGTATATGTGTGTATATGTGTATACTGTATATGTGTGTGTATATATGTATACTGTATATGTGTGTATATATGAATACTGTATATGTGTATACTGTATGTGTATATATGTATACTGTATATGTGTGTATATGTGTATACTGTATATGTGTGTGTATATATGTATACTGTATATGTGTGTATATATGTATACTGTATATGTGTGTGTGTGTATATGTATACTGTATATGTGTGTGTATATGTATACTGTATATGTGTGTATATATATGTATACTGTATATGTGTGTATATATATATGTATACTGTATATGTGTGTGTATATGTATACTGTATATGTGTGTGTATATATGTATACTGTATATGTGTGTATATATGTGTATACTGTATATGTGTGTATATGTATACTGTATATGTGTGTGTATATATGTATACTGTATATGTGTGTATATATATGTATACTGTATATGGGTGTATATATGTATACTGTATATGTGTGTGTATATATATACTGTATATGTGTGTATATGTGTATACTGTATATGTATGTGTATATATGTATACTGTATATGTGTGTATATGTGTATACTGTATATGTGTGTGTATATATGTATACTGTATACATATACAGTATACATATATACACATATACAGTATACATATATACACCCATAAACAGTATACATTTATACACACATATACAGTATACATATATACACACACATATACAGTGTACATATATACACCCATATACAGTATACATATACACACACATATACAGTATACATATATATACACACATACAGTATAAATATATATACACACATACAGTATACATATATATATATACACATATATACAGTATACATATATATACACATACAGTATACATATATACACACACATATACAGTATACATATACACACATATACAGTATACATATACACACACATATACAGTATACATATATATACACACATACAGTATACACATATACACACATATACAGTATACATATATATACACACATATACAGTATACATATACACACACATATACAGTATACATATATACATACACATATACAGTATACATATACACACACACACATATACAGTATACATATATACACACATATACAGTATACATATACACACACATATTCAGTATACATATATACACACACATATACAGTATACACATATACACACATATACAGTATACATATATATAAACACATATACAGTATATATACACACACATATACAGTATACATATATATACACACATATACAGTGTACATATATATAAACACATATACAGTATATATACACACACATATACAGTATACATATATATACACACCCATATACAGTATACATATATATACACACATATACAGTATACATATACACACATATACAGTATACATATACATACACACATACAGTATACATATATATATACACATAAACAGTATACATATACACACATATACAGTATACATATATATACACATATACACACCCATATACAGTATACATATATATATATACACACATATACAGTATACATATATATACACACACATACAGTATACATATATACACATATACAGTATACATATATACACACACATATACAGTATACATATATACACATATACAGTATACATATATACACATATACAGTATATATATACACACACACATATACAGTATACATATATATACACACATACAGTATACATATATACACACATATACAGTATACATATATATACACACACATATACAGTAAACATATATATATACACCCATATACAGTATACATATATACACATATACAGTATACATATACACACACATATACAGTATACATATACACACATATACAGTATACATATATATACACACATATACAGTATACATATATACACATATACAGTATACATATATACACATATACAGTATATATACACACATATACAGTATACATATATATACACACATATACAGTGTACATATATATAAACACATATACAGTATATATACACACACATATACAGTATACATATATATACACACATATACAGTATACATATATATACACACCCATATACAGTATACATATACATACACACATACAGTATACATATATATACACACATATACAGTATACATATACACACATATACAGTATACATATACATACACACATACAGTATACATATATATACACACATAAACAGTATACATATACACACATATACAGTATACATATATATACACATATACAGTATACATATACACACCCATATACATATATATATATATACACACACATACAGTATACATATATATATAAACACACACATATACAGTATACATATATACACATATACAGTATACATATATACACATATACAGTATATATATACACACACACACATACAGTATACATATATATATATACACACACATATACAGTATACATATATACACATATACAGTATACATATATACACATATACAGTATATATATACACACACACATATACAGTATACATATACATACACATATACAGTATACATATATATACACACACATACAGTATACATATATATATAAACACACACATATACAGTATACATATATACACATATACAGTATACATATATACACATATACAGTATATATATACACACACACACATACAGTATACATATATATATATACACACACATATACAGTATACATATATACACATATACAGTATACATATATACACATATACAGTATATATATACACACACACATATACAGTATACATATATATACACACACATACAGTATACATATATACACACATATACAGTATACATATATATACACACACATATACAGTAAACATATATATATACACACACATATACAGTATACATATATACACATATACAGTATACATATATACACATATACAGTATATATATACACACACACATATACAGTATACATATATATACACACATACAGTATACATATACACACATATACAGTATACATATATACACATATACAGTATACATATATATACATATACAGTATACATATACTGTATACTGTATACACATTAAAATAAACAAATCACCAGGACCTGATGGCATACACCCACGGGTACTAAGGGAACTAAGTAATGTGATAGACAGACCGTTATATCTTATATTTAAGGACTCTGTTGAGACTGGGTCTGTGCCACTTGATTGGTGACAGGCGAATGTAGTGCCAATATTCAAAAAGGGAGCGAAAAGTGACGCCGGAAACTATCGGCCGGTGAGTCTGACGTCCGTTGTGGGCAAAATTTTTGAAAGCTTCATTAAAGAGGCAATTACGGAGCATCTTGATGCTAATAATCTTTTAATCCCGAACCAACATGGATTCATGAGGAATCGCTCCTGCCAAACTAACCTGACTGACTTCTACGAGGAGGTTAGCTCTCGAGTAGATCAGGGGGAACCAGTGGATGTCGTGTATCTCGACTTCTCAAAAGCGTTCGATAGCGTGCCACATAATAGGTTGGTATACAAAATGAGAATGATGGGGCTGGGGGAAAATGTCTGCAAGTGGGTAGCTAACTGGCTAAGGGATAGAAGGCAGAGGGTGGTTATAAATGGAATATACTCAGATTGGGTAAGCGTCACTAGTGGGGTACCACAGGGGTCTGTACTAGGCCCAATGTTATTTAATATCTTTATTAACGACATAGTCAACGGGATAAATAGTAAAATATCAATATTTGCAGATGACACAAAGTTATGTAAAACAATTAATACAAAAGAGGACAGTGCAGACCTACAGAGGGATTTGGATAAGCTGGGTAGGTGGAGCATTAAATGGCAAATGAGGTTTAATGAGGAGAAATGTAAGGTCATACATATGGGAAGGAAAAATGGAAGTCACCAGTACTCACTGAATGGGAAATCATTGGGGAATTCAGAGATGGAGAAGGACTTGGGCATCTTGATTGATAGCAAACTAAATTGGAGTGCCCAAAGTCAGGCCGCTGCTGTAAGGGCAAACAGGGTAATGGGATGTATCAGAAGAGGTATAGCTGCAAAGGAGGAGAACATTGTTCTTCCACTGTACAAAGCACTGGTCAGACCACACTTGGAATACTGTGCTCAGTTATGGGCCCCAATATATAGAAAGGATATAAATGAGCTTGAAAAGGTACAAAGGAGGGCAACAAAATTAATAAAGGGAATGGAGGGACTGCAATACCCAGAGAGGTTGGCAAAACTAGGACTATTCAGCCTGGAAAAGAGAAGGTTGAGGGGGGACATAATAAATGTGTACAAATATGTTAGGGGACAGTATAGAGATCTTGCCCGGGATTTGTTCAAAAGGAGGGATATTACGGTAACAAGAGGGCATTCACTAAGACTGGAAGAGAAAAGGTTTCAGCACCAGCACAGGAAGGGGTTCTTTACGGTAAGAGCAGTGAGAATATGGAATTCACTGAGTGAGGAGACGGTAATGTCGGATTCACTACACCAGTTCAAGCGGGGACTGGATGCATTTCTAGATACCAGGCAGATTTCAGCATATACTTAAAAATAAAATAAAATAGTAGGTTGATACAGGGATTTATTCTGACTGCTGGTTTCAGAGTCGGGAGGGAATTTTTCCTCAGGTGAAGATTGGCTAAATCATTTGGGGTTTTTGCCCTCCTCTGGATCTTTAGCAATTACAGAACTAACAGGTCGAGCTTGATGGACGCAAGTCTTTATTCGGCTTTACTAACTATGACTATGACTATGACCCATAAACAGTATACATATATATACACACACATATACAGTATACATATATATATACACACACATATACAGTATACATATATATACACACACACACATATACAGTATACATATATATACACACACATATACAGTATACATATATATACACACACACACATATACAGTATACATATATATACACACACACATATACAGTATACATATATATACACACATACAGTATACATATATATACACACATATACAGTATACATATACACACACATATACAGTATACATAAATACACATATACAGTATACATATATATATACACACATATACAGTATACATATATATATACACACACATATACAGTATACATATATATATACACACATATACAGTATACATATATATACACACACACACATAAACAGTATACATATATATATACACACATACAGTATACATATATATACACACATATACAGTATACATATACACACACATATACAGTATACATATATACACATATACAGTATACATATATATATACACACACATATACAGTATACATATATATATACACACACATATACAGTATACATATATACACATACACACACATATACAGTATACATATATATATACACACATACAGTATACATATATACACACATACAGTATACAAATATACACATATACAGTATACATATATACACACACACACACATATACAGTATACATATATATATACACACATACAGTATACATATATACACACATACAGTATACAAATATACACATATACAGTATACATATATACACACACACACATATACAGTATACATATATACACCCATAAACAGTATACATATATACACACATATACAGTATACATATATACACACATATACAGTATACATATATACACACATATACAGTATACATATATATACAGTATACATATATATACACACACATATACAGTATACATATATATACACACCCATATACAGTATACATATACACACACATATACAGTATACATATACACACACATATACAGTATACATATATATACACATATACAGTATACATATACACACCCATATACAGTATACATATATATACACATATACAGTATACATATATATATACCCATATAAAGTGTACATATATACACCCATATACAGTATACATATATACACACATATACAGTATACATATACACACATATACAGTATACATATATATACACATATACAGTATACATATACACACCCATATACAGTATACATATATATACACATATACAGTATACATATATATATACCCATATAAAGTGTACATATATACACCCATATACAGTATACATATATATATACACCCATATACAGTATACATATACACACATATACAGTATACATATATATACACATATACAGTATACATATATACACATACAGTATACATATATACACACATATACAGTATACATATACACACCCATATACAGTGTACATATATACACCCATATACAGTATACATATACACCCATATACAGTATACATATATATACACATATACAGTATACATATATACACACACACATATACAGTATACACATATACACACATATACAGTATACATATATACACATACAGTATACATATATATACCCATATACAGTGTACATATATACACCCATATACAGTATACATATATACACATATACAGTATACATATATACACATACATATACAGTATACACATATACACACATATACAGTATACATATATATACACACACACACATATACAGTATACATATATATACACACACATATACAGTATACATATATATACACACACACACATATACAGTATACATATATATATACACACACATATACAGTATACATATATATACACACATACAGTATACATATATATACACACATATACAGTATACATATACACACACATATACAGTATACATATATACACATATACAGTATACATATATATATACACACATATACAGTATACATATATATATACACACACATATACAGTATACATATATATATACACACATATACAGTATACATATATATACACACACACACATAAACAGTATACATATATATATACACACATACAGT
This sequence comes from Phyllobates terribilis, assembly GCF_046119375.1. NCBI lineage: Eukaryota > Metazoa > Chordata > Amphibia > Anura > Dendrobatidae > Phyllobates > Phyllobates terribilis. The sequence goes on from NW_027363258.1 coordinate 499,726, forward strand.
ATACATATATATACACACATATACAGTATACATATACACACACATATACAGTATACATATATACACATATACAGTATACATATATATATACACACATATACAGTATACATATATATATACACACACATATACAGTATACATATATATATACACACATATACAGTATACATATATATACACACACACACATAAACAGTATACATATATATATACACACATACAGTATACATATATATACACACATATACAGTATACATATACACACACATATACAGTATACATATATACACATATACAGTATACATATATATATACACACACATATACAGTATACATATATATATACACACACATATACAGTATACATATATACACATACACACACATATACAGTATACATATATATATACACACATACAGTATACATATATACACACATACAGTATACAAATATACACATATACAGTATACATATATACACACACACACACATATACAGTATACATATATATATACACACATACAGTATACATATATACACACATACAGTATACAAATATACACATATACAGTATACATATATACACACACACACATATACAGTATACATATATACACCCATAAACAGTATACATATATACACACATATACAGTATACATATATACACACATATACAGTATACATATATACACACATATACAGTATACATATATATACAGTATACATATATATACACACACATATACAGTATACATATATATACACACCCATATACAGTATACATATACACACACATATACAGTATACATATACACACACATATACAGTATACATATATATACACATATACAGTATACATATACACACCCATATACAGTATACATATATATACACATATACAGTATACATATATATATACCCATATAAAGTGTACATATATACACCCATATACAGTATACATATATACACACATATACAGTATACATATACACACATATACAGTATACATATATATACACATATACAGTATACATATACACACCCATATACAGTATACATATATATACACATATACAGTATACATATATATATACCCATATAAAGTGTACATATATACACCCATATACAGTATACATATATATATACACCCATATACAGTATACATATACACACATATACAGTATACATATATATACACATATACAGTATACATATATACACATACAGTATACATATATACACACATATACAGTATACATATACACACCCATATACAGTGTACATATATACACCCATATACAGTATACATATACACCCATATACAGTATACATATATATACACATATACAGTATACATATATACACACACACATATACAGTATACACATATACACACATATACAGTATACATATATACACATACAGTATACATATATATACCCATATACAGTGTACATATATACACCCATATACAGTATACATATATACACATATACAGTATACATATATACACATACATATACAGTATACACATATACACACATATACAGTATACATATATATACACACACACACATATACAGTATACATATATATACACACACATATACAGTATACATATATATACACACACACACATATACAGTATACATATATATATACACACACATATACAGTATACATATATATACACACATACAGTATACATATATATACACACATATACAGTATACATATACACACACATATACAGTATACATATATACACATATACAGTATACATATATATATACACACATATACAGTATACATATATATATACACACACATATACAGTATACATATATATATACACACATATACAGTATACATATATATACACACACACACATAAACAGTATACATATATATATACACACATACAGTATACATATATATACACACATATACAGTATACATATACACACACATATACAGTATACATATATACACATATACAGTATACATATATATATACACACACATATACAGTATACATATATATATACACACATATACAGTATACATATATACACCCATAAACAGTATACATATATATACACACATATACAGTATACATATATACACATACACACACATATACAGTATACATATATATATACACACATACAGTATACATATATACACACATACAGTATACAAATATACACATATACAGTATACATATATACACACACACACACATATACAGTATACATATATATATACACACATATACAGTATATATATATACACACATATACAGTATACATATATATATACACACATATACAGTATACATATATACACACATACAGTATACAAATATACACATATACAGTATACATATATACACACACACACATATACAGTATACATATATACACCCATAAACAGTATACATATATACACACATATACAGTATACATATATACACACATATACAGTATACATATATATACAGTATACATATATATACACACACATATACAGTATACATATATATACACACCCATATACAGTATACATATACACACACATATACAGTATACATATACACACACATATACAGTATACATATATATACACATATACAGTATACATATACACACCCATATACAGTATACATATATATACACATATACAGTATACATATATATATACCCATATAAAGTGTACATATATACACCCATATACAGTATACATATATACACACATATACAGTATACATATACACACATATACAGTATACATATATACACATATACAGTATACATATACACACCCATATACAGTATACATATATATACACATATACAGTATACATATATATATACCCATATAAAGTGTACATATATACACCCATATACAGTATACATATATATACACCCATATACAGTATACATATACACACATATACAGTATACATATATATACACATATACAGTATACATATATACACATACAGTATACATATATACACACATATACAGTATACATATACACACCCATATACAGTGTACATATATACACCCATATACAGTATACATATACACCCATATACAGTATACATATATATACACATATACAGTATACATATATACACACACACATATACAGTATACACATATACACACATATACAGTATACATATATACACATACAGTATACATATATATACCCATATACAGTGTACATATATACACCCATATACAGTATACATATATACACATATACAGTATACATATATACACATACATATACAGTATACACATATACACACATATACAGTATACATATACACACCCATATACAGTATACATATATACACACATATACAGTATACATATATATACACATATACAGTATACATATATACACATACAGTATACATATACACCCATATACAGTATACATATATATACACATATACAGTATACATATACACACCCATATACAGTATACATATATACACCCATATACAGTATACATATATATACCCATATACAGTGTACATATATATACCCATATACAGTATACATATACACCCATATACAGTATACATATATATACACATATACAGTATACATATATACACATACAGTATACATATATATACCCATATACAGTGTACATATATACACCCATATACAGTATACATATACACCCATATACAGTATACATATATATACACATATACAGTATACACATATACACACATATACAGTATACACATATACACACATATACAGTATACATATATATACCCATATACAGTGTACATATATACACCCATATACAGTATACATATACACCCATATACAGTACACATATATATACACATATACAGTATACATATATACACATACAGTATACATATATATACCCATATACAGTGTACACATATACACCCATATACAGTATACATATATACACACATATACAGTATACATATATATACACCCATATACAGTGTACATATATATACACACATATACAGTATACATATATATACACACATATACAGTATAAATATACACACACATATACAGTGTACATATACACACACATATACAGTATACATATATACACACATATACAGTATACATATATATATACACACATACTGTATACATATATACACACACATATACAGTATACATATATACACCCATATACAGTATACACATATACACATATACAGTATACATATATACACACATACAGTATACATATATACACATATACAGTATACATATACACACATATACAGTATACATATATACACACATACAGTATACATATATACACACATATACAGTATACATATATACACACATATACAGTATACATATATACACATATACAGTATACATATATACACATATACAGTAAACATATATACACCCATAAACAGTATACATATATATACACACATATACAGTATAAATATACACACACATATACAGTGTACATATACACACACATATACAGTATACATATATACACACATATACAGTATACATATATATACACACACATATACAGTATACATATATATATACACATATACAGTATACATATATATACACACCCATATACAGTATACATATATATACACACACATACAGTATACATATATATACACATATATACAGTATACATATATATACACACATACAGTATACATATATATACACACACATATACAGTATACATATACACACACATATACAGTATACATATATACACACACATATACAGTGTACATATACACACACATATACAGTATACATATATACACACATACAGTATACATATATATACACACACATATACAGTATACATATATATACACACACATATACAGTATACATATACACACACATATACAGTATACATATATACACACACATATACAGTATACATATATATACACAAATACAGTATACATATATATACACACACATATACAGTATACATATATATATACACACATACAGTATACATATATATATATACACACCCATATACAGTATACATATATATACACATATATACAGTATACATATATACACACATACAGTATACATACATATACACACCCATATACAGTATACATATATATACACACATACAGTATACATATATATACACATACAGTATACATATATACACCCATATACAGTATACATATACACACATATACAGTATACATATATATACACACACATACAGTATACATATATACACACATATACAGTATACATATATACACACATATACAGTATACATATATATATACACACATATACAGCATACATATATATATACATACATATACAGTATACATATATATACACACATATACAGTATACATATACACACACACATATACAGTATACATATATATACACACATATACAGTATACATACATATACACACATATACAGTATACATATACACACATATACAGTATACATATATCATGTCATGCAGTGCTTGTCTCATCGCTGTAATTTCCTGCTGTTGCCACCTGGTGGACAGAATTGGTCAGTACACGCTGAGAATGCTCACATGGTGGGGGAGGGGCAGCTTATATATGTATATACACAGTCACAATGCAGTTAGGGTTATGTTCACACAGTGTTTTTTTAAATGTTTTTTTCCACATTATAAAACTCAGAGTTGTCAGGAAAAGCATTGCATGTATTTTTGATGTATGCCTCACACTAAATACATTTTTGAAGATTTTTTTTTAATCTTCCATCCTATACTCGGGCACTGGCTGTATATTGTTGTGGCCCCGGGACTTGCTTAGATCCGCTGGGTGGCATTGCCAGCTACATTGCAGTAAATGGGTGACCTAAATCCCACATTCATCCTGTGACCAGTTAGGGACTGTTTTTTCTTAAAGAAGGGGCTCGAGTTATTAATCCCAGACAATCCATTAATGGAGTTTCCAGTAGTATAATAATGATGATTTATCCTGGGGGTGGGTTATCAATATCAGATTGGTGGGCTCCGACACGCGGCACTGGCTCTACCCATCAGTTGTTTGCAACGCTCAGATGTAAATAGTTTGAAGATCTGAACATCACTGCTCCATTCACTGTACTGTGGGTCCTGCAAGTCAGCTAATATTCATGTAATAGGAGCTGATCTGCAGCACCAGGGAGCGGCCACTACACAGTGACCAGAGCTGTGATGTTCAGCTCCACAACAATGTTTACATCTGACCTCTGCCAGAGTTTCAAACAACTGAGTAGTTGAGGTGCCACGTGCCGGACCCCCACAAATCTGATATTAATGAGCTAACCAGGGGATAGGCCATCAATAAGTTTGTCCTGGAAATTCCCTTTAAGGCCCACCTGCACATACTATGTATATAATATATATATGGCAAAGAGTGGGAAGGGGTTAATCACAGGCTCATAAAACGGACAAACAACACAAATATTGGTTCTATCTTTACACATTTGGGGTAGCCCTTAAGAGGGCCGTTAGGTCAAAGAGAGAGAGAGAAAGAAGAGAGAGGGGAGGGAGAGATACCGGGAGATACCAAGAGAGAGAAAAAAAGAGAGACCCAACCAGTGCAAGGCTAAGCCGGGCAGGTGGTAGCGGCTATTTATACCCACTGCTGATCTCTGATTGGTGGAAAATCTGGGTGTGGCTGCTCTGTGATTGCTCAGCATTATGACCTCACAGTGGCGATGACTCATACCTCCTGGGTGGTTCTTCTGGGCGGTTCTGTTTTCTGACTGGTGGAAATTCTAATCAGCATTATGACCTCACAGTGGCCGTGACTCATGTTTCATGGACTGTTCTATCTGGGTGACCTGAAACATGCTGATCTCTGATTGGTGGAAATTCAAGTCATCTTCATGACATCACAATCAGCATGTTATTACTGCTGAGATGTTCAGTTTTTTCCTAAATTTCCTACGTTTTGTCCTAATTTATTAGCACATATATACCACTCATTCCTACAATCAAAGGATCAGGAAACCACTCTGAAATCAATATCCTACAATTTACCCCAACAGCAAAATAACAACTATACACAAAATACCAAAAGATATATCAGATTATTAATGACTAGTGTTGAGCATTCCGATACTGAAATATCGGGTATCGGCCGATATTCGCGGTATCGGAATTCTGATACTTAATTCCGATACTTTTAGAATATCGAATACCGGAATCGGAAGTTCCCATAATGCCTGCGCTCTGCAGTGTCTCTGAAGGATGACAAGCTGGATGGCAGCGCTCAGCTGCGATCCAGCCTGTCATCAGAATGCCATCCTAGCGTGAGAGAATTCTCCTGATTGTTTAAAAGCCGGCGGGCGGTAAAAAGCCGCCGGCTTTTAAACAATCACACAGCCCCACACTCGCTTCCCCGCAGCCTCCCACCCCGATCCTCCGCTCCCCTCGCCACCTCCCATCCCGATCGTAAGTTAGGACCGGGCGGGGAGCGCAGCACCAAGGAGCGGGGAGCGAAGGACCCGGGCGGGGAAGCCGGCAGTGAAAAGACTTCACCGCCGGCTTTCCCGTTCTGTGCTGCGCTTTCCCGCCAGTTATTTCAAATGAACAGCTGAGGTATCAGGTGATGCTGATCAGCTGTTCATTTGAAGTAGCCGCTGCCCTCAGAGGGTTCATGTCAGTTCATGCTTGACTGCATTGCATGAACTCACATGAACTTTCCCACGGTCGCACAGGTCAGCCTCACCTCCCAGACCGGTCATGATTGGTGTGTGTGGGTGTCTGTGCGATGTGTGCGGGTGTGCGTGATGTGTGTGCGGTGTGTGTGCGGTGTGTGCGGGGTGTCTGTGCAGGTGTGTGCGCGGTGTCTGTGCGATGTCTGCGGGTGTGCGGGGTGTCTGTGCGATGTGTGCGGGTGTGCGTGGTGTGTGTGCGATGTCTCCGGGTGTGTGCGGGGTGTCTGTGCGATATGTGCGGGTGTGCGCGGTGTCTGTGCGATGTCTGTGGGTGTGTGCGTGCAGGCAAACATAGGCCGATGTGACACTACTACTCCCATCGGCCTATGTCTGTCCCCCGTCCACTTGTGCCAGCAGGATCAGCTTGATGGGAGCAGTAGTTCCCATCAGCCTGATCCTGCTATTTAAACTACCCCATATGTTATTTTGGCCCTATACATGTTTTATCTTTTTTTTGTTTTTAGTCCCCAATAAATTTTAAATACATTTCATTGGTGGCCAGTGGTTGCCTAAAATAAATTAGTTTATACATTACCTGTCCCCGCCAATCGCCACCTAAAATAAAGTAAAAAATAAAAACCTACACCTATACTCACCTAGACACCTAATTCCCCGAAGCCATCGATCTCCTGTAATAAAATTTAAAATAATAAGCCACAACCTTATCCTTACCCCTCCGTAGTAGTCCACGAGTGTCCCACGAAGATCTCCAGTTTATAGCAGCCACATAGAATGTGACCGCTCTGAACCGCCGCCGCCGCTAGAATGACGGGGCCGTAAAGCAGCCCCGTCATTGCATAAGCGGGTTCGCCGAAGTTCAGGCAGCGCTGCTCCGGTTAGCTGCTTTATGGCCCCGCTGTACCGTGAGAAATTCCCACGATACAGCAGTGCCGTAAAGGAGGTCACCGGAGCTGCGCTGACTGAATGCACTCCGGTGACCTCAGTCAGTGGCTCCCGCTGCCGGGAGCGGACGTGTTCCCGGCAGCGTGAGCTTACCATCTCCAGATGTGACAGCTGTGCATGGGAGATCAGCGCAGGAACGTGGACAGGTAACTATTTTTTTTTTTAGTAAACTAAGAATTAAATAAAATGGTGTGTTTTATTTCAAATAAATTATTTTTTTTCTGGGTGTAGTGTGTGTTTTTTATTTTTAACACTTTGTAGGTTAGTAATGGGGGTGTCTTATAGACGCCCATCATTACTAACCTGGGCTTCGTGGCAGCTGGCGCTGACATGAACCCCACCACTATTACCCCCTGCCACCGCACCAGGGCAGCGTGGAAGAGCGAGGCTAAGTGCCAGAGTTGGCGCATCCTATGGATGCGCCATTTCTGGGGCGGCTGACGGCTGGTGTTTCTAGCCTGGGAGGGGGCCAATATTCATGGCACCCTTCCTGGGCTATTAATATCAGCCCCCAGCTGTCTGCCTAGCCTTTGCTAGCTATTAAAATAGGGGGGACCCCACATCATTTTTTGGGGGGGTCTCCCATTTTAATACCTAGTAAAGGCTAGGTATTCAGCTGGGGGCTGATATTAGTAGCCTGGGAAGCTCCGTGGGTATTACCCCCTTCCCAAGCTTCAAACATCTGCCCCAGCCGTCTGCTTAACCTCCGCTAGAGACTAAAATTATGGGGGATCCCACGCCAATTTTATTTTTAATAAATCCTTTATTTTAACACTAAATGACACTTGAGGGGTTAATAAAGATGCAGTCCCTAAATTAATATTTATTTTTTAATTAATTTTTCCCAAAAATTCTGACGTGGGCTTTGCCATATTTTTGTATGCCAGCCAGGTACAGCAACCAGGGACGGGCTGCCCCCAACTCCCAGCTGCCTATTTGTACCTGGCCGAACACAACAATATAGGGAAGCCCTTTTTTTTAAATTATTTCATGAAATAATTAAAAAAAAATTGACGTGGGGCTTCGCACTATATTTGTGTCCAGCCAGGTACAGCAGGCAGGAACGGGCTGCCCCCAACCACCAGCTGCCTATTTGTACCTGGCTGGACACAACAATATAGGGAAGCCCTTTTTTTTTAATTATTTCATGAAATAATTTAAAAAAAATTGACGTGGGGCTTCGCCCTGTTTTTGTATCCAGCCAGGTACAACTAGGCAGCTGGGGGCTGGAATCCACAGCGCTGGGAGGCCCAAGCTTTCTGGGCCACCCCCGCTGCAAATTGCAGTCCGCAGCCACCCCGCAAAATGGCGCGTTCATAGAAGTGCCATCTTCTGGCGCTGTACCCAACTCATCCAGGGCCCTGGTGCGGTGGCTCACTGGGTAATAAAGGGGTTAGGGCCAGCTTGGCATTATCAGCTGGCCCTAAGCCCGAAATTCATGGGGTCACGCCAATATTAGACATGACCACCATGAATTTCTAGTAAAGTATTTAAAAAAAACACAACACCCAGAAAAAAGTCCTTTAATTGAAATAAACACACAATTCTTTATTGTTCTAAATTAAACCATACTTACCATCACGCCCATTCCAGCTGAAGCCAACGATCTCCTGCAATAAAAGAAAAATAAAGCAGCCTCATCCTTACCTTTCCATGGTTCCCACGACAGCTTCAGCTCTGCTACATCGAGATGACAGGCTGGACCGCAGCAGAACGCTGCCATCCAGCCTGTCATCCCGCGGACACTGAGAAGTGCAGGCTTGCTTGCGCTCCTCAGTGTCTCACTGTGACGGCATAAAGATGAGCCGAGGTCATGTCCAATGAACTCGGCTCACCTCATGCACATCACTGACAGCGTGGGAGAATTCTAAGTGCTGAGTGCAGGAGAATTTTCCCACGCTGTCAGTGACGTGCATGAGGTGAGCCGAGTTCATTGGACATGACCTCGGCTCATCTTTATGCCGTCACAGCGAGACACTGAGGAGCGCAAGCAAGCCTGCACTTCTCAGTGTCCGCGGGATGACAGGCTGGATGGCAGCGTTCTGCTGCGGTCCAGCCTGTCATCTCGATGTAGCAGAGCTGAAGCTGTCGTGGGAACCATGGAAAGGTAAGGATGATGTTGCTTTATTATTTTTCTTTTATTGCAGGAGATCGTTGGCTTCAGCTGGAATGGGCGTGATGGTAAGTAGAGTTTAATTTAGAACAATAAAGAATTGTGTGTTTATTTCAATTAAAGGACTTTATTCTGGGTGTTTGTGTTTTTTTTTTTTAACTTTGACTATGGGGTTAGTAATGGGGGTGTCTTATAGACGCCTCTCCATTACTAACCTGGGTTTGATGTCAGCTGGCATTATAAGCTGACATCAACCCCAACCCTATTACCCCACTGCTACCGCTACAGGGCAGTGGGAAGAGCGAGGCTAAATGCCAGAATTGGCGCATCCTATGGATGCGCCATTTCTGGGGTGACTGACGGCTGGTGTTTCTAGCCTGGGAGGGGGCCAATATTCATGGCACCCTTCCTGGGCTATTAATATCAGCCCCCAGCTGTCTGCCTAGCCTTTGCTAGCTATTAAATTAGGGGGGACCCCACGTCATTTTTTTGGGGGGCCCCCCATTTTAATAGCTAGTAAAGGCTAGGTATTCAGCTGGGGGCTGATATTAGTAGCCTGGGAAGCTCCGTGGGTATTACCCCCTTCCCAGGCTTTAAACATCTGCCCCAGCCGTCTGCTTAACCTCCGCTAGAGCCTAAAATTACGGGGAACCCCACGCCAATTTTTTTTTAAATAAATCCTTTATTTTAACACTAAATGACAAGTACAGTAATCAACACTGTCACTGTACTTCATATATATGTGACTGACATGTTTCTATTTATCTAATCTATGTGTGATTCTCTATTCCTTCTATTCTAAATTGTCGGGTACCGCTGCTGAATTGCCGGCCGGCTTTTTTAAAGAGACAGTGCATGAAAACACTATTATTTTTTTTAATAAATCCTTTACACTAAATGACAAGTACAGTAAGCAACACTGTCACAGTACTTCATATATATTTCACTGACATGTTTCTATCTATCTAATCTATGTGTGAAGCTCTATTCTTTCTGTTGTAAATTGTCGGGTACCGGTGTATGCGCTGATGAATTGCCGGCTTTTCGCGTTATACATTCAACATTATTCTTAGTTGTTTTACTTCATGTAGAATTAACCTGCAAGGAAAGAAAGGGTTTATTTTCATTCCGATATTTGTGTCCCATTGACTTGCATTGGTTTCCGGTATCGGAATCAGCGATATCCGATACTTTTTGGGTATCGGTCCGATCCAATCCGATACGATATTTCTTGATATCGGAAGGTATCGCTCAACACTATTAATGAGCAAATAAAAGACACAATCACATAAAAATAATTTTTAGAAAGGTGTAGAAAAAATGCTGTAAAGTAAGAACGCTTCAAAAATAGAAATGTTAATGATTTATTTAATCAATTAACAAAATACAAAGTGATACAAAGTGAATGAACAAACGAAAAATCTAGATCCAATTAATATTTGGTGTGACCAACTTTTCACTTTAAAACAGCATCAATTATTCCAGGTACACCTGCGCAAGGTCAGGGATTTTGTAATAATACAGTCAGGTGTCCGGTCATACACCATGGCAAGACTGAGCGCGAATACACAAGGAAGTTATACTACATCAGCAAGGTCTCTAAGGCACAAATTTCAAAGCAGATTGAGGGTTCAAGATGTGTCATTCAAGCACTTATGAAGAAGCAAGAAAATGTGCAACGTTGGGGTCAGTAGATGCAGTGGTTGGCCAAGGAAACTTAGTGCAGCAGATGTATGACACATTATGGTTACTTTCCTTCAAAAGCGGAAGATGTCCAGCAGTGCCATCAGCTCAGAACTGGCAGCAACCAGTGGGACTCAGCTTGACTCATCTACTGTTCAGAGAAGACTGGCCAGAAGTGGTCTTCATAGCAGAATTGTGGCGAAAAAGCCATATCTTCCACATCAAAACAAGGCCAAGTGACTCAACTATGCATTAAAACAGAGGAACCAGGGTGTAGAAAATTGGCAGGATGTGCTCTGGACGGTTGAGTCAAAATATGAAAAATGTTGTTAATACAGAAGAGATTTTGTTCACTGAAGGGCTGGAGAGCAGTACAATAATGAGTGTCTGTGGGCAATAGTGATGCATAAGCACGGTGGAGGGTCCTGTAAGTTTGGGGCTGCATTTCAGCAAATGGAAGTGGGAATTGGGTTAGAATTATTGGTTCCCTCAATGCTGAGATATAGAGGCAGATACTTATCCATCATGCAATATCATCAGGGAGGTGTCTGATTGGATCCAAATGTTTTCTTCAGCAGAACAACAACCCCAAATGTACAGCCAATGTCATTAAGAATTATCTTCAATGTAAAGAACAAGGAGTCCTGGAAATGATATGGTCCCACCCAGTGGAGTAACTAGAGTCTGATAGGCCCCCACCTGCATGTTGGTCAGATGTATTTGCCCTTGTAGCGTTCTGGATCCTATAAAGATACAGTATATGTGTTCTCTCCCTATGTAGCAATGTCTCCCATCCTGGCTCTTTCTTGTAATAATCTCCCACATGCTGGGCCTTATGCTATAACATTTTCCCCCACCTGTGCCCCTGTCTGGTAATGTCCCCATTCTGGCATCATTTCCTTCATTCTGGTTTAATGTCCCCATCCTGGAATAGTGTCCCCATTCTGATATAATGTCCCCCTTTTGGTATAATATCTCTAATCTGGTATAATATACCCCCATGATGGTGTAATGCTCCCAATTCTGCTATAATGTCACCAAAGCTGATATAATGCCCCACATCCTGGTATAGTATCTCCAGTTCTGGCATAATGTCCCCCATGCTGCTATAATATCCCTTATACTGGTATAATATCATCATTGTGATATAATGTCCCCCATCCTGGTATAACATCATCATTGTGATATAATGTTCCCATTCTGATATAGTGTCACCCATCCGGGTATGGTGTACCCCATTCTGGTATAGTGTCCCTTATTCTAGTATAATGTCCCCAATTCTGGTATAATTTCCCCATTCTGATATAATGTCCCAATTCTGATTTAATGTCCCCCTTCCTGGTATATTGTCCCCATTCTGATATATTGTCCCCATGCTGATATAGTGTCCTTCATCTTGGTAAAATGTCCCCATACTAGTATAGTGTCCCCATTCTGGTATAATGTCCCCATCCTGGTATAATGCCCCCCATCCTGGTTTAATGACCATTATACTGTTTAATGTCCCTCGCCCTGGTTTAATGTCCCCCATCCTGGTACAATGTACTCCATTCTGTTACAGTGTCTCACATTCTGGCATAATGACCTAATTCTGATATAATGTCCCCATTCTGGTATAATGTATCCATTCTGGCATAATGTCCCCCATCCTGGTATGGTATCTACTGAGCTGCCATCCTGGGGATGGGTTATCAATATCAGAACGGTGGGCTCCGACACGCGGCACTGGCTCTACCCATCACTTGTTTGCGACGCTCAGATGTAAATAGTTTGAAGATCTGAACATCACTGCTCCATTCACTGTACTGTGGGTCCTGCAAGTCAGCTAATATTCATGTAATAGGAGCTGATCTGCAGCACCAGGTAGCAGACACTACACAGTGACCAGAGCTGTGATGTTCAGCTCCTCAACAATGTTTACATCTGACCTCTGCCAGAGTTTCAAACAACTGAGTAGTGGAGGTGCCACGTGCCGGACCCCCACAAATCTGATATTAATGAGCTAACCAGGGGATAGGCCATCAATATGTTTGTCCTTTAAATTCCCTTTAAGGCCCACCTGCTCATACTATGCATATAATATATATATGGCAAAGAGTGGGAAGGGGTTAATCACAGGCTCATAAAACGGACAAACAACACAAATATTGGTTCTATCTTTTACGCATTTGGGGTAGCCCTTTAGAGGGCCGTTGGGTCAAAGAGTGAGAGAGAAGAGAGAGGGGAGGGAGAGATACCGGGAGATACCAAGAGAGAGAAAAAAAGAGAGACCCAACCAGTGCAAGGCTAAGCCGGGCAGGCGGCAGCGGCTATTTATACCCACTGCTGATCTCTGATTGGTGGAAAATCTGGGTGTGGCTGCTCTCTGATTGGTGGAAAATCTGAGTGTGGCTGCTCTGTGATTGGTCAGCATTATGACCTCACAGTGGCGATGACTCATACCTCCTGGGTGGTTCTTCTGGGTGGTTCTGTTTTCTGGCTGGTGGAAATTCTAATCAGCATTATGACCTCACAGTGGCCGTGACTCATGTTTCATGGACTGTTCTATCTGGGTGACCTGAAACATGCTGATCTCTGATTGGTGGAAATTCAAGTCATCTTCATGACATCACAATCAGCATGTTATTACTGCTGAGATGTTCAGTTTTTTCCTAAATTTCCTATGTTTTGTCCTAATTTATTAGCACATATATACCACTCATTCCTACAATCAAAGGATCAGGAAACCACTCTGAAATTAATATCCTACAATTTACCCCAACAGCAAAAAAACAACTATACACAAAATACCAAAAGATATATCAGATTATTAATGAGCAAATAAAAGACACAATCACGTAAAAATAATTTCTAGAAAGGTGTAAAAAAATGCTGTAAAGTAAGAACGCTTCAAAAATAGAAATGTTAATGATTTATTTAATCAATTAACAAAATACAAGTGAATGAACAAACAAAAAATCTAGATCCAATCAATATTTGGTGTGACCAACTTTTCACTTTAAAACATCATCAATTCTTCTAGGTACACCTGCGCAAAGTCAGGGATTTTGTAATAATACAGTCAGGTGTCTGGTCATACACCATGGCAAGACTGAGCAAGAATACACAAGGAAGTTATACTACATCAGCAAGGTCTCTAAGGCACAAATGTCAATGCAGATTGAGGGTTCAAGATGTGTCATTCAAGCACTTATGAAGAAGCACAAGAAAATGTGCAACGTTGAGGTCAGTAGATGCAGTGATCGGCCAAGGAAACTTAGTGCAGCAGATGTATGACACATTACGGTTACTTTCCTTCAAAAGCGGAAGATGTCCAGCAGTGCCATGAGCTCAGAACTGGCAGCAACCAGTGGGACTCAGCTTCACTCATCTACTGTTCAGAGAAGACTGGCCAGAAGTTCTCTTCATAGCAGAATTGTGGTGAAAAAGCCATATCTTACACATCAAAACAAGGCCAAGTGACTCAACTATGCATTAAAACAGAGGAACCAGGGTGTAGAAAATTGGCAGGATGTGCTCTGGACGGTTGAGTCCAAATATGAAAAATTTTGTTATTACAGAAGAGATTTTGTTCACTAAAGGGCTGGAGAGCAGTACAATAATGAGTGTCTGTGGGCAATAGTGATCCATAAGCACGGTGGAGGGTCCTGTAAGTTTGGGGCTGCATTTCAGCAAATGGAAGTGGGAATTGGGTTAGAATTATTGGTTCCCTCAATGCTGAGATATAGAGGCAGATACTTAGCCATCATGCAATATCATCAGGGAGGTGTCTGATTGGATCCAAATGTTTTCTTCAGCAGAACAACAACCCCAAACATACAGCCAATGTCATTAAGAATTATCTTCAATGTAAAGAACAAGGAGTCCTGGAAATTATATGGTCCCACCCAGTGAAGTAACTAGAGTCTGATAGACCCCCACCTGCATGTTGGTCAGATGTATGGGCCCTTGTAGCGTTCTGGATCCTAAAAAGATACAGTATATGTGTTCTCTCCCTATGTAGGAATGTCCCCCATCCTGGCTCCTTCTTGTAATAATCTCCCACATACAGGGCCTTATGCTATAACATTTTCCCCCACCTGTGCCCCTGTCTGGTAATGTCCCAATTCTGGCATAATTTCCTTCATTCTGGTTTAATGTCCCCATCCTGGTATAGTGTCCCCATTCTGATATAATGTCCCCATTATGGTATAATGTCTCTAAACTGGTATAATATCCCCCATGCTGGTGTAATGCTCCCAATTCTGCTATAATGTCCCCAAAGCTGGTATAATGCCCCACATCCTGCTATAGTATCTCCAGTTCTGGCATAATGTCCCCCATGCTGCTATAATATCCACCATACCGGTATAATATCATCATTGTGATATAATTTCCACCATCCTGGTATAACATCATCATTGTGATATAATGTCCCAATTCTGATATAGTGTCACCCATCCGGGTATGGTGTACCCCATTCTGGTATAGTGTCCATTATTCTGGTATAATGTCCCAAATTCTGGTATAATTTCCCCATTCTGATATAATGTCCCCATTCTGATTTAATGCCCCCCTTCCTGGTATATTGTCCCCATTCTGATATATTGTCCCCATTCTGATATAGTGTCCTTCATCTTGGTAAAATGTCGCCATACTAGTATAGTGTCCCCATTCTGGTATAATGTCCCCATCCTGGTATAATGACCATCATACTGGTTTAATGACCATCATACTGGTTTAATGTCCCTCGCCCTGGTTTAATGTCCCCCATCCTGGTACAATGCACTCCATTCGGTTACAGTGTCTCACATTCTGGCATAATGACCTAATTCTGACATAATGTCCCCATTCTGGTATAATGTACCCATTGTTGCATAATATCCCCCATCCTGGTATGGTGGCTATCGATCTGCCATCCTGGGGATGGGTTATCAATATCAGATCGGTGGGCTCCGACACGCGGCACTGACTCTACCCATCAGTTGTTTGCAACGCTCAGATGTAAATAGTTTGAAGATCTGAACATCACTGCTCCATTCACTGAACTGTAGGTCCTGCAAGTCAGCTAATATTCATGTAATAGGAGCTGATCTGCAGCACCAGGTAGCAGCCACTACACAGTGACCAGAGCTGTGATGTTCAGCTCCTCAACAATGTTTACATCTGACCTCTGCCAGAGTTTCAAACAACTGAGTATTTGAGGTGCCATGTGCCGGAACCCCACAAATCTGATATTAATGAGCTAACCAGGGGATAGGCCATCAATATGTTTGTCCTGGAAATTCCGTTTAAGGCCCACCTGCACATACTATGTATATAATATATATATATGGCAAAGAGTGGGAAGGGGTTAATCACAGGCTCATAAAACGGACAAACAACACAAATATTGGTTCTATCTTTTACGCATTTGGAGTAGCCCTTAAGAGGGCCGTTGGGTCAGAGAGAGAGAGAAGAGAGAGGGGAGGGAGAGAAACCGGGAGATACCAAGAGAGAGAAAAAAAGAGAGACCCAACCAGTGCAAGGCTAAGCCGGGCAGGCGGCAGCGGCTATTTATACCCACTGCTGATCTCTGATTGGTGGAAAATCTGGGCGTGGCTGCTCTCTGATTGGTGGAAAATTTGGGTGTGGCTGCTCTGTGATTGGTCAGCATTATGACCTCACAGTGGCGATGACTCATACCTCCTGGGTGGTTCTTCTGGGCGGTTCTGTTTTCTGACTGGTGGAAATTCTAATCAGCATTATGACCTCACAGTGGCCGTGACTCATGTTTCATGGACTGTTCTATCTGGGTGACCTGAAACATGCTGATCTCTGATTGGTGGAAATTCAAGTCATCTTCATGACATCACAATCAGCATGTTATTACTGCTGAGATGTTCAGTTTCTTCCTAAATTTCATACGTTTTGTCCTAATTTATTAGCACATATATACCACTCATTCCTACAATCAAAGGATCAGGAAACCACTCTGAAATCAATATCCTACAATTTACCCCAACAGCAAAATAACAACTATACACAAAATACCAAAAGGTATATCAGATTATTAATGAGCAAATAAAAGACACTATCACATAAAAATTATTTTTAGAAAGGTGTAGAAAAAATGCTGTAAAGTAAGAACGCTTCAAAAATAGAAATGTTAATGATTTATTTAATCAATTAACAAAATACAAGTGAATGAACAAACGAAAAATCTAGATCCAATCAATATTTGGTGTGACTAACTTTTCACTTTAAAACAGCGTCAATTATTCCAGGTACACCTGCGCAAAGTCAGGGATTTTGTAATAATACAGTCAGGTGTCTGGTCATACACCATGGCAAGACTGAGCAAGAATACACAAGGAAGTTATACTACATCAGCAAGGTCTCTAAGGCACAAATTTCAAAGCAGATTGAGGGTTCAAGATGTGTCATTCAAGCACTTATGAAGAAGCACAAGTAAATGTGCAACGTTGAGGTCAGTAGATGCAGTGGTCTTTTCTGCATCTACCTCTGAAAAAATATTGGGCTTCTAGCTGTGTGTGGGTCTTGTTCTATTAATCCATCTATACAGACCTCCATCAGGTTGCAAACTGAATATAATTTTTTTCTGCATCTAGCTCTGAAAAAATATTTGGCCTTCTAGTAGTGTGTCGGACTTTCTCTATTAGTCCATCTATACTGACCTCCATCAGGTTGCAAATTCAAAATAATTTTTATCTGCATCTACAGTACCTCTGAAAAAATATTTGGCCTTCTAGCTGTGTGTGGGACTTGTTGTATTAGTCCATCTATACTGACCTCCATCAGGTTGCAAACTGAATATATTTTTTTCTGCATCTACCTCTGAAAAAATATTGGGCTTCTAGCTGTGTGTGGGACTTGTTGTATTAGTCCATCTATACTGACCTCCATCAGGTTGCAAATTGAATATAATTTTTTTCTGCATCTAACCCAGCCAATAGTTTTGGCCTAATACCACAGTTTGGCCACTCAGCTCTGCTCGGTTGCCATCCATTGTGTTTTTGTGCAAACAACTCCAGAGTTGTGAATTAGTTAACCACCAAAATGAGTGGAAAAAGGCCTGCTGCTGGTGGAAAGGGGAATAGGCGTGTTTGGGAAGGGGAAAAAAGGTTGTGTCCGTGGGGTAGGTGTTAAAGCAACAGTAACATCTGCAGAAGAAAGACCATCTTCCAGCCAAACTAAAATGTCTACTTCTTTTAGCGGACAATGTGATAAGATCCCTTTCTTACGGCCACGCCAATCGCTACAAATTCCAGATGAGGCACAAAAACAGCAGGTGCTTCAACGGATATCAAGTGCTCCTTTAAGTGGGCTCTCCTCCACATCAACTTCAACATCACAAATACTCCAGTCCTCAAAGGTGTCACCCAAATCGCACTTGCTTCCTCACAGCTCCCAAATCTCCAGCTGCCCGTCTGAGTATGAGGTAGAACAGATGGTTGAGTCTGCAGAGCTGTTTACTCATACTATAGCCTGGGAATCAGAGGTCGACTCCAGCGCTTCTGTGAATCCAGACGAGGAAATGATCTGCACTGATGCCCAGAATCTTTATGAGTCGGATCCAGGACCAGACGCAGAAGGTTCTGACCATAATGTAGACCCTCATTCCCAAACTGTAACTCCTGTTGGTGGAGACAATGAGGAAGACGATGATAAGACTCAAATACCTGATTGGAGCGACAACTTTAGTTTTTTGTCAGGGCAGGAACAGGTTGGCTCTGAGGACGACGGGTGTGATAACGCACAGGGTGATGATGATGAGGTTGGAGATCCCACTTACTGTCAACCCACAGTCAGCCAAGAGATGAGGTCAGCAGAGGAGGTGGAGGAAGATGCTAGTGACGACGAGGTCAGGTTGCGCCTTCCTGGACAGAGACGTAGTACTGGAAGCACGTCAACAACTGCATCCTCAAACACAACTCTGCCTCTCACCACAAGTCGTGGTGGCTCTTCAGGTCGCATGGGTGCTAAGCCTTGCATAGCCTGGGCATTTTTTCAGATCGATAAAGATGACCCAACTCGTGTTATCTGTAACATTTGTCAGCAAAAGCTAAGTAGAGGCCAAAAAATACATAGTTTGAGTACTTCATGCATGAACCGGCACATGGACATGAAGCATACGTTGCAGTGGGAAGCTCAGTGTGCTACAATGCGGCCTAGCCGGCCGGGCCAACCACCGTCTGCCATATCTTGTGCATCCGCGGCCTCTTCATCCTCTGTGACTGGGGGGACAGCAGTCACACCTGTTTTGGGGCGCAGACCTGCCACCTCTTTACCCGCAACAGCCAGCGTGATTGGCAGGTCATCATTTTCTTTGGAGGTGGTAACACCAGCTGGTGTTGAGCGCTGTCCGACATCGATAGCACCACCTTTGGATCAAGGCAACCTAACATGTCCGCCTGCATCTTCCTCACAGACCGGCAGTTTGCCGGGGACACCCTTATCAACCCCGTCTAAGCACAATAGCCAGCCCTCG
The DNA here is from genome assembly GCF_046119375.1 of Phyllobates terribilis. Taxonomy (NCBI): domain Eukaryota; kingdom Metazoa; phylum Chordata; class Amphibia; order Anura; family Dendrobatidae; genus Phyllobates; species Phyllobates terribilis. The sequence continues at coordinate 520,654 of NW_027363258.1, forward strand.
GTCCCTCAGATGTGGACAAGTAAAAGACCATTTCCTCCTAGCCATGAGAAAGCTAAGAGGTTGAATTTCACCATCTGCAAGCTCTTGGCTACAGAAATGCTGCCTTTCCGCCTGGTGGACACAGAGGATTTTCGAGACCTTATGTCCGTCGCAGTGCCCCAGTACCAGATGCCCAGTCGGCACTACTTCTCAAAGAAAGGTGTGCCTGCGCTCCACCAGCATGTCGCACACAACATCACCGCTTCTTTGAGAAACTCTGTGTGTGACAGGGTGCATTTCACCACAGACACTTGGACGAGTAGGCATGGACAGGGGCGTTACATGTCGCTGACTGGGCACTGGGTAACTATGGTGACAGCAGGACAAGGGGCTGCTGTCCAAGTCTTGCCGTCCCCACGAGTTGTGCGTCAATCCTCTTTATGTCAAAGTTCCTCCACTGCTTCTGCCTCCTCAACCTCCTCTCGGTCTTCCACCTGCACCCAAAGCCTGTCTGGTCATGCCACAAGCTTTCTAACTGCGCAGAAGGGATCCTGCACACCTCCTTACTATGCTGGCAGTAGGGCTCAACGTCATCAGGCGGTTTTTACTTTGAAATGTCTGGGAAATGTGAGTCACACAGCTGAGGAGTTGTGGTCAGCTCTGGAGAACCAATTTCATGAATGGTTGTCTCCACTGGACCTGAAACCAGGGAAGGCCGTGTGCGACAATGCTGCAAACCTGGGTGCGGCCCTTCGCCGGGGCAATGTCACACACGTGCCTTGTATGGCTCACGTGTTGAACCTGGTTGTCCAGCAATTTTTAGCCCACTATCCCAGACTAGATGGCCATCTGCAGAGGGCACGGTCGCTGTGTGCTCACTTCCGCCGTTCGCATCCCGCAGCTCAGCGACTTACATCTCTACAGAAGTCGTTGGGCCTGCCACTTCACCGGCTAAAATGCGATGTGCCTACCCGGTGGAATTCAACTCTGCACATGTTGCAGCGACTGTGGCAGCACCGACAAGCCCTGGTGCAATACGTTCTGACGTATAGCCTGGGCTAACGAGATTCAGAGGTGGGGCAAATCACGCTGGAGGAGTGGTCTCAGATCAGGGACCTATGCACCCTTCTGCACAGTTTTGAAATGGCGACGAAGATGTTTAGTGCTGACGATGCCATTATCAGCATGACTATTCCGGTGATTTACATGCTGGAGCACATGTTAAACAGAATTCGGAGTCAGGTGGTGGCACAAGAGGAGGTGGAGGAAGTAGAGGAGGAGGAGTTGTATGCGGAAGGGCTAACATCTGCAAGGTCCAGACGGTCGGCAGCACCAAGGCGGCAGGCATGTGAGGGTGGGGGAGATGGTTTTACCAGGGCGCATGGTAGCAGCCAAACTAGTGAGGAAGGTGCAGGAGCCCAGGAAGAAGTGGAGGACGAACTGATGGAAGACTCATCAGATGAGGGAGACCTTGATCACATTTCTGTTGTGCGAGGTTGGGGGGAGAGGACAGAGGAAGGAAGCATGATTCTTACCTCGCTACCAACACAACAGGGACTTGGTGCTCCTGGATGCTCAACACACATGAGTGCCTTCTTGCTGCACTACCTGCAACATGACCCTCGAATTGTGAGAATTAGAAATAATCCTGACTACTGGGTTGCCACACTGTTAGATCCCCGGTACAAAAGTAAATTTGCAGAAATTATTCCTGCCATAGAAAGGGATGCACGCATGCAGGAGTATCAGCAGAGACTGTTGCATAATCTTACATGTGCTTTTCCACAAAATACCAGTGGTGCACGTAGTGAATCTCACAGTTCCAACTTGCCAACCGTGGGACCGTCAAGTGTTCAGCACTCAAACCGTAACAGAACCACAGTATCTGCTGGTAACATCAATTTTGCGGAATCATTGCACCACTTTTTTAGCCCATCCTTTGCAAGGCCACAGGAGACAAGAAGTCTGACACATAGTCAACGCCTAGAGACGATGGTACAGGAGTATCTCCAAGTAAACATTGAAGCCACGACTGTGTCACTGGACCCTTGCTCTTTTTGGGCTTCCAATCTGGATAAATGGCCGGAGCTAGCCACTTACGCCTTGGAGATCTTGTCATGCCCCGCAGCCAGCGTTCTGTCTGAACGTGTGTTCAGCGCTGCTGGTGGTGTGCTGACAGATAAGCGCACGCGGCTCTCCACTGATAATGTAGACAGACTCACGTTCATAAAGATGAACAAATCATGGATCCGAAACGACTTTTCTACCCCTGTGTCATCCTGGGGAGAGTAAAAGCTTGATGATTGGTTAAAATCACCCTACCAACCGTTTTAAGCTTTCAAATTACTAATCATGTTTATCTGTATCTTGACTGGAAAATAATTTGGGCTTTGTAGCAGTGTGCAGCACTGATCCTATTAGGCCATCTATACTAAGCTCCACCAGATTTAAAATGAATAATAATTTTTAGCTGCATCTAGCCCGGAAAATAATTTTGGGGCTCCGAGATGCGCAAGACACATAAGTGCCTTCTTGCTGCACTACCTGCAGCATGACCCTCATATTGTCAGAATTCGAAGTAATCATGACTACTGGGTTGCCACACTCTTAGATCCCCCAAACTTTTCGATCAACCTTTTCATTTTAATAAAGACCAAAAAAATGGTCATTTTTGAAATTATAAGCATTAGCAGGTTGTTAGAAACTGAAATCAAACAGTTTTCAACTCAAAACTTTATTGTAGGTGATGTTACATTTTCACATAGGACCCCTTGTTCGAAAGGAGCTTCTGAACTCTCTCGTCCATTGAATTTGTCAGGTTTTGGATGGTTTCTGCTTCAATTGTTTTGCATGAGGACAGAATACCCTCCCAGAGCTGTTGCTTAGATGTGAACTGCCTCCCGCCATCATAGACACTCCTTTTAATGATGCTCCAAAGGTTCTGAATGGGGTAGAGGTCAGGGGAGCATGGGGGTCACACCATAAGTTTGTCCCCTTTTATGCCCATATCAACCAGAGATGCAGATGTTTTATGTGCAGCATGAGATGGTGCATTATCATGCAGAAAAATGATCTTGCTGTGAAATACACGGTTCTTCTTCTTGAACCATGGCAGGAAGTGCTGTTTGAGAAAATCCACATACATTATGGAGTTCATCTTTAGCGCCTTCAGGGATCCTAAAGGGGCCGACAATCTCTCTCCCCATGATTCCAGCCCAAAACATTACTCCACCTCCTCCTTGTTGGCACTGTAGCCATGTTTGCGTGGGGTGTCCATCAACCAGCCATCCTCCACTCCATCCATCTGGACCATCGAGCGCTGCACGGCACTCATCCGTGAACAAAACAGTTTTGAAATCAGTCTTCATGTAATGTTTGGCCCACTGGAGCCGTTTCTGCTTGTGTGAAGTGGATAGAGGAGGTCGACAGGATGGCGTATGCACAGCTGCAAACCTCTGAAGGACCCTGCATCTTGTTGTTCGGGGGACGTTGGAGGCACCAGCAGCTTCAAAAACTTGTCTGCTGCTATGACAAGGCTTTCTTGCCTTAGAGGTGTGGAAAACATACTTACAATCATTCAATGGTCACACGTTATTTATGTCAGCAGAACAGTCCAACATTGAACTAACATTATTCACCGGGGCAGCAGAAGTGGGCGGATATGCAGCGATACTAGATAACCAGTGGTGCACAGGCTTATGGCCTCCGTATTGGTCTGAACAAGGGTTAACAAAAAAACAGACACTCCTGGAACTCTTCCCAATAGTGGTAGCCATAGAAATATGGGGCACATACCTAGCGAACAAAAATATACGCTTCATAACAAATAACACCAGCCTAGCGCACTGCATTAATAAGATGGCATCATCGTTTCTCCCAGTGCTAGGCCTACTACGCCGGCTAGCATTCCTGTGCCTAAAACACAATGTATGAGTCCACGCTAGCCACAATGTGGAGGGGGGATCTAACGCTGCTGCTAACGCTTTATCACAATTCAATTGGCAGGTTTTCAGAGAGCGCCTCCCCAAAGCCCACCCGTCGGGCACCAGTTGCCCACCCTCCCTATGGGATCTAGTGGCGAACAGCTGATGCCATTAATCAGAGCGTCAGTCGCCCCGTCAATGTGGAAAGCATACGGTAAGGCATGGGAAGACTGGACACGACTAGTAGCAGGCAGACTGGTTGACCAATGTGAACAAGCCAGACTAGATGTAACCATAGAATTTCTCCACCAGCTAATAATGAGGGGAATATCAGGGGCGTCAGCGCAGCGGTGGCGGACCGGAGTAGCATTTCATTTCCAACTACTGAATTGGGGAGATGTGACAAAAAGATTCATCATCAGTCAAGCCTTAAAAGGGTGGAAAAGAGGTCAGACAAGTCAGGAGTGCAGACATCCCGTGTCACTAAATCTGCTCTCAAAAATCATATCCCTAATAGTGTTGAGCCACCCCCGTAGTGTTCGAGTTCGGTTCGGTTCGTCGAACTGTTCGTCGAACACCTTCGAACACCGTTAAAACCAATGGCAGGCAAACAAAAACACATAGAAACACATAGAAAACACCTTCAAAGGTGTCCAAAAGCTGACAAACTGCTCAGAAGACACAACTAACACATGGAAAAGTGACAAGTACATATAGTCATGCGAAAAGAAAAGAAAAGAGGTGGAGGAGTAAAAGGAGGGGGAGACACAGATATAGGCATGTCATGCCCTTCTAAAATCCAAAAAGTGAGAAGCCGACACGTTCAGTCCGCTCCTGCCCGTGCCACCTCCGTGTCGCCGGGTTTGTGCCAGAGCCGCGGTGAACCCTGACGGCCAGCCCCCCTCTCCCAATACTGGTGCCTGTCCGCTGGTGGGTCGAGCGAGCCCCCCTGTGGTGGAGGCAGCTCTAAGCTTTTTAATTTAAATTGTCCCTCTAATTTGAATGAATACACTTTAAATCCATTTACAAGGATCTATTAGAGGGCAAGTCTCATGCCAGCAGCCGCGTAATTCCAGCTCCAGTAGCGTCCACTAAAGCTGCTGCAGTTAAAAAGCTTTTATAAGGATCGAGCTCGGCTGTCCACCGCAAGGCATCCTACTGCCAGTCCCAGCCCCTATGCCTTGGGGTGCCTCCTGATGCTCTTCACTGAGTATCCCGTGGTCCCGAAGCATTTCCTTTGAAAAAATGAAGTGTCCAAACTACAGGTGGTGTAGCTTGCTTAACAGCCGGGATAATCCGCTGACTAGCAGACCCTGCTACTAGGCACAAAGTATTTCCTGGGCTAGATGCAGTTAAAAATTTGTAATTAGATACTCTCGTTGGATGCTGAGAAAGCATTCCATAGAGTCTCCTGGCACGCCATATATGATTCTCTTAAAAAGCTTGGGGTAGGGGTCTAGGGGACCCTTTTATAGCCAAAATCACGGCCCTGTATCGCAATACGTCACCTAGGCTGAAGATAAATGGAACTGTAGCACCCTGAGGGCTCGGTTGCTACAGAGGTATTGCACCTCACCCAGAGGTGTGATATCTCACTCTCAGGTAAGGATGTAGTGTGGATCAGGACCCGACACCTGCATGCATTACACCACATTGCCGTGGGGCAGGGCGACCAATATGCCCCTGAGATGGGCACGACAGTCCCTGTCCCTGGCTGGAGTGGGGGGAGGGAACACTGAGGAAGGGGAACCCTGTAGTGCAGGAGCAGGGAGGAAGCAGTTCCTGGGTGCATTGAGAAGGGAGTATAAAAGGTGGGCACCATCTTAGTTCAGTGCAGAGAAGTCTGAGCAGAAGTGGCAGGGAGCAGGGGCTCTGCATGAGCTCTGCTCCGGAGGCGGGCCTAGTAACAGAGGCCCAGGCCTGGAAGAGGGAGAAGGAAGGAAGAGGAGCGGAGAAGGCTCCAGGAACGAGGAACGAAGGGATCTCAGGGGTGCGGACGGGCGAGTCGCCACCGCACGCCCGAATCCACCTGCGTGGAGGGGTCAGGCCAAAGGGGGAGACCGGTCCCCGAAACTAGTGGAGGCAGGAAACGACCCTCAGCTAGAAACAGGAGGCTGTGACATTTTATGTGGCGCAGCCCCTCGCTACACCCGCTAGGAAGGCACCACATAGGGTCAGGGAAACTGGCGCCAAGTTTACCAAGAGGAGGCCCGAGGCAGCCGGACAGAAGGGTTGGTAAGAAAGGCCAGACAAAGGACACACAAAGGGGGTCCTGTGAAGCGCTCCAAAGTTATCTGGGAGCTGTCTGAGCCCCTCACCTGGTGAGTACAGTACGACGTGGGCAGCCGTTACCTGCAGACGTGGTCTGGATAATAAGAACTGTGAGTAAAGGCCCTGGACTGCATCACTGACTCCGTGTCATTACTGCTGCTGCCCTGCACCATCACCCCCATCCTCCGCATACACTGCCCTGAGGCTATACTCCTCCCGTGGGGAGTTATGCTACGCTCTGCTGCACCCACAACACCAGCCTCAGCGGTCTGCCCTGGAGCGGCGGTTCACTCTGACCGCAATCCACGGGTGGCGTAGTCGGACATTTAAACATCAAAACCACATAAATAGTTCCGCTACTGGTTTGACCGCCCTGAGCCACGGAACCGGGTCGCCGCCACGAAGACTACAACCACCAGCATCCACCAAAAAGGGTCCGGCTCCGGGTGTCCCAAGGCCCAGGGGGTGCATCAGAACATTTTCATCACCTTTCACAATCACCAATGGGACAAGGCAGGGATGTCCTCTGTCCCCTCTCTTATACATCCTAGTGACGGAGCACCTGCTCTCATCAATTCGCCATAACCCCAATATTAGGTGGATTGAGGTGGGAGGCACCGAGTACAAGTGCTCTCTATTTGCTGATGATGTCCTAGTATATATCACTCAATCACATATATCCATCCATGCTGTTATGGCTGAAATAGATCACTTTGTTACATGGTCAAATTTTAAAATCAATGCAGCGAAGTCTGAGGCCCTCGATGTCTCCCTCCCCAAATCCATATAGGATTCCATCCAGTCCAACTTTCCCTTTGCCTGGCCCTCACAGGGTATCAAATACTTAGGAATTCCTATTCATAGAGACCTCTCCCATCTATGTTATCTTAATTTTGGGCCCTTTATTGAACAATTCCATACAGACCACGGTTGGCAAGTTAGAACTGTAAGATTCACTACGTGAACCACTGGTGTTTTGTGGAAAAGCACATGTACACTGCGTTCCAAATTATTATGCAAAAAGTGTTTAGGAGTGATAAGGGAAGAATTTGTTTGTTTGTCAGTTAAACTCATTGATGGTGATGTGTGTCAGGGCTCTTTATATCACTGTAAGCAATTGCAGACACCTGTGCTAATTAGTTTGGCAGGTGTGTCCAATGAAAGGCAAGACTACTTAAGAAGGCTCTCTCACATTATTAAGCAGCCTACATTTTCTGCCAAAATGGGAAAGAAAAAGGATGTGTCGGCTGCTGAGAAGCAACAAATTGTGGAGTGTTTAGGTCAAGGCATGACTACAATCAACATTGTGCGATGATCAGGATGAAGTGTCTTGGCAATCAAGAAGTATGTAGCTGATTCACAGTACACACGTGTGCGTGCTGATAAGGGCAAATTGAGGACTCTTTCCTACAGGCAATTACGTCAGGTTAAAAGAGCAGCGGCAAGAAAGCCTTGTCATAGCAGCAGACAAGTTTTTGAAGCTGCTGGTGCCTCCAACGTCCCCCGAACAACAAGATGCAGGATCCTTCAGAGGTTTGCAGCTGTGCATACGCCATCCTGTCGACCTCTTCTATCCACTTCACACAAGCAGAAACAGCTCCAGTGGGCCAAACATTACATGAAGACTGATTTCAAAACTGTTTTGTTCACGGATGAGTGCCGTGCTGTGCTCGATGGTCCAGATGGATGGAGTGGAGGATGGCTGGTTGATGGACACCCCACGCAAACACGGCTACAGCGCCAACAAGGAGGAGGTGGAGTAATGTTTTGGGCTGGAATCATGGGGAGAGAGATTGTCGGCCCCTTTAGGATCCCTGAAGGCGCTAAAGATGAACTCCATAATGTATGTGGATTTTCTCAAACAGCACTTCCTGCCATGGTTCAAGAAGAAGAACCGTGTATTTCACAGCAAGATCATTTTTCTGCATGATAATGCACCATCTCATGCTGCACATAAAACATCTGCATCTCTGGCTGATATGGGCATAAAAGGGGACAAACTTATGGTGTGACCCCCATGCTCCCCTGACCTCTACCCCATTCAGAACCTTTGGAGCATCATTAAAAGGAGTGTCTATGATGGCGGGAGGCAGTTCACATCTAAGCAACAGCTCTGGGAGGGTATTCTGTCCTCATGCAAAACAATTGAAGCAGAAACCATCCAAAACCTGACAAATTCAATGGACGAGAGAGTTCAGAAGCTCCTTTCGAACAAGGGGTCCTATGTGAAAATGTAACATCACCTAGAATAAAGTTTTGAGTTGAAAACTGTTTGATTTCAGTTTCTAACAACCTGCTAATGCTTATAATTACAAAAATGACCATTTTTTTGGTCTTTATTAAAATGAAAAGGTTGATCGAAAAGTTTGGGGGATCTAAGAGTGTGGCAACCCAGTAGTCATGATTACTTCGAATTCTGACAATATGAGGGTCATGCTGCAGGTAGTGCAGCAAGAAGGCACTTATGTGTCTTGCGCATCTCGGAGCCCCAAAATTATTTTCCGGGCTAGATGCAGCTAAAAATTATTATTAATTTTAAATCTGGTGAAGCTTTAGTATAGATGGCCTAATAGGATCAGTGCTGCACACTGCTACAAAGCCCAAATTATTTTCCAGTCAAGCTACAGATAAACATGATTAGTAATTTTAAATCTGGTGGAGCTTATTATAGATGGCCTAATAGAATCAGTGCTGCACACTGCTACAAAGCCCAAATTATTTTCCAGCCAAGATACAGATAAACATGATTAGTAATTTGAAAGCTTAAAACGGTTGGTAGGGTGATTTTAACCAATCATCAAGCTTTTACTCTCCCCAGGATGACACAGGGGTAGAAAAGTCGTTTCGGATCCATGATTTGTTCATCTTTATGAACGTGAGTCTGTCTACATTATCAGTGGAGAGCCGCGTGCGCTTATCTGTCAGCACACCACCAGCAGCGCTGAACACACGTTCAGACAGAACGCTGGCTGCGGGGCATGACAAGATCTCCAAGGCGTAAGTGGCTAGCTCCGGCCATTTATCCAGATTGGAAGCCCAAAAAGAGCAAGGGTCCAGTGACACAGTCATGGCTTCAATGTTTACTTGGAGATACTCCTGTACCATAGTCTCTAGGCGTTGACTATGTGTCAGACTTCTTGTCTCCTGTGGCCTTGCAAAGGATGGGCTAAAAAAGTGGTGAAATGATTCCGCAAAATTGATGTTACCAGCAGATACTGTGGTTCTGTTACGGTTTGAGTGCTGAACACTTGACGGTCCCACGGTTGGCAAGTTGGAACTGTGAGATTCACTACGTGCACCACTGGTATTTTGTGGAAAAGCACATGTAAGATTCTGCAACAGTCTCTGCTGATACTCCTGCATGCGTGCATCCCTTTCTATGGCAGGAATAATTTCTGCAAATTTACTTTTGTACCGGGGATCTAACAGTGTGGCAACCCAGTAGTCAGGATTATTTCTAATTCTCACAATTCGAGGGTCTTGTTGCAGGTAGTGCAGCAAGAAGGCACTCATGTGTGTTGCGCATCCAGGAGCACCAAGTCCCTGTTGTGTTGGTAGCGAGGTAACAATCATGCTTCCTTCCTCTGTCCTCTCCCCCCAACCTCGCACAACAGAAATGTGATCAAGGTCTCCCTCATCTGATGAGTCTTCCATCAGTTCGTCCTCCACTTCTTCCTGGGCTCCTGCACCTTCCTCACTAGTTTGGCTGCTACCATGCGCCCTGGTAAAACCATCTCCCCCACCCTCACATGCCTGCCGCCTTGGTGCTGCCGACCGTCTGGACCTTGCAGATGTTAGCCCTTCCGCATACAACTCCTCCTCCTCTACTTCCTCCACCTCCTCTTGTGCCACCACCTGACTCCGAATTCTGTTTAACATGTGCTCCAGCATGTAAATCACCAGAATAGTCATGCTGATAATGGCATCGTCAGCACTAAACATCTTCGTCGCCATTTCAAAACTGTGCAGAAGGGTGCATAGGTCCCTGATCTGAGACCACTCCTCCAGCGTGATTTGCCCCACCTCTGGATCTCGTTGGCCCAGGCTATACGTCAGAACGTATTGCACCAGGGCTTGTCGGTGCTGCCACAGTCGCTGCAACATGTGCAGAGTTGAATTCCACCGGGTAGGCACATCGCATTTTAGCCGGTGAAGTGGCAGGCCCAACGACTTCTGTAGAGATGTAAGTCGCTGAGCTGCGGGATGCGAACGGCGGAAGTGAGCACACAGCGACCGTGCCCTCTGCAGAAGGCCATCTAGTCTGGGATAGTGGGCTAAAAATTGCTGGACAACCAGGTTCAACACGTGAGCCATACAAGGCACGTGTGTGACATTGCCCCGGCGAAGGGCCGCACCCAGGTTTGCAGCATTGTCGCACACGGCCTTCCCTGGTTTCAGGTCCAGTGGAGACAACCATTCATGAAATTGGTTCTCCAGAGCTGACCACAACTCCTCAGCTGTGTGACTCACATTTCCCAGACATTTCAATGTAAAAACCGCCTGATGACGTTGAGCCCTACTGCCAGCATAGTAAGGAGGTGGGCAGGATCCCTTCTGCGCAGTTAGAAAGCTTGTGGCATGACCAGACAGGCTTTGGGTGCAGGTGGAAGACCGAGAGGAGGTTGAGGAGGCAGAAGCAGTGGAGGAACTTTGAGATAAAGAGGATTGACGCACAACTCGTGGGGGCGGCAAGACTTGGACAGCAGCCCCTTGTCCTGCTGTCACCATAGTTACCCAGTGCCCAGTCAGCGACATGTAACGCCCCTGTCCATGCCTACTCGTCCAAGTGTCTGTGGTGAAATGCACCCTGTCACACACAGAGTTTCTCAAAGAAGCGGTGATGTTGTGTGCGACATGCTGGTGGAGCGCAGGCACACTTTTCTTTGAGAAGTAGTGCCGACTGGGCATCTGGTACTGGGGCACTGCGACGGACATAAGGTCTCGAAAATCCTCTGTGTCCACCAGGCGGAAAGGCAGCATTTCTGTAGCCAAGAGCTTGCAGATGGTGAAATTCAACCTCTTAGCTTTCTCATGGCTAGGAGGAAATGGTCTTTTACTTGTCCACATCTGAGGGACCGAGGGCTGGCTATTGTGCTTAGACGGGGTTGATAAGGGTGTCCCCGGCAAACTGCCGGTCTGTGAGGAAGATGCAGGCGGACATGTTAGGTTGCCTTGATCCAAAGGTGGTGCTATCGATGTCGGACAGCGCTCAACACCAGCTGGTGTTACCACCTCCAAAGAAAATGATGACCTGCCAATCACGCTGGCTGTTGCGGGTAAAGAGGTGGCAGGTCTGCGCCCCAAAACAGGTGTGACTGCTGTCCCCCCAATCACAGAGGATGAAGAGGCCGCGGATGCACAAGATATGGCAGACGGTGGTTGGCCCGGCCGGCTAGGCCGCATTGTAGCACACTGAGCTTCCCACTGCAACTTATGCTTCATGTCCATGTGCCGGTTCATGCATGAAGTACTCAAACTATGTATTTTTTGGCCTCTACTTAGCTTTTGCTGACAAATGTTACAGATAACACGAGTTGGGTCATCTTTATCGATCTGAAAAAATGCCCAGGCTATGCAAGGCTTAGCACCCATGCGACCTGAAGAGCCACCACGACTTGTGGTGAGAGGCAGAGTTGTGTTTGAGGATGCAGTTGTTGACGTGCTTCCAGTACTACGTCTCTGTCCAGGAAGGCGCAACCTGACCTCGTCGTCACTAGCATCTTCCTCCACCTCCTCTGCTGACCTCATCTCTTTGCTGACTGTGGGTTGACAGTAAGTGGGATCTCCAACCTCATCATCATCACCCTGTGCGTTATCACACCCGTCGTCCTCAGAGCCAACCTGTTCCTGCCCTGACAAAAAACTAAAGTTGTCGCTCCAATCAGGTATTTGAGTCTTATCATCGTCTTCCTCATTGTCTCCACCAACAGGAGTTACAGTTTGGGAATGAGGGTCTACATTATGGTCAGAACCTTCTGCGTCTGGTCCTGGATCCGACTCATAAAGATTCTGGGCATCAGTGCAGATCATTTCCTCGTCTGGATTCACAGAAGCGCTGGAGTCGACCTCTGATTCCCAGGCTATAGTATGAGTAAACAGCTCAGCAGACTCAACCATCTGTTCTACCTCATACTCAGACGGGCAGCTGGAGATTTGGGAGCTGTGAGGAAGCAAGTGCGATTGGGGTGACACCTTTGAGGACTGGAGTATTTGTGATGTTGAAGTTGATGTGGAGGAGAGCCCACTTAAAGGAGCACTTGATATCCGTTGAAGCACCTGCTGTTTTTGTGCCTCATCTGGAATTTGTAGCGATTGGCATGGCCGTAAGAAAGGGATCTTATCACATTGTCCGCTAAAAGAAGTAGACATTTTAGTTTGGCTGGAAGATGGTCTTTCTTCTGCAGATGTTACTGTTGCTTTAACACCTACCCCACGGACACAACCTTTTTTCCCCTTCCCAACACGCCTATTCCCCTTTCCACCAGCAGCAGGCCTTTTTCCACTCATTTTGGTGGTTAACTAATTAACAACTCTGGAGTTGTTTGCACAAAAAAACAATGGATGGGAACCGAGCAGAGCTGAGTGGCCAAACTGTGGTATTAGGCCAAAACTATTGGCTGGGTTAGATGCAGAAAAAAATTATATTCAATTTGCAACCTGATGGAGGTCAGTATAGATGGACTAATAGAGAAAGTCCCACACACTGCTAGAAGGCCAAATATTTTTTCAGAGCTAGATGCAGATAAAAATTATTTTTAATTTGCAACCTGATGGAGGTCAGTATAGATGGACTAATAGAGAAAGTCCCACACACTGCTAGAAGGCCAAATATTTTTTCAGAGCTAGATGCAGATAAAAATTATTTTTAATTTGCAACCTGATGGAGGTCAGTATAGATGGACTAATAGAGAAAGTCCCACACACTGCTAGAAGGCCAAATATTTTTTCAGAGGTAGATGCAGAAAAAAATATATTCAGTTTGCAACCTGATGGAGGTCTGTATAGATGGATTAATAGAACAAGTCCCACACACAGCTAGAAGCCCAATATTTTTTCAGTGGTAGATGCAGAAAAAAATATATTCAGTTTGCAACCTGATGGAGGTCAGTATAGATGGACTAATACAACTAGTCCCACACACAGCTAGAAGCCCAATATTTTTTCAGAGGTAGATGCAGAAAAAAATATATTCAGTTTGCAACCTGATGGAGGTCTGTATAGATGGATTAATAGAACAAGTCCCACACACAGCTAGAAGCCCAATATTTTTTCAGAGGTAGACGCAGAAAAAAATATATTCAGTTTGCAACCTGATGGAGGTCAGTATAGATGGACTAATACAACAAGTCCCACACACAGCTAGAAGCCCAATATTTTTTCAGAGGTAGATGCAGAAAAAAATATATTCAGTTTGCAACCTGATGGAGGTCTGTATAGATGGACTAATACAACAAGTCCCACACACAGCTAGAAGCCCAATATTTTTTCAGAGGTAGATGCAGAAAAAAATATATTCAGTTTGCAACCTGATGGAGGTCAGTATAGATGGACTAATACAACAAGTCCCACACACAGCTAGAAGCCCAATATTTTTTCAGAGGTAGATGCAGAAAAAAATATATTCAGTTTGCAACCTGATGGAGGTCAGTATAGATGGACTAATACAACAAGTCCCACACACAGCTAGAAGCCCAATATTTTTTCAGAGGTAGATGCAGAAAAAAATATATTCAGTTTGCAACCTGATGGAGGTCTGTATAGATGGATTAATAGAACAAGTCCCACACACAGCTAGAAGCCCAATATTTTTTCAGAGGTAGATGCAGAAAAAAATATATTCAGTTTGCAACCTGATGGAGGTCTGTATAGATGGATTAATAGAACAAGTCCCACACACAGCTAGAAGCCCAATATTTTTTCAGAGGTAGATGCAGAAAAAAATATATTCAGTTTGCAACCTGATGGAGGTCAGTATAGATGGACTAATACAACAAGTCCCACACACAGCTAGAAGCCCAATATTTTTTCAGAGGTAGATGCAGAAAAAAATATATTCAGTTTGCAACCTGATGGAGGTCTGTATAGATGGATTAATAGAACAAGTCCCACACACAGCTAGAAGCCCAATATTTTTTCAGAGGTAGATGCAGAAAAAAATATATTCAGTTTGCAACCTGATGGAGGTCTGTATAGATGGACTAATGCAACAAGTCCCACACACAGCTAGAAGCCCAATATTTTTTCAGAGGTAGATGCAGAAAAAATATATTCAGTTTGCAACCTGATGGAGGTCTGTATAGATGGATTAATAGAACAAGTCCCACACACAGCTAGAAGCCCAATATTTTTTCAGAAGTAGATGCAGAAAAAAATATATTCAGTTTGCAACCTGATGGAGGTCAGTATAGATGGACTAATACAACAAGTCCCACACACAGCTAGAAGCCCAATATTTTTTCAGAGCTAGATGCAGAAAAAAATTATATTCAATTTGCAACCTGATGGAGGTCAGTATAGATGGACTAATAGAATGATGCTATGCCCAAAAGATTTTACTTCACTAGGTGCAGTAAAAAAATTGGTATTCTATACACAGGTGGTATATCTTGCAACACAGATAGGCTACTCCACTGACTAACACACTCTGCAATAGGCCAAAAAGGATTAGCTTTGCTAGATTCAGCCAAATGCTGTGAAAAAAACTTGCACAGCACTGGCACAGACCTGCCTGGCAAAAACTGATAGGAACTGATGTAACCTAGTTCTGAAAAGGACTCCAATTACAATTAGTCTTTACTCCCACAATCTATCTATTTAAGAGCACAGACCTGCCTGATAAAAGTCGTAGGAAATGCTGTAACCTAGTCCTTAAAAGGACTGCAATCACAACTATTCCCTACTCCCAAGCTATCTGTAGATTTGTGCGAAAATTGGCTGGAAATTAACAAGGTATAGCGCACACAGCAACAGCGGTGCCGTCTAACACGCAGCTGCAGCAGTGAGAAAATGGTGGCGACGGGGAAAATGGCTTGGTCTTATAGGGCAAGGACATGTGACATACACTGCCAATGACACATGCCCTTGCTTGTGTGAAAAAAAGCACTTCGCTCCGTGTGTGCGCTGCTGATAGGCTGACAGATTGCACCTCCCCACTGCAAATGCGGGAAAGAGAAAAAAAAATGGAGATCTTCATTGTTCCTGCAGAGATCCATCCCCTGCCCCTCCCCCCACCCCGCTGTACACTCAAATTGCGTATTAACATTAATTTTCATCATTACTGAGAAAAAATCCAGTTATGATTTTGGTGCACGAACAGTTATCGAACATAACCTCGAACAGCCGAATTTTTCTCAAATTGTTCGTGTTCGCCGAACGGCTCGAACACCGCCCAAAACAGCTCGAATTTGAGATTGGCGAACAGTTCGAGTAGAACAACGCTCATCTCTAGTGTTTATGTCTTGTCACTTGCCACTCTGTTGTAAGCTTCATAATGAAACAGAATGTTTTTTATATGGATGTGCTGTCATTGTGTGATTTATTTCTTCCATGAGCCGTGATGTGTCCAAATAGAATATCCAAACTATTCAGAAAGTGGCCGGACAAGGGGATTTGGAGGATGGTTACTAATACAAAATGTAGATGATAGATAGATTAACAAAAAAAGGAGCTGGAAAAGCCTAAATAAAGGCTCCAGCACACAGACTGCAAACCACCAAGCTATGGCACATAAGTAAGCAAAAAAGAGGGTAGCACTTTATAGAAAATTACATCAAAAATGGTGTATTTATTGGCCCGTGTGAACAGGTGGAAATGCGTCAGCTCAAAAGCAAGTGGATTTTCAACGTAACTAAACAAGCCTTATCAGGCCTAAGAAATCTATTTAATAATGTGAACAGCTTGTATTGTGGAGTCTGCTCCACTTCAGAGTTATCACATATATTGGGAATAACCCTTTCCCGTCTAAGGTAGTTTTCACCTACCTTACCAGGCCAAATTTTTTAAACCAATGTGCTATTTTATGTGGTAATATTTTTTTTCTTGACACGTTGTATTTTATGTTAGTGGTAGATTTAGGTTAATATGATTGGCATTTATATTAAAGAAATAGAAATTTGATGCATATATTTTGAAAAAATCTCCATTTTTGAACTTTGAAATTTTTATGTCCCTAAAAACTTTATTTTTGTGCCATACTGCTGAATTTTTTAAAGTAAATAACATTTACCATATGTCTACTTTAAATAAGCTCTATTTTTAATTGATATTTTTTGTTAGGATTTTTTATAAGGGTTAAAAGTTTAGCAGTAATTTTTCTTTTTCTCAATGAGATTTCCAAACTCTCTTTTTTTTAGGGGCCCTTTACACATTTGAAGTGATTTTGAGGGGCCTATGTCACGTGTACCCCTCAAGATATTCAAAACTGTATTGAGAAATTTTGTATACCCCACAGGGCTTCATGCTGTTAAATGAAAAAATACTTTTTATGCACAAAAATGTTACTTTAGCTCCCAATTTTGTCATTTCAGTAACGGAGCAGAAGAAAATAGACAATTAATTTTGGGCCAACACCCCACATGTGGCTGGAAGATACTTTTTGGACAAACGGCAGGGCTTGAAAGGCAAGGAGCAAAATTTTACATTGGAGCACAATTTTGGCTGGAATAGATTCCATATGCCATGTCACATTTGCAGAGCTCCTGAGGTGCCCAAAGAACGGAAAGCCCCTATAAAAGGCCCCATGTTAGTTACTGCATTCCTCAAGGAATTCAACTAAGGGTATGCTGGCCATTTTAGATCCAAAGATGCTTCACAAAAGTTTATAACATTGGAACAAGAAAAATGTTTTCTATGAAAATGTTACTTTAGCCCCAAATGTCTCAGTACACTGAAATCCCATAAGAGGCTGAAACCTATTTTTGGGGCCCATAGCTGGGTTCAGAAGGAAAGGAGCGCTATTTGGCCTTTGTTAAGCTATTTTGGAAGAGATAGGCTATAAACATCATGTTACATTTGCGGAGCTCCTGAAGTGCTAAAATCCAAAACCTCCCACAATTACCCAAATTATAAAAACTACACCCACTATGAATTCATTTAGGGGTGGGGTGAGCATCTTGAACCCACAGGCATTTCAGAGACTTTTATAACACTAGGCCGTGAAAAAGAAAAAAAAAGTTTTTTTCCACTAAGATGTTGAAGAAGCCACAAATTTTCATTTTTACAAGGGTAACGTTGAGTACATCAATACTCCATATGTGGTCGGAGACTACTCTTTGGGCTCAGAAGGGAAGAAGCGCTATAAAACTTTTGGCTCACAATTTTACCTGGAATAGATTGCAGATGACATGTCACATTTCAAGAGCCCATAAGGTGAGAAACCCACAAAAACTCCCATAATTTAACCCATTTTGGAAACTGTATCCCTCAAGGAATTCATTTCTGGGCGTAGTGAGCATCTTAAACCGGGTGACAAGTCACTAAACACTTGGAGGTGAAATTGAAGGATGACATTTTTTCAACCAAAATGTTGGTTTAGCCCCAACGTTTTGAAAGGATAACAAGAAAAATTGGACCCTATAAATCATAATACAATTTTCTCCTGAAAATACAAATCTCCAGTATGTGGCCAGAATGGTTTGGGGTGCCATATCACATCAGCAGAACGCCTGATGTACCAGAAAAGCAGAAACCCCCAAAGTGACCACATTTAAAAAAAAACTGTACCTTTCAATGAATTTAGAGGTATAGTGCACATGTTGACACCACATGTGTTTCACTGAATTTTATTAATTCATCAGCAGGAGATTATCACAGCCTGACTAGGTCTCATGTGCAGGCCAGTCAGGTTAATCTGTGTAACCCCGCCCCTACCACTGATTGGCAGTTTTCTGAAACTGTACAATGTACATAGGAAGCTGCCAATCAGCGGTGGGGGAGGGGTTACATCGAGCTCAGCATTTATAGCGCTGCTATATCAACAGCAGATAAAGCATGGATTATATCAAAACTGTACCAAGCTGTCCAGTAAGTGATACATTGCTTGAATCAGGCTTTCTTGCCCTATATTATGCTGCTTTCAGATTACATAGCAAAAACCTGCAGTCAGATTCCCTTTAATAGTGTATATAAGTAATAAGTTGCTTGTAAACTAAAATTTGGTTATACTTTTTTGTTGGTGGCTTAAGTTTTATTCAGTTGAGGTTTCTCTGTGTACATTTAGAAGCACATTCATTTAGACTGGCGTTACGCACATAAGTTTTAATGAAGGGGCTTGCTGGAGTACAATGTGCCTTATTCATTAAGTAGAGTATGACTCTTAATGGACTAGGTGTATCTGATAACCAGCATGCGCTGTAGCCAAACGTGTCCTCCAATTAGTGACTGGAGTACACTTCTGGAGTAAGTTACACCACTAGAGTGGCATAATGTATCATGATTGGAGTAGCCGCGCCCCGTCTATATCCTGCACATTCTATCTCATAATAGTGGAGCTGGCGTTTATGCTAAACATTGCAACTTATTAAGGAGTAGTGATGAGCGAGCACTAAAATGCTCGGGTACTAGTTGCTCGAATCGAGCAAATTGGAATGCTCGAGTGCTCGACCCCAGCAACGAGCCCAATTTAAGTCTATGGTAAACTCGAGCATTTTTTCGGTGGCACCCCCCCACCCCGGAGGTCTGCAGGGGGCCAAAAACTGTCCAAATCAATAAGAACAGTGCTCAAATGGCATGGGAACAGCATGGGGAAGACCCCTGGAAGCATCTCTGACTCCCAGGTCACTGCTGTGAACAATGTTGTCAGAGTATTACCCCACTTTTACGGATTCACAATGAAACATGCAAAAACTAAACCAAAATAGATTTTCGTGGGAAAAATGTCAAGGAACATCCTTTCCAAGGTAATGACTTGTATATAAGGCAAAATAAATAACCAAAAACAAAAATGCTCCTCAATGCGCCCTTGTGAATAGCTTCACTGACACACTGCTACAAACTGCAAATGGAAGACAATATTTTACACGCTTGCTACAAATGGCTGGATTTGTACCGCAGTTATATGTGATATGTCTGATGGACGCCTACTGTTTTAAATAGCGGGCTTGTAGTTTCCTATTATTCACAGCGACCACGTGTGAATAGCTTCACTGACACACTGCTACAAACTGTAAATGAAGGATAATATTTTCCACGTTCACTACACATTTCTGAATTTTTATCGCTGTAAATGGGATCACGTCTGATGATGGAAAAGATCTGGCTGTATTCTGCAGTGCTAACAAGCAAATGGAGAAGTAAAGTGGTGTACTCTGGATTGCTTTTTTAAGCAAATGATCAGGATTAACATAAAAAAAATAGCTCTGGCCCCTGATATCTGGGGCTATGTCTATGGATATCTGTAACAGCAGGAGCAGACAGAACGTGCAGTGGACCCTCTTGTGCTGTGTACACTGCCACAAACCCTGCCTGCCTGCCTGATGTGAGAGTGTGAAATGTGATAACAGCTGGAGAGCTCTAGGACCCTGTGACTTTTGCATGGCTGGGCTCAGAGGAGGGGCAGGGCTAGAAACTGTGTGTATTTTGAGAGCGTCTGATGTGTGAGTCTAGACAGGAAGTCTGTGAGAAGGAGCTGCAAGAAGATGCTGTCTTTGCTCTCTTCTGTGTGGAGTTTGTTTACCCCTTCCTCTGTTTAAGAACAAGTGCTGAGCTGGGGAAGCTGTGTGGCTCTGTGGAGTTTTGTGAAAGTCCATGCTGAGTGGATTATAGACTTTGTGCTTGGGGAGTCACTGTCGGGTGATGAAGAGGCTGAGCAATCCATCTCTGTGACTGAACACGTGTATGGTGTACTGGATAACAGTGAGAGACTTCGGGAGGAAAGACGATTTCTGGTGCTATTTCCACTGAGAGGATATTGACAAGACTTTGTGAAGAGATCTTCCCAGACCTTAATCTGAGGCTACAGGACTAAAGTCCCCGGCGTGTGGGCTCGGCATCGGCCGACAAGACAAGGAATTTTTGCTGTTTTGTGAACTCTGTTTTTGTTTTGGCGCCAAAGTTTTCCGGGACTAGCTGCAGCCACCGCGATTCACAGGCCTGTGATAGACTGCATCCGAGGTTAACGGTACCATAACTTTAAGATATCCGGATATCCTAATAATAAGAGCAATTGATATAGTTTCTTGCATTACTATTGTTTATAGTGGTAGGATTGTATGCAGTGTGCCATCTCAGGGGGTCCCCATATACCGCCCTCACTAGTCTGACACTGTGTTTAGGTAAAATTGTTCCAGATCTTTAGAATAATTTACATGAGCTGGAAACCTTGAGATTGGCACATTGATTTCAGCTCTTGCTGATTGTGTGTATCTAGTAGAGGTAGTGTCCCAGGCAGAACCTGAGACTGATTCATCCAATACAGAATTTTAGTCTAATCCCTGTTTTAGTAAAGAAAGTGTTGTTTATTTCTGTCTCTGTCTCAGTTTGTGACTCACTGGATCTCTCTCGGACCACCGGTAATTACACCTAACTCGTGCTATCAGGATTAATATATGCAGCTGGATTAGTCCTCAGAAGGACTGTTAGTTCAGATGGATATATATATATACATACTCCTGAAGTACCACTACCTATATGTAACTATTACACCGCCAATTCTCTCCCTCACACAGCAGGACCTCTCCGTACTCTGCCTGTTTCCGGGATAGACTTTGATGAGCATAGCGGCGCCCGGTCTTATATAGACTCGATGACGCTATTCGGCCAGCCAATCACTGTAATGCCACAACCAACATGGCTATGACATTACAGTGTGTGGCAAACAATCCCTGCATGGTCATTGGCTCTCTAAAGAGAGCCAAACATGCAGGGCGGGGAACAGAGCTCCCGCCCGAGCAACCCCGAAAATACTCGCCGAGCATGTCGAGCAGGGTGATGCTCAGGCGAGTACCGAGCAGTGGTGAGCACGCTCGCTCATCACTGTTAAGGAGTTTTACACAATTCCAACATAAACCCCTTAATGAATCAAGCCCTTAGTCTATATAAGGGTTGTCCACTACTAGGACCAACCCTTCTCAATCACTATGTTTCCACAAAGTAAAATAATAGGAGCTATACTCACCTCCGGTGCTGGCACCATTCCAGCTGGATCACTGAGGGGCTCCTGCAGGAACTGAGCAGTCAATGTCTTTGATCCTAGCTGTTATCTTTAATTTACCTCTTTGATGCCGCAACCTATAGTATCAGTGGCATCTAGGTTGTTAAATAAAGTTAGGGGGCTTTCTTAGTCAATAAACCTACACAATGGCCCCCACAGCTGCAATGTTAAATCATGCCTCGCAGCATCGCGCAATGAAGCAACCAGGTTCACGTTCTGTATAGGGACTAAAATAAAAAAAGTAAAACAATAAAATAAAATGTTTATAAAAAAAAATAACATACATCCCTGTTCTTTGATGTGGACTTGGGAACTGAGCTGGCAGATGACGGCTGTGTTATTCAGCTATCATCTGCTTCTAACAGTAGTGAATGGAGGGAAGCTCCACCTGCGGCTGCTACACCCCCCCAGCATCTTAGTGCACGCTGCCTTAGATCTTATCTTTATGGCACAAGGTAATGGAAATCTTTGACAATGACGATATCTTTTATAATGTAACCTCTGAATCTATTGTCTATTATTACCTTTTCTTGTTACATGTTATACCTACTATTGTCACTGACTTACCTTATAAGGTTATTACCTTGAAAGCCACATGTTATACCTACCTTTGCTATCAATGCTCCTTATGTGAAGGTACCTTTTGATACGATCTATGCTTGGTTTTTTACCATTATATTACCTGGCCGGAAGCTTACACTCACATTTGTGATACAATCTATGCTGGTTTAGGGATGTTAGTCTCCTTGCAGGATCTTTACCATCTCATCCTGCCTCTATAGCTGTCCTCTCCTATCCCCAACCCCTCCCCTCCTTTCCTTATTTATTGTCTTTGTATAACTTTAAATATCATTTAATAAAATTTATATTTTATGATACAAAATCCCTTTTATGTCATTTTGGGTCTACCAACAGGCGGATTGAGATACAAATAGGGGAGATTCTCCCCCTATATTTAACCTCTTCTTCCCAAAATAGATTACATGTAGGGTTGCCATGACAGCCTTGGGTCTGCTGAACACGCCAGTGCTTGTCATGACAGTACTCCTTTGAACACCAGCCTATGGAGAGTAGGAGACTGTGATTTTTGATATATAAAGAAGCAGGGCTGTCATCAGGAATTTCAGCACCCCATTCTGGCAATATTTTCGAGCCCCCTTGAAACTCCACCCCAGCTTCGCCTCCATCTCTTGAATCTTCCACACTCCCACCACCCAATCTTGGAAAAACTCCACTTCTGCACCACGTCCTTACCAATCACACATTAACAGTTCCCATCAAACACTATATCACATACATAGCCAGCAGCTTTTGTTTTGGCCAAAAGATTTTTTAAGCCTGCCACCACGACAAGGTAGACTCCTTTGGCAGGGCCCTACTCTACTCTAACCTATTAAACATTTCTTAAAATATCCAATACTCTGTTTAGTGATATTTTTCTTTATTTTTCTTTAAGGGAATGTGTCACATACATTTTTAAACTAATTGAAATCAGATTGTGATAATTTTTTATAATCTGTATTTCTGATTGCAGATTATTGTATTCTGTTTTCTGTACATTTATGGAAGCTGCTCTCTTGCCTATTTGGAGATATGGACATTAGACATTATAGGGGACTCTATGTATTTCCTTGGGACAGTTTTCCTTCCATGTTCTTATATTAGGGACATGAAGATGTCATTGTGCAGGAAAGGGGAAGAGGTGAGCTGTGACACGACCTAATGTGAATGGTGGATTCTGTTATCTCTCATTGTAATCCTGCTTGTTATAATAATGAGGTGACTGATGAAAAGGGATCTCTTCTGGATGTGTCAGTCTATTAGAAAAGCAGTTTCTGAATATTTATTATTTTGTGATATAAGGGGTGACAAACTTTAAAGTAAATTCTTCCAAAACTTTAAGCTATGATTAAAAGGATTGGCCATTTTCTGGTTATTGTTGACCAATGTGTTTGAGAGGATGATAAGGCACTTACTAATATGGCCTTTCTTGAATTTTGGCACTAAATATGAGATATGGGAAATAGAAATATAGTCTATATTGAATTTTGTCACTAAGTGCCTTTTATTCCTCTTACAAACACATTGGTTAACAATAACCAGAGAGTGGTCAATGCCCTTAACATAAAAGCTTCGGAACACATTCCCACTAAACATTTCGCTCTTTTTCACGAGAGTCATTTAGTTAAATCCTTTGGTCAATTATGTAAAGTGCAAATTATAGTGTCAGTAACAAAACAAACAGAAAACAAAACAATGACAACATGTATAACCAATTAATACAATGAAAATAAGGTCATTTTGTGAGGTCAGGAAAATGCAATATAAAAACAACAAACAGTATTGCACACGATCTAAGGAACTGAACCATAATAATAAAGACGTATTTCCATAAATCTAAGAACAACAAACAATAGTGCGCTCTATCCTAAAAACTGAGCCCTAATATTAAATGGGTATTCCCATCTGGGGTACGGATAGTGCATCGCAGGGTCAGTCAGGTGCAGGTCCCACAACTGAAACATTACTAACTGATCTGTTACATCTGTCTAATGCTAGGACTTTGGGTCAGTAATCCCGCAGTCAGGCTAGGACACTCATCCATAATACAGGGGAACCTACATGGCAATAACACACTAATGTAAAACTGGCTGCAATGTAGAAGATGTGAAGATGCAAATTTACATGTATGGAACAGGCAGTCGTTTTACCTTCTGGTTAGAAAAATCCTTAATCAGGTCTTTAATATTCAGGCGTCTGGAGAGCTCATGCTCAATTGACAGAAGGGCTCGGCTGTTTAACCGTTATTCTGTCATTGTAGGACGCAGATAGTTCTTTACCAATGAGAGATTGCTAAATGCTATCTGTACTTCTGCTACTGAAAGTGGTAGGATGCTAAAAATTCTGAGTGCAATACACACCTCTCCATATATTCCTTGAAGCTCGAATTTGTAGATGGCGTTTAGTAAATCCAGTGGACCCATATTTTCTGTAAATGTACCTTCATAAACTGTCCGAAGATGTTGCAGCTCAGAAAGTAACGATGATGTTTAGATCCTTAGAGTATGCAGAGATCAATTCTTCAGTGGATGCCACCAGATTGTTTTTCACTAATTGTCCTCACCTTAAGAACTGGAGCAAACAACTTGCAGACATATTCCATTGATCTGAGGCGCTGGTGAAAATGAGAAATTATAGTGTCCATTGCCACAAGAAGGCCATTAGCTTTGAAGTGCTCTTCAGGATTTGCAGCTTCATGATGCTTTGACTTTCTTTGGCACTATTGTTGAGCATTCAATAGGTCCTTTGCAATCTGGAATCTGCTACCAAACCAGCTTCAGAAAGCAGAGTGGGACACTTTTCCCTGAGTAATATCGTTTCTTCAGAGAGAGGTTTAATGTTGGCAGCTCCAACTTCCAAAAGAGACAGATCTAGATTGTAGTATTTTTTTTCTCTCCTCAAAAGTTGTAAGAACTTTTACCCAAAATGTTGCTAAAATCACTGCCCTGAAAGACAAAAAATAGTCTTAGACATCTTCAGCTTCTGAATGTGCATCATTTGTAAGTTTTCCGTAAGAAAGAACTTCATCAAGAAACTTCAAAATGCTTGGCAGCCTCTATTCTTGAGCTCCACCGGGTGTCACTTAGACCATGTAAAGGCCTTCCAACTGCATCAAGTTGGAAGACCGTTGCTAAACAGAATGTATAGCCGGTTTAGGCTTCAAAAAAAGTCTTCATTTCAGGACAGCTTGCAACAGCATGAACACCCACAAAGTTTATAGAATGGGCAGTACAAAGACTAAAGAGAACCCTTGGAAATATCACTAGAATTTTGGCCCTTACACCTTTAATCCTACCAGACATGTTTGCTCCTTTATCATATACCTGGCCTCTGCAGTTTTTAGGTCAATGGCATGCTCATTCAGTCTTGATATAACCATGTCCTCAATTTCTTCTCGTGTCTTCTGAGAAAAAAATGTATGTCTCTCTGGAGACATACCTCAAAAGTACAACGTTCTGTTCAGTGCGTGAGACGTCTGAAGTAGCATCACAAATAAAAATAAATAGCTTCTTTCCTATCTGAAAATATGGCATCCAGGACATGTTTTCTATAAATATTTATAAATTTATTTTGCATTGTCCAGGATTTCCAAAGTTCCAAGAAAATTGCCGTTATGTAGATCTCAAATTCTCTGCAATATTCCCCTGAAAGCCATGTTGCATTAACCTAATTGCAGTGTCGCATCCAAAAGTCTTTCTAGAAGAGTCACGAGCTTCTCCGCTTCCTTCGCTAAACTTCATTGCATCTCAAAGTCAACAGCATGGCCATCTAGGGCATTTTGGAGTGTTCTCCAACTCCAGTAGTGCTTCCTGTTCTGTGCAATATGTTCATGCTCTGGTAACTTGAGGTACAGGCGATGCCATTTGAAAACCAAAGGATTAAAACCTTCTTTCTGATAAAGTCTGCTCCCAGTCTTGATTCTCTGATCAACAGAAAATGCCATGCACGCTACACAATACATTGCTTTCTTACTTGGGCTCCATGTTAGCCAATCCAAGAAAAAATGTTCACGCCCATTAGATGACTTGGCATATAGGAGAAAGTCACTAAAAGAACGGTCATCAACATCCTTAGGCAGAGATTGTACTATCT
Organism: Phyllobates terribilis; assembly: GCF_046119375.1. Taxonomy (NCBI): domain Eukaryota; kingdom Metazoa; phylum Chordata; class Amphibia; order Anura; family Dendrobatidae; genus Phyllobates; species Phyllobates terribilis. The sequence continues at coordinate 546,628 of NW_027363258.1, forward strand.
GCTTCAATACTTCGTTATTAGAAAGCCCTGAAAATACAATCTTCTCCCTTTCCTTGTCCATGATGACATCTGGCCACATTGCTGGGTCTTTCCAATTGATTTCTTCTCCTTGTAATGTTACATGAGTGCACTCCTCTGAAGAAAACGACTCTGTGTAGTAGAGGCAAGAGAGCCTTTAAGAGAACTCTTACATGATGCTTCAAAGATGGAGAGAGACTGCCATCTGCTGTCCAGACACAGTCAAGCGGAACCAAGATATACAAGAGAAGTTGAAGAGAGAGCAGATTTAGATGCTGGACCCGGTCAGGTGACTTCCAGGAAGGAGTTCCTGGAGATAAGAGGCCAGCGCGCCAAGCCTGAGGAGTTTTTGGCACCAAGCAGCAGAGAGAAGCAGACGTGCTTCCTGCATGCTGAGAAGCCCTGCGTGGCAGGCCTAAGCCGGAGGCCTGTGAGGTGCCATAGCCGGGCAGCGGTGGATGAGCTCCGGATCCCTCACAGATGTGACCCGAGTGCTGTACCTACTGAGGAGAGTCGGAACCTGCTTGCGGTGCTGAGTGAGTTTGCGGAACCCGACGTCACCCGCCGACAGACGAGGTCTGGACCCCCCTATCCCTGGCTTGAGAGACTGCCTCCAACAGCCAGGAAGAGAGGAGTTGAGAGACTGCTGGGCCAGGAAAGTCACGCCAGTGAAAGCAGAAGAGCTGCATACGTGAACAGGGCCGTCACTTCTTCTGTTCACTCACGGTACCGGGGCCAGTTGGGTTTAGGTACTCAGGTTGGGAGGGGAACAGTTGGGGCGGAAGAAGCTAAACTTACTTTAATTGATTTTGTCCGGAAAAGACTTGCGGCCTAGGTGGAATAACCGGTGACCCCACTAGAGTCATATACAGAGATAAAGAACTGACGTGGTGACTCCCCTGACTGGGTGCACCACATTACTTTGAGAGACTTCATATTTTGCTAATATATCAAATTACTGTTCAATACCCTTGTTGTTATCCCCTTGCTCAAAATACCTGTTTTATATATACATAAACTGTTTATAATCATCTCTGACTTTCCCTGCCTTGTGTCTCTGTGCGTTGCATTCCGGCACCTGCATTACATTTGGCGTAGTCGGCAGGATGCAACATTCAGACGCAGAGATGGCAGATCAGTCTGGGGCTGGGGCTGGCCGGAACCATATACCCCTGGGGGCTATGCTCAATCATCTTCCCAAATTCACGGGAGATGGCATGTCACTGTGGGACTGGGTAGAAAGACTGAGAAGTGTGCTACGTATGTATCCCCTTGATCCCCCAGCCCAGGCGGAACTGGCCCTCCTAACCCTTGATGGGGAGGCCCGGCAAACTGCGATGTACCGCCCACCTGGGGACCATGACACCGTGGACAAAGTGATAAAAATCCTAGAGGACATGCACGGTGACACCACAAATCTGGGACACTTGCGCCTACGGTTGTTTCAGCGGGTCCAAGGGGAACATGAGACCATAAATCAATATGTTAATGCATTACAGGAAGTGACGGCCCATATCACTAAGAAGACTCGAGATGGGAACCAAGGACTGGGACCATTGGATAAAGTGTTGCGTGACCAACTGATTTCTGGCTTGAAAGACCCTTTCCTGAGGCAGATCTTGATGGAGCGGCTGCGTTTGAGCCCTGATCTGGGCTTCCTGGAGGTAGGGGTTGAAGCTAGAGTCCTGGAGAAAGAAGTTCCTGTTCTCAAAGCCACAGTTAGAAGTCATGAAGCAATTACCCCTGGATTCACCAACAAGGAGCCTGACTGGGTACGGGAGATACGTCAGGAAATTCGAGATATTCGGGGTGAGCTGAACACTATTAGAAAGGCCCCTACTGCCTCCTTGCTGATGCATCCTACTGCCCCACATGGGTAGAGACCAGAGCAAGAAAGATGTTCCTACCAGGCCCCAACACATCATGTACCAGACCTATCGGTAGAATGAGGACCAGAGTGTTGGACCTGCAATGGTAGGGGGCATATCTCCAAAGACTGTCCAAACCGAGAAAGGAGGAGGCGGGGGCAGCCGTTAAACTAAGATGCCCCACGGTTGTGGAGCATACTGTGGGGTATCGAGCGTCAGAAAGTGGAAGAGGGAGCTCTGAAGACATTGTCTCTGAGAGGCCCATTATCTGGGCTGAATTTAATGGGCAGCGGATCCACTGCCTAATGGACACTGGGTCTCAGGTGACCACTATGCCTGAGGCGTATTTCCAAAGCCACTTTCCTGAAGTTGCTTGTTCCTGGCAGGATCCCACTGTCAAGCTGGTGGCTGCTAATCAACTACCTATCCCAGTAGCGGGAGTAGTATGGATGTCTGTCCGAGCATGTGGAAAGGACCTCAGTCGGAAGGGGATAGTACTGACCACAGGGCCCGAAGGCGATGGGCCCATTGTAACTCTGGGCATGAATGTGCTGAAGGAGGTCGGACAGTTCCTGGCCGAGGGCTGTAACAAAAACAACTGGACCGCGCCACTCGTGACCCAGCTAACAAGAGAGTATTCCAGCATCTCGTGTGGGTCAGTCAAATTCAAAAATTGCCCGCTACCTCTCAGTACCTTGGTAAGGTATCGATACCACCTGAAGCCACAATGACACTGCCAGTGGGACAGACTGTACTCACTTTACGGGTGCTGGCACTTGTGTCCTTAGTGTGCGTGGACCTTCAAATTGAACCAGTGGAGGGAGAGGAAGCGCCCTCAGGACTCCAAGTTGCTCGGACCCTGGCCACCGTGCGGCAGGGTCGAGTGCCCGTGCGTTGCATCAATCTAAGTGGCATGAGTTTACAGTTTTTGCCCCGACAAGAGGTGGCGTGAGTCTGTATAATGCCAGAGGCCCTTACCAGAGCTGACACTATAGGGCTGGCACCTGTGGAAGGAGAGCCATGGACCCTGGAGGTGTCCCTCAACAGCCAAGAGAATGGAAGAGAACCGTTGGCTGGGCGCCACCTCTTGGAGAAAATGGAGGCTAATCTTACTGAGTTTTCTGCTGGACAAGTAAGGCAGATCGAACAACTTCTACAGAGATATGATGGAGGGTTTGCACAACATGAAGACGATTTTGGGTGCACTCGGGACATTCAACACGAAATACCCACCGGAAATACTGCTCCCATTCGAGAGAGATATTGGCAGATCCCGCCTCAAATGAACCAGGAGGTGAAAGAGCTGTTGGCCCACATGTTGCAGAACGGCGTAATCCGCGAAAGTCAGAGTCCTTGGGCGGCTCCTATCGTGCTGGTCCAGAAGAAGGATGGTACCCTGAGATTCTGTGTAGACTATCGGAAGCTGAATGCCTGTACAGTATGGGACTCCTATCGACTCCCCCGAATTGAAGAGTCTCTATCTGCGCTAGGATGCCCCAAGTTCTTCTCTTCCCTCGACCTGGCCAGTGGCTATTGGCAGGTCCCAGTAGCTGAGAAGGATCGTCCGAAGACAGCTTTTGTTCTCCCTATGGGCCTGTTTGAGTTCAATCGGATGCCGTTCTGGCTAACAAATGCACCGGGAACCTTCCAAAGACTGATGGAGAGATGCTTGGGGGACCTCAACTTTGAAGCCACTTTAATATATCTGGACGATATCATTATCTATTCCGCTACCGTTTGAAGATCATCTCTGACGACTGGAACAAGTGTTAGAACGGCTTCGGAGGCACGGCCTGAAAATTAAGCCTCGTAAGTGTCGTCTCTTCAAGCAGGAAATTGAATATCTGGGGCACACTGTGTCCAGTGAGGGAGTGCACCCCACTGCGGAGAAAGTAGCTGCCGTGCAGAAGTGGCCCACACCCGCCAATCTAAGAGAACTGAGGGCATTCCTGGGGCTCGCTGGATACTACCGCAGATTCATTAAAGACTTCGCTAAGATTGCGATCCCGCTCAATGAATTGCTGAGAGGAACGGCTGGGGGAACCAAGCGGCAGCCCATTCAGTGGGGCCCACGACAAGAAGAGGCAATCCGAGCATTGAAAATGGCGCTAACGGATGCCCCAATTCTGGCCTATGCTGACTTTTCGCAGCCTTTCGTGTTGTACACTGATGGAAGCTTGCATGGACTGGGAGCAGTGCTGGCTCAAGTGCAAGGAGGAAAAGAGCGGGTGATTGCGTGTGCCAGCAGGTCGCTCCGCGATACGGAGAAGAATCCGGACAACTACAGTTCGTTCAAGCTGGAGCTACTGACACTGGTGTGGGCCATGACCGAGAAATTTGCTGAGTACTTGTGGGGGTCAGAAGTGCAAGTGTGGACAGATAACAACTCTTTGGCCCACTTGGAGAACGCCAAGCTGGGCGCGCTAGAGTAGCGGTGGGTCGCAAGGATGTCCAAATACCAGTATAAGATCGCCTATCGGTCCAAGGCTCTGAACACTCATGCAGATGCCCTGTCCCGGGTTACTTAGACGGGCATGAAGAGGGATAGAGATTCCGGATTTCAGCCAGTTTGCTGCTGCTGTGGTCGACGCCCAGGAGACCAGAGAGGAGCCGAGGCCCACTCAAATCCTGGGCCGCTCAAGAGACGAGTGGATACATCTGCAACAATCCGACCCAGAGCTGGCAAAGCTGAGAGAATGGGTCGCCCTTGGTCAAAGACCCGACCAGGAGGCCAGGGCCGCTTCCCTACCAACTACCCTACAAATCCTAGGCCAGTGGGAGAGGCTCTTCCTGAAGGATGGCTTGCTATGCCGAAGAATCCAGCTACCTCGAGAGTTTGATGTTACCTGGCAGGTAGTAGTTCCAGAGGCGCTGGTAACACAGGTAGCCCAGAAGGCTCATAGAAGAGGTGCTCACTTCTGTGTGGAGAAGACCTTTCAGTGGTTGCAATGGCTGGTGTATTGGCCTCAACTGCAGCAAAAAGTTGAAGGGGTCAGCCGAACATGTTGCCAGTGTGAGTTGAGCAAACCCCTGGAACAAAGGGCTCCCATTCAGGCCATCCGAACTTCTGCACCCTTGGAAGTCCTGATGATTGACTATCTGATGATCGGAACTTCATACAATGGTTACGGACACTGGTAATGACTGATCACTTTACCAAGTTCGCAGTAGTGAAGCCTACCAAAGACCAGACAGCAGAAGCCGCAGCTAAGGCCATCTGTCAGGATTTCATCCGGATTTATGGGTGTACGAAGCGAATACATTCTGACCAAGGGGCCTGCTTCCAAGGACGAGTGATGGATGAACTATACCGTATCTATGGGATCGACCGATCCCGAACGTCTTACCACCCTCAAGGGAACGGCGCATGCGAGCGCTTCAACCGAACCCTGTTGCAAATGTTGCGAACGCTGGAAGCGGACAAAAAGATGAAGTGGCCCGAATTTGTGTCCGAACTGGTGTGGGTGTATAATAATCGAGTTCATGCGACTACTGGCTACACCCCTTACATGTTGCTGTTTGGAAGGAGTGGACGAGAAATTACTGAACTAGAGCTAGACTCAGAAGACTCCAGCACGGGCAGTAGCCCGAGTACCTGGATTCGAGAGCACAAGCGCCGGCTTCATACGGTGAGAAGATTGGTCTCTCAGAAGTTTCAGGAAGTAGAGGATGCAGATCGGCCCCCGACCTCAGGTGGATCACTCCAGCCAGGAGACCGTGTGCTGGTCAGGGCCAAACGATTTGGGAGTAAACTGGACCATCGTTGGGAGGCGATACCATATTGGGTGGTGAAGAAGATTCACCCCGACAACCCAGTCTACGAGGTAAGGCCCGAAGGGGATGACGCTGCGACACCCAGGGTGTTGCACCGTAATATGCTGCGACCTTGCTCTTCTGAAGCAGAGGCCTGTAACGAAGTTGGGCCTTCAAACAAATTGGCTGAGGTTTCGCATACCGGAACCTTGGGGGATGAAGAAGGATGGGCCACAATGAAGTTGGGCCTGTCAGAACCGTCGATGCAAACCCCGAGTAGGACCCTGAATGAATCAAGAAGTGACTTGCAATCCCCAGAGGTTGATTGATCGGATATCCCAGAGTCACCTCCGCAGGAGGAGCCCCGCAGAACTGAGCGGGCTAATGCCGGAATTCCTCCTAATCGGTATGCTCAAGAAGAGTTTATCTGGTCTCAGATCCAACACAAAACGCAGGAGTGTGCCCAACACAAAACGCAGGAGTGTGCCCAACTCCTGTCTGAGCTTGCATTGTCTAGAAAGAGACGTCAATCCTGCAAGAAATCCACTTGCCCGAGGACTGGCGAACAAAAAGGAGGGAGGAATGTAGTAGAGGCAAGAGAGCCTTTAAGAGAACTCTGACATGATGCTTCAAAGATGGAAAGAGACTGCCATCTGCTGGCCAGACACAGTCAAGCGGAGCCAAGATATACAAGGGAAGTAGAAGAGAGAGCAGATTTAGATGCAGGACCCGTCAAGGTGACTTCCAGGAAGGAGTTCCTGGAGATAAGAGCCAAGCGCGCCAAGCCTGAGGAGTTTTTGGCGCCAAGCAGCAGAGAGGAGCAGACGTGCTCCCTGCATGCTGAGAAGCCCCGCGTGGCAGGCCTAAGCCGGAGGCCTGCCAGGTGCCATAGCTGGACGCCGGTGGATGAGCTCCAGATCCCTCACAGATGTGACCTGAGTGCTGTACCTACTGAGGAGAGTCGGAACCTGCTTGTGGTGCTGAGTGAGTTCGCGGAACCCGACGTCGCCCGCCGACAGACAAGGTCTGGACCCCCCTATTCCCGGCTTGAGAGACTGCCTCCAACGGCCAGGAAGAGAGGAGTTGAGAGACTGCTGAGCCACGAAAGTCACGCCAGTGAAAGCAGAAGAGCTGCATACGTGAACAGGGCCGTCATTCTTCTGTTCACTCACGGTACTGGGGCCAGTTGGGTTTAGGTACTCAGGTTGGGAGGGGAATAGTTGGGGCGGAAGAAGCTAAACTTGCTTTAATTGATTTTGTCCGGAAAAGACTTGCGGCCTAGCGGGAATAACCGGTGACCCTCGCTAGAGCCATATATAGAGATAAAGAACTGACGTGGTGACTCCCCTGACTGGGTGCACCACATTACTTTGAGAGACTTCGTATTTTGCTAATATTTCAAATTACCGTTCAATACCCTTGTTGCTATCCCCTTGTTCAAAATACCTGTTTTATATATACATAAACTGTTTATAATCATCTCTGACTGTCCCTGCCTTGTGTCTCTGTGCGTTGCATTCCGGCAACTGCATTACATCTGCACTTTGGCCGCAAGATTGTCCTTCATATACATGTTCTAAAATGGAACATGAACATGAAGGCATTGGCTCTTCTTCCATCTCCATAAAAACAGTGGGAGGGAGCATTTTGTGAGAAGGACTCTTTGGTGACATGGTACTGGACCGTGTTTCCGCAGATTCTTCTGTTACTGCACCAGTTGGCATAGCTGCACCCTCTTTTTACGAGTGGGTGTGCGCGTGCACCTCATCACTTTGAGGCCTTCAACTCCTATTGTGCCGCAAGAACCAGGGTTCGCCGGCAGCTTGGGAACAAAGAGCGGGTCGGCAGTGTCTGATGTCACTGATGTCAGATGAGGCCAGCCCACTCTGCTGCGGCCATACAGTGTAAGTAGCTGCGGCTGTGAGTGACTGGGGCCCAGATCTTAATAAAGCTGACGCGGCTTCAGTCACTGCTCAGTACATAGTAATCGGCTGCTGACTGACAGTGTAAAATGTTCTGCGTATAGCTATGATTATAATGGAGTGCAGATATTGTGGTGCATATACTTACCGCCAGTTTATGAGTAGATCTGCTGACTCCTTTATCTTCGATGTCTTCCATTGGGATCCGCTGTCAACTTTATGCTCAGCTGCATAAAAAAAAATCCGGCCTCCTCCTCCCCTTAATAGCTGGCCATCGCACGCCATGTTATTTCTTGTTAGCCCAAGACAGCACCGAAAGATGGAGCTGTCATGAGCAAGAGGAAAATCCAATTACCGGTTAGTATACTTACCGCCAGCATATGAGTAGATCTGCTGGCATCTCTTTCTTTCACTGGGATCCACTGTCATCTTTATGCTCACTTGTAAAAAAAAAAAAAAAAAAAAATCCGGCCTCCTTCCTCCCCTTGATAGCCGGCCATCACACACCTTTTCCCAACACCCATGACAGCTTTTTCATGAGAGTGAGGAAATCTTACTACCGGTAATGGTAAAAATGATCATAGACATGTGCAATGATGTTTGTTTAAAAAAAAAATCCGGCCTCCTCCTCCCCTTAATAGCCGGCCATCGCACACCATGTTATTTCTTCTCAGCCCAAGACAGCACCGAAAGTTGGAGCTGTCATGAGCAAGAGGAAATCCAATTACCGGTTATTGTAAAAAGTTCTGCACATGTCAATGATTATAGTGAAGCGCAGGTGTTGTGGCGCTTATACTTACCGCCAGCATATGAGTAGATCTGCTGGCATCTCTTTCTTCCACTGGGATCCACTGTCATCTTTATGCTCACCTGTAAAAAAAAAAAAAAAAAAAAAAAAATCCGGCCTCCTTCCTCCCCTTAATAGCCGGCCATCGCACACCATGTTATTTCTTCTTAGCCCAAGACAGCACCGAAAGATGGAGCTGTCATGAGCAAGAGGAAATCCAATTACCGGTTAGTGTAAAATGTTCTGCACATGTCTATGAGTATAGTGAAGCGCAGGTGTTGTGGCGCTTATACTTACTGCCAGCGTATGATTACAATATCTGGCTTCTCCATCTTTAGAGTCTGTTTTTGGGGTCCCTCAGTGTTGTGTCCATGGTTATCTTCATTCCAGCAGTTTTTCCAGATGATCAGTGATGTTCACTCTTCGGTTCTTCAAGGTCTTCTGGAGGCTGAGGAAGACAGCTCGCTCTGGTGACTATGGAGCTGGTGTCTTGACAAGGGTTTCCATGTTGACAAAAGAAAATCCCTTGAACATGGCCTGGTCCTTTGCTGATAGAGGTGACTTTTTGGCCTCTGCTGCTTCTAATTTCTCCAGATGGTGTGGTCGAGAACGGTGATGAGCTTTAGATGGCTATAAAACAAAAAAAGAATCATAACATTAAGAATATGACTTTTTATCACATTCCTGGTTTTAAACTGCACTAAAATGACCAAAATCTTAATCCTTCTGGAGAAGGATGATGTCCACATTAACTTGAAAGTGAAAAGTGAAATGATCTGAACCATCAGACCAGGACCTGCAGCTCTGGATGATGTTGATTTAACAATGTTAGTGTCAGCGGTAAATAATACTCAACAGAAAGTCAACACCAAAAAATGATAGAAACAACTATCAGCTTTCAATAAGTGTTCTCTACCCATCATTGTTTCCCCTATGCAGAGATGATGGTGCAATGTGATCTGCTCATATACTTACTACAGGGATGCGAGGTGGAGGCACTTTCAGGGCTTCCACAGAGACCCAGTCAATACACTGGAAAAACACCTGCTCTCTGATGTTACCATGGACTCCTAAGCGTCTGGCAGGATCTTTCTGTAGGAGCTAAAAACAATAAAGTAAAACCCATGAAGGTAAGCGGTAGAGGCAATAAAACATTCTCACAACTTCACCATTTAAATGAATATTGTACAACCCATAGTACTAATAACCTGGAACTATACTGACCTGTTTAATGATGTCATCAATGCCGGAGGATGCCTCATCGAGTGTCAGATGGAACGTACACTCACTGGTAACCATATCTTTTAAGATGACACCAAAAGAATACCAGTCTACTCCGGCGTTATACTCCTCGCCAGCAAAAATCTATCATGGAAGAGAGAACAAAAAGGTCAAAATGTTAACACCCCATGGACTATAATTTTTGTGAAAATGAAATAGGAAAGCACTATTGTCTGCACCTCAGGAGCCATGTAGCCCGGTGTTCCAGCGTATTCGGTGGCTGTTCGGTCTCCATGCATGTTGTCAATTGCGAGACCGAAATCTGTGATCTTAATATGGCCCGTTTCAGCCACCAGGATGTTCTCGGGCTTGAGGTCTCTGTGGATGACGCCCTTGGAGTGGAGGTACTGGATTCCACAGACCAGTTCAGCGGCATAGAATCTGACAGAAAGACATGAATGAGTGTAGCTTCCCGAGGAGAAACAAGAAACACCAAGATCCAGCCAATATTATGTACATGATCGACCAGAACAAGATGACCATATGCAGAACATACAACAAATCCTGCCAGATCCCACTGATGAATAATGGAGCCCCTCAGGTTTCTGTCGCTGCAGTCTACAATATTTTTGATATAAAAAGCACCAGAACCCAAAGGCATATAATACAGCACCAAAGTGAACAGAACCAACCCTAGACATTTCTATACAGTTATGATCAGGTTTGTAGGTAATATAAAATGTACCTTGCGCTGGGGATGTCAAGCCGCCCCTTCTCCAGAAGGAAGGTGTTAAAGTCCCCGCAGCTCACGTATTCCAGACCAAGCAGCACATAGCGCTGTAGCACAGAAAAACGTATAAGTATATTTATATGCAGGTAAAGTTGCCAAAAGATTACAATATCTACACACATACTACAGAATAGGTCAGTATGACTATAGGCAACAGGATAAATGGAAGGTTGATAGTATACATTTCCCATTTAAGAGGGATTACATTTCAGATGTCCCAACATTTTTTCAATGTTCTAGCTGACGACCATATGAGGCACCTCTAATGACAAATGACACCTTAGGGATCATAATGATGCTCCTGTGGAGGGTTATTTAAATATGCGGTTATGTATAATGATTTTCTTTAGAGTGGCATACGGAGATTTAAAGGACTGCTGTACATTTTGTTCAATTAATATTCAATGTAATTTTATTTCAGACATTTACAGGGGGTGCCCTGTTATTACTGAGGCTCGGGTCAAGCATGGTGCCAGTCAGAGGTTTACTGCCTCAGAGGGGTTTTACTGCAGGGGGATATTTACTGCCTGGGGGGTGTATTTACTGCTTGTAGGGGGGGTATTTGCTGTGTGTGTGAGGGCATTTACTGTGTGTGTGAGTGCATTTACTGTGTGTGGGGTTGGTGCAGACACAGTATGGTTAGTGGGGGGATGAGTGTGGACATAGTATGAGGAGCAAGGGGAAAATTTATGCGGACACAGTATTGGGAGCGAGTGTCATGGGTGTGTCAGAGGTGACAGACAGTCGCCCTGCAGTTGGTTGCAGGAGATCTCTACATTTGGCATTACAGACATCTTGCTAGAGGCTGGCTGTCTCTAGGACCCAGCGGCTACCTCCCTCTGGCTAATTATCTCCCTCGTCTGGGTGTATAATTAACTGCTGTGTCTGAGAGGGAGGTGCCGATATTCATTACTACTTGTGAGGCTTTAGCAAGAGCAGTACTTCGTCCTCTCTGGAGCTTGAGGCCGTGTGTTCATTTGTCTGGAGTCGTCTAAAGCTAAGAATCTGGGCTCCCTTTCACTTTTCCTTTTGTGTTGCACTAGTCTTTCCCACACCTGGCACGACATTATCACCGGCCGAGCACGTTTTGAAAAGGAAAAAAAAAATCTGCCTTTTTTTTTTCTTTCTCTGTGTGTTTTTTGGCGTGGACCTTTTTTTTCCTTTCTCCCTTCGTACAGGTTCAGTTGCAGAGCTCGCAGAGCAGTTTCACAGTCTGTCACTGGAGGTGAATGACTTCCGCTGTGAGGTTTAGCAGCAGCATCAGCGGTTACAGGTCGCCAATCTGAGGGTCTCTGCAGGTAGGCAGGTCCAGCCTGAACCCAAGGTTGTCCTCCTGGACAGGTTTTCAGGAGGTAGGGATATGTTTTTTAGTATTTAAGGAGGCATGCAAATTATACTTTAAACTTCATCCTTACTCCTCTAGTAATGAGGAGCTACGGATTGGTATTGTGATCTCTCTATTACAGGGAGATCCTCAGTCATGGGCGTTTTCTTTACCGCAGGACTCTGTTTGTCTCCAGTCTGTGGAGTGTTTTTTCGAGGCTCTGGCCCTCATTTATGATGACCTTGACCGAGTCGCCTTGGCTGAGTCTAGGCTACGTCGCCTTAAGCAGGGAAATCGGTCAGTGGAAACATACAGTTCGGAATTCCGCAGATGGGCAACGGATTCCAAATGGAATGACTCAGCCCTTAGAAGTCAATTTTGTAAGGAGCTTACTGAAAGGTTGAAAGATGCCTTGGCAGTATATGAAACCCCTAAGTCCTTGGAGGCTGCCATGTCTTTGGCCATACGTCTTGATAGACGCCTTCGGGATTGACAGGTGAGACCACCTTCTCCGGGGCCTTCTTGTTGGGGTTGTGTATCTCTGCCAGGGGAGCGGTCTGGGGGTGAACCAGTATTGGGGGAGGTGGAAGAACCCATGCAGTAAGGGGGTGTATCTGCATCATACATCTCCCTGGAGATTCACAAGAAAAAAGGCATGCTTTTTTTGTGGGGAAAAAATTTCTGTGTTTGCTGACAGTGGAGCCGGAGTCATCATTTTGGATGCTGAGTTTGTGAAAACTCATGGTCTTGTTTGCTGTACTTTAGATAAACCTATTTCCATTTTCGCCATCAACTCGGCGACCCTTGCAGAGAGAGCATTTACTCAGATTGTACATAATGTAAAAGTGAGGGTGGGGTCAGTTCATTGTGAAATCATCCCTTGCTATGTTCTGGACAATCTTCCCACACTGATTGTCTTGGGTATCCCTTGGCTTGTTAAACATAATCCGTTGGTTGATTGGCAAACTGGGGAGATTATTGAATGGGGAGATTACTGCCATGAGAACTGTCTAGATATTTCCCTTGCTACTGTCTCTACGGAAATATTACCTGCTTTTCTGTCTGGTTTTGAGGATGTTTTTTCTGAGAGGGGATGTCAGGATTTGCCCACTCATCGTGCTTATGACTGTCCTATTAACCTGACCTCCGGAGCTAAACTACTGAAGTCCAGACTGTATAATCTTTCTGGCCCTGAGAGACAAGCCATGAAGGATTTCATTGCGGAAAGTCTGGAGAAGGGACATATCAGACCCTCATCTTAGCCCGTGGCTACAGGTTTCTTTGTGAAGAAAAAAGATGGCGGTCTATGTCCCTGTTTAGATTTCCAGGAATTAAATCAAATTACCATCCATGATCCATACCCTCTTCCTCTGATTCCTGATTTGTTCAGCCAGGTTGTGGGAGCTAAGGTATTCTCCAAGTTGTATTTAAGGGGAGCCTACAACCTGGTTAGAATCAGAGAAGGGGACGAATGGAAAACAACGTTCAATACCCCGGAAGGACATTTCGAGAGTCTAGTTATGCCTTTTGGTTTGGCCAATGCACCTGCGGTATTCCAGAACTTCATAAATGATATTTTCCATCAATTGATAGGGAGGTTTGTGGTGGTCTATCTGGACGATATTTTGCTTTACTCCACTGATTTTGAGACTCATCAGGGGCATGTTAAGCAGGTACTCCAGATATTAAGGGATAGCAAACTTTAAGCCGGACTAGAAAAATGTGTTTTCACTGTTCAGGAGGTGCAGTTTTTGGGGTACTTGTTGTCATCTTCGGGTTTTTGGATGGATCCGGAGAAGATCCGTGCAGTCCTTGACTGGGAACGTCCCGAGAACCTGAAGGCTCTACAACGTTTTCTGGGCTTTACTAATTTTTACCGGAAATTCATCCAGAATCACTCTGTTACTGTGAAACCCCTTACTGACATGACTAAGAAGGGGTCTGATTTTTCCAAATGGTCGGATTCTTCCATCCAGGCTTTTTCTTCCTTAAAGAATCATTTTGCCACTGCACCTATACTCAGTCAACCCGATGTTTCTCAACTCTTTATTGATGTGTCTGATGTCGGGGTTGGGGCTGTGTTGTCTCAGGATTCGTCCCCTGGTAAATGGCGTCCATGCGCCTTCTTTTCTACAAAAAAATGTCTTCGGCTGAGAGAAATTATGACGTGGGTAATAGGGAACTTTTGGTGATCAAGTTGGCATTCTAAGAATAGCGACATTGGATGGAGGGGGCTGTCCATCCTATTACTGTTATTACTGACCATAAGAACGTGTCATATATCCAGTCAGCTAAACGTCTCAACCGTAGGCAAGCCAGATGGTCCATGTTTTTTACTAGGTTCAATTTTGTTGTCACTTTTCATCCAGAGGTCAAAAATGTCAAGGCTGATGCTTTGTCCCAAAGTTTCACTGGTGGTGGTGACCATGAGAACCCTGCTGCGATATTACAGAAAGGTGAATTCATTTCGGCACTTTATCCTGAACTGGAGGGTGAGTTGCTGGAGGCACAGGGGGACGCCCCTGCCTCCTGCCCTTCAGGAAAGTTATTTGTACCATCCAATCTGCGCTGCAAAGTAATTAAGGAACATCATAACTCTGTGCTTTCTGGGCATCTAGGTGGTAAGGCAACGGTAGACCTCCTCGCTAGTCGTTTTTGATGGCCGGGGTTGCATCAGGATGTAATTGAACACGTAGCTGCTTGTAGTATTTGCACGCGTTCTAAGGTTTCGCATACCCATCCGTCTGGTACTCTTCTTCCGCTACCTATCCCTAGTAGGCCATGGACACAATTGTCCATGGATTTTATTACTGACCTACTGGTTTCTGCAGGCAAAACGGTGGATTTGGTGGTAGTAGATAGGTTCAGTAAAATGGTTTATTTTGTCGCATTGCCTGCACTTCCAAATGACAAGACACTTGTTCAGGTGTTCATAAATGAGATTGTGAAGCTTCACGGGGTTTCCTCCCATGTGGTGTCAGATCGGGGGACCCAGTTTGTTTCCATGTTCTGGAGGGCATTCTGTTCTCGACTGGTGGTGCAGCTGTCCTTTTCCTCTGCCTTCCACCCTTAGTCGAATGGACAGACCGAGCGTGTCAATCAGAATTTGGAGACCTACCTCAGGTGTTTCGTTTCCGAAAATCAGGAGGATTGGGCATCCTACCTACCGCTGGCAGAATTTTCCATTAATAATCATCGTCAAGAATCCACTGGCATGTCACTGTTCTTCGGTGCATACGGTTATCACCCACAGTTTGATACCTTTAGTGGGGTAGAAGCTTCAGGAGTTCCTGAGGAGGAACGGTTTGCTTCATCGCTCTCCTCGGTATGGCAGGGTGTGCTGAGTAATTTAAAGATCATGGGAGACAGGTATAAACGTATGGCTAACAGAAAAAGCTTGCAAGGTCCGGACCTGAATGTGAATGACTTTGTGTGGTTGCCTACCAGGAATATAAGATTGAAAGTTCCTTCTTGGAAGCTGGGACCTAGGTTTATTGGTCCCTATAAAATAACCGCCGTCATTAACCTAGCAGCATTTCGTCTTGAACTTCCTCAGGCCCTTAAAGTCCACAACGTGTTTCATAGGTCCTTACTTAAAAAACATGTGGAACTTCTTGAACCCTCGCCTCTACTACCGCCCCCAGTAATGGTTGATGTTAATCTGGAGTTCCGGATTTCGAGGATTGTAGATTCTCGTCTCCAACATCATTCTCTACAATACTTGGTGCACTGGAAAGGCTATGGTCCAGAGGAGAGGATGTGGGTTTCAGCATCAGAGGTGAACGCTCCCAGATTGGTTCGCTCATTTCACACCTCTTTTCCTGAGAAACTCGTTCCTGAGTGTCAGGAGGCCACTCGTAGAGGGGGGGGTACTGTCACGGGTGTGTCAGAGGTGACAGACAGTCACCCTGCAGTTGGTTGCAGGAGATCTCTACGTTTGGCATTACAGACATCTTGTTAGAGGCTGACTGTCTCTAGGACCCAGCGACTACCTCCCTCTGGCTAATTAGCTCCCTGGGCTGGGTGTATAAATACCTGGTGTGTCTGAGAGGGAGGTGCCAGCGATATTCATTACGACTTGTGAGGCTTTAGCAAGAGCAGTACTTCGTCCTCTCTGGAGCTTGAGGCCATGTGTGCATTTGTCTGGAGTCGTCAAAAGCTAAGCAATATCCCCCTGTTTGACTACCCTTGTTGTCTATAGAGTTTAGTGGATATCTACTAGTGCTCATCTCCTCCCGTCCCTAGCCTTAGCCATACGCCAGGGAAAGTCAGGGCGAGGCACCCGTGTAGCAATTGATGAAGAGCCAATATAGGGAGGGTAGTTGAGACAGGGTGACACTAGACGAGACTAGGAGGTCTCCCCTTCCCCCTTTTCCCTAGAGTCTGGACTCCCTTTCCCTTTGTGTTGCACTAGTCTTTCCCACACCTGGCGTGACAGTGAGGGTGATGGGATGGGTTCAGATACAGTTTGGGGAGTTGAGGAGATGTGTAAGGAGGCAGTATTGTTTAGTGAGAGGGTAAATGTACGAGGAGGAAGCCGGTAATGTGTGAGGAGATATTGAGGGGAATAGTGCGAGGAGACAGTAAGGGGGGGATAAAAGTGTGAGTGGGCACAGAATAGAGACTGAGTAGTGTAGGGGGTACCATAGGGGGACAGTGTAAGAGCACAGCCAGGAGGGGACAGTATACCAAGGAGGGGATGAGCAGTGTGATGAGAAGGCACAGAATAGAGATTGAGTAGTTGGGGGTAAGCATTGGGGAACAGTGTAAGGACATAGCCAGGAAGAGATAGTAAGCCAAGGAGGGGGAGAGTATGGTGCAGGAGCATAGTATAGACACTGGGCCCTATAAGGGGGACACAGTGTGAGAGGACACTGTGAAGAAGGGACCCAGTATGGAAAGGAGAGTGCAGTGTACAGAGCATGTACCATAGGAGGGACAGTGTGGGGGTGATAATTCATGCCGGGAATATAGTGAGGGGCAATTATTTATTCAGGGGTTCAGCATAGGACACATATTTTTATTCAGGAGCATTATAATGCCATTGTTATCTTTAAGGGCATCGTGTGGGATGTGCTGCAGAAGATCAGAGAAGATAGAAGTCTGCAGAGACGAGCTTTGGATGAGAAAACTCATCATGGAGTCTGGACAAGATGAAGAAGAAAAGAAAGAGAACGACTAGAAACAACAACATCTATAAGGTACCTGGATGTAAATGTTATTTGTGATACTAACTCAGTACTGATTCTCATATTTTTATTTATGTTAGAAGCATTAAAAGGATTGTCCAAGTTTGTGGTGAGTCAGCAGTCACTCTATGTGACTGCAGGCTTCTGAATTCTAACAGTGCACTGCACACTGTCAGGATTTTCTTGTGCCGGCGATTTTCATACATGCGGTCACATGCCGACTAGACATGTGTGGCCTAACTCAATGAAAATGAATTGAGTGAGGCTGGATACGTCTAGTCAGAATGTGGCCAGAAGTATACAAATCGCATACTTGTGCAAGGGAGGCTCCTAAAAGTGTGTACTGCATGTGCTGTGACTGCAGACTTTCATCTCAAACCTGAACAAACCCTTTAATTATAAAATGAAGCCCTGTAGCATGCCAATCCAAACAGTGTGTAATATACTCACTGTCAGGATTCAGCTCTGCTTGCAGGTTCCAGCAGTCATCACACAGTCACTTCACTCATATGTGAGCAGGGGAGGGCTGGGTCAGGGGGTAGAGGGGCATATGCCCTCTGGGCCGGACATTAAGCAGCTGATTAAGGCCACTGGTGGGTTGATGCTGTTGTATACAGTAAGTGCAGGCCGGTCGCATCACAGTGGAGCAAACACGCCCACTGAATGGTGTGTGCGTCGTCCGTCTGCTGAAGTAGAGGGAGCGTGGCTGCATCTTCTTACTGACGCAGAGGAGCATGTGGGCGGGACAGACAGGAGGCATCTGAGAGTACGAACTTCAGCTCTCTGTGTGGTGAGGAGATGGCAGGACGCTGCTCACCTGCTGATAAATACAGGGCCGGGACCTGTATTGTGTGGGGTCCTGGATTGTGTCTGTGGCCGATCTGATGATTTCCCCTGAGATTTATTGCAGGAGTCTGAACCCTCAGAGTCGCTCTGTCAGTGCCAGCTCATCGGCTCCAGCGTCATCAGATCCACAGGAAAGTTCAGTCTGCTGCAATAAATCTCTGTCCCTATACCTCAGAGTGACCAGAGACACAATACAGAATCATGCACTGGACTGATCAACCCTGAGTATGGACACTGGACATCACATGTTATATACAGGTGCTTCTCACAAAATTAAAATATCATCAAAAATGGAATTTATTTCAGTTTTTCAATGCAAAAAGTGAAACTCGTATATTAAATAGAGTCATTACAAACAGAGTGATCTATTTCAAGTGTTTATTTCTGTTAATGTTGATGATTATGGATTACAGCCAATGAAAACACAAAAGTCATTATCTCAGTAAATTAGAATAATTAACGAAAAAACACCTGCAAAGGCTTCCTAAGCCTTTAAAATGATCCCTTAGTCTGTTTCAGTAGGCTCCACAATCATGCGGAAGACTGCAGACTTGACAGATGTCCAGAAGGCAGTCATTGACACACTCCACAAGGAGGGTAAGCCACAAAAGGTCATTGCTAAAGAAGCTGGCTGTTCACAGAGTGCTGTATCCAAGCATATTAATGGAAAGTTGAGTGGAAGGAAAAAGTGTGGTAGAAAAAGGTGCACAAACAACCGGGATAACCACAGCCTTGAAAGGATTGTTAAAAAAGGCCATTCAAAAATTTGGGTGAGATTCACAAGGAGTGGACTGCTGGAGTCATTGCTTCAAGAGCCACCACACACAGACGTATCCAGGACATGGGCTACAAGTGTCACATTCCTTGTGTCAAGCCAATCATGACCAATAGACAACGCCAGAAGCGTCTTACCTGGGCCAAGGAAAAAAGACCTGGACTGTTGCTCAGTGGTCCAAGGTGTTGTTTTCAGATTAAAGCAAATTTTGCATTTCTTTTGGAAATCAATGTCCCAGAGTCTGGAGGAAGAGTGGAGAGGCCACAATCCAAGCTGCTTGAGGTCTAGTGTGAAGTTTCCACAATCGGTGATGGTTTGGGGAGCCATGTCATCTTCTGGTGTAGGTCCACTGTGTTTTATCAAGACCAAAGTCAGCACAGCCGTCTACCAGGAAATTTTAGAGCACTTCATGCTTCCCTCTGCTTTTTGGAGATAGAAATGTCATTCTCCAGCAGGACTTGGCCCCTGTCCACACGGCCAAAAGTACCAATACCTGGTTTAAAAACAACAGTATCACTGTGCTTGATTGGCAGCAAACTCGCTTGACCTTAACCCCATAGAGAATCTATTATAGAGAATCTATGGGGTATTGTCAAGAGGAAGATGAGACACCAGACCCAACAATGCAGACGAGCTGAAGGCTGCTATCAGCACAACCTGGGCTTCCATAACACCTCAGCAGTGTCACAGGCTGATCACCTCCATGCCACATTGCCGCATTGATGCAGTAATTGATGCCAAAGGAGCCTCGACCAAGTATTGAGGGCATTTACTGAACATACATTTCAGTAGACCAATATTTCGGATTTTAAAAACATTAAAAAAAATTTCAAGCTGGTGTTATATAGTATTCTAATTAACTGAGATAATGACTTTTGTGTTTTCATCGGCTGTAAGCCATAATCATCAACATTAACAGAAATAAACACTTGAAATAGATCACTCTGTTTGTAATAACTCTATATAATATAGGAGTTTCACTTTTTGTATTGAAGAGCTGAAATAAATTAAATTTTTGATGATATTCTAATTTTGTGAGAAGCACTTGTACAGTATATCCTGTGCCAGGTGCAGGAATGATCAGTCCAGTGCATAGTTCATTGTATATCTTTGCACATAGTATACCACTATAGTATAAAGAATAATACAGACATCAGCTGTTATACAGTATACACATTGTGATATATCTGTATATACATGCAGCAATGTATATACTGTATAAGTCATATATTATCCTGTGTGTTAGGACCTGTGCACACATTGCAAATTATGACAGATTTTTCTTAACATATTCGTCACAAAACTTGAAGGGCAAAATATCTGCAGCATGTAAATTTTTTAAGTATTTTTGCTGCAGATTTCACCCATACTAATGAGTGGGGAAAAATCTGCAATAAAAACGCAAGTAAAAAAAACACATCAAAAACGTGTCTACTATATGCAGCATTTTTTCTGCCAAGAGATGCAGAAAGGGTACAGAAGTTTCTGCACCAAATACTTAAAGCACCACTCCAGCATTTTTTTATTGCATTGCTGGAGTGGTGCTTTAAATGTAAGTCCCCTGCCCCCTATCTGATACCCACCTGTAGCCTTCATCAGTTTTCGACACCGCGCCCGTTTGTTTCCTGTGAAAAGTGACCTGCTTGCAGCTCCTGTATTTCAAGGAGTGCGCTGGAGGTCAAAACTTAATACAAGTCTATGTGAGCCTCGTTCTGGCTCTCATAGACCTGTATTGAGAGCTTGTGACGTAACTTCTGACTTCCGGACACTCAGAAGCTGCACTCACATGATGGTGCCGCTGGACCGGAGCGGTGTTGAAAACCGGGGAAGATGCTGGAGGATGAGTATATGACCAGGGGCAGGGGGCTTACACTTAAAGCGCCACTCCAGTGCTGAGAACAAACAAATGCTGGAGTGGTGCTTAAACGTGTGCACATACCCTTACACTTTGTGTACAGACATGAGATGTTATACAGTACACACACTGTCAGATATATGAATATACATACAACAATGTGTATCCTGTATAACATCTGATGTTTGTATAACAGTACTATATGCAAGTAATATATTATTCTGTATGTGCTAGCCCTCTTTCACACGTCCTGATATTTCCAGTACTGGAAAAACCAGTACCGGAGATGTCCGTGTCTCCCTGTGTGGCATACGTGTGGCAACCATGTGCCGCCCATATGCCACAGCAGGATCACACGTACCGGCGCCTGGGAATCAGCGGTATAGTTAGCGCTGTTCCCAAGCGCTGGGTGATGGAGGCAGCTCTCATCATTGTCCCCTGCTGGCGCTGAGATCAGCGCGAGCAAGGGACAATGTTGAGAGTTGTATTCTGCCCCCGCTGTCTACAACAAGTGTAAAAATAAGAATAAAATTAAAAACACATTATAAGAATCACAGTAAACGATCTATATACACTGCTCAAAAAAAATAAAGCGAACACTCAAATAACACATCCTAGATCGGAATGAATGAAATATTCTCATTGAATACTTTTTTTCTGTACAAAGTTGAATGTGCTGACAACAAAATCACACAAAAATCATCAATGGAAATCAAATGTATTAACCAATGGAGGCCTGGATTTGGAGTCACCCCCAAAATTAAAGTGGAAAAAAACACTACAGGCTGATCCAATTTTGATGTAATGTCCTTTAAACAAGTCAAAATGAGGGTCAGTATTGTGTGTGACCTCTACTTACCTGTATGACCACCCTACAACGCCTGGGCATGCTCCTGATGAGGCTGCGGATGGTCTCCTGTGGGATCTCCTCCCAGACCTGGACTAAAGCATCCGCCTACTCCTGGACAGTGTGTGGTGCAACGTGATGTTGTTGGATGGAGCGAGACATGATGTCCCAGATGTGCTCAATCGTATTCAGGTCTCAGGAACGGGCGGGCCAGTCCATAGCTTCTATGACTTCATCGTGCAGGAACTGCTGACACACTCCAGCCACATGAGGTCTGGCATTGTCTTGCATTTGGAGGAACCCAGGGCCAACTGCACCAGCATATGGTCTCACAAGGGGTCTGAGGATCTCATCTCGGTACCTAATGGCAGTCAGGCTACCTCTGGCGAGCACATGGAGGGCTGTACGGCCCTCCAAAGAAATGCCACAGAACACCTGGATTGGCAAAGTCACCACTGGAGTCCTGTGCTCTTCACAGATGAAAGCAGGTTCACACTGAGCACATGTGACAGACGTGACAGAGTCTGGAGACGCCGTGGAGAGCGATCTGCTGCCTGCAACATCCTTCAGCATGACTGGTTTGGTAGTGGGTCAGTAATGGTGTGAGGTGGCATTTCTTTGGAGGGCCGCACAGCCTTCCATGTGCTCGCCAGAGGTAGCCTGACTGCCATTAGGTACCGAGATGAGATCCTCAGACCCCTTGTGAGACCATATGTTGGTGCAGTTGGCCCTGGGTTCCTCCAAATGCAAGACAATGCACAATAAGAGGAGGGGAGAGTGCCTCACCCTATTTAGGCCCTATCTCACCCTACCTTGCCGCGGAGGTTGGCACCCTATTTTCCTGTGCAATGGCGCCCCCGCTCAACGATGACTCTCCCTGGGATCCCTATAACACCCTATATTGACGGCCAGTGGGGTACAGGGATTCTTAGTGGAGAACACACAGTTTCTTGTGACAAATAGAAACAATGCAAAAAATACTCAAAAAGTTTTTATATATCTGTAGCCCTGATCAGTACAATTTGACCACAGATACAGAAGGGTGCATGAATATAATCAAAGCGCATAACATGGATCAATTTTTAAAATCTTTTTTGCTTGCTCGAAATCATGCCACATAGAAGGATAAATCTTAAAGTGCACTACTTAATTTCCATGACATGGACAGAGGATCCATCTACTATATAATCGGCTTATCCCATCTGTCTGTCTGTCTGTCCAGGAAATCCCGCGTCGCTAATTGGTCCGGCCACGGCCAATCAGCGACTCGGGATTTCAGAACAAGATGGCGGCTGTTAGCGGCTCATCTGCCGCATGGAGGTCAGCGGCGATGCAGCCGGGAGATGACCGGCGGTAGCCGGTCATCTCCTGGCTGCTCGCAGCAGAAGTACCCCGACCGGTGGCCAAGGCGGCGCCGCTCCCCGGTCCTCCCTTCACACTTGCCGTCGGGAGATCAGCGGTCCTAGCCGATGATCTCCCTACGGTAGCCGCATGGAGGTCAGCGGCGATGTAGCCGGAAGTACCGGATGTAGCCGGAGGTCAGCTGCTCGCTGCGGAAGTACCCACACAGGCAGCGCCGCTCCCCGGTCCTCACTAGCACAAAATTCATTAGGGGCCCCTGGAGGATGCATTGGGGGATTAATTTAAAGTAGTGCACAACCCATTTAAACACTGCTTCGCTGATTAGTCGCGCCCGGTCGGCCGCATACATGTTCTAAAATACCCGATGCATTAGAATCGGGCCACCATCTAGTTTCAAGATAATACTCAATGCCCGATCAGTTTATATATAGCTCATGATCTCAGTTAATAAATTGTCTTGGACCAGGGATCCATTTAATACAAATAAATATTGCTTAGTAGATGTAACCACAATTAAATGCCCAAATAGCTCAAGGCAATTCATATGTAGCTCATGGCCACTGTTTAACTGTCATGAATCAAAATATATTACCAAATCTATACATATATGACTTAATGCCTGCACAACTAAGATTACATGTCATGAATGAAAATATATCGTGCATATATGACTCAATGCCTGTACAACTCAACGCGTTTCCCCTTTCTATGTGGCATGATTTCGAGCAAACAAGATTTTAAAAATTGATCCATGTTATGCGCTTTGATTATATTCATGCACCCTTCTGTATCTGTGGTCGAATTGTACTGATCAGGGCTACAGATACATAAAAACTTTTTGAGTATTTTTTGCATTGTTTCTATTTGTCACAAGAAACTGTGTGTTCTCCACTAAGAATCCCTGTACCCCACTGGCCGTCAATATAGGGTGTTATAGGGATCCCAGGGAGAGTCATCGTTGAGCGTGGGCGCCATTGCACAGGAAAATAGGGTGCCAACCTCCGCGGCAAGGTAGGGTGAAATAGGGCCTAAATAGGGTGAGGCACCCTCCCCTCCTCTTATTGTGCACTGATGTTGTGGTTTGTTATTTTATGGCTGTCAAAATTTTAATACAGATATTAAAAGTTATATTTTATAATTTGTATGGAAGAGGTACGAGCTCTAAAAACACATTATACTCACTACTCACCTGTCCGAAGTTGAAATAATCCAGTGTCCCACGCTGTAATCCATCTGACCGACATTTCTTCATCAGTGTGATCGGTAGCTTGAGGCGACCGCACGCGCGGAGGAACAGAGGAGAATGACTCTCTGCAGCGAGCGGGCCCCTGAACTGCTCTGAGCTTAGTGAGTGACAGGACACTGGTCAGTGAACTCAGCGCAGTTCAGGGGCCCGCTCGCTGCAGCGAGTCATTCTCCTCTGTTCCTCAGCATGTGTGATCGCCTTAAGCCATTGATCACGCTGATGAACAAATGTCGGTTAGATGGATTACATCGTGGAAGACTGGATTATTTCAACTTCGGACAGGTGAGTATAATGTGTTTTTTATTTTATTCTTATTTTTACACTTGTTGGAGACAGAAGGAGCAGAATACTACTCTTAACATTGTCCCCTGCTGGCTGATCTCAGCGCAAGCAGGGGACAATGATGAGAGATGCCTCCAGCATCCGGCGCTTCGTAACAGCGCTAACTGTACGCTGATTCCCAGGCGCTGGTACGTGTCATACTTATGACACACAGATGTGTGCGCGTGTGTTGGACATCTTCCGACCCATACGGTGTGCAAAAAATTGACATTTCAGCATGTTTTGCCTATGGACACATGGTCCGTGGAAACACACTGACATGTGCACAGGCACATTCATTTAATGGGTCTACATGTGTAAGTGTCTCCAGTTCGTGTGAAAACTATCACCACATGTACCGGACACACTGACGTGTGAATGAGGCCTTATACTTTGCGTACAGACATATGATGTCTGTTCACATTGTATATCACACACCAGTCACATATTCCTCTGTATACTGTATGCAACATACTAAGTGCACAGACATTAGATATTACATATAGATAATATGTGATAGTGTAATATCTGATGTCTGTTGTCATACTATAATATATACCAGACATATATTCTGTATACTGTATGTGCAATACTGATATATACTGGTATATACAGCATAATAAGTTAGTCATATATAATATACTTTTACCCGTTTCATGTTGTTGAGTTCAATTGTGACTTGCTTGAGTGTGTAGATTTGCAAAAAAAACACAAACAAAAAAAAGCGACATTTCTAGGTAACTCTGTAGTACCCCTATACTTGTGTGACCACCATTACTCCTGGCATACGTTTTTCTCAGGGGTGTAGAACAGCACAGCGTACCTTGCTTTACTGCACCTCTAAAAACGTGTGCGCTGCCTAAAGCTAGTCATACATAAGGCTAGGTAACACTGACTAGTACAGTGTATGGCTCTGCAGAGCGCTGCCTCTCAATTCCTTCTGTGGTTTTTCTAATGTGCACTCGTTTAGCTAATGCTTAGATTTTAACAAGAACAACCACCTTAAGGTATGTGCACACATTGCCTTTGTGCTGCGGTTTCCCCACTTTTTTGCTGCAAAAAACGCAGCAAAGTGATTGAGATATCTGAAATCTCATGCACACGTTGCTTATTTCTTAATTGCAGATTTGAAGTAGTTTCATATCTGCTGCATGTCCATTCTTTCAGTGTTTTCCCCCATTCCAATGAGTGGAGAAAAACGCATAAAAAACTTCAGCAAAAACGTGTGGATTTTATGCAGCGGTTTTCCTGCCAATGGACACATTTTTGGTGCAGAAACATCTGCAGCAAATACTTAACGTGTGCATATAACCTTAAGTTCTGTGCAAACATTCAGGATTTGCAGCAGAAAATTCTGTTGCAAATCCTGATGTCTTGGCAGAGAAAACTCTTCATAAAATACACCTGTTTTTGCCTCGTTTTTTACTTGCATTTTTGTTGCGTATTTTTCCCCACTCATTAGCATGGGTGAAAAAAGCTACAAGAATTGACATGCTTCAGATTTGAATCTGATGCAAATCTGCTAGGAAAAAAATAAGCGATGTCTGCATTCACTTTGCTGGGACAGAAAAACGTTGCATATTTTCAGTGCCAAATTTGTGCTGAAAAAAATGCATCAAACATGCAACATTTGCACATGACCTTAAACAAAATTTGCACCACATTTTTAAATGTATCTAGGTCTACTACAAAGAAAGGACATAACCAGAGGTGAGCGGATCGATATGTGGGACTCTGGTCCAGCATTCAGTTAATTGATACCTGGCTGCTGAATCTCTTATCTGACATCACTTGTGGGGGCGACACTGGTCTACTTTTTTATTTACAATGTGTAATGACAGTGCACTCTGTTACCGTCTCATTACTTCTGACCAGAGCTGGTGAGAGAGCGCATTGTCACTGTGCACTGAGAAGATGGCTGACTCTAACCGCATGCTAAGTGCATAGTGGGTGTATATAGATTGGACTAGGACTACGTTTCCTAGCATACACTGCATCCTTGAACTTCCTGTTTCCCTAGATGTGGTTTTATGTGGCTGCCGGGAAATACAGTTTCGTACTTGACAGGGAGATGTGGGAGACAGAAGTGTAATATTGTTATTACATAGGGGTGTGGTGAAGATTAGCATTGTGTACGGGGTGGAGAGCGAAGCTACAAGTCCCAGCATGCAGGCAGCTCTGTCATCATGCAAGTACAGTAGGAAGGGGTTAGTATATAGAGAGGGGCTATAATGTGCTGTTATTTACTGGGTAGGATCGGGCACTACAAGTCCCAGCAGCTCTGTCATCAGGCAAATTGAAGTAGGAAAGGGTATGGCACTACAAGTACTATTACTTTTTTGTACTTTTTGTCATCATTAGTATTAACATAGTCTTAGTGAGGAATAAGGATTACAAGTCTCAGCATTTGGGGGCTTGCACAGGGTAGGAGGTCATGTTGGGGGCTTTCAAAGGGAAGGGGGTCATGTTGAGAGACTTGCACAGGGTAGGATGTAATGTTGGGGGCTTGCACAGGAAAAGGGTCATTTGGGGGCTTGCACAGGGATTTCTCTGCCATATCTGTGTGTCACGTATCATGGTATGTGTTAAAGGAGCCCACTGAGACTCTTTGGCCCGGGACCTGCGAAAACCTGGAGCCAGCCCTGGGAATAAGAAATGGTAAATGGGTGTGGCCAGGGGCATGGCCAAATTTGCCGATCTGTACTTCTTTCTCTTCTTCCAAAGTTGGGAGGTATGCCTGTACACACCTGTTTTCTGTTTGGAAGTGACGGTCAGTCTTTTGATATTCATATTTCTATATTGTGCACTGACATTAGATCATATATGCCCTGGACTGATCCTGCACCGACTACAAGACATCACTTTGTAGAGATGGCGGTATATATATATAATCTGTGTTGTCCTGTAGTCGGTGCAGGATCAGTCTTGGGCAGGGGTCTTTATAGTCAGGTCTGCAGTGTCTCTATCTCGGGTCCGATGTGATTTGAACATTCATACAGATCGAGAGCCGATGATCTCACACTGACAGCACGACCCCAACCTGCATGAAGGGTCCATCTGCTACAATAAATCTTTCTGATCATCAGCAGAGCGACCATAGATAACATTCAGGATCTGGCCCTGGACTTGTCAGGAGGTGAGCAGCATCCTGCCACTTCCACACTCTACAAAAAGTATAAATCTCCTGTCCTGACCACTATCCGGAGCTCAGACTTATAAGAATCAAAGATGTCTGCTCTCCGGTACTGCTCAGCGGCTGAAGCTTCTCTCCGGCAGGCAGAAGAATGTGAGCAGTGTCTGCTGTGCTGCGCTGCAGACGCCCGGCCGGCACATGTACACATTTACATATACAGGGCCGCCCTGCGTTCTCTAAAGCAGCAGATGGCTGGGCGGCCCTCAACAGCTGCTTGGTGGCCGGCCCAGTGAGCATGTGCCCCTCTGCCCCCTGGCCCAGCCCGCCCCTGCTCAATATAATACCATTTTTTCCATTAGTTGGTTAAGTTAGAAGAAGTTTCACTCAAACACAGTGGATTTGGTACTTTATTACAGTATATTCATACAAAAAAAAGTGACCCCAAGTACATAACATTGTCCCACCATTAATTAAAAAAACTTTATTAAGATACAGATAATACTTGTATACAAAAATAACACATTTTCAAATTGTATATAAAGTGCACAAAAGTCAATAGCCCTGACATATAGTGTACACAGGGTCCCCCATATGGTATACACAAAATACAATGTCATCCAGGAAATAACAAAAAATAACAAATACATTTAATCTATTCTGAAATCCCATGTCTATACAAGATAATAATATGCAAAATTATAGTGTCAAAGAAATGGCATAGAGTCCAAAAAAAACATATAAACACATTTTACTTTATACAAAAAATTTCCTTCAGAGCAATGTATAAGTCATATCAAGAAGGTGATGACGGCAGGAAGAGGTTCTGCAGCAGCAGGTTGAATATTACAAAGAATATCGAGCCTCTTTTGTAACAGCCCCGATCACAGAGTGGATATAAATGTCCATAGACTACTACATGGCATTGATGCCTACAAACGATAGAGTGCACAGCTAATACTGTAAATGATACAAATATTACCAGTCACCCAATTAGAATCATGAAATCCGGGGGAAGTGAATTTTTACAGTTCATTGACCTCTATGATGACATCTGATATTTTCAATCATTTATAGAGCGGGGTACATTGGGCCTCATTAATAAATCTGCCTACTAGAAAACTAGTTACCCATACTAACCAATTAGAGATCAGCTAAGATTGTTTTAACTGACCTGGAAAAGTAAAAGCTGTTAATAAATGATTCCCAATGTACCGCGCCCCACAATGAATTATATTAATAACAGTAGGGGCCACAATATCCCATGTGTATAAGTGTCACATTAATCTTATATTCTGTGGTTACCTTGGGACACGCTACATTGAGATGTAAGAAGATGATATCAGTGGGGTCCATGAGGCAGAGCAGTGTGTGGTACGTGTGACATTTCCTAATATCGAGCAATCAATACTGTACCTTGGTCTGGAATGCAAAGTCTGCGTGGACAAGGAAGGGGCTCCCAGATGCCAGCTGTAAAACCCGTCGCTCCACCATCACACGCTCATCACCTTCAGCAAGCAGGGCTCTTTTGCCGATGATCTTAACAGCAAAATGTTTGCGGGTAGATGAATCTTCCGCCAGCAGGACCGTCCCAAAACTTCCCTGGCCAAGCACATGATGGAATAATAATCTCCTCTTGATGGTATCAGTATCAGAGACTGTGCTTTTGGAGCCGGTTGGCCGAACACCGCTGCTTCCTTCAGCTTCTTCAGCCTTCTGCTTTAGATCCATGGGTTTCTGTCCTGATGTAATCCTTCTTCTTTTCTTCTCCTTTTTGTCCCCCGATGAGATGAAGATGGCTCCTCTCTTCTTGGCTCCCATCATCTGACTTTCTACCTTCTCCTTTTCTTCTGCTTCCTCTTTCTTCTGGACTGGTTGTTTGACTGAAGACTTCCTCTCATCATCAGATGTGTCATGGGAAGGTCTTAGTCTCTTCGCTCCTTCTCTCCTCACCACGTTCTCCTCTACTTCTTCTTTCTTGTGGACTGGTTGTTTTGTCCTGTTGACTGAAGACTTCCTCTCATCATCAGATGTGTCATGGGAAGGTTTTCCAGTCTTCACTCCTTCTGTCCTCACCACAATCGCCTCCTCTTTTGCATCCATATTATTGCTCTGCTTTGGGTCAGACGACATCTCCTCCACTGTCGCTGGGCAATTCCAACTGTCACTTCCAACTGTCACTCAGTGCAATCCATATGGAATCATCATGCATGCACCACCGCTGGTCATGTGATCACACACTAATGATACTGATGACACACTGATCACACACTGATGGCACACTGATCACGCACTATGACACACTGATGACATTAATGGCACACTGATCACACACTATGGCACACTGATGACATTAATGGCACACTGATGGCACACTGATCACACACTATGGCACACTGATGACAGTAATGGCACACTGAAAACACACTGATAACATTAATGGCACACTGATTACACACTAATGATACTAATGACACACTGATCACACACTATGGCACACTGATGACATTAATGGCACACTGATCACACTCTAATGATACTGATGACACACTGATCACACACTATGACACACTGATGACATTAATGGCACACTGATCACACACTGATGACACACTGATGGCACACTGATCATACACTATGGCACACTGATGACAGTAATGGCAAACTGATAACACACTGATGACACACTGATGACAGTAATGGCACACTGATAACACACTGATGACACACTGATGACAGTAATGGCACACTGATCGCACACTGATGGCACACTGATGACAGTAATGGCACACTGATCGCACAGTGATGACACACTGATGACATTAATGGCACACTGATTACACACTAATGATACTGATGACACACTGATGGCACACTGATCACACACTGACCACACACTGATGACATTAATGGCACACTGATCACACACTGATCACACACTGGTCGCACACTGATCACACACTGATGACATTAATGGCACACTGATCACACACTGATGGCACACTGATCATACACTATGACACACTAATGACACTGGTGACACACTGATCGCACACTGATGGCACACTAATGACATTAATGGCACACTGATCACACACTGATGGCACACTGATCACACACCAATGACATTAATGGCACACTGATGGCACACTGATCACACTATGGCACACTGATCACACACTGATGACACACTGATCACACACTGATTGCACACTGATGTCATTAATGGCCTAAGTGCAAGAACCCCAACAAGGACCTGTGATTACTTTGATTTGGATGTCAGAATTGATAGAATCCCTTTAATTTAACTTCTAAATTCCAATAATGTTTTGCACGATAATCTCCACCAGCTTTGATCTTACTTTGCCTGTCACTTTACTTGCCAACACATTATACTGTGCCACTTACGGCTGGACTTATATTTTGTGACTTGTAAAGTGTATAATACCTCGGTGATAATTCGGGGGGCCGGCTCCATGCTGTTTTATAAGGACTGTGTGCAATCATTTAACACTATGGCATTGTTGCTATTGACCTGTTGACCCATGTGTGATCGTGACTCATTAGGAAGCATCTGACTTTAATGAACAACTATAACTAGGCATGACCTGTTACGGCCAATGTGGTTATATTGTATGGAGGACTATGTGGGGCCATTTTTCTGTATGGAGGACTATGTGGGACCCATTATTCTGTATGGAGGATTATGTGGGGCCCATTATTCTGTATGGAAAAATATGTGGGGCCAATTATTCTGTATGGAGGACTATGAGGTGGCACATTATTCAATATTGAGGACTATGTGGGGCCTATTTTATTGTAAGAAGGACAATGAGTTGGCCCATTATTCTGTATGGAGGACTATGTGGGGACAATTATACTGTATGGAGGACTATGTGGGGCCCATGATTCTGTATGAATGACTGTGTGAGGCCCATTATACTGTATGGAGGACTATGAGGTGGTACATTATATTGTATGGAGGACTATGTGGGGCCATTATTCTGTATGGAGGACTATGTGGGGCCCATTATATTGTATCGAGGACTATTTGGGGCCATTATTCTGTATGGAGGACTATGAGGGGCCCATTATTCTGGGTGGATGACTATGTGGGGCCCATTATACTGTAAGAAGGACAAAAAGTTGGCCCATTATTCTGTATGGTGGACTATGTGGTGCTCATTATTCTGAACGGAGGACTATGTGGGGCCCATTATTCTGTATGGAAGAAGATGTGGGGCCCATTATTCTGTATGGAGGACTATGTGGGCCCATTATACTGTATGGATGACTATGTGAGGCCCATTATACTGTGTGGAGGACTATGTGTGGCCCATTATACTGTATGGGTGACTATGTGAGGCCCATTATACTGTATGGAGGATTATGAGGGGCCCATTATACTGTATGGAGGATTATGAGGGGCTCATTATACTGTATGGAGCACTATGTGGGACCATTATTCAGTATGGAGGACTATGTGGGGCCTATTATTCTGTATGGAGGACTATGTGGGGCACATTATACTGTATCGAGGAAGATGTGGGACCCATTATTCTGTATGGAGGACTATGTGGGGCCCATTATTCTGTATGGAGGACTATGTGGGGCCCATTATTCTACATGGAGGACTATGTGAGGCCCATTATACTGTATGGAGGACTATGAGGTGGCACATTATACTGTATCGAGGAAGATGTGGGACCCATTATTCTGTATGGAGGACTATGTGGGGCCCATTATTCTGTATGGAGGACTATGTGGGGCCCATTATTCTACATGGAGGACTATGTGAGGCCCATTATACTGTATGGAGGACTATGAGGTGGCACATTATATTGTATGGAGGACTATGTGGGGCCATTATTCTGTATGGAGGACTATGTGGGGCCCATTATATTGTATCGAGGACTATTTGGGGCCATAATTCTGTATGGAGGACTATGAGGGGCCCATTATTCTGGGTGGATGACTATGTGGGGCCCATTATACTGTAAGAAGGACAAAAAGTTGGCCCATTATTCTGTATGGTGGACTATGTGGTGCTCATTATTCTGTACGGAGGACTATGTGGGGCCCATTATTCTGTATGGAAGAAGACGTGGGGCCCATTATTCTGTATGGAGGACTATGTGGGCCCATTATACTGTATGGATGACTATGTGAGGCCCATTATACTGTGTGGAGGACTATGTGTGGCCCATTATACTGTATGGGTGACTATGTGAGGCCCATTATACTGTATGGAGGATTATGAGGGGCCCATTATACTGTATGGAGGATTATGAGGGGCTCATTATACTGTATGGAGCACTATGTGGGACCATTATTCAGTATGGAGGACTATGTGGGGCCTATTATTCTGTATGGAGGACTATGTGGGGCCTATTATTCTGTATGGAGGACTATGTGGGGCACATTATACTGTATGGAGGACTATGTGGGACCCATTATTCTGTATGGAGGACTATGTGGGGCCCATTATTCTACATGGAGGACTATGTGAGGCCCATTATACTGTATGGAGGACTATGAGGTGGCACATAATACTGTATCGAGGAAGATGTGGGACCCATTATTCTGTATGGAGGACTATGTGGGGCCCATTATTCTGTATGGAGGACTATGTGGGGCCCATTATTCTACATGGAGGACTATGTGAGGCCCATTATACTGTATGGAGGACTATGAGGTGGCACATTATATTGTATGGAGGACTATGTGGGGCCATTATTCTGTATGGAGGACTATGTGGGGCCCATTATATTGTATCGAGGACTATTTGGGGCCATAATTCTGTATGGAGGACTATGAGGGGCCCATTATTCTGGGTGGATGACTATGTGGGGCCCATTATACTGTAAGAAGGACAAAAAGTTGGCCCATTATTCTGTATGGTGGACTATGTGGTGCTCATTATTCTGTACGGAGGACTATGTGGGGCCCATTATTCTGTATGGAAGAAGATGTGGGGCCCATTATTCTGTATGGAGGACTATGTGGGCCCATTATACTGTATGGATGACTATGTGAGGCCCATTATACTGTGTGGAGGACTATGTGTGGCCCATTATACTGTATGGGTGACTATGTGAGGCCCATTATACTGTATGGAGGATTATGAGGGGCCCATTATACTGTATGGAGGATTATGAGGGGCTCATTATACTGTATGGAGCACTATGTGGGACCATTATTCAGTATGGAGGACTATGTGGGGCCTATTATTCTGTATGGAGGACTATGTGGGGCCTATTATTCTGTATGGAGGACTATGTGGGGCACATTATACTGTATGGAGGACTATGTGGGACCCATTATTCTGTATGGAGGACTATGTGGGGCCCATTATTCTACATGGAGGACTATGTGAGGCCCATTATACTGTATGGAGGACTATGAGGTGGCACATTATACTGTATCGAGGAAGATGTGGGACCCATTATTCTGTATGGAGGACTATGTGGGGCCCATTATTCTGTATGGAGGACTATGTGGGGCCCATTATTCTACATGGAGGACTATGTGAGGCCCATTATACTGTATGGAGGACTATGAGGTGGCACATTATATTGTATGGAGGACTATGTGGGGCCATTATTCTGTATGGAGGACTATGTGGGGCCCATTATATTGAATCGAGGACTATTTGGGGCCATTATTCTGTATGGAGGACTATGAGGGGCCCATTATTCTGGGTGGATGACTATGTGGGGCCCATTATACCGTATGAAGGACAATAAGTTGTCCCATTATTCTGTATGGTGGACTGCGTGGTGCCCATTATTCTGTACGGAGGACTATGTGAGGCCCATTATACTGTATGGAGGACTATGTGGGGCCCATTATTCTGTATGGATGACTATGTGAGGCCCATTGTACTGTATGGAGGACTATGAGGTGGCACATTATATTGTATGGAGGATTATGAGGGGCCCATTATACTGTATGGAGCACTATGTGGGCCCATTATTCAGTATGGAGGACTATATGGAGCCTATTATTCTGTATCTAGGACTATGTGGGGCCAATTTTACTGTATGGAGGACTATGAGGTGGCACATTATACTGTATGGAACACTACGTGGGCCCATTATTCCGTATGGAGGACTATGTGGTGCCCATTATTCTGTATGGAGGACTATGTGGGGCCCATTATTCTGTATGGATGACTATGAGGCCCATTGTACTGTATGGAGGACTATGAGTTGGCACATTACATTGTACGGATAACTATGTGGGGCCATTATTCTGTATGAAATACGATGTGGGGACATTATTCTGTATGGAGGACTATGTCGGACACATTATTCTGTATGGAGGAGTATGTGGGACCCATTATTCTGTATGGAGGACTATGTGGGGCCATTATTCTGTATGGAGAACTATCTAGGGCCCATTATTTTGTATGGAGGAATATGTGGGGGCCATTATTCTGTAAGGAGGACTATCTAGGGCCCATTATTTTGTATGGAGGAATATGTGGGGGCCATTATTCTGTATGGAGGACAATTAGTTGGCCTATTTTTCTGTATGGAGGACTATGTGGGGCACATTATACTGTATGGAGGACTATGTGGGCCCATTATTGAATATGGAGGACTATGTGGGGCCTATTATTCTGTATGGAGGAGTATGTGGAGCCCATTATACTGTATGGATGACTATGTGAGGCCCATTATGCTGTGTGGAGTACTATGTGGGGCCCATTATACTGTATGGGTGACTATGTGAGACCCCTTATACTGTATGGAGGATTATGAGGGGCCCATTATAAAGTATGGAGGATTATGAGGGGCTCATTATACTGTATGGATTACTATGTGGGGCCATTATTCTGTATGGAGGACTATGTGGGGCCTATTATTCTGTATGGAGGACTATGTGGGGCCCATTATACTGTATGGAGGACTATGAGGTGACACATTAAACTGTATGAAGCACTATGTGGGCCCATTATTCAGTATTGAGGACTATGTGGGACCTATTATTCTGTATGGAGGGCTATGTGAGGCCCATTATTCTGTATGGAGGACTCTATGGGGCCCATTATACTGTATGGAGAGCTTTGTGGGGATCACAGTTGCGGCATCACATTGTGTTGGGGTCACAGTAGGGTCATCATACCGTGTGTGTGGAGGGTTACCATGGAGGAAATCACTGTGATGGTATCATACTGTGTTTGGGAGGCACTTTTTTTGCTTCATACTTTATTATCTGTATTATTTATTAAGTCAAAGTTTTTTATCTTTTGTTATTACATATTTAAATTAGGCCATTGGGCCATTTGCTTTTTACTGCTCTTACATAACATTATATTATTCCAGTATGCCCTTTTTGTGATTGTCTTTTATTTTATTCTAAGATCTATTAATTAAATGTACTTTGTTCGTGGCACAACCCCTTTAACAAAAGTTTCATCATCATATTTGATAGGGAAAAACGTCTGCAATTCTAGACATTTTTTTAAATATGAACATTAGCCTGCGACTTTGTCTAAGTTTTTAATTTTGGCCATCTGTGTATTTGAGTTTGCCATCCCTGCCATAAATCGTCTGATCGCTGTGTTGTGCGGGTCGTTATAGGTACAGGAACACATATGTCCATGGTATTTGCTGATTTGTGATGTTTATTATCTTAAAAAGCTCAATGAAAATGCCATTATTGTAATTGTTTTTCATTATTTTTTAGTAATGTTATAGGAAAAAAATCTTTTAATTTCCCTCTATAATACAGGGACAAAAAAATACACTGCTATGTATAGATGTATCTCTATGTATCAGTAGCATTTGCCTGTGGGTTCAGAGTGTGCAAATATCGAAAATCCTCCCAGTGATATCAGCAGAGGCTGTTGCTCATAGCTTTAGTTGTTACCGGCAATGATAGCGGTTGTGGGTTTGATTCCCATGGAGACCAGAAAATGGTTTATTTCATTCATGTAAGAACAAAGCAGAGATGCAGACCCCACCCCAAGGAGCATGTGCTGACACCCATTGGACAAAAAGTGTAGTGGGTTTTATTTTAACCCCACCTAGAAGTGAGAATTTCTGATGAGCCCAAAAGGGGGCAGGGTTAGGGACAGAACATAAAAGTCCCCATAAGAAAAAGTGATCCCCAATGATAAGAAGACTGAAAAGCCCTGATCTAAGTGATCAGGAGATTGGATCTTCAAATCCCCTATAGATTAGGAAAAAAAAACATTTTTCTTCGGTCTTGGTGTTGAAGCCATAGCTGTTGCTAGAGACTATAAAGATATCTATCCTTCCCACTTAAAAAAATAAAAATACTTAAAAAATGTATCAATCATTTGTATATATTTTAGGTGCTGTTTATGCTGCCAATCAATGGGATATAAAGTCCTGATCCCAGCACCTATTGGTCAAAAGACCACTCTGAAGTGCGCAGCGCCTGCATAAGCTGTGTGGGGGCTCAATGGTAAGTCCTTGTGTCCGTACACCGCTCTCAGAAAAAAATCACATCATGCAGAAATCAATGGGGTCGCTCTGCTCCCATCTGCATCAGTTATTAGACAACCCCTTTCTATTAGGACAGAGCAGATATCCATCACTGCTTACTGTTGGGAAAGAGAGCCTGATGAAGGCATTAACACTGCCCCCTGCTGGATGATGTCTGGGGCGTTTCCTAGAGCAGAGCACATCCATCATGAATAACAAGTTTTACAATAACTGTCGCACTATAAGCTGTTTGTCTGCAGCCCGGGCCTATGGCGGCAGGATGAAGACTACAATGAAGCTCTGTGTGGGCAGGGCTGCACTAACTACTGAGCTACTGTGTCAGCCAATCACTGAGCTCCATCAGTGACATATGCAAATGAGCTTCTGGGAAAAGGGACAGAGGCAACGTGTATTCAGGGTAAATCTCCTAAATTTTCGCCGTAGTTAAGCTTTCTATAGCAGGAGGGTGTTCAGCAGGGGCGGCTCATTATATTAGCAGAAAAAAAAGTTTCTCTCCCTAAAGTCAAAGTTTCTCATTTTACGGACTATAAATACAGTATAGGTCGCAGGAGTATATTGGAGGTGAGGGGTAGTCTGCACTAAAGAAAAAAAAAAAAAAAAAAGATATACATATCGTATATAAAAAAGTGATGTGACACCTCAGTGTCTGCACTAAAGAAAAAAAAAATAAAAAAAAAAATAAAAAAAGAGATATACATATCGTATATAAAAAAGTGATGTGACGCCTCAGTGTCTGCACTAAAGAAAAAAAAAATAAAAAAAGAGATATACATATCGTATATAAAAAAGTGATGTGACGCCTCAGTGATCCACCACGTGCATCTGAATGAAGGTTAATGGACTTGTGCCAATTATCCGTCATGAATCAGATATTTTTTTAGAATTTTTAATTTTAATTTATAGAGATACTACCATTAATACTACACAATGTATCAACAGGCCATAACCGCATATCACCAGCACTACAGTACTGACTATATACTGATCATTGACAAAACTGCTGTACAAAAACCAATATTCCCACCATACGGTGAGCATAAAGTAGTAGATACCAGTCCTACAGGTGCGCTATGTAGAGCACACGTGTCACATTCTGGCCCACGGGCCAAGTCTGGCTCTCAGGGTGATTGTGTTTGACCTGCGACGCTGGGGACTATATGGGGCCACTATACTGTCTGGAGGACTATGTGGGGCCATTATACTGTCTGGAGGACTATGTGGGGCCTATTATCCTGTAAGGAGGACTATGTGAGGCCATTATACTGTATGGAGGACTATGTGGGGCCATTATACTGTATGGAGGACTATGTGAGGCCATTATACTATATGAAGGACTATGTGGGGCCAATATTATGTATGGAGGACTATGTGGGGCACATTATTCTGTATGGAGGACTATCTAGGGCCCATTATTCTGTATAGAGGAATATGTGGGGCCCATTATTCTGTATGAAGGACAATAAGATGGCCCATTATTCTGTATGGAGGACTATCTGGGGCACATTATAATGTATGGAGCCTTATGTGGGCCCATTATTCAGAATGGAGGACTATGTGGGGCCTATTATTCTGCATGGAGGAAGATATGGGGCCCAGTATACTGTATGGATGACTATGTGAGGCCCATTATACTGTGTGGAGGACTATGTGGGGCCCATTATACTGTATGGGTGACTATGTGAGGCCCATTATACTGTAAGGAGGATTATGAGGGGCCCATTATACTGTATGGAGTATTATGAGGGGCCCATTATACTGTATTAAGCACTATGTGGGACAATTATTCAGTATGGAGGACTATGTGGGGCCTATTATTCTGTATGGAGGACTATGTGGGGCCCATTATACTGTATGGAGGACTATGAGGTGGCACATTATACTGTATGGAGCACTATGTGGGCCCATTATTCAGTATGGGCGACTATGTGGGGCCTATTATTCGGTATGGAGGACTATGTTGGGCCCATTATTCTTTATGGAGGACTATGTGGGGCCCATTATTCTGTTTGTAGGACTATCTAGGGCCCATTATTCTGTATGGAGGAATATGTGGGGCCCATTATTCTTTATGGATTACAATGAGTTGGCCCATTATTCTGTATGGAGGACTATGTGGGGCACATTTTACTCTATGGTGCACTATGTGGGCCCATTATTCAGTATGGAGGACTATGTGGGGCCTATTATTCTGTATGGAGGAAGATGTGTGGCCCATTATTCTATATGGAGAACTATGTGGGGCCCATTATAATGTATGAAGGACTATGTGGGGCCCATTATTCTGTATGGATGACTATGTGAGGCCCATTATACTGTATGGAGGACTATGTGGGGCCCATTATTCTATATGGAGGACTATGTGGGGCCCATTATAATGTATGGAGGACTATGTGGGGCCTATTATTCTGTATCTAAGACTATGCTGGGCCCATTATACTGTATGGAGGACTATGTGGTGGCACATTATATTGTATGGATAACTATGTGCGGCCATTTTTCTGTATGGAGGACGATGTGGGGCCATTATTCTGTATGGAGGAATATGTGGGGCCCATTATTCTGTATGGAGGACTATCTAGGGCCCATTATTCTGTATGGAGGAATATGTGAGGGCCATTATTCTGTATGGAGGACAATGAGTTGGCCCATTATTCTGTATGGAGGACTATGTGGGGCACATTATACTGTATGGAGCAGT
This sequence comes from Phyllobates terribilis, assembly GCF_046119375.1. Taxonomy (NCBI): domain Eukaryota; kingdom Metazoa; phylum Chordata; class Amphibia; order Anura; family Dendrobatidae; genus Phyllobates; species Phyllobates terribilis. Next base: position 586,059 of record NW_027363258.1, read on the forward strand.
ATGTGGGGCCCATTATTCAGTATGGAGTACTATGTGGGGCCTATTATTCTGTATGGAGGAAGATGTGGGGCCCATTATTCTGTATGGAGGACTATGTGGGGCCCATTATACTGAATGGATGATTATGTGAGGCCCATTATACTGTGTGGAGGACCATGTGGCGCCCATTATACTGTATGGGTGACTATATGAGGCCCATTATACTGTATGGAGGATTATGAGAGGCCCATTATACTGTATGGAGGATTATGAGGGGCTCATTATACTGTATGGAGCACTATGTGGGCCCACTATTCAGTATGGAGGACTATGTGGGGCCTATTATTCTGTATGGAGGAAGATGTGGGGCCTATTATTCTGTATGGACTACTATGTGGGGCCCATTATACTGTATGGATGACTATGTGAGGCCCATTATACTCTATGGAGGACTATGAGGTGGCACATTATATTGTATGGAGGACTATGTGGGGCCAATATTCTGTATGGAGGACTATGTGGGGCCCATTATATTGTATTGAGGACTATTTGGGGCCATTATTCTGTATGGAGGACTATGAGGGGCCCATTATTCTGGGTGGATGACTATGTGGGGCCCATTATAATGTATGAAGGACAAGAAGTTGGCCCATTATTCTGTATGGAGGACTATGTGGTGCCGATTAATCTGTATGGAGGACTATGTGAAGCCCATTATACTGTATGGAGGACTATGTGGGGCCCATTATTCTGTATGGATGACTATCTGAGGGCCGTTATACTGTATGGAGGACTATGAGGTGGCACATTATATTGTATGGAGGATTATGAGGGGCCCATTATACTGTATGGAGCACTATTTGGGCCCATTATTCAGTATGGAGGACTATGTGGGGCCCATTATACTGTATGGAGGACTATGAGGTGGCACGTTATTCTGTATGGAGCACTATGTGGGCCTATTATTCTGTATGCAGGAATATGTGGTGCCCATTATTCTGTATGGAGGACTATGTGGGGCCCATTATACTGTATGGATGACTGTGAGGCCAATTATACTGTATGGAGGACTATGAGGTGTCACATTATATTGTATGGAAAACTATGTGGGGCCATTATTGTGTATGGAGGACGATGTGGCACACAATATTCTGCATGGAGGACTATGTGGGGCCATTATTCTGTATGGGGGACTATGTGGGGCCATTATTCTGTATGGAGGACTATGTGAGTCCCATTATACTATGTGGAGGACTTTGTGGGGCTCATTATACTGTATGGATGACTATGTGAGGCCCGTTATACTGTATGGAGGACTATGAGGTGACACATTATTTCATATTGAGGACTATGTGGGGCCTATTTTTTGTAAGAAGGACAATGAGTTGGTCCATTATTCTGTATGGAGAACAATGTGATGCCCATTATTCTGTATGAAGGACTATGTGGGGCCCATTATACTGTATGGAGGACTATGTGGGGCCCATGATTCTGTATGAATGACTGTGTGAGGCCCATTATACTGTATGGAGGACTATGTGGGGCCTATTATCCTGTACGGAGGACTATGTAGGGCCATTATACTGTATGGAGGACTATGTGGGGCCAATATTCTGTATGGAGGACTATGCGGGGCCCATTATTCTGTATGGAGGACTATCTAGGGACTATTATTCTTTATGGAGGACTATGTTTGGCCCATTATTCTGTATGGAGGACAATGAGTTGGCCCATTATTCTGTATGGAGGACTATGTGGGGCCTATTATTCTGTATGGAGGACTATGTGGGGCCCATTATTCTGTATGGAGGACTATGTGGGGCCCATTATATTGTATGGAGCACTATGTTGGCCCATTATTCAGTATGGAGGACTATGTGGGGCTCATTATACTGAATGGGTGACTATGTGAGGCCCATTATACTGTAGGGAGGATTATGAGGGGCCCATTATATTGAATGGAGTACTATGTGGGGCCATTATTCTCTATGGAGGACTATGTGGAGCCCATTATATTTTATCGAGGACTATTTGGGGCCATTATTCTGTATGGAGGACTATGAGGGGCTCATTATTCTGGGTGGATGACTATGTGGGGCCCATTATACTGTATGAAGGACAATAAGTTGGCTTGTTATTCTGTATGGTGGACTATGTGGTGCCCATTATTCTGTACGGAGGACCATGTGGTGCCCATTATTCTGTACGGAGGACTATGTGAGGCCCATTATACTGTATGGAGGACTATATGGGGCCCATTATTCTGTATGGATGACTGTGTGAGGCCCATTATACTGCATGGAGGACTATGAGGTGGCACATTAAATTGTATGGAGGATTATGAGGGGCCCATTATACTGTATGGAGCACTATGTGGGCCCATTATTCAGTATGAAGGACTATGTGGAGACTATTATTCTGTATCTAGGACTATGTGGGGCCCATTATACTGTATGGAGGACTATGAGGTGGCATATTATACTGTATGGAACACTATGTGGGCCCATTATTCTGTATGGAGGACCATGTGGTGCCCATTATTCTGGATGGAGGACTATGTGGGGCCCATTATTCTGTATGGATGACTGTGAGGCCCATTATACTGTATGGAGGACTATGAGGTGGCACATTACTTTGTATGGATAACTATGTGGGGCCATTATTCTGTATGGAGGACGATGTGGGGCCATTATTCTGTATGGAGGACTATGTGGGGCCCATTATTCTGTATGGAGGAGTATGTGGGGCCATTATTCTGTATGGAGGACTATCTAGGGCCCATTATTCTGTATGGAGGAATATGTGGGGCCCATTATTCTGTATGGAGGACTATGTGGGGCCCATTATTCTGTATGGACGACTGTGAGGCCCATTATACTGTATGGATGACTATGAGGTGGCACATTACATTGTATGGATAACTATGTGGGGCCATTATTCTGTATGGCGGACGATGTGGGGCCATTATTCTGTATGGAGGACTATGTGAGACCCATTATTCTGTATGGAGGACTTTGTGGGGCCATTATTCTGTATGGAGGACTATCTAGGGCCCATTATTCTGTATGAAAGAATATGTGGTGCCCATTATTCTGTATGGAGGACTATCTAGGGCCCATTATTCTGTATGGAGGAATATGTGGGGGCCATTATTCTGTATGGAGGACAATGAGTTGGCTCATTATTCTGTATGGAGGGCTATGTGGGGCACATTATACTGTATGTAGCACTATGTGGGCCCATTATTCAGTATGGAGGACTATGTGGGGCCTATTATTCTGTATGGAGGAAAATGTGGGGCCCATTATTTTGTATGGAGGACTATGTGGGGCCCATTATACTGTGTGGATGACTATGTGAGGCCCATTATACTGTGTGGAGGACTATGTGGGGCCCATTATACTGTATGGGTGACTATATGAGGCCCATTATACTGTATGGAGGATTATGAGGGTCCCATTATACTGTATGGAGGATTATGAGGGGCTCATTATACTGTATGGAGCACTATGTGGGCCCATTATTCAGTATGGAGGACTATGTGGGGCCCATTATACTGTATGGAGGACTATGAGGTGGCACATTAAACTGTATGGAGCACTATGTGGGCCCATTATTCAGTATTGAGGACTATGTGAGGCCCATTATTCTGTATGGAGGACTATGAGGTGGCACATTATTCTGTATGGAGGACTCTATGGGGCCCATTATACTGTATGGAGGACTTTGTGCAAATCACAGTTGCGGCATCATATTGTGTTCGCGTCACAGTAGGGTCATCATACCGTGTGTATGGATGATACAGTGGAGGAATTCACTGTGAGGGTATCATACTGTGTTTGGGAGGCACTTTTGTTTGCATCATACTTTATTATCTGTATTATTTATTAAGTCAAAGTTTTTTATCCTTTGTTATTACATATTTAAATTAGGCCATTGGGCCATTTGCTTTTTACTGCTCTTACATAACATTATATTATTCCAGTATGCCCTATTTGTGATTGTGTTTTATTTTATTCTAAGATCTATTAATTAAAATGTACTTTGTTCGTGGCACAACCCCTTTAAGAAAAGTATCATCATTATATTTGATAAGGAAAAACGTCTGCAATTCTAGACATTTTTTTAAATATGAACATTAGCCTGCGACTTTGTCTAAGTTTTTAATTTTGGCCATCTGTGTATTTGAGTTTGCCATCCCTGCCATAAATCGTCTGATCGCTGTGTTGTGCGGGTCGTTATAGGTACAGGAACACATATGTCCATGGTATTTGCTGATTTGTGATGTTTATTATCTAAAAAAGCTCAATGAAATGCCATTATTGTAATTGTTTTTCATTATTTTTTAGTAATGTTATAGGAAAAAAATCTTTTAATTTTCCTCTATAATACAGGGACAAAAAATACACTGCTATGTATAGATGTATCTCTATGTATCAGTAGCATTTGCCTGTGGGTTCAGATTGTGCAAATATCGAAAATCCTCCGTGATATCAGCAGAGGCTGTTGCTCATAGCTTTAGTTGTTACCGGCAATGATAGCGGTTGTGGGTTTGATTCCCATGGAGACCAGAAAATGGTTTATTTAATTCATTATAGGCATATGGAATTATACTCTATGGTTGGGGCCCAATTATACTTTATCGAGATCTATGGGTTGCATTATATTATATGTACTGTATGTTTGGCTGCATTATACTATAGGGAGGCTGCATTATACTCTATTAAGGACTGAGGAGAAAGCATTATACTATATGAAGAACTATGGGGAGTGCATTATACACTATGAAGGACTATGGAGAGTGCATTATACTATAGGGAGGGCTATGGGGAGTGCATTATACTATAGGGAGGATTATAGGGAGTACATTATACTATATGGAGGACTATGAGGTGCATTCCATTATATGGAGGACTATGGGGAGTATATTATACTATATGGAGGGCTATGGTGAGTGCATTATACTATATGGAGGACAATGAGGTGCATTATACTATATGGAGGGCAATGAGGTGCATTATACTATATGGAGGGCTATGGGGAGTGTATTATACTATATGGAGGGCTATGGGGAGTATATTATACTATATGGTGGGCTATGGGGAGTGTATTATACTATATGGAGGACTATGAGGTGCATTATACTATATGGAGGGCTATGGGGAGTGTTTTATACTATATGGAGGACTATGAGGTGCATTATACTAATATGGAGGGCTATGGGGAGTGCATTACACTATATGGAGGGCTATGAGGTGCATTATACCATATGGAGGGCTATGGGGAGTGTATTATACTATATGGAGGAATATGCGGTGCATTATACTATATGGAGGACTCTGGGTAGTATATTATACTATGTGGAGGGCTATGGGGAGTGTGTTATACTATTTGGAGGAATATGGGCCACATTATACAATATTGAGCGCAGTGGGGCACATTATACAGTATGGAGGACTATGGGGAGTACATTATATTATAGGGAGGGCTATAGGGAGTGCATTATACTATATGGAGGGCTATGGGAAGTGTATTATACTATATGGAGGACTATGGGGAATGTATTATTCTATATTGAGGAATATGGGTCACATTATACCATTTGGAGGGTTGTGGGGCACATTATACTATATGAAGGACTATTGGGAGTGCATTATACTATATGGAGGACTATGGGGAGTATATTATACTATATGGAGGACTTTGGGGAGTGCATTATACTATTTAGAGGGCTATGGGGAGTGTATTATACTATATGGAGGACTATGAAGTGCATTATACTATATGGAGGGCTATGGAGAGTGTATTATACTATATGGAGGGCTATGGGGAGTGTATTATACTATATGGAGGGCTATGGGTAGTGTACTATACTATTTGGAGGACTATGAGGTGCATTATACTATATGGAGGGCTATGGGGAGTGTATTATAGTATATGGAGGACTATGAGGTGCATTATACTAATATGGAGTGCTATGGGGAGTGCATTACACTATATGGAGGGCTATGAGGTGCATTATACTATATGGAGGACTATGGGGAGTGTATTATACTATATGGAGTAATATGAGGTGCATTATACTATATGGAGGACTATGGGTAGTATATTATACTATGTGGAGGGCTATGGGGAGTGTATTATACTATTTGGAGGAATATGGGCCACATTATACAATATTGAGCGTTGTGGGGCACATTATACAATATGGAGGACTATGGGGAGTACATTATATTATAGGGAGGGCTATAGGGAGTGCATTATACTATATGGAGGGCTATGGGAAGTGTATTATACTATATGGAGGACTATGGGGAATGTATTATACTATATTGAGGAATATGGGTCACATTATACAATATGGAGGGCTGTGGGGCACATTATACTATATGGAGGGCTATGGGGAGTGCATTATACTATATGGAGGGCTATGGGGAGTGTATTATACTATGTGGAGGGCTACGGGGAGTGTATTATACTATTTGGAGGAATATGGGTCACATTATACAATATGGAGCTCTGTGGGGCACATTATACAATATTGAAGATTTTGGGGAGTGCATTATACTATAGGGAGTGTATTATACTATATGGAGGGCTATGGGGAGTGCATTATACTATATGGAGGGCTATTGGGAGTGTATTATACTATATGGAGGACTATGGGGTGCATTATACTATATGGAGGACTATGAGGAGCTTTATACTATATGGAGAACTATGAGATGCATTATACTATATAGAGAGCTATGGGGAGTGTATTATACTATTTGGAGGAATATGGGCCACATTATACAATATGGAGGGCTGTGGGGCACATTATACAATATGAAAGCCTATGGGGAGTGCATTATACTATATGAAGGACTATGGGGAGTATATTATACTATATGGAGGGCTATGAGGTGACTTATACTATATAGAGGTCTATGAGGTGCATTATACTATATGGAGAACTATGAGGTGCATTATACTATATAGCGAGCTATGGGGAGTGTATTATGCTATTTGGAGGAATATGGGCCACATTATACAATATGGAGGGCTGTGGGGCACATTATACAATATGGAGGACTATGGGGAGTATATTATACTATATAGAGGGTTATGGGGAATGCATTATACTATATGGAGGGCTATGAGGTGCGTTATACTATATGGAGGACTATGAGGTGCATTATACTATATGGAGAACTATGAGGTGCATTATACTATATGGAGGGCTATGAGGTGCGTTATACTATATGGAGGACTATGAGGTGCATTATACTATATGGAGGACTATGAGGTGCATTATACTATATGGAGAACTATGAGGTGCATTATACTATATAGAGAGCTATGGGGAGTGCATTATACTATTTGGAGGAATATGGGCCACATTATACAATATGGAGGGCTGTATGGAGGACTATGGGGAGTATATTATACTATATAGAGGGTTATGGGGAGTGCATTATACTATATGGAGGGCTATCGGGAGTGTATTATACTATATGGAGGACTATGGGCCTCATTATACAATATGGGGGGCTGTGGGGCACATTATAAAATATGGAGGACTATGGCATGTATTATACTAAACAAGCAAAATGCTGCCTATTCATCGAGTAATTGGATTGTTTTTACCAGAACAAAAATCCTTGTTCTCAGCAGCACATCGGCCGGTGTAACCTGCAGATGTGCTGCTGATAACATGATGCTGTATGGGGACAGATTGATCTATTAGTGATTGTTCTGTATCCATCATTCTTCCTCAGCTGGTATAAAGAGGTCGGGAAACAAGCGTCGAACGGCTTCAGTATTGTGGATTGCGCTCGTTTAGCGGCCTGATCTCAGCGCATGTACATGCAAGCTAAATGTTTGTGTGGTGCTGTATGTCAGCATTTGGGACCCCACTTTAAACTTTTCCCCAGGGCCCCACTTTATCTAAAATCGGCCCTGCACCCATTTAAATGGTTCCCGTCCGCTGCACAGACTGGGAGAGAGAGGGGAGACTATTTGTGGCTTATGTAGTGGCGCTCAGTTTTGTGGACATCGGAGGGAAAGTTTTCTTTTAATTTATGAAATTCAATTCATGTCCTAAATTTACAAAAATATTAGTAACAATTCAACTTTATTTTAATGCTTAGGTTATGGGTGAGGATCTTTTGGCAGAAAGAACAGAGGAAGGACAAATGGACACAAAAACCACTCAGACATTGGCCTCTTACATAATGCCGTCTGACGCCGAGTTCACAGTCAAATGGTTTCAGAAAGCGACCACTTTCCTAATGAGCAGCGAGTAAAGATGATCAGCTCTCCGCCATCACTGACTGTCTGCCAACTGGAGCTTGTCCATCCCTAATCATTCCTGCTCAATGGGGGCCACAATATTTTGACTTCACAGTAATCACTGACATCTTTTCGGAGTATATTGTACACATAGTGATATTTATACGGCTGGAGCACTTACAGTAGCCAATCAGATGGCATGCAGGTAGCGTTGTGCGAGATCCAGTATGCCGTCCTGCTTCTATCATTAGAGGGTCCTGCTAGAGAACAGCGGCCACACTATTATACTGTGTCCAGAGTTACAGGAGTCTGTCAGATGTGGACTGCTACGTTGCAAAAAATGCTTAATGAGTTATTTTTTTTCAAACTGGATTGATATGCAAAATATTTTTAATAAAATCATTTTCTTATACTTGCAGGGTTTCTGTTTATTCAGTAATGTTGTAGCTGTTTTCTCTCACGCTGTGGATGATTGTAAATGAATACAGTTTCCTACATAATCATTGCAGCGGATCAGTTAAAAACGGGTGCCGTATGTGTTGTACCCAGGGCCGGCATCACCACCCGGGCAAGTGCCTGGGCCCTGAGCGAGCAGGGGGGCCCACTCACCCTCTGGAACACCAGCGCGCTATGGGGCCCATGAGTCAGCGGGGCCTGATGCCAGCGAAAGGGCACTTGCACTGGGCCTTCCCCAGTGCTTTAAACTGTTTGCAATACTTACCTCTCCCTGTTCCTCTGCTGCTCCTCTGTCTTCTGCGTCTTCTTACTCTGTGACATCTCAGGGCAGAGGGCGCAATGACGTCACTACAGAGCACCCTCTGCTAAGCAGTCCCAGTGCAGAGAGTCGGAAGATCCTGATGAGACAGGCCTGCTTCCAGCAAGGAGCGGTGAGTATTTGATTTTTTTTTTTTAATGTAATGAGTATTATATGGGGCTCATTATCTATTGAACAATATATGGGGCCCATTATGCATGGAGTATTATATGGGGCTTATTATCTATTGAACAATATATGGGGCTCATTATGTATGGAGTATTATATGGGGCTTATTATCTATTGAACAATATATGGGGCTCATTATGTATGGAGTATTATATGGGGCTCATTATCTATTGAACAATATATGGGGCCCATTATGTATGGAGTAATATATGGGGATCATTATGTATGGAGTAATATATGGGGATCATTATCTATTGAACAATATATGGGGCTCATTATGTTTGGAGTATTATATGGGGCTTATTATCTACTGAACAATATATGGGGCTCATTATGTATGGAGTATTATATGGGGCTCATTATCTATTGAACAATATATGGGACTCATTATGTATGGAGTATTATATGGGGCTCATTATCTATTGAACAATATATGGGGCCCATTATGTATGGAGTATTATATAGGGCCCATTATCTATGGAGCATTATATGGGGCCTATTCTTTATGGAGCAATATATTGGGCCCACTATTGTGCTGCCCATAATACTGTATGGAGGACCATGTGGTGTCCATAATACTGTATGGAGGACCATGTGGTGTCCATAATACTGTATGGAGGACCATGTGGTGCCCATAATACTGTATGGAGGACCATGTGGTGTCCATAATACTGTATGGAGGACCATGTGGTGCCCATAATACTGTGTGGAGGACCATGTGGTGCCCATAATACTGTATATGGAGGACCATGTGGTGCCCATAATACTGTATATGGAGGACCACGTCGTGCCCATAATACTGTATATGGAGGACCACGTGGTGCCCATAATACTGTATATGGAGGACCACGTGGTGCCCATAATACTGTATGGAGGCCACGTGGTGCCCATAATACTGTATAGAGGACCATGTGGTGCCCATAATACTGTATGGAGGACCATGTGGTGCCCATAATACTGTATGGAGGACCATGTGGTGCCCATAATACTGTATATGGAGGACCATGTGGTGCCCATAATACTGTATATGGAGGACCACGTGGTGCCCATAATACTGTATATGGAGGACCACGTGGTGCCCATAATACTGTATATGGAGGACTATGTGGGGCCCATAATACTGTATATGGAGGACCACGTGGGGCCCATAATACTGTATATGGAGGACCACATGGGGCCCATAATACTGTATATGGAGGACCACGTGGTGCCCATAATATTGTATATGGAGGACCACGTGGGGCCCATAATACTGTATATGGAGGACTACGTGGTGCCCATAATACTGTGTGGAGGACCATGTGGTGCCCATAATACTGTATATGGAGGACCACGTGGTGCCCATAATACTGTATATGGAGGACTATGTGGGGCCCATAATACTGTATATGGAGGACCACGTGGGGCCCATAATACTGTATATGGAGGACCATGTGGTGCCCATAATACTGTATATGGAGGACCACGTGGGGCCCATAATACTGTATATGGAGGACTACGTGGGGCCCATAATACTGTATAGAGGACTATATTGTCTGGTCTGAACTGTGCGCTGGAAGGATTCGCCGGTTTCTGAGCTGTTGTAGACTTTACAATAGATATCACTCATGTAATGTGAGAAGTAAGTGAAATCTTTAGCATTGTACTATACCTATATTTCTGTGCATCATGAATCGTGGTAGGTGTGAAAGGGGCCCACTGAGACTTTTGCCCGGGGCCCATGAAATCCTGGAGCCGGCCCTGGTTGTGGCATCTATTTCTTTTTGTACTGGATGCATGAGTTTTAATGGCGAATTTCTTTCAAAAAACATTGGCATAAACCGTCATCTGAACTTGTCCCTTAACTTACATTGGTCTGTGAGGTGATCTGAAAGCAGAAAATCCAATGCTGACTTCTAGAACATTTGGGGTAACTTTCCCGCATTGGTCTCTACATGATCTGTGAATTCAGGGAACTGCTAGATCTGCAGCAGATAAAAGAGGGATTATATCAAAATGCCATCATGCAGACCAGCAAGTGACACATCGCTGGCATAAGGTCCTCTGCCCCGACTTGTTGCTTTTAGATTACATAGCAAAAACCTGATGACAGTTTCCCTGTAATAAAATCCCAGAGCTTCTCCCATGGGAAATCCAGCGGGTGGCAGATACTGGCCTGGAATCCTGCAGATACACAGCACTGCCGTCACCTATACACTGCATTGTGAAAGGATTTGGCCCCCTTGAACTTTTCTACCTTTCGCCACATTTCTGGCTTCAATCATAAAGATATAAAATTCTATTTTTTGGGGAAAGAATCAACAACAAGTGGGACACAATCGTGAAGTGGAATGAAATTTATTTGCTATTTTAAACTTTTTTAACAAATTAAAAACTGAAAAGTGGGGCGTGCAATATTATTCGGCCCCCTTGAGTTAATACTTTGTAGCGCCACCTTTTGCTGCGATTATAGCTGCAATCGCTTGGGGTATGTCTCTATCAGTTTTGCACATCGAGTGGCTGAAATTCTTGCCCATACTTCCTTGCAAAACAGCTCGAGCTCATTGAGGTTGGATGGAGGGCGTTTGTGAACAGCAGTTTTCAGCTCTTTCCAAGATTCTCGTTTGGATTCAGGTCTGGACTTTGACTTGGCCATTCTAACACCTGGATATGTTTATTTTTGAACCATTCCATTGTAGATTTTGCTTTATGTTTGGGATCATTGTCTTGTTGGAAGATAAATCTCCGTCCCAGTCTCAGGTCTTTTGCAGACTCCAACAGGTTTTCTTTCAGAATGGTCCTGTATTTGGCTCCATCCATCTTCCCATCAATTTTAACCATTTTCTTTGTCCCTGCTGAAGAAAAGCAGGCCCAAACCAAGATGCTGCCACCACCATGTTCGACAGTGGGGATGGTGTTTTGAGGGTGATGAGCTGTGTTGCTTTTACGCCAAACATATCGTTTTGCATTGTGGCCAAAAAGTTTGATTTTGGTTTCATCTGACCAGAGCACCTTATTCCACATGTTTGGTGTGTCTCCCAGATGGCTTGTGGCAAACTTCAAATGAGACTTTTTATGGATATCTTTGAGAAATGGCTTTCTTCTTGCCATTCTTCCATAAAGCCCAGATTTGTGCAGTGTACAACTGATTGTTGTCCTATGGACAGACTAACCCACCTCAGCTCTAGATCTCTGCAGTTCATCCAGAGTGATCATGGGCCTTTTGGCTGCATCTCTGATCAGTCTTCTCCTTGTTCGAGATGAAAGTTTAGAGCAGTGTTTCCCATACTCCAGTCCTCACAGACCCCACAGGTCGTGTTTTCAGGATTTCCATAGTATTGCACAGGTGAGAGAATTCCTGATGCCTTGATGATACTTCCATCACCTATGCAACACTAAGGAAATCCTGAAAACACGACCTGTGGGGGTCCGTGAGGACTGGAGTTTGGGAAACACTGGTTTAGAGGTACGGCCTGGTCTTGGTAGATTTGCATTGGTCTGATACTCCTTCCATTTCAATATGATCGCTTGCACAGTGCTCCTTGAGATGTTTAAAACTTGGGAAATCTTTTTGTATCCAAATCCGGCTTTGAACTTCGCCACAACAGTATCTCGGACCTGCCTGGTGTGTTCCTTGGTCTTCATGATGCTCTCTGCACTTGAAACAGAACCCTGAGACTATCACACAGCAGGTGCATTTATACAGAGACTTGATTACACACAGGTGGATTCTAGTTATCGTTACCAGTCATTTAGGACAACATTGGATCATTCAGAGATCCTCACTGAACTTCTGGAGTGAGTTTGCTGCACTGAAAGTAAAGGGGCCGAATAATATTGCACGCCCCACTTTTCAGTTTTTATTTTTTTTTAAAAGTTTAAAATATCCAATAAATTTCATTCCCACTTGTTGATTCTTCCCAAAAAAATTTCAATTTTATATCTTTATGTTTGAAGCCAGAAATGTGGCAAAAGGTGGAAAAGTTCAAGGGGGCCAAATCCTTTCACAATGCGCTGTATCTACCACTCGCTGACCTGCCTCTGTGAGAAGCTGATGTTTATTAATGATGGAATACAATGTTTTATTATAGCGGTGAGTGCTGCATTCACTTCTTACACTCATTCATGTGGATTTGTCTGATTAGTGACCTGCACCAGCTTATATCATGGGGCTGCTCAGAGTATAAAAATTTACCAAAAAGGTGTGTTCTGTTTATTTTCTTTTGGTTTCCATTTTGTTTTACTTTTTTTTTTTTTTCTTTACGTGGATCTTTCAGTAAAAAATAAATAAATAAAAAATAAAATATAGTCAACCTCTGGTATGCTCTACTACCATGAGATCCCCATAATAAAGGCAGAATTTAATAAAGGGTTACACATTTATCCAAGACATTGAAAGTTATGGTTAAAAAGGTAAAAATACTTTTCTTTTTTTGCAGCAAAATTGGCTACAATTGCCCAGACAGGTTATATTTGCCCACAGCGTCGGACTGGGGAGACTGGGGCCCACCCTACAGCTAGATGCAGATACCTGATAGCCGTTATCCCCGTTATAGTGGGACCTCGACTGTAAATCACAGGCGGCTCCTGCACATCTACTGTGCGCACAGCACAACTGGGATGGACAATTACGGTAGTTTGCATTAAAGGGCTTCTTTGGTGAAAACAAGTTATCACCGATCCCTGGGCTCCTCAGGATTGGTGATAACTTAATGATCGTTTGGGTCCGACCATTGGAAACCGCACTGATCAGAATTGGGAAGTTTTATCCCTGACAGGACACTTTTATCCCCATTTTAAAATGCAGCGGCAGGTGGGATGTCTGACCGCAGATCCATTCATTCTCTTTGGGGCTTCCAGAAAAAAACAAGAGCAGCGCTCGCAGCCATTGAGGGAATGAATGGATCAGTGGTGAAGTCGCACATGCTGCTCCAGTCTAGTGGGGATAAAAGCTCCACATTCTACCAATCGGTGCGGGTCCCAGCAGTCAGACCCCCACCAATCAATACCTTATCACTTATCCTTTGGAAAGGTGATTACTTGTTTTCACAGTAGAATTCCTGTAAGTGCATCTTGTTCCAAGTATTTAATCACAAATCTAAATAAAGATTATTCTCCTAATTAATATCAGAGAGAACAATTGACTGCTGTACACAACACAATCCACTTTTTCAAGACCAATAATACCACATTCAAGGGAGAACTAACGTGACACTGTGACCAGACCACATATTACCAGCATAAAGCGACCGAATAATCCCACGTAGAAGGGAGAAATACAGCCACACTGTGACCAGACCACATATTACCACCACATAGTGACCGAATAATACCACATATTGTATAAGGGACAAATATCGCCACACCATGATCAGACCAGATTTTAGCAGCATATAGCGACCAAATTATTCCACATAGAAGGGAGAACTACCGTCACACCGTGAGCAGACCACATATGACCACCACATAGTGACCGAACAATACCTCATACTGTAAAAGGGACAAATATCGCCACACCATGACCAGACCAGATTTTAGCAGCATATAGCGACCAAATTATTCCACATAGAAGGGAGAACTACCGTCACACCGTGAGCAGACCACATATGACCACCACATAGTGACCGAACAATACCTCATACTGTAAAAGGGACAAATATCGCCACACCATGACCAGACCAGATTTTTGCAGCATATAGCGACCAAATTATTCCACATAGAAGGGAGAACTACCGTCACACCGTGAGCAGATCACATATGACCACCACATAGTGACCGAACAATACCTTATACTGTAAAAGGGAGAAATATCGCCACACCATGACCAGACCAGATATTACCAACATACAGCGACCAAATAATTCCACATACAAGGGAGAAATACCACCACACCATGTCCACACCACATAGTGACCAAATAATAACACATACAGGGATAAATACCACACCATGACCGGACCAGATATTACAACATAGTGACCGAATATTACAATACTGATCATTAATGAAATGTCCTCGGACGTACATTCAGTTGAAACCAGTGGGCCCCCTCTACGTCCTGCTCAGGGTCCTGCCAAGGACCCTGGCCCACCGGATAATCGTCCAGTGTCCCGGTGCTCCAGTCAGACCCTGTTTGCCCACCAAACTCATCCATTTAAATGTCTGATTTTAGAGTTTGCATTGTGTTCCTTTTCTTAGCTTATAAAAACATAATAATTATAGTCTATGGACCTTTTCTGATGCTGATGGTTCACAAAAGAAATTTGAGACATGTTTGATAGTAATCTGATTTGCAGATAAAGCTGGCCCATTCAAATGATTGGATTGCCAAAAAAAGATCCATTTGCATCCTTGTTCTGTATGTTTTTCACTGACTAATGTTAGAAGTTTGTAAATCTTCATCACTTTTTTTCTCTCATCAATAGGTGGCAGAAAATGTCATTTTTCAACATGAGGAGAGAAAACTTCATTCCATCACTTTACCCGATGGGCCCATGCAGGGTCGGACTGGCCTGGTGTGATAGCGGGAAAAATTCCCGGTGGGCCCCGATGAGGGAGTGAGAGAATTGGTAGCGGGGGCTCTTAAAAAGTGCGGGCCCTTTAAAAACGCAGCCGAAGGAAATGTAGCGTCGCGTGCGGCGCTCCTACTATTCAGTGGTGACAGCGGGTGACGCGCATAGTCACATGACAGGAGGACGTGATCTTGGTGGGCGGTGACACGCACCGCGCTCTGCTTTCCCGCTGGTGGCTGACAGTTGTGTGGTGTCAGGTGACACGCTGACGTCACGCTCTCCTCTCCCTGCTCCCCTGCCGGCTTTTGATACGCCGACGCCGCGCTCTGCTCTCCAGTCCCGGCTCCTGCTCCTTTGGAATTGGCCTTGTAACACCGGCTCCCGTCCGGGTATGTAACACCGCACCGCCCTCTTCTCTCCTGCTCTCTTGGCCTTTTAAGCCGGCTCCTGGGCTGAGTATGCGGTGACCTGCACTCTGCTCTCTCACCATCACCCTGGAAACAAGGCTGCCGGCCCCGGCTACAGCTCTCCCTGCTTCACCTTCAAGTCAAGTGCAATATCCACGTTTTTCTGGGTGAGTGTTCCCAGCATTGGTCATCATCCATATATGGAGGGGTCGCAGGCTGGTCACATGGGGACATGGGGCTGAAGGGGGGACTGGCTGGACCCATGGGAACATGGATGGGGACATGGGGCAGAAGGGGGGCCTGGCTGGACCCATGGTGACATGGATGGAGACATGGGGCTGAAGGGGGGGGCTGGATGGACCCATGGGGACATGGATGGAGACATGGGGCTGAAGGGGGGGGCTGGATGGACCCATGGGGACATGGATGGAGACATGGGGCTGAAGGGGGGGGCTGGATGGACCCATGGGGACATGGATGGAGACATGGGGCTGAAGGGGGGGCTGGCGGGACCCATGGGGACATGGATGGAGACATGGGGCTGAAGGGGGGGGGGCTGGATGGACCCATGGGGACATGGATGGAGACATGGGGCTGAAGGGGGGGCTGGCGGGACCCATGGGGACATGGATGGAGACATGGGGCTGAAGGGGGTGCTGGATGGACCCATGGGGACATGGAGGGGGATATGGGGCTGAAGGGGGGGCTGTCTGGACCCATGGGGCTGAAGGGGGGGCTGGCTGGACCCATGGGGACATGGGGCTGAAGGGGGGGCTGGCTGGACCCATGGGGACATGGATGGGGACATGGGGCTGAAGGGGGGGCTGGCTGGACCCATGGGGACATGGATGGGGACATGGGGCTGAAGGGGGGGCTGGATGGACCCATGGGGACATGGAGGGGGATATGGGGCTGAAGGGGGGGCTGTCTGGACCGATGGGGACATGGAGGGGGACATGGGGCTGAAGGGGGGGCTGGATGGACACATGGGGACATGGGGCTGAAGGGAGGGCTGGCTGGATCCATGGGGACATGGAGGAGGACATGGGGCTGAAGGGGGGGGGGCTGGCTGGATCCATGGGGACATGGAGGAGGACATGGGGCTGAAGGGGGGGGGGCTGGCTGGATCCATGGGGACATGGAGGAGGACATGGGGCTGAAGGGGGGGGGGCTGGCTGGATCCATGGGGACATGGAGGAGGACATGGGGCTGAAGGGGGGGGGGGCTGGCTGGATCCATGGGGACATGGAGGAGGACATGGGGCTGAAGGGGGGGGGGCTGGCTGGATCCATGGGGACATGGAGGAGGACATGGGGCTGAAGGGGGGGGGCTGGCTGGACCCATGGGGATATGGAGGGGGACATGGGGCTGAAGGTGGGCTGGATGGACCCATGGGGACATGGAGGGGGACATGGGGCTGAAGGTGGGCTGGATGGACCCATGGGGACATGGAGGGGGACATGGGGCTGAAGGGGGGGCTGGCTGGACCCATGGGGACATGGAGGGGGACATGGGGCTGAAGGTGGGGCTGGCTGGACCCATGGGGACATGAAGGGGGACATGGGGCTGAAGGGGAGGCTGGCTGGACCCATGGGGACATGGGGCTCAAGGGGGGGCTGGCTGGACCCATGGGGACATGGAGGGGGACATGGGGCTGAAGGGGAGGCTGGCTGGACCCATGGGGACATGGGGCTCAAGGGGGGGCTGGCTGGACCCATGGGGACATGGAGGGGGACATGGGGTGGAAGGGGGGGCTGGCAGGACCCATGGGGACATGGGGCTGAAGGGGGGGGGTGGCTGGCTGGACCCATGGTGACATGGATGGGGACATGGGGCTGAAGGGGGGGGCTGGATGGACCCATGGGGACATGGATGGGGACATGGGGCTGAAGGGGGGAGGGCTGGCTGGACGCATGGGGAGACATGGATGGAGGCATGGTGCTGAAGGGGGGGGCTGGATGGAGGCATGGGGCTGAAGGGGGGGCTGGCTGGACGCATGGGAGGACATATGGATGGAGGCACGGGGCTGAAGGGGGGGCTGGCTGGACGCATGGGGGGACCCATGGAGGTGAAGGGGGCCAAGTTGGGGACCTGGATGGACACATGGAGGTGAAGGGGGGCAAGCTGGACACATGGGGACCTGAATGGACACATGGAGGTGAAGGGCGGCAAGCTGGACACATGGGGACCTTCATGGATACATGGAGGTAAAGGGCGGCAAGCTGGACACATGGGGACCTGGATGGACACATGGAGGTGAAGGGCAGCAAGCTGGACACATGGGGACTTGGATGGACACATGGAGGTAAAGGGCGGCAAGCTGGACACATGGGGACCTGGATAGATATATGGGGTGGGGTGGGATGCATATATGAGGGGGACAGGATGGATATCTGAAGGGGGGCGGGCTGGTCACATGGAGGCCCGGATGGATATATGGGAGGGGCAGGCTGGACACATGGAGACCAGAATGGATATATGGGGGGGGGGTCAGGATGGATAGATGGGGGCCACGCTGGACAAGGGACTTTATTACTGTTTAGGGGCCAGATTGAGGAACTTTATTAGTTTATGATGGCGAGTGGGGAACATTATTACTTTAGAGTCCAATTAGGGACATTATTACTTCTGTAATATAACTTACTTTTTAGGAAACAGTTTTCCATAAGAGGGGACAAAAGGGGGGTCCTGTTACTGTACAGGGCGGCACTATGTCGCTTTATTTCTTCAACTGGTGTAGTGTAGAAGCCTGGGGAAAAGTGGGAATGTGCTCTAAAAGAGATCAGTTATTGATAACTGTGTGTTATTTTCTGCAGAGATGATTCCTGGCTGGAAGAAGTGATGGCGGACTGTGCCAGATGAAGAAAAGCGAAGATGAAGAACTTCACCTAGAGACATCACTGGTGAGTCAGTGTATTACTGTACACTTACACTATATAGTATATTCAGAGTTCCTGTGTATGTCACTGGTGACCAGTGTATTACCTATATACAGAGCTCCTGTGTATAATGTCACTCGTGATAACTGTATTACCTGTACACTATATGCAGAGCTCCTGTGTATAATGTCACTCGTGATAACTGTATTACCTGTACACTATATACAGAGCTCCTGTGTATAATGTCACCGGTGATCACTGTATTACCTGTACACTGACACTATATACAGAGATCCTGTTTATAATGTCACTGGGGATCACTGTATTACCTGTACACTGACACGATATACAGAGATCCTGTTTATAATGTCACTGGGGATCACTGTATTACCTGTACACTGACACTATATACAGAGCTCATATGTATAGTGACAGTGTTGTTAGCATTGTGGTTTGTATTCCTGATCAGTATTGTATTATTTGGTCACTATGTGGTGGTAATATGTGGTCTGGTCATGGTGTGGCGATATTTGTCCCTTTTGTATGTGGTATTATTGGTGTTATTATAGTGGATTATGTTGTGTATGGCGGTCATTTGTTCTCGCTGAGATTAACTAGGAAAAGATTTTTTTCCATGAGGCCACGGCTTCACTATCAGCATTTGGTCAGTATTGTTTCTCAGTAGTGAGAGGCAAAAGCAGGAGTGGGTGATAAATCCAGAATTGGTGACTTGTTTCTATTCTACCTTTTCTCTGATTGTTCCTCACCTGGTTTTGGCTCCCACTCCTGAGAATAATCCTGACTGAATACTGATAGTGGGGCTGTGGCCTTAGAGATGAAATACTTGGAGCAGAGCGTCAGAGATGCACTTACAGTGGATCTCCGGTGAAAACAAGTAATCACCTCTCCACAGGATCAGTGATAACTTATTGATTGGTGGGGGTCTGACTACTGGGACCTGCACCGATCGGCAGAATGTGGAGCTTTTCTCCCCATTAGACTGGAGCTCATGTGCGACTCGACCACTGATCCATTCATTCCCTCAGAGGCTGCGAGCGCTGCTCTTTTTTGGAAGCCCCCAAGAGAACGAATGAGGCTGTGGTCAGATGTCCCACCTGTCGCTGCATTTTAAAATGGGGATAAGTGTCCTGTCAGGGATAAAACTTCCCCATTCTTCCAATCAATAAGTGATCACCTATCCTGTGCAGCCCATGAATCTGTGATCACTTGTTTTAACCAAAGAAGCTCTTTCATGCAAACTCCAGAAATTGTCCATCCCTGTTCTAGTCTGTGCACAGTAGATGTGAGGAGCCGCCGGTCACTGCTCCACTATAACAGGGAGAGCAGAGAAAAGAGATCTGCATATTGCTGTAGGTGGCCCCTAGAGTCAATGTCCCCTGTGGGCCCAGACGCCCCAGTCCGACCCTGCTGACATCTGATTAAGGCCTAAGGCCCCGTTCACATGTCAGGTTTTAATCAGTGTTTTTTTCTCATTTTCATCTGATTTTGGTCAGTGTGTCAGTTTTTCTCCTCAGTGGGGCATATTTTTTTATATGTAAAGTAAAAAGCTAAAGGTTTCCTCGCCTCGCTTGCCCGGCCTATAGACACTGGAGAACAGGCAGTACAGGCAACATGGTTGGTTCTGGCCATTTTTCTGACAGACTCATTGACTTCAATAGATGATCTTTATCTACAAATCGGATGAAAATCGGACCGGTCTCAGTTCTGATTTACAGATCAATCGTCCACAAAAAATAGAGCTGTAAACCTGTCCCCGGTCTATAACGGAGCATATTCTACCTGTTAGAGAAATAACCAGACGTGAAAAGAGTCGTGTGCTATTCTTACAGGGAAGGGGCCACCATTTTATGTTTTGTATTAATAATTATGTAATCAATTATTTTTAATACAAAATTAAATGTCCCACTTTATTAGTTTTTTATTTATTTATTTTTACATTGGCCACTAGGGGCTGCCATTTTTATTTGGGGGGGGGGGGGGGTGTAAGAAGCGCTCTTACACACCTCATTTACAGCAGCCCTGGCCATAAGAGACAGTAGTCTGTCACCGACCCTATCTCTAACATTAGAGGCCGCTCCTCCTGCCTCTAGCTGTGACCTGGGCACGCCCCCTTGGCTGTTCAGGTCGCAGCCGTGGGAGGAGATTGCAGCCATCTTTGTGGAGCCTGCAGTGTAAGCTGTACATTCCCCCTATCGTCGCACGCACTGCTCAGTCAGAGCGTGCCATGACAGGAGCTGCCGGGGAGGAAATGCCTGGGAGTGGACGTCCCGAGTGAGTATCTGCGGCGGCGCCGTGCGGTGATCTCAGCTTCTCTACTGTTATCACTGCCGACATCTTCAGGCAACACAGACACAGCGCTGCGTGGGAACGTGGAAGGTGAGTAGAAGCATTTATTGTTTAGTTTATTTTTTTCCCTTTGCATTGAATATATGGGGGCATATACACACAAGGGTGGAGTTGGAGGCATATACCCACCAGGGTGGAGGAGGGGGCATATAGCCACCAGGATGGATGGAAGGGGCATATACCCACCAGGATGTAGGGAGTGTGCATATACCCACCAATGAAGGGGGGCATTTACCCACCAGGATGGATGAAGGGGGCATATATCCACCAGGATGGATGGAGGGGGGGGCATACACCCACAAGGATGGAGGGGGGGCATATATCCACAAGGATGAAGGTGGGGCATATACCGACAAGGATGGAGGGGGGCATATACCCATCAAGATGGATGGAGGGGGGCATATACCCACCAGGAAGGATGGAGGGGGGCATATACCCACCAGGATGGATGGAGGGGGGGCATATACCCACCAGGATGGATGGAGGGGGGGCATATACCCACCAGGATGGATGGAGGGGGGGCATATACCCACCAGGATGGATGGAGGGGGGCATATACCCACCAGGATGGATGGAGGGGGGCATATACCCACCAGGATGGATGGAGGGGGGCATATACCCACCAGGATGGATGGAGGGGGGCATATACCCACCAGGATGGATGGAGGGGGGCATATACCCACCAGGATGGATGGGGGGGGCATATACCCACCTGGATGGAGGGGGGGGCATATACCCACCTGGATGGAGGGGGGGGCATATACCCACCAGAATAGAGGGAGGGGGCATATACACCTACCCAGGATGGATGGAGGGGCATATACACCTTCCCAGGATGGATGGATGGAGGGGCATATATACCTACCCAGGATAGATGGATGGAGAGGCATATACACCTACCCAGGATGGATGGATGGAGGGGCATATACACCTACCCAGGATGGATGAATGGAGGGGTATCTACACCTACCCAGAATGGATGGATGGAGGGGCATATACACCTACCCAGGATGGATGGATGGAGGCGCATATACACCTACCCAGGATGGATGGATGGAGGCGCATATACACCTACCCAGGATGGATGGATGGAGGCGCATATACACCTACCCAGGATGGATGGATGGAGGCGCATATACACCTACCCAGGATGGATGGATGGAGGCGCATATACACCTACCCAGGATGGATGGATGGAGGCGCATATACACCTACCCAGGATGGATGGATGGAGGCGCATATACACCTACCCAGGATGGATAGATGGAGGGGTATATACACCTACCCAGAATGGATGGATGGAGGGGCATATTCTCCTACCAAGGATGGATGGAGGGGCATATACTCCTACCCAGCATGGATGGATGGAGGGTCATCTACACCTTACCAGGATGGATGGAGGGGCATAAACACATACTAGAATAGACTACCCAGGATGGATGGATGGAGGGTCATCTACGCCTACCCAGAATGGATGGATGGAGGGGCATATACACCTACCCATGATGGATGGATGGGCCGATACACCTACCCAGGATGGATTGATGGATGGAGGGGCATCTACAACTACCCAGAATTGATGGATGGAGAGGCATATACACCTACCCAGGATGGATGGATGGAGAGGCATATACACCTACCCAGGATGGATGGATGGATGGAGGGGCATATACACCTACCCAGGATGGATGGATGGAGGAAGGGACATATACTGCTACCCAGGATGGATGGATGGAGGGGCATATACACCTACCCAGGATGGATGGACGGGCAAATACACCTACCCAGGTTGGATGGAGGGGCCGAAACACCTATCCAGGATGGATTGATGGATGGAGGGGCATCTACAACTACCCAGAATTGATGGATGGAGAGGCATATACACCTACCCAGGATTAATGGATGGAGAGGCATATTCACCTACCCAGGATGGATGGTTGGAGGGGCATATACACCTACTCAGGAAGGATGGAAGGGTATATACACCTATCCAGGATGGATGGAGGGGCATATATACCTACCCAGGATGGATGGATGGAGGGGCATCTACACCTACCCAGGATGGGGACCATATTCCATATACCAGGATGGGGCATGTAGAAGGATGAGGGGCATATACTGTAGGGCATATATTGGGCCATTACGCTTTGGCTCTTTTGATACCTGTGATACGTCTGACCTCATAGTATGTCCCCCCCTTTTTACTCTTTTGAAGGAGGCTGTTTTATACTTGAAGCATATATTTGTTACAATCCATAACTAAATCGTGTATATTTTTTATTTTTCCTCTTTAGTGGTTAACTCTGGAATGAAGCACCGCTTTGTATTCATTTATATGGGATATTTTCATGTGCTGAGTGTCGGCTTATTTGTTACCCCCCCTCTTTTTCTCAGATATGATTGTAATTTGATTTATCATGAGACGATGGATTTTCGTTTTTTATACAGTTCTTCCCATTTTTGTATGTTTTAGATAAACCTTGATAAAGGCTGAGGCCGAAGTGTTGGTCAAACATCTGTATCATGAACAATTTATTGTCTGAATAAATACCTTGATTTGCATCAATATCCATTGTGCCTAAAGGTTTATATATATATATATATATATATATATATATATATATATATATAAAATAAGTATTTTTGCATGTGAGTTTTCTTATAATGTTTTTAAATAGAAGACCGTATTGCGATATCATTGAGATACAAATGTTTCTGTTGCGATCCTCAGCTCTACCTGAGAACACAATCTGCGTGGGACTGGGCCGAGTGGGGGGCATCTGGCCAACATATAGCGGCGGGCACTCTGCAGCAACTCAGCACTGTTGACTTTGGAGGTCCTCTTCATTCCCTGGTGGTCAGCGGCTGCATGCATCCCCTAGAACTGGATATGCTAAGACTGTTTGCTGTGGAGCCCTCTAGTTTCGATCAGATAAATGTGGAGGACAGCTCAACATATCTGTCATCATAGACAATCTGTGCCGAATCTGCACCCCTCACTGCTGAGCAGCTACCCTGTCTAGGTGGCAGCACACAGTGCTTTGTGTGTGTCCCATTGTGTTACTAGTGATATAGCAGTATACTAGGGATGCACCAACTCCACATTTTTATTAATATTACTCCAGATATGGACGAAACCCTCCAAGATGCAGGCTTTATTATACTACAGAATTTTGGTGCATCTATAATATATGCTCAAGCACTTTAATAGAAACCTGTTCCACCATGTCCATCCTTCACTGCGCTACTGGTATTTATTTGGAAACACAGGGATATTCCAGGAAAACGTGTTTTATGCTTAATAAAAATAAACTGATCACATTTTCAGAGAATTTCCATTGGTGTTTATGTCCTTTTTTGTAATTTACCTGTCTGGTTAATTCACACTTTTCATGTTTTTTGTACAACCAGTTAATGGGGTGGTCTCAGTTTCTTAAAGGGAGTCTGTCACCCCAATACTCACATCATTTATGGATTTGTATAGGAATCTAGGCCCCTATAAAAAAAATATACTTTAGGTACAGATGATATTTTTATGCAAAAACAGGATTTACACCCCACGCTTAATTACCATTCTCTGCCCCTCCCCTTACGATGATTGACAGCACTGCCTATATTGAATCCTCAGCCCTGCACACACTGACACTGCAGGAGCTGAAAACTCAGTGTCCGAGCTTGCGGGCATCCTCTGATCCCATTGTCCAGTCTACAGTTGTCTCGTTCAGTGGGCAGAAAAAAGCTTTTACTTAAAAATTGTAAGTCTCGATTTGTTTGCCAAAAGACATGTGGGAGACTCCCAAAATATATGGAGGAATGTGGTTTGGTCAGATGAGACCAAAATTGAACTTTTTGGCCACCAAGGTAAATGCTATGTCTGGCACCAAACCAACAGCTCATCACCCCAAGAACACCATCCCCACAGTGAAACATGGTGGTTGCAGTATCATGCTGTGGGTATGTTTTTCTGCAGCAGCCACCTCCATTATCTGAATGCAATGAAGATTGTGAACTTGTGCTACTTGTGCGGTAACACTTTTTCATTTCTGCTCCATTCTGTCTTCAAGCACAGGGTTAACAATGCTCTGACTCCATATCCGGCTTCATGGCTTGATCATAGATGCTGGATCCTGATTCCCAAGAAAATCCCACCAACCCAAGATTGTGAAAGAAATGCACAAAACACTTTTAGTGAATGTTAAATAGACCAAATTTTATTACAAATCATATTATTTCATTCAGTGTCTGAAATTTAGAATCAGCCAATTGCTATGAAAAAGACACTGAAAATGGCAAACCTCCGACTCACGAAGAATCATCCGTCAGCACTCAGGAGAGGAAAACCCCCTGTGGAGGAAACCTCTAGGGAACCATGGCTGGAGGACTTGCCCATCCCTCGGGCTTAGAAGGATAGTGCCAACAAGTAACAGCAAATTGTACTAGAATTTGTACATTGTATCATATTTACAGTGAGACATGATATACATCCACTATAGATATGATAGCAGTGACATCACATAGTCACACAAGTTACACATTACATCATCAGAAAACAGACAGTAATGGAGAAGGTCAAAGTAGGTGCCCTGTGCGAGCACCATATGGAGAAGTCTAATGCGACATCTCCAGGCCGTACACATAAAGGTGAAGGCAACTAGTACCGGACGTGAGGGAGATCTGGTTGCAACATCTGTCACCCCATTGATCGCTAGGGTTAGTTTGATCTGGCTGGCTAGGCGATATGGCTGATCTGGCTGGCTAGGCGATATGGCTGATCTGACTGGCTAGGCGGTATGGCTGATCTGGCTGGCTAGGCGGTATGGCTGATCTGGCAGGCTAGGCGGTATGGCTGGCTAGGCGGTATGGCTGATCTGGCTGGCTAGGCAGTATCCCCTTCCTCCCTTACAGGTTGTGGAGTGATGAAGCTCCAGGTCTCCAGACACATCAAGTACGGCGCTTCATACGGCTGAATGACCTGTGGTTCCGGAATCATCTTTTATATCATAGATGTATGTGTTTATGACATCAGCACAGTTGCTGTAGTTACCACAGGTGTTCATTACTGGTGCTTCACTGGCTAGAAAGTCTCTCTCAGTGTTCCAAAGAATTAACCCTTGAATGACTGGCATTGTAGATTTGTCCAGAATCCTGTAACATAATCTTGTCACTATGCAGGACCGTTATCAATATTATACTTTAAAATTACCCTAAACAAAGTCTAATTAGTGAGCGCATCTACAGATTTGATGGGTAACGAGCACAATAATCCCCTTAAGCCCTACTAAATGCATAAGTGTCCAATATGAGTACAGAGCAGTCCATACAGAATGGATGATATAGAGGGCAATACAGTTAGATAAAGAAGTAGAAAGCCAAACCAAGTAAATGTCTCCTGAGATCTCGGCTACTGAGGTCTCAATTGCGCATCTGCTGCCTCAGGCGGCCATTTGTGTAACACAAGCGATCGGAAGATCACAGCTTCTAGTCTGCTAAGGAGACTATTGAAGCATGTAAAAAGTAAAAAAAAATATTTAAAAGTTCAAATCACCCCCCTTTTGCCCCATTCAAAATAAAACAATCAAAAACACACGTTTGGTATCGCCGCATTTAGAATCGCCCGATCTATCAATATATAAAAAGAATGACTTCCATCAGTAAACCGTATAACGAGAAAAAAAACAAAACTCCAGAATTAAGTTGTTTTGGTCGCCGCAACATTGCATTAAAATGTAATAACAGGCGATCATAACATCATATCTACACCAAAACGGTATCAATAAAAATGTCAGCTCAGTGCGCAAAAAATAACCCCTGACCCGGCTCTAGATCACGAAAAATGGAGACGCTACGGGTCTCGGAAAAATGATTATTTTTTTTTACAAGCTTTGAATTTTGATTTCACCCCTTAAATAAAATAGAAGCTCCACATGTTTGGTAACTACGAACTCGTAATGACCTGGAGAATCATAATGGCAGGTCAGTGTTAGCATTTACTGAACATGGTAAAAAAAAACTTCTGTGGAATTGCACTTTTTTTGACATTTCACTGCACTTGGATATTTTTCCCATTTTCCAGTGCACAATATGGTAAAATCAATGGTGGTGTTCAAAAGAATAACTCATCCCACAATAAAACAAGCCCTCACATGGCCATATTGACGGAAAAATAAAAAAGTTATGGCTCTGGGAAGAAGGGAGCAAAAAATGAAAGCGCAAAAACGGAAAAACCTGAGGTGATAAAGGGGTTAACTGGAATTTTCTGCCATGGACTCATTGGCAAATCTGAAATAGATATTTCTCGCTCCCTTATCAGTGTGGAAACATATATCTTTGGCCTCATTCAGACGTCTGTTTTTCATGTTTGTGTCCTCTCCATATTTGTTACGGATAGATCACATACACAATATAATCTGTGGAGTCGTCCACATGTCATTTTTTTTTTGAAAACCGCGTAGTGTCCGTTTTTTATCCTAGTGGTTGATGGAAATTCTCCAGTCAGATCTATGGGTCCATGACATCGCTGACAGCTGGCATTGCCATCCATGTGCTGTCTGTGATAACACTGTCACCAGAGGAGAAGCTTCTCAATTTATGGATTTATTTTGCATACAAGAAAAGCTGATGAAACGCTGAAGATAAAAACTGACCACTTTCAGACATTTTTTGCATATACGATAAGTCACTGACATCTGATTAAGGCCTAAGGCCCCGTTCACATGTCAGGTTTTAATCAGTGTTTTTTTCTCATTTTCATCTGATTTTGGTCAGTGTGGCAGTTTTTCTCCTCAGTGTGGCATATTTTTTTATATGTAAAGTAAAAAGCTAAAGGTTTCCTAGCCTCGCTTGCCCGGCCTATAGACACTGGAGAACAGGCAGTACAGGCAACATGGTTGGTTCTGGCCATTTTTCTGACCGACTCATTGACTTCAATAGATGATCTTTATCTACAAATCGGATGAAAATCGGACCGGTCTCAGTTCTGATTTACAGATCAATCGTCCACAAAAAATAGAGCTGTAAACCTGTCCCCGGTCTATAACGGAGCATATTCTACCTGTTAGAGAAATAACCAGACGTGAAAAGAGCCGTGTGCTATTCTTACAGGGAAGGGGCCACCATTTTATGTTTTGTATTAATAATTATGTAATCAATTATTTTTAATACAAAATAAATGTACCACTTTATTAGTTTTTTATTTATTTATTTTTACATTGGCCACTAGGGGCTGCCATTTTTATTTGGGGAGTGTGTAAGAAGCGCTCTTACACACCTCATTTACGGCAGCCCTGGCCATAAGAGACAGTACAGTCATGGCCAAAAGTTTTGAGAATGACACCAAAATTATATTTTCACATGATCTGCTGGCCTCTGGTTTTTATTAGTGTTTGTCTGATGTTTATATCACATACAGAAATACGGTTATATGAAAAAGTTTGGGCACCCCTATTAATCTTAAGCTTAATGTTTTATAAAAATTGGTGTTTTTGCAACAGCTATTTCAGTTTGATATATGTAATAACTTTTGGACACAGTAATGTTTCTGCCTTGAAATGAGGTTTATTGTTCTAACAGAAAATGTGCAATCTGCATTCAAACAAAATTTGACAGGTGCATAAGTATGGGCACCCTTATCATTTTCTTGTTTTAAATACTCCTACCTACTTTTTACTGACTTACTAAAGCACTTTTTTTGGTTTTGTAACCTCATTGAGCTTTGAACTTCATAGCCAGGTGTATGCAATCATGAGAAAAGCTACTTAAAGTGGCCACTTGCAAGTTGTTCTCCTGTTTGAATCTCCTCTGAAGAGTGGCATCATGGGCTCCTCAAAACAACTGTCAAATGATCTGAAAACAAAGATTATTCAACATAGTTGTTCAGGGGAAGGATACAAAAAGCTGTCTCAGAGATTTAACCTGTCAGTTTCCACTGTGAGGAACATAGTAAGGAAATGGAAGAACACAGGCACAGTTCTTGTTAAGGCCAGAAGTGGCAGGCCAAGAAAAACATCAGAAAGGCAGAGAAGAAGAATGGTGAGATCAGTCAAGGACAATCCTCAGACCACCTCCAGAGAGCTGCAGCATCAACTTGCTGCAGATGGTGTCACTGTGCATCGGTCAACTATACAACGCACTTTGCACAAGGAGAAGCTGTATGGGAGAGTGATGCGAAAGAAGCCGTTTCTGCAAGCACGCCACAAACAGAGTCGGCTGAGGTATGCAAAAGCACATTTGGAGAAGCCAATTTCTTTTTGGAAGAAGGTCCTGTGGACTGATGAAACCAAGATTGAGTTGTTTGGTCATACAAAAAGGAGTTATGCATGGCGGCAAAAAAACACAGCATTCCAAGAAAAACACTTGCTACCCACAGTAAAATTTGGTGGAGGTTCCATCATGCTTTGGGGCTGTGTGGCCAATGCCGGCATCGGGAATCTTGTTAAAGTTGAGGGACGCATGGATTCCACTCAGTATCAGCAGATTCTTGACAATAATGTTCAAGAATCAGTGACAAAGTTGAAGTTACGCAGGGGATGGATCTTTCAGCAAGACAATGATCCAAAACACCGTTCCAAATCTACTCAGGCATTCATGCAGATGAACAATTACAATGTTCTGGAATGGCCATCCCAGTCCCCAGACCTGAATATCATTGAACATCTGTGGGATCATTTGAAGAGGGCTGTCCATGCTTGGCGACCATCAAACTTAACTGAACTGGAATTGTTTTGTAAAGAGGAATGGTTAAAAATACCTTCATCCAGGATCCAGGAAATCATTAAAAGCTACAGGAAGCGACTAGAGGCTGTTATTTTTGCAAAAGGAGGATCTACTAAATATTAATGTCACTTTTCTGGTGAGGTGCCCATACTTATGCACCTGTCAAATTTTGTTTGAATGCAGATTGCACATTTTCTGTTAGTACAATAAACCTCATTTCAAGGCAGAAACATTACTGTGTCCAACAGTTATTACATATATCAAACTGAAATAGCTGTTGCAAAAACACCAATTTTTATAAAACATTAAGCTTAAGATTAATAGGGGTGCCCAAACTTTTTCATATGACTGTATAATTGCAATCATATTATGAGTACCAATAGGTTATATTGACAGTTAGAATGAGTTAATGCAGCAAGTCAATATTTGCAGTGTTGCCCCTTCTTCTTCAAGACCTCTGTAATTCTCCCTGGCATGCTCTCAATCAACTTTTGTACCAAATCCTGACTGATAGCAGTCCATTCTTGCATAATCAATGCTTGCATTTTGCCAGAATTTGTTGGTTTTTGTTTTTCCAATTTCGTCTCTTGATGATTGACCACAAGTTCTTAATGGGATTAAGATCTGGGGAGTTTCCAGGCCATCGTCCCAAAATCTCTGTTTTGTTCCATGAGCCATTTAGTTATCACCTTTGCTTTATGGCAAGGTGCTCCATCATGCTGGAAAAGGCATTGTTGGGCGCCAAACTGCTCTTGGACGGTTGGGAGAAGTTGCTCTTGGAGGACATTCTGGTACCATTCTTTATTCATGGCTGTGTTTTTAGGCAAGACTGTGAGTGTGCCGATTCCCTTGGCTGAGAAGCAACCCCACACATGAATGGTTTCAGGATGCTTTACAGTTGGCATGAGACAAGACTGGTGGTAGCGCTCACCTCTTCTTCTCCGAATAATCTGTTTTCCAGATGTTCCAAACAATCGAGAAGGGGATTCATCAGAGAAAATGACTTTGCCACAGTCCTCAGCAGTCCACTCCCTGTACCTTTTGCAGAATATCAGTCGGTCCCTGATGTTTTTCTGGAGAGAAGTGGCTTCTTTGCTGCCCTCCTTGAAACCAGCCCTTGCTCAAAGAGTCTCCGCCTCACAGTGCGTGCAGAAGCACTCACACCAGCCTGCTGCCATTCCTGAGCAAGCTCGGCACTGCTGGTAGTCCGATCCCGCAGCTGAAACAGTTTTAAGATACGGTCCTGGCGCTTGCTGGTCTTTCTTGGGCGCCCTGGAGCCTTTTTGACAACAATGGAAGCTCTCTCCTTGAAGTTCTTGATGATGCGATAGATTGTTGACTAAGGTGCAATCTTTGTAGCTGTGATACTCTTCCCTGTTAGGCCATTTTTGTGCAGTGCAATGATGGCTGCACGTGTTTCTTTAGAGATAACCATGGTTAACTGAAGAGAAACAATGATACCAAGAACCAGCCTCCTTTTAAAGTGTCCAGTGATGTCATTCTTACTTAATCATGACTGATTGATCGCCAGCCCTGTCCTCATCAACACCCACACCTGTGTTAATGGATCACTCACTAAAACGATGTTAGCTGCTCCTTTTAAGGCAGGACTGCAATGATGTTGAAATGTGTTTTGGGGGTTAAAGTTCATTTTCTGGGCAAATATTGACTTAGCAAGTACAGTAATTGCTGTTAAGCTGATCACTCTTTGACATTCAGGAGTATATGCAAATTGCCATTACAAAAAATGAAGCCGTAAACTTTGGAAAAATTACTATTTGTCTCATTCTCAATACTTTTGGCCATGACTGTAGTCTGTCACCGACCCTATCTCTAACATTAGAGGCCGCTCCTCCTGCCTCTAGCTGTGACCTGGGCACGCCCCCTTGGCTGTCCAGGTCGCAGCCGTGGGAGGAGATTGCAGCCATCTTTGTGGAGCCTGCAGTGTAAGCTGTACATTCCCCCTGTCGTTGCACGCACTGCTCAGTCAGAGCGTGCCATGACAGGAGCTGCCGGGGAGGAAATGCCTGGGAATGGACGTCCCGAGTGAGTATCTGCGGCTGCGCCGTGCGGTGATCTCAGCTTCTCTGCTGTTATCACTGCCGACATCTTCAGGCAACACAGACACAGCGCTGCGTGGAAACGTGGAAGGTGAGTAGAAGCGTTTATTGTTTTGTTTTTTTTCCCTTTGCATTGAATACATGGGGGCATAAACCCACCAGGATGGAGGAGGGGGCATAAACCCACCAGGATGGAGGAGGAGGCATAAAACTACCAGGATGGAGGGGGCATATACCCACCATGATGGATGGAGGGGGGGCATATACCCACCATGATGGATGGAGGGGGGGCATATACCCACCAGTATGGAGGGGGGGATATACCCACCTGGATGGATGGATGGAGGGGGGCATATACTGACTGGGATGGATGGAGGGGCATATACACCTAACCAGGATGGATGGAGGGGCATATACACCTAACCAGAATGGATGGAGGTACATATACACTTACCCAGGATGGATGGATGGAGGGGCATATACACCTACCCAGAATGGATGGATGGAGAGGCATATACACCTAACCAGGATGGATTGAGGGGCATATACACCTACCCAGGATGGATGGATGGAGGTGCATATACACCTACCCTGGATGGATGGATGGAGGGGCATTTACACCTACCCAGGATGGATGGAGGGATGGAGAGGCATTTACACCTACCCAGGATGGATGGATGGGCATTTACACCTACCCAAGATGGATGGAGGGGCATATACACCTACCCAGGAAAGATGGAGGGGCAGATACTCCTACCCAGGATGGATGGAGGGGCAGATACTCCTACCCAGGATGGATGGAGGGGCATATACACCTATCCAGGATGGATGGAGGGGCATATACCCCTACCCAGGATGGATGGATGGATGGAGGGGCATATACACCTACTCAGAATGGATGGATGGAGAGGCATATACACCTACCCTGGATGGATGGATGGATGGAGGGGCATGTACATCTACCCAGGATGGATGGAGGGGCATATACACCTACCCAGGATGGATGGATGGAGAGGCATTTACACCTACCCAGGATGGATAGATGGAGGGGCATTAACACCTACCCAGGATGGATGGATGGAGGGGCATTAACACCTACCATGGATGGATGGATGGATGGAGGGACATGTACACCTACCCAGGATGGATGGAGGGGCATGTACACCTACCCAGGATGGATGGAGGGGCATTTACACCTACCCAGGATGGATGGATGGAGGGGCATTTACACCTACCCAGGATGGATGGAGGGCCATGTACACCTACCCAGGATAGATGGATGGATGGAGGGGCATGTACACCTACCCAGGAGTGATGGATGGATGGAGGGGCATTTACACCTACCCAGGAGGGATGGATGGATGGAGGGGCATTTACACCTACCCAGGATGGATGGATGGAGGGGCATTCACACCTACCCAGGATGGATGGATGGAGGGTCATTTACACCTACCCAGGATGGATGGATGGAGGAGCATTTACACCTACCCTGGATGGATGGATGGATTTAGAGGCATGTACACCTACCCAGGATGGATGGATGGATGGAGGGGCATTTACACCTACCCAGGATGTATGGATGGAGGGGCATTTACACCTACCCAGGATGGATGTAGGGGCATTTACACCTACCCAGGAGGGATGGATGGATGGAGGGGCATTTACACCTACCCAGGATAGATGGATGGATTGACATTTACACCTAGCCAGGATGGATGGATGAAGGGGCATATACACTTACCCAGGATGGATGGATGGAGGGGCATATACACCTACCCAGAATGGATGGATGGAGAGGCATATACACCTAACCAGGATGGATTGAGGGGCATATACACATAGCCAGGATGGATGGATGTAGGGGCATTTACACCTACGCAGGATGGATGGATGGAGGGGCATATACACCTACCCTGGATGGATGGATGGAGGGGCATTTACACCTACCCAGGATGGATGGAGGGATGGAGAGGCATTTACACCTACCCAGGATGGATGGATGGGCATTTACACCTACCCAAGATGGATGGAGGGGCATATACACCTACCCAGGAAAGATGGAGGGGCAGATACTCCTACCCAGGATGGATGGAGGGGCATATACACCTATCCAGGATGGATGGAGGGGCATATACCCCTACCCAGGATGGATGGATGGAGGGGCATATACACCTACTCAGAATGGATAGATGGAGAGGCATATACACCTACCCAGGATGGATGGATGGAGGGGCATGTACATCTACCCAGGATGGATGGAGGGGCATATACACCTACCCAGGATGGATGGATGGAGAGGCATTTACACCTACCCAGGATGGATAGATGGAGGGGCATTAACACCTACCCAGGATGGATGGATGGAGGGGCATTAACACCTACCATGGATGGATGGATGGATGAAGGGACATGTACACCTACCCAGGATGGATGGAGGGGCATGTACACCTACCCAGGATGGATGGAGGGGCATTTACACCTACCCAGGATGGATGGATGGATGGAGGGGCATTTACACCTACCCAGGATGGATGGAGGGCCATGTACACCTATCCAGGATAGATGGATGGATGGAGGGGCATGTACACCTACCCAGGAGTGATGGATGTATGGAGGGGCATTTACACCTACTCAGGAGGGATGGATGGATGGAGGGGCATTTACACCTACCCAGGATGGATGGATGGAGGGGCATTCACACCTACCCAGGATGGATGGATGGAGGGTCATTTACACCTACCCAGGATGGATGGATGGAGGAGCATTTACACCTACCCTGGATGGATGGATGGATTTAGAGGCATGTACACCTACCCAGGATGGATGGATGGATGGAGGGGCATTTACACATACCCAGGATGGATGGATGGAGGGGCATTTTCACCTACCCAGGATGAATGGATGGATGGAGGGACATTTACACCTACCCAGGATGGATGGATGGATGGAGGGGCATTTACACCTACCCAGGATGGATGGATGGATGGAGGGGCATTTACACCTACCCAGGATGGATGGATGGATGGATGGAGGGGCATTTACACCTACCCAGGATGGATGTAGGGGCATTTACACCTACCCAGGATGGATGGATGGATGGAGGGGCATTTACACCTACCCAGGATAGATGGATGGATTGGCATTTACACCTAGCCAGGATGGATGGATGAAGGGGCATATACATTTACCCAGGATGGATGGATGGATGGAGGGGCATATACACCTACCCAGGATTGATGGAGGGGCGTCTACACCTGCCCAGGATGGATGGATGGATGGGCATCTACGCCTACTCAGAATGGATGGATCGATGGAGGGGCATATACATCTACCCAGGATGGATGGATGGGGGGGCATATAAACCTACCCAGCATGGATGGATAGAGGGGCATTTACACCTACCCAGGATGGATGGATAGAGGGGCATTTACACCTACCCAGGATGGATGGATGGATGAAGTGGCATATACACCTACCCAGGATGGATGGATGAAGGGACATTTACACCTACCCATGATGGATGGCGGGGCACATACACCTACCGAGGATGAATGGAGGGGCATATACACCTACCCAGGATGGATGGATGGAGGGGCACATACACCTACCTAGGATGGATGGAGGGGCATCTACACCTGCCTGGGATGGATGGATGGAGGGGCATCTACGCCTACCCAGAATGGATGGATCGATGGAGGGGCATATACATCTACCCAGGATGGATGGATGGGTGGGCATATAAACCTACCCAGCATGGATGGATGGAGGGGCATATACACCTACCCAGGATGGATGGATGGAAGGGCATATATACCTACCCAGAATGGATGGATGGAGGGGCATATACACCTAACCAGGATGGGGACCATATACCATATACGAAGATGTAGCCATATACAAGTATGGGGAGGGCATATACTGTGGGGCATATATGGGACCATTACGCTGTAGAGCACCATATGGGGACATTACGCTGTGGTTCACCATATGGGGCCATTACGCCTTTGGCTCACCATATGGGGCCATTACGCCTTTGGCTCACCATATGTGGCCATTACGCTGTGGCTGACCATATGTGGCCATTACACTGTGGCTCACCATATGTGGCCATTACGCTGTGGCTCACCATATGGGGCCATTACGCTGTTGCTTACCATATAGGGCCATTACGCTGTGGCTCACCATATGGGGCCATTACGCTGTGGCTCACCATATAGGGCCTTTACGCTGTGGGGCACCATATGGGGCCACTGAAGTTCTCCACTAAGGGGGTTAGAAACTCCTATTACAGTTACTGATGATTACTGCATGGCTCCTGTCACACAATTATGTTATAGCCTACTGACTTTGTACTTATATATAAAGATGATAATCATAGTGTCATTTCAGCAGAGACAGATGTTACAGACTTTGCAGTAACTAATAAAAATGATGCCTTAAAACATTCTCTCATTATTCTGGCATTTAGCAAATATTACAAATTATGGTAATCCTAATTGACCTAAAACGGGAAAGATTTATTCTGATTTCATGTCAGATATTGAGAAACACATGCATATGTGTCTTTTTATATAGTGTATGGAAACTTCAGGGTGGTGAGCCCGGGTGGTGAGCATTTTTATTGGTATATCGCCTCCCATGCTGGTATGTGCTGCCCCCCTCCTTGTATTTGTGATTCCCCCATCCTGTACCCACCATCCAATCCTGGTATGCGTGGTACCCCTCACCCCCAATCCTGGTATGCGTGGCACCCCTCACCCCCAATCCTGGTATGCGTGGCACCCTCACCCCCAATCCTGGTATGCTTGGCACCCCTCACCCCCAATCCTGGTATGCGTGGCACCCCTCACCCCCAATCCTGGTATGCGTGGCACCCTATCCCTCACTCCCAATCCCGGTATGCGTGGCACCCCTCACACCTATCCTGGTGTGTATGGTATCCCTCATCCTGGTATGCATGGCACCCTATCCCTCACTCCCAATCCCGGTATGCGTGGCTCCCCTCATCCCGGTATGCGTGGCACCCCTCACCCCCAATCCCGGTATGCGTGGCAACCCTCACTCCCAATCCCAGTATGCGTAGCACCCCTCATCCTTATCCTGGTGTGTATGGTATCCCTCATCCTAGTATGCATGGTACCCCATCCCTCTTCCCTATCCTGGTGTGTATGGTATCCTTCAACCTGGTATGCTTGGCACCCCATCCCTCATTCCCAATCCCGGTATGCGTGGCACCCCTCATCCCCAATCCCGGTATGCCTGGCACCCCTCATCCCTATCCTGGTATGTAATGGCACTCCTCATCACTATCCTGGTGTCTATTGTATCCCTCATCCTGGTATGCATGGTACCCCATCTCTCATCCCGGTATGCATGGCACTCCATCCCTCATCCCCAATCCCGGTATGCGTGGCACACCTCATCCCCAATCCCGGTATGCGTGGCACCCCTCATCCCCAATCCCGGTATGCGTGGCACCCTTCATCCCCAATCCTGGCATGCGTGGCACCCCTCATCCCCAATCCCGTCATGCGTGGCACCCCTCATCCCCAATCCCGTCATGCGTGGCACCCCTCATCCCCAATCCCGGCATGCGTGGCACCCCTCACCCCCAATCCCGGTATGCGTGGCACCCCTCATCCCCAATCCCGGTATGCGTGGCACCCCTCATCCCCAATCCCGGTATGCCTGGCACCCCTCACCCTCAATCCTGGTATGCATGGTCCCCTCAACCCCCAATCCTGGTATGTGTGTTACCCCTCACCCCCCAATCCTGGTAAGCGTGGTACCCCTCACCCCCCAATCCTGGTAAGCGTGGTACCCCTCACCCCCCAATCCTGGTATGCGTGGTACCCCTCACCCCCCAATCCTGGTATGCGTGGTACCCCTCACCCCCCAATCCTGGTATGCGTGGTACCCCTCACCCCCCAATCCTGGTATGCGTGGTAGCCCTCACCCCCAATCCTGGTATGTGTGGTACCCCTCACCCCCCAATCCTGGTATGTGTGGTACCCCTCATCCCCAATCCTGGTATGCGTGGCACTCCTCACCCCCAATCCCGGTATGCGTGGCACCCCTCACCCCAAATCCCGTTATGCGTGGCACCCCTCATCCCGGTATGCGTGGCACCCCTCATCCCTATCCTGGTATGTATGGCACCCCTCATCACTATCTTTGTGTGTATGGTATCCCTCATCCTGGTATGCATGGTACCCCATCCCTCATTCCGGTATGCATGGCATTCCATCCCTCATCCCCAATCCCGGTATGCATGGCATTCCATCCCTCATCCCCAATCCCGGTATGCGTGGCACCCCTCATCCCCAATCCCGGCATGCGTGGCACCCCTCATCCCCAATCCCGGCATGCGTGGCACCCCTCATCCCCAATCCCGTCATGCGTGGCACCCCTCATCCCCAATCCCGGCATGCGTGGCACCCCTCATCCCCAATCCTGGCATGCGTGGCACCCCTCATCCCCAATCCTTGTGAGTGTGGCACCCCTCATCCCCAATCCCGGTGTGCGTGGCACCCCTCACCCTCAATCCTGGTATGCATGGTCCCCTCACCCCCCAATCCTGGTATGCGTGTTACCCCTCACCCCCAATCCTGGTATGCGTGGTACCCCTCACCCCCCAATCCTGTTATGCTTGGTACCCCTCACCCCCCAATCCTGGTATGCGTGGTACCCCTCACCCCCCAATCCTGGTATGCGTGGTACCCCTCACCCCCCAATCCTGGTATGCGTGGTACCCCTCACCCCCTAATCTTGGTATGTGTGGCACCCCTCACCCCCCAATCCTGGTATGTGTGGCACCCCTCACCCCCCCAATCCTGGTATGTGTGGCACCCCTCTCCGCTCAATCCTGGTATGTGTGGCACCCCTCACCGCCCAATCCTGGTATGTTTGATACCCCTCACCCCCCAATCCTGGTATGCGTGGTACCCCTCACCCTCCAATCCTGGTATGCGTGGTACCCCTCACCGCCCATCCTGGTATGCGTGGTAGCCCTCACCCCCAATCCTTGTATGTGTGGTACCCCTCACCCCCCAATCCTGGTATGTGTGGTACCCCTCACCCCCCAATCCTGGTATGTGTGGTACCCCTCACCCCCCAATCCTGGTATGCGTGGTACTCCTCACCCCCAATCCTGGTATGTGTGGTACCCCTCACCCCCAAATCCTGATATATGCATGGTCACCTCACCCCACAATCCTGTTATGTGTGGCCTCCTCATCCCTTTCACACTGTACACACATACAAAAAAAACAAAACAATTATACTCACCTTTCTTCTCTGTACTCCAGCGCTGCTGCGTCCTCTTCTGCTGGAGGCCGGGGGAGGAGTGCGGCGCCGGAGCACCGCGCTGTCCGGTGCCATTTTGCTGAAGACACGCTGTAAATGTGTCTTCAGTAAAATGGCGCCGGATAGCGCAATGCGCACGCGCCGGTCCGACGCCTTCACTCCGCCCCCGGTCTCCAGCGGAGAGAGGCGCCGCGGCAACGCTCCTCCCGGTCAGGTAAGTATCTAAGTATGACGCCGGAGATCGCGGTATGCGTTCAGTGTCTACGCATGCCGCGAACTCCGGCGCCATACACCTCCTCTTACCTGTAACGGCTGGATGCGTGCTTCTCTCTGGAGCCAGACTGCGCGTCACGCATGCGCAGTCTATCGAGGCTTCAGACAGAGACACGCATCCCGCCTTATATTATAGATATATGTATATATATAAAATATATATATATATACAGTACAGACCAAAAGTTTGGACACACCTTCTCATTTAAAGATTTTTCTGTATTTTCATGACTATGAAAATTGTACATTCACACTGAAGGCATCAAGACTATGAATTAACACATGTGGAATTATATACTTAACATAAAAGTGTGAAACAACTGAAAATATGTCTTATATTCTAGGTTCTTCAAGGTAGCCACCTTTTGTTTTGATGACTGCTTTGCGCACACTTGGCATTCTCTTGATGAGCTTCAAGAGATAGTCATCGGAAATGGTCTTCTAACAATCTTGAAGGAGTTCCCAGAGATGCTTAGCACTTGTTGGCCCTTTTGCCTTCACTCTGCTGTCCAGCTCACCCCAAACCATCTCGATTGGGTTCTGGTCTGGTGACTGTGGAGGCCAGGTCATCTGGCGTAGCACCCCATCACTCTCCTTCTTGGTCAAATAGCCCTTACACAGCCTGGAGGTGTGTTTGGGGTCATTGTCCTGTTGAAAAATAAATGATGGTCCAACTAAACGCAAACCGGATGGAATAGCATGCCGCTGCAAGATGCTGTGGTACCCATGCTGGTTCAGTATGCCTTCAATTTTGAATAAATCCCCAACAGTGTCACCAGTAAAGCACCCCCACACCATCACACTTCCTCTTCCATGCTTCACGGTGGGAACCAGGCATGTAGAGTCCATCCGTTCACCTTTTCTGCGTCGCCCAAAGACACTGTGGTTGGAACCAAAGATCTCAAATTTGGACTCATCAGACCAAAGCAGATTTCCACTGGTCTAATGTTTATTCCTTGTGTTCTTTAGCCCAAACAAGTCTCTTCTGCTTGTTGCCTGTCCTTAGCAGTGGTTTCCTAGAAGCTATTTTACCATGAAGGCCTGCTGCACAAAGTCTCTTAACAGTTGTTGAAGAGATGTGTCTGCTGCTAGAACTCTGTGTGGCATTGACCTGGTCTCTAATCTGAGCTGCTGTTAACCTGCGATTTCTGAGGCTGGTGACTCGGATAAACTTATCCTCAGAAGCAGGGGTGACTCTTGGTCTTCCTTTCCTGGGGCGGTCCTCATGTGAGACAGTTTCTTTGTAGCGCTTGATGATTTTTGCAACTTCACTTGGGGACACTTTCAAAGTTTTCCCAATTTTTCGCACTGGCTGACCTTCATTTCTTAAAGTAATGATGACCACTCGTTTTTCTTTACTTAGAATTTGTATTATGGCAAGAAAAAAGCAGCTAACGGTCTATTCAGTAGGATTATCAGCTGTGTTTCCTCCAGACTTATGCACAACACAACTGATGGTCCCAACCCTATTTATAAGGCAAGAAATCCCACTTATTAAACCTGACAGGGC
Source organism: Phyllobates terribilis (assembly GCF_046119375.1). Taxonomy (NCBI): domain Eukaryota; kingdom Metazoa; phylum Chordata; class Amphibia; order Anura; family Dendrobatidae; genus Phyllobates; species Phyllobates terribilis. The sequence continues at coordinate 627,259 of NW_027363258.1, forward strand.
ACACCTGTGAAGTGAAAACCATTTCCGGTGACTACCTCTTGAAGCTCATCAAGAGAATGCCAAGAGTGTGCAAAGCAGTCATCAAAGCAAAAGGTGGCTACTTTGAAGAACCTAGAATATAAGACATATTTTCAGTTGTTTCACACTTTTTTTGTTAAGTATATAATTCCACATGTGTTAATTCATAGTTTTGATGCCTTCAGTGTGAATGTACAATTTTCATAGTCATGAAAATGCAGAAAAATCTTTAAATGAGAAGGTGTGTCCAAACTTTTGGTCTGTACTGTATATATATATATATATATATATATATATATATATATATAATTTTGCATGTGAGCTTCCCTATCATAATGTTTTTAAATAGCAGACCATATTACGATATCATTGTGATACAAATGTTTCTGTTGCGATCCTCAGCTCTAATTGAGAACACAATCTGCGTGGGCCTGGGCCGAGTGGGGGCATCTGACCAACATTTAGCGGCAGGCCACGCGACTGCTATGGGGCCCGTGAGCCGGGGCTGCCCCATAGCAGTCGCCCCCCTCCTGCACCCCCCACTCCACTGCTTGATTGCCTCCGTCGCCCGCCAGTACTGTCTTCAGGCATGACTGTGTGCAGTGCGCTGTGTGGCTGTGTCTTGTAGTAATGACACGGCAGAGGCGACGCTACACCTTTAATTGTGCTTGTGTCGCCCCTGCTGTCATTACTAGCAGACCAGCCGCGCAGCACACTGCACGCGGCCATGCCTGAAAACAGAGCTGGTGGGCGATGACGGCATTCAAGCAGCGGAGCTGGGGTGCAGGTGGGGGGACCCGATGAAGGGAGGCCCTGAGGGGGGCCCCGATGAAGGGAGGCCTCGAGGGGGGCCCCGATGAAGGGAGGCCTTGAGGGGGGCCCTGATGAATGCGGGCCCCGATGAAGGGAGGCCTCGAGAGGGGCCCTAATGAAGGGGGGCCCCGATGAAGGGAGGCCCTGAGAGGGGCCCCGATGAAGGGGGGCCCCAATGAAGGGAGGCCCTGAGGGGTGCCCTGATGAAGCGCCAGTAATTAAGCAGCGCTGGCAGAGCGGGGGAGCAGGAGGGGGGTCCTGATGAAGTGCTGGCTATCAAACACCGCCGGAGGTTCTCCCTGTGGAGATGCTTGGGGAGCAGTCCAGGCCCCGACGGCGAGTGGGCTCCTCTGATGGTCTAGGGCCTGTGATGGCCATCAGACAAGCCGGTGGCCCTGCCCAGTTGGACTGGACACAGGACAAGGGGCAGGTGAGTGAGGCTTGTCGCCAGATACCCCAATCCCCATATTAACCCCTTAACGCCCAATGACAGACACTGCACGGCATGAGCAGGTGTATGTTAACGCTCCTTGCCGTGCAGTGTCCGTCATGGCTTTAAACTCACTGTGTGTAGACACGCAGTGACAGTTAAGTAGTTAAGTACCGACAGCTGTCTGTGACAGCTGAGTGGCACGAGAAGGGGTGCAGGGATCCATGCTGTTGGTCCCCGCACCCAGATCGCTGAGATCGGTCAGTCAATTTGACTGACCGATCTCGGTATGATCGCCCAGGAGTGGCTGTAATATCAGCCCCTCCTGCATGTTCAGTGCCAAAGCTCAGCACTGCTGGTGGCTGAGCTCCGCCACTAAACAGCCAGGAGCAGTGTCAGCGCCGCCCCTGGCTGTTAACTCCCTGAATGCTGCGATTGAGCGCGATCGCCGTGTTCAGGAGGCAGGCAGAGGGACGGCAGTTCCCTCTGCCTTCAGATCGGCGCCCCTGCGATGTAATCGCGGGGCTCAATCGTTGCCATGGTGACCCGGGTCACCAAGCTACAGAAAGCTGCTGAAACCATGTTCACAGCATGGTCTCAGGAGCTTTCACTACAGGTATAATATACTGCAATGCATTATACCTGTGATCATAGGCGGATTATAATGAGGGCAATCTGGGCTACCGCCCAGGGCTCCGGGGGCCCCGGGACCCCGAGGGGTCTATGGCCAGATTGCCCTCATTATAATATGTGCGGTGTCGCGGCACATACCGGCAGTCATAGGTGGGGGGCCCCCGGATCGCTCCCCCAGCAGCGGCGCACGGCCACTGCTTCTTCTTCGGCCGGGCCAGCACTGCACCTGTTAACTTCCCCGTGTTTTCCCGGCCACGTCACAGCTAGGAGACACGGCCCTGTGTGCGGCCGTGTCTGCTAGTGTGAAGTCACGCAGTGCGCGCCCTGCACTGCTACTTACCACCGGAGAGGAGCTGGACGACAGGAGCCGGGGGATGGTGAGTGTGTGTGTGTGTGAGTGTGCAGATATGTGTTTATGCGTGTATGTATATGTCTGTATATGTTTGTGTGACTGCGTGCGGCCTCCCGCTGTCTCTGGGGGGGAGCGCCGTGCGGCCTCCCGCTGTGTATAGATGGCGCCATGCGGCCTCCCGCTGTGTATAGATGGCGCCGTGCGGCCTCCCGCTGTGTATAGATGGCTACCTGCGGCCTCCTGCTGTATATAGATGGCTACGTGCGGCCTTCTGCTGTGTATAGATGGCTACGTGTGGCCCCCTGCTGTGTATAGATGGCTACGAGCGGCCTCCTGCTGTGTATAGATGGCTACTTGCGGCCTCCTGCTGTGTATAGATGGCTACCTGCGGCCTCCCACTGTGTATAGATGGCTACCTGCGGCCTCCCGCTGTGTATAGATGGCTTAGTGCGGCCTCCTGCTGTGTATAGATGGCACCGTGCGGCCTCCCGCTGTGTATAGATGGCACCGTGCAGCCTCTCGCTGTGTATAGATGGCACCGTGCGGCCTCTCGCTGTGTATAGATGGCACTGTGCGGCCTCCCGCTGTGTATAGATGGCACAGTCCGGCCTCCTGCTGTGTATAGATGGCACCGTGTGGCCTCCTGATGTGTATAGGAGGATTGTGGCAGCTCATATTGTGTGTAGGGTCTCATACTGTATATAGGGGATGTCAGCATACTTAATTGTGCTCAATATTAAGTCACACAATTAATGTAGAAAAAAATATTATAATTAATATATTAATATTGTGCCAAATTAATTTCACGTGAACTATCACATGATCTATCACAGGGGATCATGTGACATGTCACGTGATACATCAGGTGTGTGTGGGGGGCGCCACGCCTTCTAAACTGCCCGGGGCCCTTGCTACTCTTAATCCACCCCTGCCTGTGATCAAAGAGAAAAAAGTGAAAGTCCCATAAAGGGACTGTTATGCACACGCCCGGGCTAAGCGGCGTGTGCGTGTGATTGGTAGTGATTCCACTGGACCGTGCCGGAGAGTGAATGCCTGGAGGGGCGTAACTAGGTATTCACCCGATCCGACCAGGGTCGCACGACGGCATACGACGCCAGTGCACCAAGGAGGAACCGAGCAGAGGGACCAGGTGCTACTCCAGGACAGACCCCGGACACGGCTGTTGACCCACACAGGGGAATACAGGAACAGACTGGTAGGCTGGCACACAGACTGGTGGGTATAGGCAGGCACGACTGGTATGCAGGCAGGCGGGTAAGCAGGCAGGGGGGTACAGGCAAGCACAGCTAGAGTGCAGACAGGGAGGCACTAGCAGGTAGGAACACAGGCGGGATAGGGCCCAGTACACACTGGGACTCAGGAACATTACAGGCAGAGGGGTACAGGCAGGGCAGGACAGGACTGCCGGAGCAGCGGGCAGAAGCAGGGCAGGACAGGACTGCCGGAGCAGCGGGCAGAAGCAGGGCAGGACAGGACTGCCGGAGCAGCGGGCAGAAGCAGGGCAGGACAGGACTGCCGGAGCAGCGGGCAGAAGCAGGGCAGGACAGGACTGCCGGAGCAGCGGGCAGAAGCAGGGCAGGACAGGACTCTGTACACACGGAACAGACAGGAAGGGAAAGACAGAGCCAGACACCCACAGGGTACTTGCAGTGAAGTAGCGAGTGGACCACAAACTCACAAACGGGAGTACAGAGACAACAGGCAGGAGTTAGGTACAAGTTCAGACTCTGCAGAAAAAGGAAGGGAACGGACATAGAGGAAAAACAGGTAAAGGATAGGAGAGAGTTCAGACTGGAACTGAGTGTACGGAGGGGACCGACACTGCAGCGGGATACAGGAGCGGGTCTGGGAATACTGCCCCCAGAGAGGCAGGACGAACAGGCAAGGAGCGTGTTCAGACAGGACAGACAAAATACAGGAGCGGGTCTAGGTAATCGGCCCCTAGAAGGCGGGAGGAACAGGCTAGGAGCGTGTTCAGACAGGACAGACAAAATACAGGAGCGGGTCTAGGTAATCGGCCCCTAGAAGGCGGGAGGAACAGGCTAGGAGCGTGTTCAGACAGGACAGACAAAATACAGGAGCGGGTCTAGGTAATCGGCCCCTAGAAGGCGGGAGGAACAGGCTAGGAGCGTGTTCAGACAGGACAGACAAGATACACAGAAAGGACTCAGTTCAGACACGGGAACTAATACCGAAAAGCAGGAGACATACAGGACTAGTTCAGACACGGGAACTAACACCGCAAAGCAGGAGACATACAGGACACAGTTCAGACACGGGAGCTGATACCGCAAAGCAGGAGACATACAGGACTTAGTTCAGACACGGGAACTAATACCGCAAAGCAGGAGACATACAGGACACAGTTCAGACACGGGAGCTGATACCGCAAAGCAGGAGACATACAGGACTAAGTTCAGACAGGCCTGGAAATACAGCCTCCAGGAAAGGCAGACAAGGAACAAAGACGGGACCTGGCACCTTCAGAGTGCACGCACACACTGAAGGAAAACACTATGCTCAGGCAGGGATAGAAGGGAGCTGCTGAGCTATATACCAAGTGTCAGACAGCAATAGGCTGAGGACGCACAAGGGGCGTGACCCACAGCAGGTACAAAGAGCAGGAAGTGATCGGGCGCCGCCCTTAAGCAGCAGAGACAGACACAAACAGACAGCATGGAGGGAAGCCAGAGAGACATTCTGGACAGGAGATCAAGTGCGCGCTCCTGCACAGTGGGAGATGGACCACTATGCAAGGACGCCGTCAGGTATGTTACAGGGACTAAGTAAAAAGTTTTAAAAAATTGTAAAAAAAAATATTCCAAAATAATAATAATAAAAATATTCACTAAGAAATACACATTTTTATGTAAAAAAAATAAATATATATAACTCCTATATAAAGTAAAGTATAGGCTATAGGAGGCAGAGAGTGCAGTATAAGTCATATATGGGGTCACCGCCTATATGATCTATATATCGCACTCTCTGCCTCCTATATGAAATATAGATCACACTCTCGGCCTCTTATAAGACATATATAGTCTATAAAGGGTCTTTAACACATCTGTGTTTCTAGTTCATGTGGTGACAGTTTCCACACGTACCGGAGACACATACACACGTAGACACATTCAAATGAATGGGTCTGTGCACATGTCAGTGTTTCCACGGACTGTGTGTCCGTGGGCAAAAGACGCTGACATGTCAGTTTTTTTATACACTGCACGGGCCGAAAAACGTCCCACACACGTGCACACTGATGACACACAGATGACATGCGTGTGTTATCCGTGTGACACATACCGGCGCCTGTGAATCAGCGGTACAGTTCATGCTGTTCCCAGGTGCTTAAGGAATCACTCATCTTTGTCCCCTGCCGGCACTGCCATCAGCGCTAGCAAGGGACAATGTTGAGAGTAGTAGGTTCACCTCCTGATGTCGCCAAAACCTGTAAATATAAGAAAATAAAAACATATTCACCTGGCTTGAGGCGACCACACATGCTGAGGAGAATGACTCCCTGCAGCGAGCGGGCCCCTACGCTGACCTCACTGAGTGACAGGGCATCGCTCACTGAGCTCAGCACAGGTCGGGGGCCCGCTCACTGCAACAAGTCATTCTCCTCCGCTCCTCAGCGTGTGTGGTCACTTCAAGCCAGGTGAGTATAATGTTTTTTTTATTTTAGTATTATATTTACAGGTTTTGGAGACATTTGGAGGTTAATACTATGAAGAGCGATTCCTTCAGCACCCGGTGCCTGGGAACAGCACAAACTGTACCGCTGATTCCCAGGCGCCGGTATGGTATGTGTGATCCTGATGCAGCACACGTATGCCACACAGACACGGATATCTCCGGTACTGGTTTTCCAGTACCGGAAATATCCGGGTGTGTGAAAGAGCCCTATGCCATATAGGAGGCCGAGAGTCTGCATGTCACATAGGAGACCAAGAGTGCGGTATACAATATATATGGGGCCTATATGACATAATAGACCACACTCTCTACCTCCTATATGAAATATAGATCACACTCTTGGCCTCTTATGACATATACAGTGTATATGTCATATAGGAGGCTGAGAGTGCGGGTCTATATGACGTATACAGCACACTCAGCCTCATATATAAAGTATATATTATAGGAGACCGAAAGTGCGGTTTGTATGTCGTATAGGAGGCCGAGAGTGCGATATATGTCACGTGTGGGGCCTATATGATGATAGAAGTGAAGTATGCCGGCACCAGTTCCCAAATCTTGCCTGTTTAGTCAAAAAAACCTCTATGACGGGTTTTTTAGCCCTTGGCTATCCCCATCAGGAGGTGCAATGTCTAAATAAGCAGTGTTAATCAAATGTCCAAGGAAGTATGAAAAAGACAGCACTCACCAATGGATGCCAAAAAAGATCCTTTTATTTCAGATCCAGCATACAGACGTTGCAGATTGGTGAGTGCTATCTTTTTCATACCTCCTATATGATGTATAGATCGCACTTTCTACCTCATGACAAACAGACCGCACTCTCTTCCTTCTATATGACATATACAACGCATTTAGCCTCCTATATTTCATTGCAGCTATTTGGTAAATTCTAAAAAGTAATTTTTTTTTTCTCATTAAAGTACACTCTGCGCCCCATCTTGACTGAAAAAAAACAGAAATGTAAAAATTTTTGCTAATTTATTAAAAAAGAAAAACTGAAATATCACATGGTCATAAGTATTCAGACCCTTTGCTCATATTTAAGTCACATGCTGTCCATTTCCTTGTGATCCTCCTTGAGATGGTTCTACTCCTTCATTGGAGTCCAGCTGTGTTTAATTAAACTGATAGGACTTGATTTGGAAAGGCACACACCTGTCTATATAAGACCTCACAACTCACAGTGCATGTCAGACCAAATGAGAATCTTGAGCTCAAAGGAACTGCCCAAGGAGCTCAGAGACAGAATTGTGGCAAGGCACAGATCTGGCCAAGGTTACAAAAGAACCTAGAATATAAGACATATTTTCAGTTGTTTCACACTTTTTGTTAAGTATATAATTCCACATGTGTTAATTCATAGTTTTGATGCCTTCAGTGTGAATGTACAATTTTCATAGTCAAGTTGTGTCACCCTGGCCTGGATGCTGTGTCTGAGAGCAGGGGGGAGGTTCTCTAGTCAGGGGAACATTAGCATGCAGTACCTCCTGTCTCAGGCCAGTAGGGGGAGCAGGCTGCCCCTATAAAAGCTGGTGCTGGGGGCAGGGTTAGAGAGAACTGGACGACCTGTCTCAGCACTGAGAAGTGTCCAGAGCAGAGAGGGACAGTCGTATTGCACCCTAAGAGGAAGTGTGGCAGAAGGAGAGCCACAAGCCAGAGACAAGAGGCGAAGCAAGCCTGTCTTGGCAGATAAAGGACTTTATTTACCAGACTTTGGTGTCTGAGGCTGGGAGGATTCCACATCCTACAGCAGATAACCAGTCCGCAGGGGACTGTATGTTCCTTGGCCTAAGAAACCTGGAGGATCTGCCACAACAGAAGGGACCAGTAAAGCCGTACCAGGCCGGGAGCAGAAAGGAACCCACGTCGCAGGCCATACAGGCGAGAGTACACGGAAAGCTCGGAAACGTGGGCTGTTACCCTATAAGGAGATAGCCAGAAGGAGCACAGAAAGCACGGTAGGCCTACACCCTCACCCTCACCCTGACCAGGGCCAATTTCCCCATTGCTCTCAGACATCCAGGTCCCCTCCTAGCCGGGACTGTTTATGGGTCTGTTTACCTGTTTTAGTTAAGGCCCTGGACTGCAACCTGTTGTCTGTGTGCTCCTTCACGCCTCCAGCACTACCGGTACTGGGACTCTCACCACCATCACTCCCACCATCCATTATACTGCCCTGGGGCCGCACTCTTCCCATGGGGAGTCACACTACCCTAGCTGCACACCTCATCAGCCCCAGCGGTCTGCATGCAGCGGTGGTTCCTAATAACCGCAATCCACGGGTGGCGTAGTCGGACATAATCATCAGCGCATAACAGACTACCACTGGCCTGACCACCCTGAGCCACGGAACCGGGTTGCCACTACTACTTCCATCGTTCCCCTACTGCCCGGATCCGAGTGCCCCACGGCCCAGGGGGCGAGTCAGCTTTGGCGTAGTCGGCAGGATTGCAACCAACCCGCCACAAACGGGTATTGCGTGCCTGAAAAAGACTTTGCACTTACCTGAAAAGATGTTTCCTGCCGTCCGGAGCCGTTTCCCGCCATTTCCAGCCGTCTCCCGCCATCTTCCATCGGTTCCCGCCATCTTCAGCTGTTTTCCCGCCATCCGAAGTCGTTTTCCCGCCGTCGGACCCCATCTTCAGGACGCCGCGCGGGAAGAAGAGGGGCGTGGACGCCGAAAGCACGCGAGACCTGAAGCTCCGCCCCACGCACCGACGCTGCGCAAGGTCCTGGAAGGGAGAGAGAGCGACGCTGACGTCACCAGGACGCGACGCAAGGTCCTCGTCCAGAGCAGCAGCAGCGGAGCCGCGGCCTACAGAAGAGGATCGTCGGAAGGTAGGCCACGCTTAACTAGTGGGGAGGAAGATGTCGGATACAGAGGCGCCCACTACCACCAATGCAGCTGCAGCAGCGGTGATGCCATTTTCCCTGCCCTACATCCCTGGAGCGGCCTGGCTGCCCAAGTACTCAGGGGAGCCCCATGCCCTAACTGACTTTAAGGAAAGGCTGTACAGTTTGTTCCAAGTCTACCCCCTGACAGAGGAACAGAAGGTCAGCATATTAACAGGGCAGTTAACTGGCGCAGCCCAAAGGGAGGTAAAATCATGGCCCACTGAGGAGAAAAGGACCGTGAAGGGTATTCTGGCCCGGCTGCGGGGTACCTTTGACACACGTACCTCCGCTGAAATTAAAATGAGGTTCTATGGATGTAAGCAGCGGGCACAGGACAGCATCAGAGACTATGCCCTAAATTTGCAGGAAGCCTTGAGGGCCATCCAACAAGCTGACCCTGGCAGTGTGCAGGAAACGGATAAGCTACTAACAGAACAGTTTATAGAAGGTCTGCTTTCTAGCGCCCACAGGACCCAGCTGTGCCTCATGTTCTTTCAGAACCCTGATCTGACCTTTGCCCAATTCAAGGACAGGGCCATAAGGGTGCTCCGTGAATCCGCAACAAGTGGTGCTATAAACCCCCGGCGCCCTGCTCTCACCTACCACCAGGATGCGGCGCCCTCCTCTATGGACTCCGTGGGGGCTGATGCACAGGCCCTGAACCAAGCCCCGTCGAAAGATTTGCACCACCAAGTCCAGGAGCTGACCAGGAGCGTCGCGGCGTTGACCAGGACCGTCCAGACATTACAAGTGGACCCGTCAAGACCCATCGAGCTGGCTTCAAGTCCGGAGGATGTCCCGTGGTGTCGACAGAGGAGGATCCCGTCTTTCCGAGGGAGGCCCACCGACCGCTACGCAGAGGATGGACAGCCCATTTGCCGTCGATGCAACCAGCCCGGACACATTTCCAGGTACTGTAATTTAAACGGGTCCAACCTGGGGCAGAGGGCCAACCCCCAGGCATAAGATCACCAGGCCCTTATAATTGGCGTGATAAGTGCGTTGGGGGGCGCCCGGTTTTACCCGTGGTGCTGGACGGTATCCCCATGAGCGCCTTGCTGGATACTGGGTCGCAAGTAACCACTATCCCTTATGTACTTTTTAAGCAGTATTGGACTGATGCTGATATCACACGGTATCCAGACAGTAACTTGAGCATCATCGCCAGTAATGGCTTACCCGTGCAGCAGATGGGGTTCAAGGAGATGACCATTAAGATTGGTAAAGTTGAACTGCCGGCACAGGGAGTAATTGTTGTGGACATTGACCGTCATGAAAGTCACCCTAAAATAACTGTGGGTACTAACGTGATTGAAAATTGTCTTTCAGAGATCATTTTAATTCTACAACAGGTGGCGGTGAATGCTAGTTCCAGCCAACAGAGAGTCCTCAACAAGGAGATAAAAGCCCTGATGAGACCGCAGCAGGTAGAACTGTCTGGTGGTGAGATCGGTAGTGTAAGACTGAGTGACCCATTCCCCATTTCCATGCCTCCCAAAAGTGAAATGATGATCTGGTGTCGGACTTCAATCGGGTTGAGAGGTAGAGACTACCAAGCCATGGTAGAACCCGTGTACTCAGACAGCAGGCCCACCATTTTGACAGCCCGGGGGGTGGTTGATATCCGTCATGGGAGGGTGCCCGTCCCCATCCTCAACATTGGGGAGAGGGAAGTACACTTACCCAGGTACGCTACACTCGCCAAACTGTTTGTTGTCGAACACAAAGCTATCAGGGCCGTGGAACCCTTGCCTCCATCTCAACAGGCGGAGGGTAATGGCTCCCAGAAACAAAAGGAGGACTGGTGCCAGAAACTCCATGTGGGTGCTGACTCCACTCCCCTGCACCAAAAACAAGGAGTCTACCGGGTGGTACAGGAGTACGAGAGAGTCTTTAGTAAGCACCCACTAGACTTCGGCAGAGTAAAGGGGATAGAACACCACATCCCCACAGGGAGCCACCCACCGATAAAAGAAAGACACAGACCTGTACCCCCTGCACATTATCAGAATGCAAAGGGCATGCTAAGAGAAATGAAAGAAGCCGGGGTCATTAGAGATAGCTGTAGCCCCTGGGCAGCCCCCTTGGTTCTCGTGAAAAAGAAAGACGGCACCATGAGAATGTGCGTAGACTATAGACAAATCAACCGTATCACCCATAAAGACGCATACCCGCTGCCTAGAATAGAGGAGTCTTTAGCCGCACTAAAATCAGCTAACTTCTTTTCTACTTTGGACCTTACTAGCGGGTACTGGCAGGTTCCTGTGGCAGAGGCTGACAAGGAGAAGACCGCCTTCACCACCCCGATGGGACTGAGCGAGTTCAACTGTATGCCTTTCGGGCTCTGCAACGCACCAGGGACCTTCCAGCGATTGATGGAATGCTGTCTAGGGCACCGAAACTTCGAGACAGTCCTCCTTTATCTGGACGACGTGATCGTCTATTCGAAAACCTACGAGGACCATCTAAAGCACCTGGCTGAGGTGTTCGAAGCCCTGGCAGGCTATGGTCTGAAGGTGAAACCATCGAAGTGTCACCTGCTGAAACCAAAGGTCCAGTACCTAGGGCACGTGGTAAGCGCGGAAGGAGTGGCCCCCGACCCTGACAAGGTCACGGCAATCAAGAACTGGCCAAGCCCCTCGAACATCAAATAGGTGAGACAGTTTCTCGGATTGGTAGGCTACTACCGAAGGTTCATCCCCGGGTTCACTAGGATGGCAGCTCCTATGCAGGACCTCCTAATCGGACAGTCTAAGTCTAGGAGCCAAAAGCCGCCCTTCAAGTGGGATAAACCGGAAGAGGAGTCCTTCTGCCAGTTGAAGATGGCCCTCACGGGGGATGAGATCCTGGCCTACCCTGATTATGGTCAGCTTTTTATTCTCCACACGGATGCCAGTAATGTGTGACTGGGAGCAGTACTGTCCCAAAACCAACAGGGCAGAGAAAGGGTGATCGCGTACGCCAGCCGGAAGCTGAGGCCCACCGAGAGGAAGCCGGAGAATTGCAGCTCCTTCAAGCTAGAATTCTTGGCGGTGGTGTGGGCCGTGACAGAACGCTTCAAGCATTACCTGGCCTCCGCAAAGTTCACCGTGTACACGGACAACAACCCGTTGACACACCTGGACAATGCAAGACTGGGTGCCCTAGAACAGCGGTGGATGGCCCGTCTCTCCAACTATGACTTCGTGATCAAGTACCGGGCCGGCAAAACCAATGCCAACGCTGACGCCCTATCGAGGATGCCTCACTTACTTGAAGGTGACGAAGACCCAGAAGAGCTGGAGGAGGTAGAACTCCCCGTGTTTCACCGGTACTTAGCCGCTCAATACTCCCACCGCGTGAAGGAGGAGGATCTAACAACCGTGATGATCAATCCCGTACCTCACCACAGCTGGGCCGATACCCAAGATAGTGACCCTGCCATCCGCCTGGTGAAAGATCTGCTGACCCAGGAGGACGCCCGCATGGATCCGGATGCTCCAGAGGAAGCCAAGCAGCTGTGGAAGGAGAAGAGCAAGCTGTTCCTCTACGAAGGCAAGCTGTGCAGAAGGATTGTCAACCACCGGACGCACGAGCTGACCTGGCAAGTCGTGGTCCCAAGGCGGGATGCAGCTATGGTCCTGGGGGCTTACCATGACAGAGCAGGGCACTTTGGTTGGAAGAAACTGGAGTTCCTGCTAAGAGGAAGATTCTTTTGGGTCGGCATGAGAGGGGCTGTAGAAAAGTGGTGCAGAGACTGTGGCCCTTGTCACCTAAGGAGGAAGGACCGTGCCAGCCAGAAGACACCCTTGAGGCCCATCGTCACCACGCAGCCTCTTGAGCTGGTAGCTCTGGACCACGTCAAATTGGCTCCAAGCCGGTCAGGATACATCTAAGCCCTGACAATCGTGGACCACTATTCCCGTTTTCTAGTGGTGGTCCCGGTAAAGGACTTGACAGCCCAAACAGCGGCCAGAGCCTTCCAGCAATACTTCTGCCGTCCACACGGGTATCCGGAACAAGCCCTGACAGACCTGGGTCCAGCGTTTGAGGCTGAAATCTTCCAAGAGTTCTGCATCCTCTATGGCTGTAAGAAGATTCGGACAACGCCTTACCATCCACAAACCAACGGGATGTGTGAGAAAATGAACAATATAGTCATTGATCTCCTGAAGACATTGCCCCTGGAGGAACGCAGCCTGTGGCCAGAAGAACTGCCGGACCTGATAGACTTATACAATCATATCCCGGTGAATGCTTCCAACTGCACCCCGGCTTACCTGATGCGAGCCAGACCAGGTAAGCTGCCCGTAGACCTGGAGATGGGAGTCCTGACGCCTGAGGACACCTCCCCGGATGCGGACTGGGATACGGAAAGGCAACTGCAGTACAAGAAGGTACAGGAGAGTGTGGAGAGGAGCCTGGCCAAGGTGAGAGAACGGCAAGAAAAACTCTTCAACCAACACGCCCCTGCTGGTCCCCTGGAACCTGGTGAGCAGGTCCTGAAGCGGAAGAGAAGGCTACATAAGTTGGACGACCAGTGGAAAAGGGAACCCTACACCGTACTTCAGTCTGATCACGACAACCCGAAGGTGTGCGTGATCACCAAGGATGGAGGAGAAACCACTAGTACCGTCTCCAGAGACCACCTCAAAAGGTGCCCCGAGCAACTCCGTAGTGCAGAAGAGGATCAGAGTGACCTTGAACCCGCAGAGGACAAGGAAGAAATGATCAGCACCGTTCTCGGAGAGTTCCCTCAGTCCTGGACTCGAATAAATGATGCCATAGTGGTACCCGTCCTGCATTTCCTGCAACCGACTGCGCAACAACCTGCACCAGAGCCGGAAGGTGAAGAGGAGCAAGCGATTCCAGAGGCAGAAGAGCCTGTATCAGCCGCCCAGGAGAGTCAACCCTCTGCTGACAGTGAGCCTGCCATGCCTGCGGTAAGCCAAAGAACCCGCAGAAAGCTGCCTGCCCTACCTGTACACCCAGCTGGTAGCTGTACCCCTAACGCTAGTGGGGAAAGCCAAGTCGGTCCACCACCAGACAGTGGGTTAAGGAGACCAACCAGGAGCACAAAGGGGCAGATACCCGCTCGCTGGAAAATATAGAGCGCGCTAAAATTGTAAATAACCCTGTTGCCAAATGTTGAATTGTTTGCCAAGTTACATGCTTGTTTGGTAATTCTGTGTTTCAGTTTCTTGCAGCTACCATAAGGACTCAAAGGTTATGGACTTTTTATAACCGGAATCTTGTATGGACTGCGTTCGGAGCCTAACCAAGGAATGAACTAAGACTGTGAAGGACTTGGGGTAGGACAGACCCCCACCCGGTTAAGGCTCCCCGTTGTATTGGTGATATGGACACCCGGTCACAGACCACACTGTGACCTTAAGAACTCAATCTGTGCGTCACTTTCCTGATAATGTTTTATGGTCATGCATATTGTCTTTGTTTATTGTTTAGTCCCAGAGTACTAAATTTCACTAGGGGGAATGTGTCACCCTGGCCTGGATGCCACAAAATGTAATAAAGCTGTGTCTGAGAGCAGGGGGGAGGTTCTCTAGTCAGGGGAACATTAGCATGCAGTACCTCCTGTCTCAGGCCAGTAGGGGGAGCAGGCTGCCCCTATAAAAGCTGGTGCTGGGGGCAGGGTCAGAGAGAACTGGACGGACCTGTCTCAGCACTGAGAAGTGTCCAGAGCAGAGAGGGACAGTCGTATTGCACCCTAAGAGGAAGTGTGGCAGAAGGAGAGCCACAAGCCAGAGACAAGAGGCGAAGTGAGCCTGTCTTGGCAGATAAAGGACTTAATTTACCAGATTTTGGTGTCTGAGGCCGGGAGGATTCCACATCCTACAGCAGATAACCAGTCCGCAGGGGACTGTATGTTCCTTGGCCTAAGAAACCTGGGGGCTCTGCCACAACAGAAGGGACCAGTAAAGCCGTACCAGGCCGGGAGCAGAAAGGAACCCACGTCGCAGGCCATACAGGCGAGAGTACACGGAAAGCTCGGAAACGTGGGCTGTTACCCTATAAGGAGGAGATAGCCAGAAGGAGCACGGTAGGCCTACACCCTCACCCTGACCAGGGCCAATTTCCCCATTGCTCTCAGACATCCAGGTCCCCTCCTAGCTGGGACTGTTTATGGGTCAGTTTACCTGTTTTAGTAAAGGCCCTGGACTGCAACCTGTTGTCTGTGTGCTCCTTCACGCCTCCAGCACTACCGGTACTGGGACTCTCACCACCATCACTCCCACCATCCATTATACTGCCCTGGGGCCGCACTCTTCCCGTGGGGAGTCACACTACCCTAGCTGCACACCTCATCAGCCCCAGCGGTCTGCATGCAGCGGAGGTTCCTAATAACTGCAATCCACGGGTGGCTTAGTCGGACATAATCATCAGCGCATAACAGACTACCACTGGCCTGACCACCCTGAGCCACGGAACCGGGTTGCCACTACTACTCCCATCGTTCCCCTACTGCCCGGATCCGAGTGCCCCACGGCCCAGGGGGCGAGTCAAAGTAAATACAGAAAAATCTTTAAATGAGATTATTATATATATATATATATATGTATATATTGCAGAGTACCACTTCTGTCCTGTATACTGGGCGTAATTCTCTGTATGTATTATTCTGTATATACAGTATATACACTGGATAGAACCAATTCTCCTGTCCTGTATACTGGGTGTAATTCTCTGTGTATGTATTATTCTGTATATACAGTATATACACTGGATAGAACCAATTCTCCTGTTCTGTATACTGGGCGTAATTCTCTGTATGTATTATTCTGTATATACAGTATATACACTGGATAGAACCAATTCTCCTGTCCTGTATACTGGGTGTAATTCTCTGTGTATGTATTATTCTGTATATACAGTATATACACTGGATAGAACCAATTCTCCTGTCCTGTATACTGGGTGTAATTCTCAGTATCTGTATATACACACTGCACTGCTAAAATAAAATGTATAATAATAATAATTTGAGTGGTTTACCCTCTGATACGTACCACTCCCAGCATGCACTATCAGATTTAACCCTTCAGGGCCTGCTGGGAGTTGTAGTTTGTTACAGCAGTGATGATGCGGGGACAGGTATTGCATTTGAACCCACAGCATCAAGTCATTCACACTTTAAAGAGAACCTGTCGCGTCCTACCTGCCCTCTACACTGCCCCCATAGCGTTGGTAGTGGTGCAATGTGCATCACTAACAAGCTGTTTTCATGAAAATCAAAGCAGCTAGAATGAATTTATAATGTTTAATATACTTATATCCTACCTGCCTTTTCAGTCATAGGGACGTGCTTGTCATATTCAGTCAAGGGTGGGCGCAGCATTCACTCACTGCTGGCGCCGTCCATGTATTTGAATCCTGTTCCCAACAAGTGGTAATATTGTGGGGCGCACTTGTAGATGTCCGGCCGCCTGCGCAGTGAGGCTGTGATTACCAGATTCACTGCGTATGCGCCGGGAACATAGCGCGTCATAGTGCATGCGCAGTGAAGCTGTGTAGTCCTCAGCTGCACTGCGCATGCGCTATGACGCTCTATACCCCGCGCATGCGCAGTGAAGCTGTGTAGTCCTCAGCTGCACTGCGCATGCGCTATGACGCTCTATACCCCGCGCATGCGCAGTGAGGCTGTATGATTATGACTTTTTCTTCACTTTGAAAATTGTTTAAGTTGGCTGAGGGACTGGGTGGTTTACCTAGGACAAGGAATGGCCATGTGTAAGAAAAACCGCTACTGATTGTAAATGACAGATTCTGTTAACTACAATAAATAAGTTGGTTAACAAGAAACACTTTGATATAGTGCACTACACAATACAGTTCTCTTTTACACACTGTATAGTTTGCTAAAAGGCACATGTTTTAGTGGGAGAGGCCAAAAAATGAACGAGTAATACAACCGTTTATGGTAGCTGTAGTGTGGGCCACTAGAGTCAATTCTCCTGGTGGGCCCTAGGCACCCCAGTCCAACCCTGCTTTGTACTGTGCCTCAAAAGTAGTTCCCAATTACATGTAGGGTATTGGCGTACTCAGGAGAAATTGCCCAACAAAATGAGAGGTTAATTTTCTTCTGTTACTCTTGTGAAAATAAAAAATTTGGGGCTGAAAGAAAATTTTTGTGGAAAAAAATAGATTTTTTTATTTTCATAGCTCTACGTTACAAACGTTTGTGAAGCACCTGGGGTTCAAAGTGCTCACCACACATCTAGATAAGTTTATTGAGGGGTCTAGTTTCCAAAATGGTGTCACTTGTGGGGGTTTCCACTGTTTAGGCGCATCAGGGGCTCTCCAAATGTGACATGGCGTCCGCTAATTATTCCAGCAAATTTTGAATTCAAAAAGTCAAATGGCGCTTCGTCCCTTCCGAGCCCTGCCATGTGCCCAAACAGTGGTCTTACAGCACATATTGGGTATTGGCATGCTCAGGAAAAATTGCACAATACATTTTGGGGTCAATTTTTATCTGTTACCCTTGTAAAAATAAAAAAAAAGAGTCTAAATTACATTTGTTGTGAAAAAAAGATAAATGTTAATTTTTTTTCTTCCTCATTGCTTCAGTTCCTGTGAAGCACCTGAAGGGTTAATAAAGTTCTTGAATGTGGTTTTGAGCACCTTGAGGGGTGCAGTTTTTAGAATGGTGTCACTTTTGAGTATTTTCTGTCATAAAGGCCCCTCAAAGTCACTTGAAATGTGATGTGGTCCCTAAAAAAAAATGATTTTGTAAATTTTGTTGGAAAAATGAGAAATCGCTGGTCAACTTTTAACCTTTGTAACTTTCTAACAAAAAAAATTTTGTTTCCAAAATGCTGATGTAAAGTAGACATATGGGAAATATTAGTTATTAACTATTTTGTGTTACATATCTATGACTTAAAGGCATAACAATTCTAAGTTTGAAAATTGCAAAATTTTCAACATTTTCGCCAAATTTCCATTTTTTTCACAAATAAACGCAAGTCATATCGCATAAATTGTACCACTATCATGAAGTAAAATATGTCACAAAAAAACTATTTCAGAATCAGTGCGATCAGTTGAAGCGTTCCAGAGTTATTACCTCATAAAGTGACAGTGGTCATATTTAAAAAAATAATGCCCGGTCATTAACCTACAAAGTGGCTCAGTCCTTAAGGGGTTAAATATATTTCTAATGTGTCTTGTATGTATGACTGTGTATATATATTTATGTCTGTTTTATGTGTTTTTAAGAATGTGTTTAAATATGTAAGTATGTCTGTATGTGTACGTATCTGTGTATGTGCGTGTCTGCGTAATGTATGTGTGCATATCTGTGTACCATGTGTGTGTGTGTATGTCTGTGTACCGTGTGCGTGCATGTCTGCGTACCGTGTGCGTGCATGTCTGCGTACCGCGTGTGTGCATGTCTGCGTACCGTGTGCGTGCATGTCTGTGTACTGTGTGTGTGCATGTCTGCGTACTGTGTGCGTGCATGTCTGTGTACTGTGTGTGTGCATGTCTGCGTACCGTGTGCGTGCATGTCTGCGTACCGTGTGCGTGCATGTCTGCGTACCGTGTGCGTGCATGTCTGTGTACTGTGTGTGTGCATGTCTGAGTACTGTGTGCATGCATGTCTGTGTACTGTGTGTGTGCATGTCTGCGTACTGTGTGCATGCATGTCTGCGTACTGAGTGTGTGTGTGCATATCTGCGTACTGTGTATGTATGTCTGCATACTGTGTGTGCATCTGCGTACTGTGTGTGCGCGCATGTCTGCGTACTATGTGTGTGTGCATCTGTGTACTGTGTGTGCGCATGTCTGCGTACTGAGTGTGTGTGTGCATATCTGCGTACTATGTATGTATGTCTGCATACTGTGTGTGCGTGCATGTCTGCATACTATGTGTGTGTGAGCATCTGTGTACTGTGTGTGCGCATGTCTGTGTACTGTGTGTGTGAGCATCTGTGTACTGTGTGCGCACATGTCTGCGTACTGTGTGTGTGTGAGCATCTGTGTACTGTGTGTGTGCATGTCTGGGTACTGTGTGTGTGTGCATGTCTGTGTACTGTGTGTGTGCATGTCTGTGTACTGTGTGTGTTTGCATGTCTGTGTACTGTGTGTGTGCATGTCTGTGTACTGTGTGTGTGCATGTCTGGGTACTGTGTGTGTGTGCATGTCTGTGTACTGTGTGTGTGCATGTCTGCCTACTGTGTGTGTGTGAGCATGTCTGGGTACTGTGTGTGTGTGTGTGCATGTCTGTGTACTGTGTGTGTGCATGTCTGCGTACTGTGTGTGTGTGAGCATGTCTGGGTACTGTGTGTGTGCATGTCTGTGTACTGTGTACTGTGTGTGTGCGTGCGTGTCTGTGTACTGTGTGTGTGTGTGTGTTTGCATATGTGAAGGATGAGGGAGCAGGCTGGGCCCTGTGTTGTATACCTATATTTCTCTGCAGTATCTCTGCATCATGAATTGTGGTATGTGTTAAAGGGGCCACTGAGAGTCTTTCGCCCGGGGCCCACGAAACCCTGGAGCCGGCAATGATGGAGGAGGGAGCATCATGTGACACCCCCCTTTCCTATCATTACGCCTTTGCGTCTGACGCAGCAGCATGATGACGCGCCATGCTGTGTCAGACAGTGGAGCTGGCAGCTCCTGAGTTGCTGAGAGAGACGCGGTGCAGAGACTGAAGCAGCCAAGAATGAGGAGGGGTAAGTATGTATTTATTTATTCATTTTTAAATCAGTGTATACTGATAATACTGGAGGACTGGGGCTGCATTTTACCCTATGGTGGAGGGGGAGCTGCGTTTTACCCTCTGGGGGGCTGCATTATACTTCTTACAGGACCATGGGGTGCACTATACTGTGTTGAGGACAATGGGGAGTGCATTATACTACGCGGAGAACCATGGGGAGTTCATTATACTGCATGTAGGACCATGGACAGTGCATTATACTGTGTAGAGGACTATGGGGAGTTCATTATACTGTGTGGCGGACCATAGGGAGTGCATTATACTTGGTGAAAGACCATGGGGAGTGCATTATACTGCGTGGAGGACCATGGGGAGTGCATTATACTGCGTGGAGGACCATGGGGAGTTCATTATACTGCGTGGAGGACCATGGGGACTGCATTATACTGCGTGGAGGACCATAGGGAGTGCATTATACTGCGTGGAGGACCATGGGGAGTTCATTATACTGCGTGGAGGACCATAGGGAGTGCATTATGCTGCGTGGAGGACCATAGGGAGTGCATTATACTGCGTGGAGGACCATGGGGAGTTCATTATACTGCGTGGAAGACCATGGGGACTGCATTATACTGTGTGGAGGACCATAGGGAGTGCATTATACTGTGTTGAGGACCATGGCGAGTGCATTATACTGTGTTGAGGACCATGGCGAGTGCATTATACTGTGTGGGGGACCATGGCGAGTGCATTATATTGTGTGGAGGACCATGGCGAGTGCATTATACTGTGTGGAGAACCATGGGAAGTGTCTTATACTGTGTGGAGGACAATGGGGAGAGCATTATACTGAGTGGAGGACCATTGTTAGTGCATTATACTGTGTGGAGGACTATGGCGAGTGCATTATACTGTGTGGAGGAAGATGGTGAATGCATTATACTGTCGAGGACCATGGGGAGTGCATTATACTGCGTGGAGGACCATGGGAAGCATATTATACTGTGTGGAGGACCATAGGGAGTGCATTATACTGCGTGAAAGACCATGGGGAGTTCATTATACTGCATG
This sequence comes from Phyllobates terribilis, assembly GCF_046119375.1. Lineage (NCBI taxonomy): Eukaryota > Metazoa > Chordata > Amphibia > Anura > Dendrobatidae > Phyllobates > Phyllobates terribilis. Next base: position 647,860 of record NW_027363258.1, read on the forward strand.
TAGGACCATGGACAGTGCATTATACTGTGTAGAGGACTATGGGGAGTTCATTATACTGTGTGGAGGACCATAGGGAGTGCATTATACTTGGTGAAAGACCATGGGGAGTGCATTATACTGCGTGGAGGACCATGGGGAGTGCATTATACTGCGTGGAGGACCATGGGGAGTTCATTATACTGCGTGGAGGACCATGGGGACTGCATTATACTGCATGGAGGACCATAGGGAGTGCATTGTACTGCGTGGAGGACCATGGGGAGTTCATTATACTGCGTGGAGGACCATAGGGAGTGCATTATGCTGCGTGGAGGACCATAGGGAGTGCATTATACTGCGTGGAGGACCATGGGGAGTTCATTATACTGCGTGGAAGACCATGGGGACTGCATTATACTGTGTGGAGGACCATAGGGAGTGCATTATACTGTGTTGAGGACCATGGGGAGTGCATTATACTGCGTGGAGGACCATGGGGAGTGCATTATACTGTGTGGAGGACCATGGGGAGTTCATTATACTGCGTGGAGGACCATGGGGACTGCATTATACTGCGTGGAGGACCATGGGGAGTTCATTATACTGCGTGGAAGACCATGGGGACTGCATTATACTGTGTGGAGGACCATAGGGAGTGCATTATACTGTGTTGAGGACCATGGGGAGTGCATTATACTGCGTGGAGGACCATGGGGAGTGCATTATACTGCGTGGAGGACCATGGGGAGTTCATTATACTGCGTGGAGGACCATGGGGACTGCATTATACTGCGTGGAGGACCATGGGGAGTGCATTATACTGCATGGAGGACCATAGGGAGTGCATTGTACTGCGTGGAGGACCATGGGGAGTTCATTATACTGCGTGGAGGACCATAGGGAGTGCATTATGCTGCGTGGAGGACCATAGGGAGTGCATTATACTGCGTGGAGGACCATGGGGAGTTCATTATACTGCGTGGAAGACCATGGGGACTGCATTATACTGTGTGGAGGACCATAGGGAGTGCATTATACTGTGTTGAGGACCATGGGGAGTGCATTATACTGCGTGGAGGACCATGGGGAGTGCATTATACTGCGTGGAGGACCATGGGGAGTTCATTATACTGCGTGGAGGACCATGGGGACTGCATTATACTGCATGGAGGACCATGGGGAGTGCATTATACTGCGTGGAGGACCATGGGGAGTTCATTATACTGCGTGGAGGACCATAGGGAGTGCATTATGCTGCGTGGAGGACCATAGGGAGTGCATTATACTACGTGGAGGACCATGGGGAGTTCATTATACTGCGTGGAAGACCATGGGGACTGCATTATACTGTGTGGAGGACCATAGGGAGTGCATTATACTGTGTTGAGGACCATGGGGAGTGCATTATACTGTGTTGAGGACCATGGCGAATGCATTATACTGTGTGGGGGACCATGGCGAGTGCATTATATTGTGTGGAGGACCATGGCGAGTGCATTATACTGTGTGGAGAACCATGGGAAGTGTCTTATACTGTGTGGAGGACCATGGGGAGAGCATTATACTGAGTGGAGGACCATTGTTAGTGCATTATACTGTGTGGAGGACTATGGCGAGTGCATTATACTGTGTGGAGGAAGATGGTGAATGCATTATACTGTCGAGGACCATGGGGAGTGCATTATACTGTGTGGAGGACCATGGGAAGCATATTATACTGTGTGGAGGACCATAGGGAGTGCATTATACTGCGTGGAGGACCATAAGGAGTGCATTATTCTGAGTGGAGGACCATATGGAGTGCATTATACTGCGTGGAGGACCATAGGGAGTGCATTATACTGCGTGCAGGACCATGGAGAGCGTATTATACTGTGTGAAGTACCCTAGGGAGTGCATTATACTGCTTGGAAGACCATAGGGAGTGCATTATACTGCGTGGAGGTCCATGGGGACTGCATTATACTGTGTGGAGGACCATAGGGAGTGTATTATACTGCGTGGAGGACCATGGGGAGTGTATTATACTGTGTGCAGGACCATAGCGAGTGCATTATACTGTGTGGAGGACCATGACGAGTGCATTATACTGTGTGCAGGACCATGGCGAGTGCATTATACTGTGTGCAGGACCATGGCGAGTGCATTATACTGTGTGGAGGACCATGACGAATGCATTATACTGTGTGCATTACCATGGCGAGTGCATTATACTGTGTGAAGGACCATGACGAGTGCATTATACTGTGTGGAGGACCATGGCGAGTGAATTATACTCTGTGAAGGACCATGGTGAATGCATTATACTGTGGAGGACCATGATGAATGTGTTATACTGTGGAGGATCATGGGGAGTGCATTATACTCTGTGGAGTGTGGAGAGGTGTGGGGCCATATACTGTATGCTAGGCCCCCTATACTGCATGGAGGGCTGTGTGGGGATCACAGGTGTGGGGATCATAAAGTGTTGGGGTCACCATACTTTGCCCTGGGAGTTGAGGTGGGGTACAGTAGGGTCATCATACTGCACATGTGGAGGAATTCACCATGGGGATATCATACTGTGTTTGGGGGAAACTTTTGTTGGCATCATATTTATGGGGCAATGAAAAAGGAATCTAGCACTTCAGCAGGAGGAAAATTACTATGTAAAGGTTGGAAAGTTGTGAGATCTGCTCTTCTATGACCCCAAGAATTTTTTATATTTTTGTTTTGGGAAGGGGGCGGGGGGACAATTAGAACTTCTGCTATGGGGACCCATGAATCTTATGTATGCCCCTTGGTGCGGGCACTCTGCAGCAACTCAGCACTGTTGACTTTGGAGGTCCTCTTCATTCCCTGGTGATCAGTGGCTGCATGCATCCCCTAGAACTGGATATGCTAAGATTGTTTGCTGTGGAGCCCTCTAGTTTCGATCAGATAAATGTGGAGGACAGCTCAACATATCTGTCATCATAGACAATCTGTGCCGAATCCGCACCCCTCACTGCTGAGCAGCTACCCTGTCTAGGTGGCAGCACACAGTGCTTTGTGTGTGTCCCATTGTGTCACTAGTGATATAGCAGTATACTAGGGATGCACCAACTCCACATTTTTATTAATATTACTCCAGATATGGACGAAACCCTCCAAGATGCAGGCTTTATTATACTACAGAATTTTGGTGCATCCATAATATATGCTCAAGCACTTTAATAGAAACCTGTTCCACCATGTCCATCCTTCACTGCGCTACTAGTATTTATTTGGAAACACAGGGATATTCCAGGAAAACGTGTTTTATGCTTAATAAAAATAAACTGATCACATTTTCAAAGAATTTCCATTGGTATTTATCTCCTTTTTGTAATTTACCTGTCAGGTTAATTCACACTTTTCATGTTTTTTCTACAACCAGTTAATGGGGTGGTCTCAGTTTCTTAAAGGGAGTCTGTCACCCCAATACTCAAATCATTTATGGATTTGTATAGGAATCTTGGCCCCTATAAAAAAAATTATACTTTAGGTACAGATGATATTTTTATGCAAAAACAGCATTTACACCCCACGCTTAATTACCATCCTCTGCCCCTCCCCTTACAATGATTGACAGCACTGCCTATATTGAATCCTCAGCCCCGCACACACTGACACTGCAGGAGCTGAAAACTCAGTGTCCGAGCTTGCGGGCATCCTCTGATCCCCTTGTCCAGTTTACAGTTGTCTCTTTCAGTGGGCAGAAAAAAAGCTTTTACTTAAAAATTGTAAGGGTCGATTTGAGTTTGCCAAAAGACATGTGGGAGACTCCCAAAATATATGGAGGAATGTGCTGTGGTCAGATGAGACCAAAATTGAACTTTTTGGCCACCAAGGTAAATGCTATGTCTGGCACCAAACCAACAGCTTATCACCCCAAGAACACCATCCCCACAGTGAAACATGGTGGTTGCAGTATCATGCTGTGGGTATGTTTTTCTGCAGCAGCCACCTCCATTATCTGAATGCAAGGAAGATTGTGAACTTGTGCTACTTGTGCAGTAACACTTTGTCATTTCTGCTCCATTCTGTCTTCAAGCACAGGGCTAACAATGCTCTGACTCCATATCCGGCTTCATGGCTTGATCATAGATGCTGGATCCTGATTCCCAAGAAAATCCCACCAACCCAAGATTGTGAAAGAAATGCACAAAACACTTTTAGTGAATGTTAAATAGACCAAATTTTATTACAAATCATATTATTTCATTCAGTGTCTGAAATTTAGAATCAGCCAATTGCTATGAAAAAGACACTGAAAATGGCAAACCTCCGACTCACGAAGAATCATCCGTCAGCACTCAGGAGAGGAAAACCCCCTGTGGAGGAAACCTCTAGGGAACCATGGCTGGAGGACTTGCCCATCCCTCGGGCTTAGAAGGATAGTGCCAACAAGTAACAGCAAATTGTACTAGAATTTGTACATTCTATCATATTTACAGTGAGACATAATATACATCCACTATAGATATGATAGCAGTGACATCACATAGTCACACAAGTTACACATTACATCATCAGAAAACAGACAGTAATGGAGAAGGTCAAAGTAGGTGCCCTGTGTGAGCACCATATGGAGAAGTCTAATGTGACATCTCCAGGCCGTACACATAAAGGTGAAGGCAACTAGTACCGGACGTGAGGGAGATCTGGCTGCAACATCTGTCACCCCATTGATCGCTAGGGTTAGTTTGATCTGGCTGGCTAGGCGATATGGCTGATCTGGCTGGCTAGGCGGTATGGCTGATCTGGCTGGCTAGGCGGTATGGCTGGTCTGGCTGGCTAGGCGGTATGGTTGATCTGGCTGGCTAGGCCGTATCCCCTTCCTCCCTTACAGGTTGTGGAGTGATGAAGCTCCAGGTCTCCAGACACATCAAGTACGGCGCTTCATACGGCTGAATGACCTGTGGTTCCGGAATCATCTTCTATATCATAGATGTATGTGTTTATGACATCAGCACAGTTGCCGTAGTTACCACAGGTGTTCATTACTGGTGCTTCACTGGCTAGAAAGTCTCTCTCAGTGTTCCAAAGAATTAACCCTTGAATGACTGGCATTGTACATTTGTCCAGAATCCTGTAACATAATCTTGTCACTATGCAGGACCGTTATCAATATTATACTTTAAAATTGCCCTAACCAAAGTCTAATTAGTGAGCGCATCTACAGATTTGATGGGTAACAAGCACAATAATCCCCTTAAGCCCTACTAAATGCATAAATGTCCAATATGAGTACAGAGCAGTCCATACAGAATGGATGATATAGAGGGCAATACAGTTAGATAAAGAAGTAGAAAGCCAAACCAAGTAAATGTCTCCTGAGATCTCGGCTACTGAGGTCTCAATTGCGCATCTGCTGCCTCAGGCGGCCATTTGTGTAACACAAGCGATCGGAAGATCCCAGCTTCTAGTCTGCTAAGGAGACTATTGAAGCAGGTAAAAAGTAAAAAAAAATATTTAAAAGTTCAAATCACCCCCCTTTTACCCCATTCAAAATAAAACAATCAAAAATCCACGTTTGGTATCGCCGCATTTAGAATCGCCCGATCTATCAATATATAAGAAGAATGACTTCGATCAGTAAACCGTATAACGAGAAAAAAAACAAAACTCCAGAATTAAGTTGTTTTGGTCGCCGCAACATTGCATTAAAGTGTAATAACAGGCGATCATAACATCATATCTACACCAAAACGGTATCAATAAAAATGTCAGCTCAGTGCGCAAAAAATAACCCCTGACCCGGCTCTAGATCACGAAAAATGGAGACGCTACGGGTCTCGGAAAAATGATTATTTTTTTTTACAAGCTTTGAATTTTGATTTCACCACTTAAATAAAATAGAAGCTCCACATGTTTGGTAACTACGAACTCGTAATGACCTGGAGAATCATAATGGCCGGTCAGTGTTAGCATTTACTGAACATGGTAAAAAAAAACCTTTTGTGGAATTGCACTTTTTTTGCCATTTCACTGCACTTGGATATTTTTCCCATTTTCCAGTACACAATATGGTAAAATCAATGGTGGTGTTCAAAAGAATAACTCATCCCACAATAAAACAAGCCCTCACATGGCCATATTGACGGAAAAATAAAAAAGTTATGGCTCTGGGAAGAAGGGGAGCAAAAAATGAAAGCGCAAAAACGGAAAAACCTGAGGTGATAAAGGGGTTAACTGGAATTTTCTGCCATGGACTCATTGGCAAATCTGAAATAGATATTTCTCGCTCCCTTATCAGTGTGGAAACATATATCTTTGGCCTCATTCAGACGTCTGTTTTTCATGTTTGTGTCCTCTCCATATTTGTTACGGATAGATCACATACACAATATAATCTGTGGAGTCGTCCACATGTCATTTTTTTTTTGAAAACCGCGTAGTGTCCGTTTTTTATCCTAGTGGTTGATGAAAATTCTCCAGTCAGATCTATGGGTCCATGACATCGCTGACAGCTGGCATTGCCATCCATGTGCTGTCTGTGATAACACTGTCACCATAGTAACATAGTAACATAGTTTGTAAAGCCGAATAAAGACTTGCGTCCATCAAGTTCGACCTGTTAGTTCTGTAATTGCTACAGTTGATCCAGAGGAGGGCAAAAACCCCAAATGATTTAGCCAATCTTCACCTGAGGAAAAATTCCCTCCCGACTCTGAAACCAGCAGTCAGAATAAATCCCTGTATCAACCTACTATTTTATTTTATTTTTAAGTATACGCTGAAATCTGCCTGGTATCTAGAAATGCATCCAGTCCCCGCTTGAACTGGTGTAGTGAATCCGACATTACCGTCTCCTCACTCAGTGAATTCCATATTCTCACTGCTCTTACCGTAAAGAACCCCTTCCTATGCTGGTGCTGAAACCTTTTCTCTTCCAGTCTTAGTGAGTGCCCTCTTGTTACCGTAATATCCCTCCTTTTGAACAAATCTCGGGCAAGATCTCTATACTGTCCCCTAACATATTTGTACACATTTATTATGTCCCCCCTCAACCTTCTCTTTTCCAGGCTGAATAGTCCTAGTTTTGCCAACCTCTCTGGGTATTGCAGTCCCTCCATTCCCTTTATTAATTTTGTTGCCCTCCTTTGTACCTTTTCAAGCTCATTTATATCCTTTCTATATATTGGGGCCCATAACTGAGCACAGTATTCCAAGTGTGGTCTGACCAGTGCTTTGTACAGTGGAAGAACAATGTTCTCATCCTTTGCAGCTATACCTCTTCTGATACATCCCATTACCCTGTTTGCCCTTACAGCAGCGGCCTGACTTTGGGCACTCCAATTTAGTTTGCCATCAATCAAGATGCCCAAGTCCTTCTCCATCTCTGAATTCCCCAATGATTTCCCATTCAGTGAGTACTGGTGACTTCCATTTTTCCTTCCCATATGTATGACCTTACATTTCTCCTCGTTAAACCTCATTTGCCATTTAATGCTCCACCTACCCAGCTTATCCAAATCCCTCTGTAGGTCTGCACTGTCCTCTTTTGTATTAATTGTTTTACATAACTTTGTGTCATCTGCTAATATTGATATTTTACTATTTATCCCGTTGACTATGTCGTTAATAAAGATATTAAATAACATTGGGCCTAGTACAGACCCCTGTGGTAACCCACTAGTGACGCTTACCCAATCTGAGTATATTCCATTTATAACCACCCTCTGCCTTCTATCCTTTAGCCAGTTTGCTACCCACTTGCAGACATTTTCCTCCAGCCCCATCATTCTCATTTTGTATACCAACCTATTATGTGGCACGCTATCGAACGCTTTTGAGAAGTCGAGATACACGACATCCACTGGTTCCACTGGTTCCCCCTGATCTACTCAAAGTTTGTCAGGATGGTACATATGTCAGACATCCAGGTCCACTCCTGAAGTCTTATGTGTGGAGTCTGACCTGAATATCGACGGCCTTGTTGCAGCTGGTACTCCACAACTGCTCTCTTCTGCTCACAAATCCTTTGCAACATGTGGAGGGTAGAGTTCCAGCATGTGGGGACATCACACACCAGTCGGTGTGCCGGAAGCTGCAAACGCTGCTGCAACACAGCAAGGGCGGCGGAAGCTGTAGCCGACTTGCGAAAATGAGCTGACAGGCGGCGTACTTTCACGAGCAGATCTGACAACTCGGGGTACGATTTAAGAAACCGCTGAACCACGAGGTTAAGCACATGAGCCAGGCATGGTACGTGTGTGATCTCACCTCGCCTCAGAGCCGCCACCAGGTTAAGGCCATTGTCACACACGACCATGCCGGGATGTAGGTTCAGCGGTCTCAGCCACAGATCTGCCTGCTCTTTCACAGCTGTCCACAACTCACAAGCAGTGTGAGGTTTATCACCTAAGCTTATGAGTTTCAGCACAGCCTGTTGCCGCTTGGCGGAGGCAGTACTGCAATGCTTCCAGCTTGTAACTGATGTGGTGATATCTGAGATGGAGGCTGAACATGAGGAGGAGGAGGAGGATGCGCAGGAGCTGTACACTGTGGGGGCAACTCTGACTGACATAGGGCCCGCAATCCTCGGTGTGGGGAGGATGTGTTCCGTCCCAAGGTCCGACTGGGTCCCGGCTTCCACTATGTTTACCCAGTGTGCCGTCAGAGAGATGTACCGTCCCTGGCCACAAGCACTTGTCCACGTGTCCGTTGTCAGGTGGACTCTCCCAGTAACTGCGTTGTTGAGGGCACGGCAGATGCTTTGGGACACGTGCTTGTGTAGTGCGGGGATGGCACACCGGGCAAAATAGTGTCGGCTGGGGACCGAGTACCGAGGGACGGCCACCGCCATAAGATTGCGGAAGGATTCCGTCTCCACCAGCCTAAAAGGCAGCATTTCCAATGCAAGCAGTCGTGAAATGTGCGAATTTAGGACTGTGGCCTGTGGGGCGTTAGCTGCGAATTTCCGCTTTCGTTCAAAGGTCTGGGATATGGACAATTGAATGCTGCGGTGGGACGTGGACGTGGACGTTGATGCTGTTTCTTGAGAAACTGCCATAACAAGTGAAGACTGAGAGGAGGGGGCATTTTTACATGCAGTATGGACAGGGGATTGCCTTGCACACACAACAGGGGGTTCTATTGCACGCACAACAGTGGAAGAAGCAGTGGTGACACCCGCTGACACTTGTCGTGGACCCTGGGTTTCGCCCCACAAAGTCGGGTGCTTTGCTGCCATGTGCCTGATCATGCTGGTGGTGGTCAGGCTGGTAGTTTTGTCACCCCTGCTGATGCTGGCATGGCAGGTGGAACATATGGCCTTTTTGGGGTTATCAGCAGAGTCTTTAAAAAAATTCCAGACTCTGGAAGACCTACCGCTTGTACTGGCAACGTCCCTCGTGTTGGTGTTACGGGGAACGGTTGCCTGCCTTCTGTCTGCGGCCACCACACTGCTTCTTCCTGCCTGTTGGGGTACTCTGCCTCCCTCCCCCTGTGTGCTGCTGGCCTCACTCTGCATGTCCTCCTTCCACGTTGGGTCAGTTACTAGATCATCCACCACCTCCTCCTCTTCCACTTGCGCACCACGATCCTCCTCCTCACTTCCTGGCAATTGTGTCTCGTCATCGTCCACCTCTTGTGACAGATTGCCAACGTCGACTTCCTGTGGCCGTGGCTGTTCAAATATTTGGGCATCGCAACATGGGATCTCCTCTGCCACCACTTCAAGCGTATCAGGCGAGGGGCCCAAATATGGAAATGGACCAGTGAACAGCTCTTCAGAGTGTCCAAGTGTGGGATCACTTGCTGTCTGACGACACTCGGCATGGTGGGAGGAAGGAGCATCAGGGTGAGGAGGAGTATGCGGTCGAGACTCACGGCTACTAAGAGTTGACCGTGTGGAAGACAGACCGGAGGTGGTGGTGCCCAGGTAACTGGAAGTATTGTCTGCTATCCAATTAATAACCTGTTCACACTGATCAGTTCTCAATACTGGTGTTGTTCTGTGCTTCCCTAGTAATTCGGTCAAGAAGTGGGAGCGAGAAGGTGTGGCTGTTGGTTGTGGCACATTTTCACCTTGGCCACGGCCCCGTCCTCTGCACGAACCATCACAGAACGTCCACTTCCATGTCCCTTGCCACGCGCCTTGCCCATTATAAATGAAGTAAAATAGCTTACACTTGCACTATCAATGGAAAAAGGGTAATAAAGAGTAGATTAGAACCGTGGCAGAGGAAAACCACAGTTATTGTTTACTGGGGTATACCACACTTTTTTAAATAGAGATATTTGCGGCTGAACAGTGAGCGACACACTCAAACTGCTTTTTTTTTAGATACCAAAGGCCCAAAACTGGATAGTACAGCGATTTGACCCGTGGAACTGCGAAACCACACTGGGATGTCGGGCCTACACAAGACTATTTTCAACAGATATATTTTTGTGTCACAACAGTTAGGAGACTACTGTTTTTCTTTACGGAAAAAACTACCAAAACCTGAATAATAGAGATTTTTTTACCGTGGAACAGCAAAACCACAGTTATAATTTACTGGTGTATACCAGGCTTTTTAAAATATATATATTTGCGGCTGAACAGTGAGCGACACACTCAAACTGTTTTATTTAGATACAAATGGCCCAAAAGTGGATAATACAGAGGTTTGTACCGTGGAACTGCAAAACCACACTTGTATTTCTTGGGCCTACACCAGACTATTTTCAACAG